>NC_068939.1:129298916-130022589 GCF_016801865.2 Culex pipiens pallens
GCACAACGGTTTTTTAACGGGGCAACTGTCAATCAATAAATTGAGAATAATGAGAACTTAACCTGAATTTCAACCATCTTGGACGAATCATCTCTAGACTTTACAAGATACAACTGTATCTTGAGAAAGTTGGCGGCCCTGAAAAGGGCAAGTGTTTGTGTTTGTGAATTCGTATGGTTCGGTAAATGTACTCCCGGGAGAACCATCCCCCAGGGCACCGGCCTCTCCAGGCTGCCAAAGTTCTACCAAAGAGGTCTCAACCCCATTGTCCCAAATCATTTCGTTATTCCTATGAGCGTTCTAGCAATCTTCAAGAGAAAGGAACCCCTCCCAAATTGGTGCACAAGCTGTGTCTGTGTGCGTGTGTGTTAGCAGAAAAATTCCCTTAGATCTGATAAAAGTCTGATCGACACTAAATTCTCCAGAGGCTATATGTTAGTTTATTGTATCGCACGGCATGTTGCTGCTTCCACGCAACAGAAAACTGGTGCGATGCAGACATCATCTCTGCTTGGGACGTAAGATTGAATTGACACCGCAGAGCTTAAAGACAAAGTTCTTTGTAGAAAAAAAAAATCAATGCTTGCTTTTAAACTCCAGCCAACCTTCAAGATCAAATTCAAACCAAATTTCAATATAAGTATTGTATAGTTTTTAGTATAGTGTGCAACATCGAAATTTTTATGGTTTGTGTCTAGACTTACACGCAAAACGGACATTAGGTATAAATTCCTAACTTTTAGTATTTTTTGAACTTATGTTCTAGCTTGTCAAATTATACCTAAAAATTAGTATTTTTTTCTTCCTAAAATTTAGGATTTTTTTAGAACACTGAAGTAATTCTTAAAAATTCCTAAATTTTAGTATTTTTTTTAGTTCTAAAATTGCGATTCACGTTTTGACAAGTCAAAATAAAATAATTTCGTGGCTGTGAGTTGGTGTTCCGCAGTGCTGCTGAAAACTTAGGACCTTTGGCAAGGTAAGTTTTGTGCAGGAAGAAAAGTGGTTCTCCGGTTCTGCACGGAGAACGGAACCCGGAGCATCCTTGTCAGAAGAAGTGTGGCTCGCGTGCTTGTGGAAGAGGAGGAGGAGGAGGACGGAACCTTTAACTCCCGGCGAAATTAAAAAAAGCCGCCTCTTCCCTCTCGTGCTCTGGAGGACGGATCTCGGGACGGATATTTGCGTGGCGATTGTGTGAATGAAAAACTGTATCGAGTTTTAGTTTGACGAACCAATTTTTATCTTTTTGTGATTTGGTTGGACGTTGCGGGTGTGTGTATGTATGCGTTTGTGAAAGTGCGTTTGTGAAAGTGTTTGTGTGTGTGTGCGCGCTCGTGTGTGTGTGTGTGTGTGTGTGTGTGTGTGTGTGTGTGTGTGTGTGTGTGTGTGTGTGTGTGTGTATGAGAGACTGAAAGTGAGAGGGTGGGGGTAGAGGAAGAGAAAGAGAGAAAGAAAGAGAAAGTGGGAGAGAGAAGAGGAGAGGGAGAGAAAAAGTGGGAGAGAAGAGGGAGTGAAAGAGAGCGAAAATGGGAAAGGGAGAGAGAAAGTGGGAAAGGTAGAGAAAGGGGGAGTTTGTGAGAGAAGGCTGGAGGGGAAGAGGGAAAGAAAATGTGGGAGAGAGATAGGATGAGGGTAGAGGAAGAGAGAGATAGAAAGTAAGAGAGAGAAAGTGGGAGTGAGACGGGCAAAGATGAAAAAAGAGAGAGATAAGAGATTAAGTTGGAGAGAGAGTAGGAGATGGAGAGAGAGTAGGAGAGGGAGAGATAGTAGGAGAGGAAGAGATAGTAGGAGAGGGAGAGAGATAGTAGGAGAGGGAGAGAGAGTAGGAGAAGTAGAGAGAAAGTGGGAAAGAGAGAGGTGAGAAAATATGAGAGAGAAAGAAAGGGAGAGAGGGTAGGAGAGGAAGAGAAAAAGTTGAATTGAGAGGAAGGGAAGAGAGAGATAGTAGGGAACAGGAAGAGCGAGAAAATAGAAAGAGAGGGGAGAGAGAGAGAAAATTTTAAAAATCTTTAATTCCAAACATTATAAAACTCCAAAAAATCTTATATTCTACAATTCCAAATATTTAAAGATTAAAATGTTGAAGTTGTAAAAATATTAAAATAATAAAAGATATTTAAAATAAATAAATATCAAAATATTAAAGAACTAACATATTATATAATATTATACAAAATTATAATGTTAAAATATTCAAATCATTATATATTTATTTGAGGTAAGTACATTTATGAAAAAGTTGTGTTTTAGGTAAATAAAAATATTAATATCATTTAAACTTTTTTTTTCTTCTGCCTGCATATCTCTTGGAAAATACCTAATTTAAAAATTAAGATATTGAAATATGAAAATATTAAAATATTAAAATATTAAAATATCAAAATATTAAAATATTAAAACATTAACATATTAACATATTAACATATTAACATATTAACATATTAACATATTAACATATTAACATATTAACATATTAACATATTAACATATTAACATATTAACATATTAACATATTAACATATTAACATATTAACATATTAACATATTAACATATTAACATATTAACATATTAAAATATTAAAATATTAAAACTTTAAAATATTTAAATATTAACATATTTAAATATTAAAATATTAACATATTAAAATACTAAAATATTCAAATATTAAAATATTAAAAAATTAAAAAAAAAAGAAAATATTAAAATATTTTAATATTAAAATATTAAAATATTAAAATATTTAAATATTAAAATATTTAAATATTTAAATATTTAAATACTAAAATATTTAACTATTAAAAAATTAAAACATAAAAAAACCAAAATATAAAAAATAGATAAATTTAATATTAAAAATATAGATACATTAAAAAAATATATATATAATTTAAATTTTAATATTTATTTTTAGGTGAGAACATCTATGAAATAGTTGTGTTTGATGTAAATAAAAATATAAATATCATATAAACCATTGTTTTCTTCTGCCTGCATATCTCTTGGATAATACATAATTTGATCTTTGATTATTCTTAAGTATAAGTAATTTTCGATCCCTCACTTTTCTAGAAAATACCTCAAATTTAGGTATTTATTCCTAGAAATAAGGAATTATCATGGTCCGCCATCTTTGATTATACCTGATTATCAGTAATTTTGGATCCCTTACTTTTCCAGAAAATACCTCAAATTTAGGTATTTATACCTAAAAATTAGGAATAATCATGGTCCGCCATCTTTAATTATACCTGAATATCAGTAATTTTAGATCCCTCACTTTTCCTGAAAATACCTCAAATTTAGGTATTTATACCAAGAAATAAGGAATATTCATGGTCCGCCATCTTGGATTATACCTAAATATTAGTAATTTTGGATCCCTCACTTTTTCTGAAAATACCTCAAATTTAGGTATTTATTCCTAAAAATTAGGAATAATAATGGTCCGCCATCTTGGATTATACCTAAATTTTAGTAATTTTGGTTCCCTCACTTTTCCAGAAAATACCTAAAATTAAGGTATTTTGGTTCTACAATTATACCTAAAATATAGGAATTCTCGTACTAAAACGCTATTAGTAATTTTATTACTAATAGCCGATTAGTAATAAAATACCTTATTGCAGTCAGGTTCGATTATACCTAAAAATTAGGAATTTATACCTAATGTCCGTTTTGCGTGTAGCGTCTCAACTCCCACCGGCAACCCTCGAAAAATCTTTTTGAAAATTATTACAGTATTTACTTTGCCGAAACCATTTTTAGCCTTATGGAACACACCAACATCAATGCACCCAATGCAAATCTACTAACCGCGCGACTCATTAAAGCTAACAGTGCTTGTGCAAAGGTGAAAATGTTCCAATGAACTTGCAATGAGTTTTGTTGCCACTGCGGCAAGAAAAATGCCGCCGCATGTCGGAAGACCGCAATAACGGGGTGATAAAGCATCACCTACAAACCAAAAAAAAAGGTCATTTGTGCCCTAAGGGATATCGACGATCTCCGGGCCATTTCTCGACCTTCTGAAATAAAAGATAAAAAAAAACATTTCCAAAACCGCAATCAATTTATCCAGTGGAACACTATTAAGTGGTGGAGGTCGTCTGGGGAAGAAGATGGTCCCATTCCGAAAAAAGCTTCAGGCGCACCTAGACAGTGGAGCTGGCCATCCGGCGTAAATCCCAAAAAGGTATTGGAAAACAGTTGCATAAATCTTCCGGTAGCGGTGGGAATATGGCAGTAGACGAAGATGATGTTGGGGCACAAAAGCTGAATCCAGATTATTCCGGAACTCAAGGGGATAAGGAAGAGACTAATGAAAAACGGAGATAATATTATTAGCTAGAGTTGTAGCATTTGCAAGCTTTCTGGTGTGAATGATTTAAGGAACTTGAATCTTACGTCCCTAGTTGAGATGAAGTATCCAACGCAACAGTTTTTTTTTTGTTTTGTGGAAGCAGCGCATGCCGTGCGATACTTCATAAGCTGTCAGATCGCCGTAGTCGTGCTATCTAGTTGCAAGTCGATTTAGGCCAAATTGAGTTAAGAATGCCATTTTTGCAGCTCACAATGCCTCACCTTTTGACCTTCACAGATCCCCAAAATTAGATTTCAATCCTGAGATATTCAACAAAATTCGGAAACACCCTAAAAAATTGAGGCAAGATCTACAACTGGCCAAAGGTATTTTAGTCACAACGCGTTTGACACACGTACATGTCCGTCTACTGTACACTAAATCCCCTAAATACGCTCCCCCCGATTGCGCCTCCCCCGTTTTGCGCCCCCCGAATTGCGCTCAAACCCCGAAATAACGCTCCCCCCAAATAACGCTCTAAGTGGCGCAAATCGGGGGAGCGTTATTGCGGGGTTTTGGCGTGAAATGGGGTTTTCTTTTTAAATGTACTTTTTTACATATAAATAAAATATTTGTATAAGAGGTCATCCACAAAACATGGATAAGGGGCCATCCACAAATCTGGGTATCCAAGAACTCCCGGAAGTCATGCCCTAGATATCTACTTGATGAACGGGGGTCTATATGGGTGTATTAAACATCGGTATAGCTTCCGATAGCTTCAGTGAACCACGATGGATATTCTGGGTTACGTTAAATTGTTATGGGTCCTCCAGGAACTCCCGGGAGTTATAACCTGATGATCTACCTGATCAACGGGGGTCTATATGAGTGTATTAACCATCGGTATAGCTTCAGGTAGCTTCACTGAACCACGATGGATGCTCTGGAGTTCGTTGGATTGTCATGGGTCCTCCAGGAACTCCCGGGAGTTATGACCTGATGATCTACCTGATCAACGGGGTTCTATATGGGTATATTAATCATCGGTATAGCTTCAGGTAGCTTCAGTGAACCACGATGGATCTTCTGGGTTACGTTGGATTGTTATGGGCCCTCCAGGAACTCCCGGAAGTTATGACCTGATGATCTACCTGATCAACGGGGGTCTATATGGATGTATTAACCAACGGTATAGCTTCAGGTAGCTTCAGTGAACCACAATGGATACCCTTAGCCATGTTGGATTGTTATAGGTCCTCCAGGAACTCCCAGAAGTTATGACCTGACGATCTACCTGATCAACGGGGTTCTATATGGGTATATTAATCATCGATATAGCTTCAGGTAGCTTCAGTGAACCACGATGGATATTCTGGGTTACGTTGGATTGTTATGGGTCCTCCAGGAACTCCCGGGAGTTATGACCTGATGATCTACCTGATCAACGGGGGTCTATATGGGTGTATTAACCATCGGTATAGCTTCAGGTAGCTTCATGAATTACGATGGATACCCTTCGCCATATTGGGTTGTTATGGGTCCTCCAGGAACTCCCGGGAGTTATGACCTGATGATCTACCTGATCAACGGGGGCCTATATGAATACATTAATCATCGGTATAGCTTCAGGTAGCTCCACCTAACCACGAAGGATACTCTGAGGTACGTTGGATTGTTATGGGTCCTCCAGGAACTCCCGGGAGTTATGACCTGATGAACTACCTGATCAACGGGGGCCCATATGAATACATTAATCTTCGGTATAGCTTCAGGTAGCTTCACCTAACCACGAAGGATACTCTGAGGTACGTTGGATTGTTATAGGTCGTCCAGGAACTCCTGGAAGTCATGACCTGGACATCTACCAGATCAACGGAGGTTTATATGGATGAATTAATCATCGGTATAGCTTCAGGTAACTTCAGTAGCATCCATCATGGTTCAGTGAAGCTACCTGAAGCTATACCAATGATTAATATACCCACATAGACCCCCGTTGATCAGCTAGATCATCAGGTCATAACTCCCGGGAGTTCCTTGAGGACCCATAACAATTTAACGTAACCCAGAATATCCATCGTGGTTCACTGAAGCTACCGGAAGCTATTCCGATGATTAATATACCCATATAGACCCCCATTGATCAGGTAGATCATCAGGTCATAACTCCCGAGAGTTCCTGGAGGGCCCATAACAATCCAACGTAACCCAGAAGATCCATCGTGGTTCACTGAAGCTACCTGAAGCTATACCGATGATAAATATACCCATATAGACCCGCGTTGATCAGGTAGATCATCAGGTCATAACTCCCGGGAGTTCCTGGAGGGCCCATAACAATCCAACGTAACCCAGAAGATCCATCGTGGTTCACTGAAGCTACCTGAAGCTATACCGATGGTTAATACACTCATACAGACCCCCGTTGATCTGGTAGATCATCAGGTCATAACTCCCGGGAGTTCCTGGAGGACCCATAACAATTTAACGTAACCCAGAATATCCATCGTGGTTCACTGAAGCTACCGGAAGCTATTCCGATGATTAATATACCCATATAGACCCCCATTGATCAGGTAGATCATCAGGTCATAACTCCCGAGAGTTCCTGGAGGGCCCATAACAATCCAACGTAACCCAGAAGATCCATCGTGGTTCACTGGAGCTACCTGGAGCTATACCGATGGTTAATACACTCATATAGACCCCCGTTGATCTGGTAGATCATCAGGTCATAACTCCCTGGAGTTCCTGGAGGACCCATAACAATCCAACGAACTCCAGAGCATCCATCGTGGTTCAGTGCAGCTACCTGAAGCTATACCGATGATTAATACACCCATATAGACCCGCGTTGATCAGGTAGATCATCAGGTCATAACTCCCGGGAGTTCCTGGAGGGCCCATAACAATCCAACGTAACCCAGAATATCCATCGTGGTTCACTGAAGCTACCTGAAGCTATACCGATGGTTAATACACTCATACAGACCCCCGTTGATCTGGTAGATCATCAGGTCATAACTCCCGGGAGTTCCTGGAGGACCCATAACAATTTAACGTAACCCAGAATATCCATCGTGGTTCACTGAAGCTACCGGAAGCTATTCCGATGATTAATATACCCATATAGACCCCCATTGATCAGGTAGATCATCAGGTCATAACTCCCGGGAGTTCCTGGAGGGCCCATAACAATCCAACGTAACCCAGAAGATCCATCGTGGTTCACTGGAGCTACCTGAAGCTATACCGATGGTTAATACACTCATATAGACCCCCGTTGATCTGGTAGATCATCAGGTCATAACTCCCTGGAGTTCCTGGAGGACCCATAACAATCCAACGAACTCCAGAGCATCCATCGTGGTTCAGTGCAGCTACCTGAAGCTATACCGATGATTAATATACCCATATAGACCCGCGTTGATCAGGTAGATCATCAGGTCATAACTCCCGGGAGTTCCTGGAGGGCCCATAACAATCCAACGTAACCCAGAAGATCCATCGTGGTTCACTGAAGCTACCTGAAGCTATACCGATGGTTAATACACTCATACAGACCCCCGTTGATCTGGTAGATCATCAGGTCATAACTCCCGGGAGTTCCTGGAGGACCCATAACAATTTAACGTAACCCAGAATATCCATCGTGGTTCACTGAAGCTACCGGAAGCTATTCCGATGATTAATATACCCATATAGACCCCCATTGATCAGGTAGATCATCAGGTCATAACTCCCGAGAGTTCCTGGAGGGCCCATAACAATCCAACGTAACCCAGAAGATCCATCGTGGTTCACTGGAGCTACCTGGAGCTATACCGATGGTTAATACACTCATATAGACCCCCGTTGATCTGGTAGATCATCAGGTCATAACTCCCTGGAGTTCCTGGAGGACCCATAACAATCCAACGAACTCCAGAGCATCCATCGTGGTTCAGTGCAGCTACCTGAAGCTATACCGATGATTAATATACCCATATAGACCCGCGTTGATCAGGTAGATCATCAGGTCATAACTCCCGGGAGTTCCTGGAGGGCCCATAACAATCCAACGTAACCCAGAAGATCCATCGTGGTTCACTGAAGCTACCTGAAGCTATACCGATGGTTAATACACCCATATAGACCCCCGTTGATCAAGTAGATATCTAGGGCATGACTTCCGGGAGTTCTTGGATACCCAGATTTGTGGATGGCCCCTTATCCGTGTTTTATGGATGACCCCTTATACAAATGTTTCATTTATATGTAAATAAAGTACATTTAAAAAGAAAACCCCATTTTACGCCAAAACCCCGCAATAACGCTCCCCCGATTTGCGCTCAAACCCCGAAATAACGCTCCCCCCGTTTGCGCTCAAACCCCGAAATAACGCTCCCCCGAATTGCGCTCTCCCCCGGTGTGCGCCCCCCCAAAAAGAGCGCACATGGGGGATTTAGTGTACAGATTTTAATCATAACTCGGGACTTCAGCAACCAAATATAATCAAACTTCGAGACAATTATTTATGTAAACTAATGTCAAAAACATAAACAATGACTTTTAAATCCCGCCGTTTGAAATGCATGATTTTTAAAACCCGCCAAACAAATCGCAGCAAACCTGGGGTTGCGAAGCGAAAACTTATTTTTTTTTGTATTGACGGAAGTGGTGGAGTTTTCGTCGCGGAGGATTTATTTTGTGGG
This sequence comes from Culex pipiens pallens, assembly GCF_016801865.2. NCBI lineage: Eukaryota > Metazoa > Arthropoda > Insecta > Diptera > Culicidae > Culex > Culex pipiens. The sequence continues at coordinate 129,307,915 of NC_068939.1, forward strand.
CAAATGTGAACCTTTTTGGGCTTTGGAGGGGATTCTGCTGCCCGGAGGCCAGCCAGTGTCGTAGCGCTAAGGTTAGTTGAGAGTTTTTTTTTATTTTTAAACATCTTGTTCTTTTGGTTCACAGGCCGGAAAAAAAGTCGAAACGCAGAATATCCCGGTGCTTAATTGTAGGTGCAAAGAGTTTGACCCCAAATACGATTCGTTTTGGCTGTTCAGATGGGAGACCGTTTGCTCTCTTAATGTGAGAGTTGCTGTTCGAAACAAAATGTTAATCATAATTAACCGGATACTTAATTAAAAATAAAAGACAAAAATACAATATACTATTGAAATTGTAGTTTTAATTAACATCTCCTATGCTAAAGCATTATAACTACTATTCCTAATGTAATTAATCATTGATTCAATAAAAAATCTCGTAGAATCCAATTATTAATGTGATTCGAAACACTGAGATGAATCGCGTTTAAAAAAAACCGTCAGCATTTATATTTAGTCAATCATTGTTTAAGAATTCTGAATGAATTCTCTGTATTTAATCCAGATTAAGTGAGTAAGATGGTTAACTTTTTATTACATTCTTTTTTCGTGTGGCGTTAGCCCAATAAAAGACATTGAACAGTTTTTTTTTATTTTTCAAGCATTTGCAACAAAGTTTCAAAATTCAAAAATCGTGAATCTGCCAATTTTGGATTTGTACACTGGTCAGTAAGTTAGTAAAAACACGGTCATTAACACTGCCATTTTGCACCGCGAGAGAAATTCATACTTCAATTGCGATAAGAACGTTTTCTGCGCCCACTGCTCCAAACTAATCTTCTTGTGGGACAAAACGTCTGCATTAGCACCGGGTTATTCAGCGTTTCGGCTTTTTTCCGGCCTGTGAACCAAAAGAACAAGATGTTTAAAAATATAAAAAAAAACTCTCAACTAACCTTAGCGCTACGACACTGGCTGGCCTCCGGGCAGCAGAATTCCCTCCAAAGCCCAAAAAGGTTCACATTTGCCCACAAAATAAATCCTCCGCGACGAAAACTCCACCACTTCCGTCAAAACAAAAAAAATATAAGTTTTCGCTTCGCAACCCCAGGTTTGCTGCGATTTGTTTGGCGGGTTTTAAAAATCATGCATTTCAAACGGCGGGATTTAAAAGTCATTGTTTATGTTTTTGAAATTAGTTTACATAAAGAATACCCAGAACGATCAGCTAAAAAGTATTTGTTATTGTTTACATTGCGTGTTTTAGTTTTTATTTTACTTTGGTCAAACATCAGAACGTGTTTTTTTGGGAACTTCAAAAAGCGACCTGCGACAAAGAAGGACGAGTTGGTAGGACAACCTAAAGTGACCGGTGCCCCAAGGAATGGTCTGTCTGGAGGGGAAAATTTACCGAACGATACAATTTTAGACAATCAATGGTTTTTGATAATGTAAACTAAATGGCAATTTTGACAGTATCGGCCAAGGTTGGAATGAGGAAAGGCTTAAAGTCATTCGGAAAATAATGTCCTGAATTCGACTTCCTTTACCCACCTTCACGTATACATAACGACTCAGAATCAAATTTTGAGCAAATGTTGGTGTGGGGGTGTGGGTGTGAATGTGAACTAAAGCATGTCACTCGATTATTTCCAAACTGGTTGAGCGGTTTCTGACTGTAGTGAACTCATTCGATCCGGCTTGGGTTTCCAAAAGTCTCCAAAATCAGCAAGTTTAATTAAGTAATGCTAATTAAACCCATTTTGACTAAGTTTCAAAAGGTTGTGAAAAGTGATGTTTTAGTAAGAAAACCCGTTATAATTATCATTTTTAGAAAGTTATTGAAAAGACTTTTCTAACGAGCCAAAAGATTAAAGATTTGACAACCCTATCAAAAGGTGTGATTTAAGTGTTAATTATTCACTTTTTTGATGCAGTATCTCAGATATTTTGATTAAAATTATGACTGGATCAATCTTGCTACCCATTTTTCAATGTGTAATCAAAGAATACAAATATAAACATTGTAAATTATTGAAGAAAAGTTACATTCAAATGTAAAGGATCAGTAGTTTAATAACAAAAGTATTGAGACCCAACATTATAAAAAACAGTACAATTAGTAGCAACAATTAATTAAGTTGCTTAACACATTTTCACAAGGCCAGCATCGTCGGCGCCGCTGTCATTCGGATAAAGGCGCACACTCACATCCGTCCAGCTGGGATATGAATGAAATTTTCACGACTAATTACGCTCATTAAATTGATTTTTCGAGCTTTAATTAATCGCCTTTCCGCCACTGGCACTGCCTGCTCGCGCGTAGAGTGACACATAGTAGGCCTGGCCCGGTTCAGACACCTACGAAAACCCGGGGCGCGCGAAGAGTTGGGCCAACTTGGATCATTAAAATGTGTCACACACAGCCACCGCTGACTGGACCCCAGGACCAGATCGATCGATCGATTTTTCTTTTCCCCGTCCAGACCCGCGGTGGCATTTTCACACGAACTGCGGTTGGGCCAATTAGGGCGATTAAAATGTGACGGCCCGCAGTCCTTACGCACGCCGGATCAGAGGGGGTTGCAGGCCGCGTTGCAACGTTGGTGTCGCCACTGCAGAACCTGGGGTAGATTGACGCATTTTGTGGGGGTCCTCTGGAGAGTGGTGTGTGTTGCAATGCGTGAAATTGATTACGGGAATAATGGGGTGAAATAAGCTGTACATGAAAATTACATGTACACTTCCAAGTTGTTTTTTGTTAGTTTCCATTCATTTGAAGGTTTTGACGAAATAGTTTGATGGCTTAAAAAATGTTTCATTATCGTATCCCATTTTACCCAAAACCTTGTAATCACTACTGGGACTTGTCAACGTCAACTCTCAGGACGAACCGGTCCAAATTACGGGTCATTTCCGCTGCGAGCTCATTTTTCCACGCTTTTTAATCCCTGACGGGATTTTGTGTTGAATTTAATTGCTTGCATTCTCCCCATCTGGACCATTTTTAATTTAATCAAGTTCACATCAACGTCACTCCGATGAACGCTAATGTAGCTCACCAAACCAACCTTACTGCGAACCCTCATCTTCCGGAGGCAGTAATTTCAAATTTGTTTGTTTAGCGCCAAATCAAGCCACGTAATAACTCAATTCAAACGCCGCCGACAGCAGCGCCACGGTGGCGCTACCCTTCACCATTCAGGCAGAGGGCCCCCACTTGACAGGTCCAGCAGCTGGCTCTATGGGAAGCACCCGCGGGGGTCGTCATCGGTCTGTCTGTCCGCAATGCCCAGAACAATCAAAAGAAGCCTGTGCGCGCGCGCGTTCAACGGAGGCGCAATTTATTAATGGGTAGCCCCTTCGATCTACCCTTTCTAACCTCCTCCTCCCCCTCCTCCTCGGAGTGGTCGAGTCTCAAATTAAAAGCTTTTAAACCGTACATTTAATTTAATTCGCGTTTAATAAAACTCAATTGCAGTCGAGTGCCGGCAGTCGGTCTTCGCCAGCCGATGGACGGCGCGTCATGCAAAATAAATACGAAGCCTTCGGTGGCCATTTCTGGGCAGAACCCGCTGGAAATTGGTTGTTTGCCGTTGAGGTTTTGCATGAAAACTGCTGCAGATTCTCCGCTACGTGAGATGCACTGAAAGATATGAACGTGACTCTACTTGCAACATGCTTTCAGTTCACTTCAGTTCAATGTTACATATTTAAACTTGAAAACAACATTACCACCAAAATTCACTAACGAAACAATAGAAAGCGATATTTAGAGAATGGTACCCGATTCTGGAAAAATGCTAAATCATTATACTTTTTCATCATAAACCAGATAAAACAATGTTTCAGTTTGAATATAATGTTGATTTTTTAATTTGTCTTTATAAATTTTGTTGCAAATAATTTATGCTTCCAAAAGTCATAGAAATAACAAAAAAAAACACTTTTTTTAAACCAACTAATGCTCCAATTCTCAATGTTATAAAATGAACACTTTTGAAATTGTGAAACCTAGAATAACATTTCAAAAGGACATTTCTTAAGGACCAAATATTCAATTGAATCAATTAGTCTTAATTCTAAAATTTTCAAAATATATTCATCCAATTGATCACAAAATTTCACAAACGTTTTTGCCTTCCTCACTGAGGTAAGGCTATAATCCTGCACTAAAAATGAACTTTTTATTAAAAGCTCGAAGACCCACCTTCATATATACATATCGACTCAGAATCGAAAACTGAACAAATGTCTGTGTGTGTGTGTGTGTGTGTGTGTGTGTGTGTGTGTGTTTTTTTTTTTTTTTTTTTTTTTTTTTTTTTTACAGGGTCGGAATCTGCTACCAGACACCTGAGAATTCATTCCTCAGGTAGTGTGGGGTTGGGAAAACAAAAAAAAGAGTTTTCCCGACCCACTAAACCAGTCCTTGAACGCCGTGCCCTTGTCCCCCCGGGACCACCTTTCGGTATAACTTCGGGGGGAGGCGTTGCATTTTCTGCACTAGTCTACTTACAGGATCCATGCCGGGTGCTAGAACCATTTCCTGTCCTACATACATATGAGTCCATGCGAGGGTTTAACCGCGCCCAAGAATCGCGTTGCTTTTGATCGGCTAGTCATATGCAGCCCTCTCCTTGGACCATCGAGACGTGTACCGATTTGGTAGAGCCAACCGTCATAACGTGCTCTCCTTCACAGCCACACTCGTGGGTTCTCGACTCCTGTGACCATCGAGACGTGTACCGATTTGGTAGAGCCGACCATCATAACGTGCTCTCCTTCACAGCCACACTCGTGGGTTTTCGACTAGGCTCCTAGTCGTTCCTCCTCTGATCGTCTCTCCATTTCCGCTGGAGAGCCGAAGTGATCTGCGTCACCGCTCCGACGACCGCATTCCACTTGGCGATGTCGCTGCACATTCTTCGCACCACATTATCCGGGCTGGTGTCCGCTCCGATAATGGCCAGCATTTCGCTTCGCGCTGCCTCGAAGCGAGGGCAGGCGAACACCACGTGCTCCGGTGTTTCCTCGCAATCGACGCAGTCCGGACAGAGAGGAGACTCTGCATGTCCAAACCTGTGCAGGTACTTCCTGAAGCAGCCATGGCCCGACAGGAACTGTGTGAGGTGGAAGGTGACCTCTCCATGCCTTCTGCTCACCCACGTGGATACGGACGGGATAAGCCGATGCGTCCATCTGCCTTTCTCCGTGGTGTCCCACTCACGTTGCCACCTTGCCAGCGATTCGGCTCTCGCAACTTCCCGGATACCTCTCGTGCCTCTCCGGGTGTAGCGCGCGGTGTCCTCCTCCAGTGTGATGCCGATGGGGATCATTCCGGCTATGACGCCAACTGCTTCCGACGAAATGGTCCTGTACGCGCTTGCAACCCGCATGGCCATCAGTCTCTGCGTTCTGTCGAGCAGCGCTCGATTTCGCTTCGTCCCCAGCGCCGTCCACCATACCGGTCCGCCGTACCTAAGTATGGACGTCGCGACACTTGCCAAGAGGCGGCGCCTACTGCTCCTGGGTCCAGCGTTGTTTGGCATCATCCTCGACAGTGCCATGATCGCCTTAGCCGCCTTCTCGCAGGCGTAATCGACGTGGCTGTTGAAGTTCAGCCGGTCATCCACCATCACCCCGAGGTACTTGAGCGCTCTCTTCGAGTGCACGACGTGTTCTCCAACGTGAATCTGGGCCTGCTGCACCTTCTTGTGGTTACTAACCAGCACCATCTCCGTCTTGTGGTGAGCGATCCGCAGCTTCACCTCGAGCATCCAGTTCTCGATCATTGCGATTGCCTCCATAGCCAGCACTTCGACCTCCTCGACATTTTCGCCGGTTACCGTCAGCACTATGTCGTCTGCAAAGCCAACAATCTCTACGCCGTTGGGTAGTCCCAGTGTCAACACTCCGTCATACATTCCATTCCACAGTGCTGAACCCAGAATGGATCCCTGCGGAACTCCCGCGGTAACAACAACGGTTTTTTGTCCATCGGCAGTGTCGTAGACCAGCACGCGGTTCTCGAAGTAGCTCTTCAAGATCCTGCACAAATAGTCAGGCACCTTCATTTTGTGCAGCGCTGCTGCTATGGCCGCCCAGCTCGCACTGTTGAACGCGTTCTTGACGTCAATCGTGACTATTGCGCAGCAACGGTTCCCCCTGCGTTTTTTCCTCCGCGCTTCGTCGGCTTTCTCGACCACTTTCCGGATGGCGTCCACCGTGGATCTCCCTTTACGGAAGCCGAACTGCCTCGCTGCTAAGCCATGCTCGCTCTCCGTGTACTTGGTCAGCCGGTTAAGGATGATCCGTTCCAGAAGCTTTCCGAGGGTGTCTAGCAAACATATAGGCCTATACGATGATGGGTCCCCCGGTGGTTTGCCTGGCTTCGGCAGCAACACGAGCTTTTGAACCTTCCACGGGTCGGGGAAGTGTCCTTCGTCCAGGCATTTCTGCAGGACTGTTCGAAACCTGTCCGGGAATGCTAGAACCGCCGATTTCAGGGCGAAATTCGGGATTCCATCCGGGCCGGGAGCTTTCTTCACCTTCAATCTCTTCGCTACTGCCACAAGTTCCTCGTTGGTGATCAGATGACCTTCGGCGTTGCTACCCCCTTCGTCGTTGTACGGTGTAGGAGGCCATGTCGTTGGGTCATGTCTTGGGAAGAGCCCTTCCACAATGACCTTCAGCTTGTCGGGACACGTTTCAGCCACCATCGATGGGCCTCTGATCTTCGCCATCGCTACACGATATGCGCTCCTCCAAGGGTTTGCATCAGCGTCTTGGCATAACTCCTTGAAGCAGTTTGTCTTGCTGCATTTGATCGCTTTCTTGAGCGCGGCCTTTGCAGACCGGTACTCCTCTCTGCACTCCTCTCTAGTTGCTTCGGATCTTGCTCTCTGGACTCGTCTTCTGGCGCTGAGGCAACTTGCCCGAAGGGTACCGAGTTCTTCATTCCACCAGTAGGCTGGACGACGACAGTTCCTTGGCTCCAGTCTCCGCGGCATGGTTGTGTCGCATGCTGTCACCAGTTGTGCTGTTAGCACGTCGGCACTCAAGTCTTGGGGACCATCACACCAATGGAGCGCTTCCACGAAGAGACCCTCGTCGAAGTACTGCAGCTTCCATTTCCTTCCGTAGGACCGGCTGCTCCTATCTGGTACAGGGGCTCGTCTCCCGATGCTGTACCGGATCGCTTGGTGATCGCTATGGGTATAGTCCTCACTCACCCTCCAGTTCATGTCGGCCGCCAGTCGCGGGCTACAGAACGTAACGTCGATAATGGACTCACGACCGTCTTTGCGGAAGGTACTGCTGGTTCCGCGATTCGCCAGCCTAACGTCTAGCTTTGCCAGAGCTTCCATTAGGCTATGCCCCCTAGCATTGGTGCATCTGCTACCCCACTCGACCGCCCACGCGTTGAAGTCACCTCCGATAACGATCGGGCTTCGTCCGATCAGTTCATCGGTCAGACTATCCAGCATCTGCTGAAACTGCTCCAAGGTCCATCTTGGGGGAGCATAGCAGCTACAGAAGAAGGTTCCGTTTACTTTGGCGATCACGAATCCTTCAAACGCCCTCGAGACCACTTCCTGTATGGGGTACCGCCCCATCACGTGTATCGCCGCCATTCTTGCTGTATCCGCGGCCCAGTTTCCGTTGTCGTGTGGAACTCGGTACGGTTCTGCAATAATTGCCACGTCACACCCCGTCTCCGCGGTCGACTGCCACAGCAGTTGCTGTGCAGTGTCGCAGTGATTGAGGTTCACCTGGGACACCTCCATTACTTTTTGCCCGAGGCCAGCTTCTTGTACACCGGGCAATTAAAGCCACCCGTCGCATGGCTATTGCCGTCGCCTTCTTTACAGAGCACGCACTTCGGCTGATTTTTGCAGTCTCTTGCCATGTGGCCTTCTCTACCACACCTTCTGCAACTGTTGGTTCGATCGGGACCGTCGCAATTTCTCGCCTGGTGGCCGAAGCCCATACAGCGGAAACACCTCGTCATCTGCTGGGTCACTCGAGGAACAGGCCTCAGTGGGCACACCGACCACCCTACTTTGACCTTGCCGGTTTCCAGCAGCTTAGACGCCGAAGGCGTCGATAGTCGGATCGACGCAATTTGCGTGCCGCCGTAGGCTTTCCTCAACCGGATTGCCATCGGTGTCGTACGGTCATCCAGAAGAACGATCAGCGCATCTTCTAGCTCTTCCTCCGTCGTGATCTCGTCCAGGTTCCTGCACTCGATCGTTGTCTCCGGTGATAGCGCTCTTACCTTCGACTCGTAGCCTACGGCTTTCTCGACGAGGGACTTAAAAGCTGAGCTCTTGACCGCGGGATCCTTCTTCAGCTCAAAAAGCATCGCTCCGGTTTGGGTGCGCCTGGTTTTAACCACGTTCTCGCCAAGCTCCTTGAGTTCCGGATCGGTTCGTACTTTCCGGAGGAGGTCTGCGTACGAAACACCTTCCTTCACCTCGACCACCAAAGCCTCGCCTTTGTTACGCTCCCTGCGAAACTTGAGTTTTTGGGTGTCCTCGTTCTGCTTCCCTTTTTTCTTCCGCTTCTTCTTCTTGACCTTCTCCCATTCCTTCTCCTTCCCTGGGGTTGGTTCTGGTTCCTTCGCCGGGTCCGGACTGTCTCCATTCCCCTGCTTCTGCTTCTTTGCGTCCTCCTCCTCTCCAGGCGTTTCCCTGTCCCTTTTAGAGCTTGGGCCGGGCGGCGTTTTCGGTTCTTTCTCCCGTAGCGCTTCCTCCTCCAGTTTTGCATTCAGCGTTTCTTCGGCTCTTTCAGCTCTGAGCTTCAGTGAATTCCGCGTCACCACCAGCGAGTTGTTTTCGCGCTCTGCGGCATTCATGGCTGCCTTGACTCCATTCACCATCTGCTTGATTCTGGTGTGGACGTTGTTTTTGTCCTTGATGAAATCAAAGAGTTCGTTGACCCTCCTCCTGACCTCCTGCAACGCGGTCCTTCCGAGCAGGACTCCATCCTGAGGGGTACTGCCGGCGAAGTTCAACAAGGATGACTTGGGAGTCTCCTCTCCAATTACTCCTATCTGCTGACTCGAAGCAGCCGCCTGGTTCAACACTGGGGATCTCAACACCTTCCCGCTTCCACGGAACGCGCTCGCCACTCCGCCTGCTGTGTCGCCGCCGTTTGACTCGCCTCCTGCCATTTCGACGTTTGCGTCCTCTTCTACCTCCGTGTTTTCCGATGCTTGGGGCGCATCGGGACCCTTTTGTTGGTTTGTTTCACTTGTCTTCATTTTGAATCCCACGAGTCGCTAGGGAAATACGGTCCGCTGCGCCAGTGCCCTGCCGTGACGCAGTAAGGGCAAATTACGTGTGGGGTTCGCCCCTGTGCCCCACAGGCTCCGTTATCGACTGGGAATTTGTTGAACCCCCCCAGCCATGCATCCCTCGACACGGGTCGCATCACATCTTGGATTCGGGGTTTGGTGCATGAAAATTTTCACTAAATACGTATTTTTCTTGCATTTTGAAAATGCATATTTTTTCTCGAAAATATACTCAATGAAGCATTTCCATTCGAGCAGTTTTTGCTTTTTTCTACAATGTATTCCTTATGGGAGAACTGTCATTTTTACCACTCGAATCGGGTGCTCCATTGGTTTTGATTTTGCTGTATGGATTTCAAATGATCGGGATTTTAACATACATTTCGATAGTAATATTTTTTTTGTGAAATACTCTAAATTTTTAACAAAACAACTTTTTTTTATACTAAAATATTTATTTTTTTCAATATGGGTATAATATGATTGGAAATTTTTATTATATGGCTATCATATAATCGGATTTTTGTTTGTAAAAAACTGAAATTTTTAGCATTTTTTTTTAAACTTAGTTTTGTTTTAAATAGTATCAAAAGATCCCGATCATTTGATACCCATTGTATAAAAAACTTGAATTTTTAGTAATTTTTGGAAAAAACGTAATTTTGTGAATTTTTTTTTAATATTTACAAAAATCTGATTTAACATTCGAAGTAACTGAAAAAATCCTGATCATTTGATACTCATTTTGTTAAAATCATTATTTATTTTTAAAATTTGGAGTGTTTCGCAAAAAAAAAATATTGTAAAATTTATATATAATTTATATATTTGTATGTGGGGATTTTTCGAAAATAAAAAAAAAACAAACCGAATACACCCACTCACGACAAATATATATATATTTTTTTTTAAATCTGATTCTCGTAATGCACGAGTCACAACAATCGTCCAAGCGGTCATTCTTATGCAAAATTAGCTGAACTTTCTGAAAAAATACTTTCAAAAGCACACGATTGAGTTTAAGGGGTTAAAAATTCGAAAAACTTATCAAAAATGGTTAAAATCATAACTTTTTCAAAAAACTTGTCTGTAAAATTCTGATAACTCGTGAAGAATACATGCAAACCCCTTATGTCTATATATTAAATTTTTTGTTTTGTCTGCTCTACAACTTTGTTACACTCTAAAATGTAACCCTGCAAAGTTGGAAAAAACACGTAATTTTAAAATGAAAAATTTTGTTCTACATGAAAAACTGACCCTTCCGGGTTTTATTTCAGATTCAAAAAGTACATTAAATTTCCCATAAAATGACATGTCTCCCAATTTTTTATGTTTCGCCTTTTTGGTAAACTTATACAGCAATTCCCCACGAAAACAGTATGATTCGAAAAAAAAGTTCTCCGATCGGGATCAAAATTATTCTGGGGGTTCCTTGGCCGAAATAATTAGACCCGTATTTTTTTGTTTGGCCATTAAAGTGATCTACGCCGTGTTAGGGTGGTCCGAAAAATGGCAATTTTCGTCAATTTTCGCAAAAACCACTTTTTTTCAAAAAATCATATCTCCGTGACATTTCATCCGATTTTAGCTGTCTTAGATGCAAAAGAAAGGTGATTAGTTTGGCTATTTAGGAAAAATAGTTAAAAAAAATCTAGCTTAACATTTGAAAAGGTCGTATGAAAACTTAAAATGCTGTTTTGAAGGTCTCGGGACCAAAGAGCCTTTGTCTGAAAATATTTTAATCGAATTCCTCAGAAAATTTTACATAACATATCAAAAAATAGTAAAGTTTTGTTTCCGATACTCTGAGATACGATAGTTTGAATATAAAAACTGGGTTTTTCGACGCGCCACGCGCAAAAATGAAAAATTGACGAAAACGGAACAAAATAACTTTTTTCACTAAAACTGCGAAAACTTGAAAACTTCAGCGATGACCTATACATAATAGGGTATCAAAAGTTGCGTATTTCAATTACAAAATTTTGGTACCCTTACATGTATAGTAGGGTGGGTACGGATTTTGAAAAGTTCTCAGATCAAGTTCTGGTGTGGTTCCTCTTGTAGGGCATACCCATAGGGACTCTCACGCCAAATTTCAGCTCGTTTGGTTGAAAACTGGCTTGTCTCAAGCGGGTTCAAGTTTACATGGAAATTACTATGGGTAATTTTGAATTTTCGTTCATTTGCTCCTACAGGCCTGGGGAAAACATGTAGAAACTTCTAGGATGGCCAGAAATGAGCGGAATCTTCTGGAGAACAACTTTCCCTAAGAGACCAGGTCGATTCGTTCAACCCCCATCGAGCTCAACGGCAATACATCCGGGGTTTTCGGAACCAACCGTTTTCCCCAGAAGAGCATCAAATTTTCCTTAGCATGCTATGAATGCTTGATGAACACCGCGACGCCACATATCAAACAGCTACCACGTGGACTAGCATCGCCTATACAAAATTACTTTTTATTACTTTTTGAACTATAGATTTATCATTTATGGTGATTCTGATACTATTTAGCTGTTTCTAAAGCACCATATAAGAAAAAAAAAATGTTATGGTGAAAATTTTACAATCACGTGGTAGCTGTTTGACATGTGGCGTCGCGGTGTTCATCAAGCATTCATAGCATGCTAAGGAAAATTTGATGGTTTTCTGGGGAAAACAATTGGTTCCGAAAACCCCGAATGTATTGCCGTTGAGCTCGATGGGGGTTGAACGAATCGACCTGGTCTTTTAGGGAAGTTGTTCTCCAGACGATTCCGCTCATTTCTGGCCATCCTAGAAGTTTCTACATGTTTTCCCAAGGCCTGTAGGAGCAAATGAACGAAAATTCAAAATTTCCCATAGTAATTTCCATGTAAACTTGAACCCGCTTGAGACAAGCCAGTTTTCAACCAAATGAGCTGAAATTTGGCGTGAGAGTCCCTATGGGTATGCCCTACAAGGGGAACCACACCAGAACTTGATCTGAGAACTTTTCGAAATCCGTACCCACCCTAAATGTATAGGTCATCGCTGAAATGTTCAAGTTATCGCAGTTTTAGTGAAAAAAGTCGATTTCTTCCCGTTTTTGTCATTTTTCCATTTTTGCACGTGGCGCGTCGAAAAACCCAGTTTTTATTTATCAGAGTATCGAAAATATAACTTCACCCTTTTTTGATACGTTATCAAAAAATTTCCGAGGAATCCGATAAAAATATTTTCAGACAAAGGCTCTTTGGTCCCGAAACTTTCAAAACAGCATTTTAAGTTTTCATACGACCTTTTCAAATGTTAAGCTAGATTTTTGTTTTTTTTTTACTATTTTTCCTGAATAGCCAAACTATTCACCTTTCTTTTGCGTCTAAGACAACTTAAATCGGATGAAATGTCGCGGAGATATGATTTTTTGAAAAAAATGGTTTTTGAGAAAATTGACGAAAATTGCCATTTTTCGGACCACCCTAACACGGTGTAGGTCACCCTAATGGCCAAACTAAAAAATACGGGTCTAATTATTTTGGCCAAGGAACCCCCAGAAAAATTTTGATCCCGATCGGAGAACTTTTTTTCGAATCAAGCTGTTTTCGTGGGGAATTGCTGTATAAGTTTACCAAAAAGGCGAAACATTTCACTGAACTATTTCATAGTCGTCTGAAGCACCGGGAATAAGGTCCGAGCCGGGATTTGAACCCTGAACTACCGTTTACGAGGCGGAAGCATTACCACTAGGCTAAATGGCTCAGTCTTTTCTAGTGTGATATTTATTATTATTAGAAATAATAAAATTGTGCAAAGTTCGAAACATTCGCCTCTAAATCATTTCAATATAAAATTATAGATTTTAGAAAAAACATGATATTTTTTGCCTCATAATTTGATAAATTACTTTTTCCGTGCATCGTTAGCACTGGATCGCAATAGAAGCTACCAGCAGCCTATGCCCACTATTGTAATAGGCAAATCACGACCATCATCACTCTCCTACCCCGTTTGGAGTCCCAAAGCGACCATCATGCTTCATACAACAGAATACTCAAAGACCCCACGAAGGGAACCCTCAAGCCGAAAGACGGTAGCGCACCACACTGCAGGCTGCTCTGGCCGGGACCTTCTTCTCGCTGATGGCTGCCATAAAGCAGCAGTTGGTGGTTCAGCTGTTTTGATGCATTAAATCATAAATTATGCACATACAAAAGCTTTTAAACAATTCGATTACCCCTCTCTGTGTGCGAGCAATGCTGTCAGGTCTCTTTGAGGGGTTTGCAGAAGAAAAAATACGATGGACTCTAAAGCCAACTGAGGATCCTCCTACCGACTACAGTGCTGAACGGCGTCAACGCATCGACTAGAAACCATAGAAAACCAAGGTACTTCAAAAAAGGTTGGAAAACTGTATTTACTATTTACTGTATTTACATGTTGAAAGTCTTGTGCGTCCAAATAGTTATATTATTGCTATGACATCGCATTACAACAATTCACAGAAAATCTAAACCGTTTCAACCTTACAATTTAATCGACTTCGACCGAGGACTCCACCACGGAACACGTTGTTTATAAGGTTAAATCACATTTATGAGCATCAGGAGGGGGTGCCCGGCCGCAAAAACAGTATGGTCTTGCTACAGGTATGTAATCAGAGGTAGACCACGGTGCGGTGCGGTGGCGCCAAGTGGATTTCACACGCCGAAGAAGAAGGGGCTCGCCTCCAATGATAGACATGTTTATGGATAGTTAAATTTAGCAAATTTAGGTCAGATTCTGCCGCATGACCAATCATGGCAGTGGCGCTAAAATGGCAGCAGCAGCAGCAGTAGTGGCTTAAGCTTCTGCTAAGGAGCTGCAGCTGCTGCACCCTTCTGTAAAGTCAACCGTTTTTGTGGCCCTTGGTCAGGGAAAACAATTTAACATTTTGTGGTTATTTTGTATGCGGCAGCTCTCGGGCAGCAATGGTGGTCTGATCTAGATAATGTGATCAATCATTAGAGTGGGATTTTGAGATAGGTGTGTGACTTTAATTTGCGATTAAGCGTTGTAATGGGTGGCATTCGAAGGCTGATGTTTTTTTCATAACAACAACAAGTTTGTAAAATACGTTCATATTGTTTAACTACATAACATCCACAAAATATCAGGTAGTTTTTGTGTTTGCTTTAATGCTTTTTTGCTTTTCTGCTTTTCTGCTTTTTTGCTTTTCTGCTTTTCTGCTTTTCTGCTTTTCTGCTTTTCTGCTTTTCTGCTTTTCTGCTTTTCTGCTTTTCTGCTTTTCTGCTTTTCTGCTTTTCTGCTTTTCTGCTTTTCTGCTTTTCTGCTTTTCTGCTTTTCTGCTTTTCTGCTTTTCTGCTTTTCTGCTTTTCTGCTTGTTTGCTTTTCTGCTTGTTTGCTTTTCTGCTTTTTTGCTTTTTTGCTTTTTTGCTTTTTTGCTTTTTTGCTTTTTTTGCTTTTTTGCTTTTTTGCTTTTTTGCTTTTTTGCTTTTTTGCTTTTTTGCTTTTTTGCTTTTTTGCTTTTTTGCTTTTTTGCTTTTTTGCTTTTTTGCGTTTTTGCGTTTTTGCTTTTTTGCTTTTTTGCTTTTTTGCTTTTTTGCTTTTTTGCTTTTTTGCTTTTTTGCTTTTTTGCTTTTTTGCTTTTTTGCTTTTTTGCTTTTTTTCTTTTTTGCTTTTTTGCTTTTTTGCTTTTTTGCTTTTTTGCTTTTTTGCTTTTTTGCTTTTTTGCTTTTTTGCTTTTTTGCTTTTTTGCTTTTTTGCTTTTTTGCTTTTTTGCTTTTTTGCTTTTTTGCTTTTTTGCTTTTTTGCTTTTTTGCTTTTTTGCTTTTTTGCTTTTTTGCTTTTTTGCTTTTTTGCGTTTTTGCTTTTTTGCTTTTTTGCTTTTTTGCTTTTTTGCTTTTTTGCTTTTTTGCTTTTTTGCTTTTTTGCTTTTTTGCTTTTTTGCTTTTTTGCTTTTTTGCTTTTTTGCTTTTTTGCTTTTTTTGCTTTTTTGCTTTTTTGCTTTTTTGCTTTTTTGCTTTTTTGCTTTTTTGCTTTTTTTGCTTTTTTGCTTTTTTTTTTTGCTTTTTTGCTTTTTTGCTTTTTTGTTTTTTTTTGCTTTTTTGCTTTTTTGCTTTTTTGCTTTTTTGCTTTTTTGCTTTTTTGCTTTTTTGCTTTTTTGCTTTTTTGCTTTTTTGCTTTTTTGCTTTTTTGCTTTTTTGCTTTTTTGCTTTTTTGCTTTTTTTGCTTTTTTGCTTTTTTGCTTTTTTTGCTTTTTTGCTTTTTTGCTTTTTTGCTTTTTTGCTTTTTTGCTTTTTTGCTTTTTTGCTTTTTTGCATTTTTGCTTTTTTGCTTTTTTTTTTTTGCTTTTTTCCTTTTTTGCTTTTTTGCTTTTTTGCTTTTTTGCTTTTTTGCTTTTTTGCTTTTTTGCTTTTTTGCTTTTTTGCTTTTTTGCTTTTTTGCTTTTTTGCTTTTTTGCTTTTTTGCTTTTTTGCTTTTTTTGCTTTTTTGCTTTTTTGCTTTTTTGCTTTTTTGCTTTTTTGCTTTTTTGCTTTTTTGCTTTTTTGCTTTTTTGCTTTTTTGCTTTTTTGCTTTTTTGCTTTTTTTTTTTGCTTTTTTGCTTTTTTGCTTTTTTGTTTTTTTTTGCTTTTTTGCTTTTTTGCTTTTTTGCTTTTTTGCTTTTTTGCTTTTTTGCTTTTTTGCTTTTTTGCTTTTTTGCTTTTTTGCTTTTTTGCTTTTTTGCTTTTTTGCTTTTTTTTGCTTTTTTGCTTTTTTGCTTTTTTGCTTTTTTGCTTTTTTGCTTTTTTGCTTTTTTTGCTTTTTTGCTTTTTTGCTTTTTTGCTTTTTTGCTTTTTTTGCTTTTTTGCTTTTTTGCTTTTTTGCTTTTTTGCTTTTTTGCTTTTTTGCTTTTTTGCTTTTTTGCTTTTTTGCTTTTTTGCTTTTTTGCTTTTTTGCTTTTTTGCTTTTTTGCTTTTTTTTTTGCTTTTTTGCTTTTTTGCTTTTTTTGCTTTTTTGCTTTTTTGCTTTTTTGCTTTTTTGCTTTTTTTGCTTTTTTGCTTTTTTGCTTTTTTGCTTTTTTGCTTTTTTGCTTTTTTGCTTTTTTGCTTTTTTGCTTTTTTGCTTTTTTGCTTTTTTGCTTTTTTGCTTTTTTGCTTTTTTGCTTTTTTTGCTTTTTTGCTTTTTTGCTTTTTTGCTTTTTTGCTTTTTTGCTTTTTTGCTTTTTTGCTTTTTTGCTTTTTTGCTTTTTTGCTTTTTTGCTTTTTTGCTTTTTTGCTTTTTTGCTTTTTTGCTTTTTTGCTTTTTTGCTTTTTTGCTTTTTTGCTTTTTTGCTTTTTTGCTTTTTTGCTTTTTTGCTTTTCTGCTTTTTTGCTTTTGTGCTTTTTTGCTTTTTTGCTTTTTTGCTTTTTTGCTTTTTTGCTTTTTTGCTTTTTTGCTTTTTTGCTTTTTTGCTTTTTTGCTTTTTTGCTCTTTTTGCTTTTTTGCTTTTTTGCTTTTTTGCTTTTTTGCTTTTTGCTTTTTTGCTTTTTTGCTTTTTTGCTTTTTTGCTTTTTTGCTTTTTTGCTTTTTTGCTTTTTTGCTTTTTTGCTTTTTGCTTTTTTGCTTTTTTGCTTTTTTGCTTTTTTGCTTTTTTGCTTTTTTGCTTTTTTGCTTTTTTGCTTTTTTGCTTTTTTGCTTTTTTGCTTTTTTGCTTTTTTGCTTTTTTGCTTTTTGCTTTTTGCTTTTTTGCTTTTTTGCTTTTTGCTTTTTTGCTTTTTTGCTTTTTTGCTTTTTTGCTTTTTTGCTTTTTTGCTTTTTTGCTTTTTGTTTTTTGCTTTTTGCGCTTTTTTGCTTTTTTGCTTTTTTGCTTTTTTGCTTTTTTGCTTTTTTGCTTTTTTGCTTTTTTGCTTTTTTGCTTTTTTGCTTTTTTGCTTTTTTGCTTTTTGCTTTTTGCTTTTTGCTTTTTTGCTTTTTTGCTTTTTTGCTTTTTTGCTTTTTTGCTTTTTTGCTTTTTTGCTTTTTTGCTTTTTTGCTTTTTTGCTTTTTTGCTTTTTTGCTTTTTTGCTTTTTTGCTTTTTGCTTTTTGCTTTTTGCTTTTTGCTTTTTGCTTTTTGCTTTTTGCTTTTTGCTTTTTTGCTTTTTTGCTTTTTTGCTTTTTTGCTTTTTTGCTTTTTTGCTTTTTTGCTTTTTTGCTTTTTTGCTTTTTTGCTTTTTTGCTTTTTGCTTTTTGCTTTTTTGCTTTTTTGCTTTTTTGCTTTTTTGCTTTTTTGCTTTTTTGCTTTTTTGCTTTTTTGCTTTTTTGCTTTTTGCTTTTTTGCTTTTTTGCTTTTTTGCTTTTTTGCTTTTTTGCTTTTTTGCTTTTTTGCTTTTTTGCTTTTTTGCTTTTTTGCTTTTTTGCTTTTTTGCTTTTTTGCTTTTTTGCGTTTTTGCTTTTTTGCTTTTTTGCTTTTTTGCTTTTTTGCTTTTTTGCTTTTTTGCTTTTTTGCTTTTTTGCTTTTTTGCTTTTTTGCTTTTTTGCTTTTTTGCTTTTTTGCTTTTTTGCTTTTTTGCTTTTTTGCTTTTTGCTTTTTTGCTTTTTTGCTTTTTTGCTTTTTTGCTTTTTTGCTTTTTTGCTTTTTTGCTTTTTTGCTTTTTTGCTTTTTTGCTTTTTTGCTTTTTTGCTTTTTTGCTTTTTTGCTTTTTTGCTTTTTTGCTTTTTTGCTTTTTTGCTTTTTTGCTTTTTGCTTTTTTGCTTTTTTGCTTTTTTGCTTTTTTGCTTTTTTGCTTTTTTGCTTTTTTGCTTTTTTGCTTTTTTGCTTTTTTGCTTTTTTGCTTTTTTGCTTTTTTGCTTTTTTGCTTTTTTGCTTTTTTTGCTTTTTTGCTTTTTTGCTTTTTTGCTTTTTTGCTTTTTTGCTTTTTTGCTTTTTTGCTTTTTTGCTTTTTTGCTTTTTTGCTTTTTTGCTTTTTTGCTTTTTTGCTTTTTGCTTTTTGCTTTTTTGCTTTTTTGCTTTTTTGCTTTTTTGCTTTTTTGCTTTTTTGCTTTTTTGCTTTTTTGCTTTTTTGCTTTTTTGCTTTTTTGCTTTTTTGCTTTTTTGCTTTTTTGCTTTTTGCTTTTTTGCTTTTTTGCTTTTTTGCTTTTTTGCTTTTTTGCTTTTTTGCTTTTTTGCTTTTTTGCTTTTTTGCTTTTTTGCTTTTTTGCTTTTTTGCTTTTTTGCTTGTTTGCTTGTTTGCTTTTTTGCTTTTTTGCTTTTTTGCTTTTTTGCTTTTTTGCTTTTTTGCTTTTTTGCTTTTTTGCTTTTTTGCTTTTTTGCTTTTTTGCTTTTTTGCTTTTTTGCTTTTTTGCTTTTTTGCTTTTTTGCTTTTTGCTTTTTGCTTTTTGCTTTTTTGCTTTTTTGCTTTTTTGCTTTTTTTGCTTTTTTGCTTTTTTGCTTTTTTGCTTTTTGCTTTTTTGCTTTTTTGCTTTTTTGCTTTTTTGCTTTTTTGCTTTTTTGCTTTTTTGCTTTTTTGCTTTTTTGCTTTTTTGCTTTTTTGCTTTTTTGCTTTTTGCTTTTTTGCTTTTTGCTTTTTTGCTTTTTTGCTTTTTTGCTTTTTTGCTTTTTTGCTTTTTTGCTTTTTTGCTTTTTTGCTTTTTTGCTTTTTTGCTTTTTTGCTTTTTTGCTTTTTTGCTTTTTTGCTTTTTTGCTTTTTTGCTTTTTTGCTTTTTTGCTTTTTTGCTTTTTTGCTTTTTTGCTTTTTTGCTTTTTTGCTTTTTTGCTTTTTTGCTTTTTTGCTTTTTTGCTTTTTTGCTTGTTTGCTTTTTTGCTTTTTTGCTTTTTTGCTTTTGCTTTTGCTTTTGCTTTTAATGACTAAAGATATTCTCAAAATGTATTCTCGGCCCAATTCAAACCAAAAAACTCATTAAAAAAAAACAAACATAATGCATTAACAACAATTAATCAATGTGATCATTGCTCTAAACTAAATCTCATGTTCACCCAACTCCTCGATGACATCAAACACTGCTGTAACTCCTCGCATTACTCATCCAACAGGCATATCAAAACCCATGTTCTTCTTCCAATCCCCGTGAACCAGTTGCAATCAGGCGATACATTTTACGACAATCTGCCTTGAGCTCCGTAGTTCAACGCGAAACCAGTTGCATGTTCAGCTAACAATTTACTTTGCCCGGTGTTGGAAGAGAAAAAAACAAGCACTTGTTCCACCGGTGAAGAAGGCGCCGCTCATCCTGGGATGTCCCCCAGCTGGCCATGTTTGCTGGTGATTTTTCAACTTGAAGTCCACAGGCTGATGATGATGATGCGGGGGTGATCAACGATCATTTTCCTGGACTGCAATCCCCGAGGTACACTTTGTTGTGATGCCCATCTCGGTTGAGCAGGTTGGTGTGTACTGACAAGCCATATGAGGCAATTAGTATCGGAGGTATCTTGGTGCAGTTGGACTCTGGGTACACTCTGCTCTCGGGGGGGTGATGTCGTCGGACGCAGCTCTAATGCATTCTGCGTGGGTGGGCGGAAATGTATGATTATTCCGTAGTAATTACCGGGCCGAGACTGAGACTGAGCAGATTGTTGGCGATACCTTTTCTGTGTGTAATAGCACTCTTGAGGGAGGGAGGTGTGGTTTGGCTTCGTGAATGAATTTGCTCCGCGGTGTGTAATAGTGCCGTTTGGCCGTTGAGGAGTAACTTTAATCTGCTATTTAGCGATTTGATGAAGTGATTAATATGGTGCTTTGCACTGACGCGTGTGGAGAAACGAACTGATTGGGAGGTTACAGGACCTGGTGCACTATATCAAATCTTTTGTAAAGATTTAATTTTTACAAAACCAATTATTCAAATCATTCCAACTCCAAACAACGCAAGTACCAAGTTTGTCCACGAGATTCAGATCCAGTTCTGCATAGCAAACTGTAATACATCTCATTCACACATTGATTCCGTCAGTTGACTTCCCTTTTAACAAGTGCCCCGCGGCAGTACCTACCTCATTGTGACAAACTTCAAACAGCGCGCGCGCTCGCGTTGAAAAAATTGACCGAAGCCGGGGCAAAAAGTTGTCAATTATTCTCGTTGGATAAATTATTCATAAAATCGGAACCAACGGGCACGGACTCTAGGTGTCTCGATTGTGTAGTTGAGAGCTCAACCGAATGTGTCCTCATGGGGAGGAATACGTGACAAACTGCACTTTTGAAAAATGCGAATTGAACTGAGCGGTACGAGTCGATGGGGAAAATAAAATAATGCAAAAACAAGGAACCAGATTGCATTTATGCGTAGAAGCGCCGACCAACCGCTGATCGCTGAGTAACCTACCTGTATGCAAATGATTGTATGATAATTATTTTAATTGATTTGAAGATCAAAAGCTTGAGATGGGATAGCGCGCCGCGTGTTTAGGCACAGTGCAGTTGGGTACAAGATTGATCATACATCTCGGTTAAGTGGATACCGGTCATTCGCGGCTGCCCAGGCTGACTCACAAACGCGAAATCAACCCGGTCGCCGAAAGTTTGCCGTAGGGGAGGTTGTTTAAATTTGTAAGATTGCAGGAATATTTGGAAAAATGTTACATTGTTGCAAAAAGAAGATTTTTTCAGCACGAGTCGAACATTATATGACATAAATATAACGAGTGCTGAAAAAATCAATTTTTACAACGAGTTGCTTACAATTTTTTTATTTCAATTTCGAAAAACGCTTTTTAAATGGAATTTTATGTCAAACATCAATGTGTTAAGGGGTTACATAAATGTAGGAAATGACAAAATTTTATATTACAGAATATTTGTTAAATCCACTCAAAAGATGTTTTTGAAGCTCTCCTGAAAGTTTCATGAAGATATTTCATGAATAAACTAAGTAAGCGACGATTCAAGCTCAATATTTTGTCAATCTATGTTGGCGTTTTCTCTAAACACCGAGTTGATTTACGGGTGCCACGATATCTCGAGATGGGATGGACCAAATTGGCTGAAATTTGAGGTGTAGACTCTCAGGATGTATCCCGTGTGCATGAGGAAGCCCAATTTTCAAAATTTGCTTTAAAAAAAATACAAAAATCAAAAACTACACGGAGAAAAAGAGTTCCCAAAATCGTGAACAAGCGTTCATGAAAATGGGAACCACGAACAAAGTGTTCAAATTTCATGGTACGTTTTTCAAAATCGTACCATGGAATTTGAACACTTTGTTCGGGGTTCCCATTTTCACTAACGCTTGATCACGATTTTGGGAACTCTTTTTTCTCCGTGTAACGGTTCATTGATATGAAAAACACAAAAATATTTTTTTCTTTTTTTTAAATAAACTATTTGAAAATCGGGCTTCGTCATGCACACGGAATCGGTTTAACGAGTCTTCACTAAAATTTTGAGCCGATTTGGTCAAGACAGTGCACAGTGTTCGGAATGGCAAAATTAAGTGGAATAAATTGATAACTCCTTTATTTGACGTCCTAGCCAAATGGTGTCTTCATAAGAGTTGTTGTACTTGATAAGGGCTATCTTTGGAGTTATTGACATACAGGGTGACGACCTTCCAGGGTGTCAACCAACTTTGTTGGATGACGTTGTAGGGCTTTAGTGTCTTGGGCAAAGTTGTAGAGCAAAAAAATTCATGAAAGTTTGTCGAAAGCGCCAAATTTGTAGCTCTTAATCTACTCGAGATATACGCCATTTTTGCAAAAATGGTCCAAAAAAGCACTTTTTTCGTGATAACTCAAAATGTTAGCATGTTAGCGGCCTACTATGTTCTGAAGAGTTGTTTATGACATAAAGTTACACATCTTTGCCGAAGACAGCAAATATTTTTGAGTCTTTATTGAGGAGTTATTACCATTTTTAAGTGATTTTGAGCCTATTTTCAAGCTTCTATGTTTTCAAAGTGGCGCATTTTGGCGCAAAACCGAACAATGCACCTGCAGGTACACACTTTCAACTGCATTTCCTGAAAATATCTCCGTGTCTATCGGTGTCTATTTTTAGATATCTCAATTTGAATTTGACGGTTTTTAATTAATTTGTTTATAATTTTTAAGCGGAATCTTATTGCAATCGTGTTAATAATCGGAATATTGAAGGGTAAATTGATCGATCGATGGGGGATGGGGGATGGGAGCTATACAAAATGACATCTATAACTCAAATTATTTAAAAAAGCACGTGCGGCCCAATCTGGAACTGGTTGTTGGCAACCAAGTTAGTAAACTTGGCAACTCCATTGTGAAACTATTTACTTTTCCTGACATTCTCGAGTGACGAAACGGCCCCCCAACTTTATGTATGGAGTGTGGTTTTCGACCCTCTCCTCTCAAAGGGCCCAAAGTCCTTTTTTTCAGCACTCATTACTATACAATTGAACTTTTCAGCACTTGAATTGACATACATCCTACTTATTATTTAACGCTAGAAAAATAAACAATCTTTACCCTCACCTACCTTAATCCTAGAACTTCCAGAGCAACAACAACCAACAAGGTGTTTATAGCCGGTCCCCCGGTCAGTATCTCACCCCGGAGGGGGTTAAACATTTTAATGGATATTGCACATTGCAACCCCCCCCTGCTGATTGAAGACCGACAGCCGCTGAACTCTGAGCCGCTGTTGTTGCGGTAGTTGCCACAGAATCTGTCAACGTGCCCCCGGACGGACATGGCTTCTAAACACCCGAGCGGCTTATCACAAAGTCTACTTAGACTGCTGTACGAGGGACTGGGCGCGTTCGTCAGCTATACTAAGCCTATGATGCTAAGTAATTTTTCAATTATCGTTTGCATTAGCACATTGTTCGGCACGGCGGTAATCGGTCACTTGTCCGCGTGTAACGGGGGATTACTGTCGTCATCTGGGGAGGGAGGTTTAACATCGAATCGGAACGGAATTGGAAGGTTGAATCGCGTTTCATCAAGTGGTACTGGAGTGCAGGTGTGGCATGGCCCTGAGTGACCTATTCGAGCGTTCCAAGAGGCATGTATCGTGGAAATTCCGACAGATTCCAGAAATTATTGAAATATAATCTGTAAATGGCTCTGTTTGCTTAGATTATTCGATAGCATGTCCAGGATTCAATAGGTTGATCACAACCTTCTACTTCCTTGGTGAAACAAGAAAATGTCCACCCACAGAAAAAAAATTTGAATTTTGGAAGATTGAAAATTTGATGGATTTCCAAATTTATTCCTCTGAAATTTCTCCTTTGTCCTGATCTCGAAACCGAGGACCGTTTTTTATATCTCGTGATGGAGGGGCGGTACGACCCCTTCCATTTTTGAACATGCGAAAAAAGAGGTGTTTTTCAATAATTTGCAGCATGAAACGGTGATGAGATAGAAATTTGGTGTCAAAGGGACTTTTATGTAAAATTGGACAACCGATTTTATGGCGTACTTAGAATTCCGAAAAACCGTATATTTTACTGAAAAAAACACTTAAATAGTTTTAAAAAAACTCTTCAATTTTTCGTTACTTGACTATAAAAAAAAATGGAATATGTAATTTTAAGAGTATTTTTGTTATCAGAAGGTCAAACCTAATTATTTAAAAGAAATAATCCCGAGCAAACGGAAAGAACGTGGGAGTAACATTTTTGTATATTTGAAAATACTATGCCAATAACATTTTATGTTATTTATAACAAGATTTGTTATTCGCCGTTAAGATTTATTTTGTTATTGTATTGTTATTGTAGTAACAGACAAATAACATGTTGGATTGTGTCACGTTCCCCAGAAAACCATTCCCCCGAATACCATTCCCCAGAATGTACCGTTCCCCAGAAATATTTATCGTGGTGATTATAATTATTAAAAAAAAAACTTCAAATTTTCCAAAATTTCCAAAATTTCCAAAATTTCAAAAATTCCCAAAATTTACAAAATTTACAAAATTTCCAAAATTTCCAAAATTTCCAAAATTTTCAAAATTTCCAAAATTTCCAAAATTTCCAAAATTTCCAAAATTTCTAAAATTTCCAAAATTTCCAAATTTACCAAAATTTCCAAAATTTCCAAAATTTCCAAAATTTCCAAAATTTCCAAAATTTCCAAAATTTCCAAAATTTCCAAAATTTCCAAAATTTCCAAAATTTCCAAAATTTCCAAAATTTCCAAAATTTCCGAAATTTCCAAAATTTACAAAATTTTCAAAATTTCCAAAATTTCCAAAATTTCCAAAATTTCCAAAATTTCCAAAATTTCCAAAATTTCCAAAATTTCCAAAATTTCCAAAATTTCCAAAATTTCCATTTTTGAACATGCGAAAAAAGAGGTGTTTTTCAATAATTTGCAGCATGAAACGGTGATGAGATAGAAATTTGGACTTTTATGTAAAATTGGACAACCGATTTTATGGCGTACTTAGAATTCCGAAAAACCGTATATTTTACTGAAAAAAACACTTAAATAGTTTTAAAAAAACTCTTCAATTTTTCGTTACTTGACTATAAAAAAAAATGGAATATGTAATTTTAAGAGTATTTTTGTTATCAGAAGGTCAAACCTAATTATTTAAAAGAAATAATCCCGAGCAAACGGAAAGAACGTGGGAGTAACATTTTTGTATATTTGAAAATACTATGCCAATAACATTTTATGTTATTTATAACAAGATTTGTTATTCGCCGTTAAGATTTATTTTGTTATTGTATTGTTATTGTAGTAACAGACAAATAACATGTTGGATTGTGTCACGTTCCCCAGAAAACCATTCCCCCGAATACCATTCCCCAGAATGTACCGTTCCCCAGAAATATTTATCGTGGTGATTATAATTATTAAAAAAAAAACTTCAAATTTTCCAAAATTTCCAAAATTTCCAAAATTTCAAAAATTCTCAAAATTTACAAAATTTACAAAATTTCCAAAATTTCCAAAATTTCCAAAATTTTCAAAATTTCCAAAATTTCCAAAATTTCCAAAATTTCCAAAATTTCCAAAATTTCTAAAATTTCCAAAATTTCCAAATTTACCAAAATTTCCAAAATTTCCAAAATTTCCAAAATTTCCAAAATTTCCAAAATTTCCAAAATTTCCAAAATTTCTAAAATTTCCAAAATTTCCAAATTTACCAAAATTTCCAAAATTTCCAAAATTTCCAAAATTTCCAAAATTTCCAAAATTTCCAAAATTTCCAAAATTTCCAAAATTTCCAAAATTTCCAAAATTTCCAAAATTTCCAAAATTTCCAAAATTTCCAAAATTTCCAAAATTTCCAAAATTTCCAAAATTTCCAAAATTTCCAAAATTTCCAAAATTTCCGAAATTTCCAAAATTTCCAAAATTTCCAAAATTTCCAAAATTTCCAAAATTTCCAAAATTTCCAAAATTTCCAAAATTTCCAAAATTTCCAAAATTTCCAAAATTTCCAAAATTTCCAAAATTTCCAAAATTTCCAAAAATTTACAAAATTTCCAAAATTTCCAAAATTTCCAAAATTTCCAAAATTTCCAAAATTTCCAAAATTTCCAAAATTTCCAAAATTTCCAAAATTTCCAAAATTTCCAAAATTTCCAAAATTTCCAAAATTTCCAAAATTTCCAAAATTTCCAAAATTTCCAAAATTTCTAAAATTTCAAAAACTTCCGAAATTTCCAAAATTTTCAAAATTTCCAAAATTTCCAAAATTTCCAAAATTTCCAAAATTTCCAAAATTTCCAAAATTTCCAAAATTTCCAAAATTTCCAAAATTTCCAAAATTTCCAAAATTTCCAAAATTTCCAAAATTTCCAAAATTTCCAAAATTTCCAAAATTTCCAAAATTTCCAATATTTTCAAAATTTCCAAAATTTCCAAAATTTAAAAAATTTCCAAAATTTCTAAAATTTTCAGAATTTTTAAAGTTTCTAAAATTTCCAAAATTTCCAAAAAATCAAAAAATTCAAAAAAAAAGGTGCAGGTGGTTATGTTACACATGACCAGTATGACAAAGAACTTTGCAAGATGATTGTTGAAATTTTCGATAAGAATGTCCGGTCCAAATTTCCCCATGATTCCCTTATAATTACATAAGACAACTCTTTTGTGAATAGTTTTAAGACATAATATCAACGTCCTATCGAACTAAGGGGACGGAAATTGCAAATGGAGCTGCAATAGAAATCAAGGTGAAATCATTCGACTTTCCCTCACCACTCAAAAGTTATCAAGATGCGGAAATGTTTTTGCAAGGCTGTTGATAATTTGGTGCTCTTTCAAGCCCCAAACTTGCCACTCGATTTCCCTTTCGCACACACAAACACTCACTACCGTACCCAACCAGATTTTTAAAGAATACTCTTTCGTGTGAATTGGCCCTGAAAACGGCCATTTTAACGTCCTATGACGATGATAAAACCATGCGATGATGACACTCCAAGTTGCCGGCAATTTTCCCTCCCGCACCTGCTCTGCCTCTCTTTCCAATTTTTCAATTCTCTCCTTCCTCTCGGCGGCTCTGCTGTGCTGCTGCTGCTTCTCGATCCTCCTCGAGCAAAGCTTCGGACTCGTTTGTGCTTCAACCGGCGGCACGGCGCTCTTTTATAACCTCGCTTGGCTGTGACGGCTCGACGCTTTCGAAGCAGTGGCAGAGAGCAAAATTTGCTAAGTGCTAGATACTTGAATCTGATTAATGTGTTCGGGAAAGGTTGCGCTCAACCAATCAGCGACCGGGATTTTCCCGGTCTGAATTTTTATTTTTCATCTTAACTTTTGAGTACTTTAACAAAGTTTTATCAACTTTGTGAGGTAGTTTACTTGCAATTTAAGACTTCCCCTTTTGTTTGGTGGATAAAGCATGCAGGTTACTTGAATTGGGTGGAAGATATAAGCGTTTAAACGATTACACAAATCGTTACACTTTCGCTTCGCGAAATTTTGGATTGACACCCGTAGACAGTGCCCTTAGGACAAAGTTCTTTGTCAAAACAAAATTTCCATAATTTCAAATTAAAAAAATAAAATTCATAATCTCTGATTTTTTTTAATTTTAAAATTTCTTTTCTCTTTAATTTTGATTTTTGAATTCCAAACTTTTTGTTTTTTTTTTTTTTTGATAATTTCGAAAATGTTTTTAATTTGACTTTTGGACTAACCATTGACAAATTATGATCATAATATTTAGATCGAAAAATCTCGAACATGATGCGAGAAATAAAGATTGAAATATTACGCTAGAGTGCAATAATCACCACGTTAACTTGTGTCAGCAGTTATTACAAGGCTAGAAAGTTTTCCCTTCTTTAAAATAAGGAAAACTTTACTGACTGATACAAGTTGAATTTTACCTTTAAAAGGGAGGAGGAGAGTTTTCTCTTCTTTAAGGAAGGGAAAAATTTATAGCCTTGTTATTATAACTGCTGACACGGGTTTAATTTTCCCTTCTTTAAGTAAGGGAAAAAAATTCACCACTTACACAACTTTTTAAATTTGTTATCACTAGTCAAGAGAATTTTCCTTATGGAAACAAGAAAAAATAAAAGAAAAAAAACTTTAAAGCGAAAATTCAACTTCTGTTAGCAGATATCACAAGTCAAGACAGTTTTCTTTTCTTTAAAGAAGGTGAAATTCAACGTGTGTCAGGAGACCTTAAAAGAAGGAAAAATTAGTCAGTTATTGTAAGTCAAGAGAGTTTTCTTCTTCCAAAAATGATAATTTAAATTTTGTCACCTTAAATCAAATTTAGAAAATTTAAATCATCATCCAAAATGAGCAATATGTCAAAGGTCCAATATGTCAAATGGAATTATACCAATGACACCCATAATCATATTTTAATTTTAACAAACATTTTTCTTCTTTGCAAAATAAAAATAGCAAGAAACTGCAATTTATTCGACATTTGTATAACAATTTTAACATGACTGAAAAAGAAGGGAAAATTTCTTAGAATAATAGAGAGAGTCATAAGTCGAATTAACATTTTCTGTTATTTTCTCAAGAATTGTTGTCAAAAAAAAGGAAAATTTCTTGGCATGGATAAAATAACCTTGTCTAATTTTTATATTTTCTAAGAAATTTCAAACAAACTAATATTTGAAACTACTTTGATTTTTCGAGAAAGAAACTTTTCTGGGGAATGGTTTTCTGGGAAATGGTACATTCTGAGGAATAGTTTTCTTGGAAATGGTACATTCGGGGGAATGTATTTCTAGGGAACGGTTTTCTGGGGAATGGTTTTCGGGGGAATGGTTTTCTGGGGAACGTGACACAATCACATTTTGAGTTATTATTCGAACAAATTCTTGTTATTATTTTTTGTTATTTTAACAACTAATCCGATCATCCCAATAACATTTGGATGTATTATTCCATAACAACAAATGTTATTCCCAAGTTGTTTTTGCTTTCAATCAATATCAGTTATGTTATGATAACATAAACTGTTATTTAACTCTTATACTAAAATACAAGAATATTCCATAACACTTTTTGTTATTTTAACAGTATTTGTTATTGAAATGGCATGAATTTAGTTATTACCGTCTGCTCGGGTTCCGTGTTTGCAACTCATCTGATCGAATTGGATCAAGACTTTTACGAGTCAGAATGGTGAGTTCAGCACATATTATTCAAAAGTGGGACATTTTCAAGAGGAAGCTCATGTTTGACAATACTTCACAAACTACAAACTTGCTGTAGATTTTTAAATTATGGGAGCAAAGTTTATGCGAACATGGTCATTATTTTTAAATGTTTATTTTGTTTAAGAATATACAGTCGACTCTCTGGTTGTCAATATGCAAGGGACCGTCGAGGAAGAGAATCATCAGTTTACAGAACGATGCAAAATGAAGACTCGATTGAAAATACAGTCGACTCTCTGGTTCTCGATCTTCTCGATATCAATAATTCTCCATCTATCGATGAATTCTTCAGTCCCTTCAATTTGCATACTTCAATTATCTTCATTCCTCGATATTTTCCCTTGCTTGAAGGATCTCTTCCTCGATGGCCCCTTGGATTCTGTTTGCTTTAAAAATTTCTTCCGGTTGTCAATAATTTCACTTTCTCATGGCTTGCATAGACATTTTTCTTGGCGAAACGAAGCTTTGAAGAGTGTTTGACATTAGTTTGTTTTTGTTTGATAGACGTTGCCATGATTCTCTCCCATAGCTGGGTATCAAGAAAAAAATATTTTCAATCGAGTCTTCATTTTGCATCGTTCTGTAAACTGATGATTCTCTTCCTCGATTCCTTGGATATTGACAACCAGAGAGTCGACTGTATGTTTTTCTTGGTACCCAGCTATGGGAGAGAATCATGGCAACGTCCAGCAAACAAAAACAAACTAATGTCAAACACCCTTCAAAGCTTCGTTTCGCAAAGAAAAATGTCTATGTAAGCCATGAGATAGTGACAATATTGACCAACGGAAGAGATTATTAAAGAAAACAGAATCTAAGGGACCGTCGAGGAAGAGATTCTTCAAGCAAGATAAAATATCGAGGAATAAAGCCAATAGAAGTATGCAGTTCATCGATAGATGGAGCAATATTGATATCCAGAAGATCGACAGCCAGAGAGTCGACTGTATTTACAACAATAAAAATGCTATGAAAAAAATGGAAATTTGCTCACGGTCCAGATTTTAGTAAATGTTTATATTTTATATAGTTTTAAAGTTTTTTTTTTTAAACAAATGTGCATGGCATCAAACAATAATAGGAAATTACCTTGCATTTTTATTACAAAAAATGGTTACATATCATGATTAAAATTCTACCTAATATTGTCCTTATGATTTGAAAATTTTGCAATGTTTGATTCAAACCTATAAATTACACACTTTTGCACAACACAAACCGAGTGAATGATCATTACTAAAATTTGCATAGATATTACAAAACTGACACTTTTCAGACATTGCTGCTCCTGCTGTTGCTGCTGCTGTCATTGGAAAATTGCTCTGTCATTGTGAACACGGCTGCGATGATGATCATGTCTGGTGTGGACTCTGGTCCGAGAAAACCGTTAAAATATATCATTTTAAAAGTGCCATAAATTTCGTCTGTTGCACACACAATTAGGCAAAGCACGTGTAATGGCTACCAATGGCGTTGGTCACTCGTGCCCTGGACCGGCGCAGTTAAAACGCATTAGTCGATGACGCTGCATCTTGTCGCAGGAGATTTCAACGATTATTTTCAAACCTGCTCTCCGAGCCGGGCTCTGGACTCGCGCAAATGCGACAGATTTACCACATTCAGATTAAATTGAGCCGCTATTAAACGTAACAAAATCCGCAAATGGATTTCAACGCCGATATGTTGTGGCTCCGAGGGGCCCCTAATGGGTAGAGGCCATATTTTGCGCGCTTTATGGCTAGCATAATTTCCCCTCCCCGGTGACATTATTTGACACGGGCTGTAAATTGTAACGTGATGAAAATTGAAACTCTTATTAATAAATTGGCGAGCTGGTTTCTTAAGGATTGCGGGGTTTTGCGGCAAACTTCTATTGGATGAAGAGAAGGAATTGTGAGTGGTGCAAGGTGACCCAATAAATTTGGGATTAAGGCTTATGACTGTTTTTTTTTCTTTAGGGTGATATTATTTTCAATTAAATTTTTTATCACATGTGCTTTAATGATTACATTGGTAAGTACACGGAGAAAAAAGAGTTCCAGAAATCGAGAACAAAGTGTTCAAATTTCATGGTAAGTTTTTCAAAATGCGATTTGAACACTTTGTTCGAGGTTCACATTTTGATGAACGCTTGTTCACGATTTTGGGAACTCTTTTTTCTCCGTGTAGTATATTCACAACCTACATAAAACAGATAGTCACTGTCGTGCTATTTTAGGTGAAATTGAGTAAAGGTAAAGAACGCCATTCTGACCTTGACAGATCCTCAACATTCGATTTAAATTCAGAGATATTCCTTAAAACCGAAAAAAAGTCCAAGCATTTTTGACACTTTTCAAAAGAAAAAAGTTTCAATCTTCACGTGCTATCCTGGGTGATGAATAGAGAGAATGCGTATCGTGATTTTCGAATGATCCCATTTTGTTTACATCTACAAAGTAGGAGGCTGTTCAAGCACAAGCATGACTTTTTTCTTACTGGTAAATGAGCTGTTTTATAATCAGTAGAATGTGTTTTATTTTTTCTAGTTCTAGAAATTTTTTGCTGGAAAATTGTGTGTGTTTTCAAGTTTCGATCGTTTAGAAGAGGTTTTTCCTTTTTACGGGTGACGAAGAACTGTGACGAAAGCGTCATTCTGTGAAGTCGCAGATAAATTCCCTGGCTGATTTTGGAATCCTGCAGCTCTTCCTGGTCTAGCGAAAAAACATCGCTAATTCTAGTAAAGCTGATCTACAAAACAGAGAAGATTTCCACTAAACCTGTAGATGTTCAAACGGTATCAAACAATAAAGACAGCTTCTGGATGGATAAAACCGTATCGACTCCATAAACAACTTCCATTCATAGTTATACAAAATGACGTTCTCGCCTTCAACTTTCTTAAGATTTCTTGACTTCAACTCCAGGTCCTCAAAAGCCACACATTTTTCATTCTTGCAAAAAAAAAAAACAATTTTTAATGTTCGATAACAATACTTTCTACTTTTGGCGAACAGTAAATTGGTTCCACTTTGACAGTTCAAAATTGAGGCCGTTTTGCGAACCACTATTTAGTACCCAGGTGCTATCTTTACACACCCTGAAAATTGCTGTAAGTGCGACAATTGGCCAAAGGGAACGGGTCAGAACGCGTTTGACACACGTACAAGCCCGTCCCGGCAACCAAATTGCGGAACAATGCACAGAATGGTCAATCAAACAAAACGAGTTTGTTATTGTTTACATTGCGTGCTCTATTTGTTTGCGCCAGCGTTCTAATTATTGTCCTTTTTAGAGCCGGATCACACTTATCTGTGTGAAAACGTCATCCGTCATCCATACAATCGTTGGATATGTAATTGAAAGATCTATCCGTAAGTCTAAAAGTCTGGCAACCCTGTCTCAAGTTACGATCACTTAAGCTATTTACTCTTTTTCTGGCATTCTTAAACTCACCCAACAGATCACCCTACAGCACCACAAACCCCTTCTATTAATCATAATTAATTCAATCCCGAAGAGTGTCACGATCCAACGACTTTATATCACGATTACTGTTTGCGGCGGCGGGCCCAATTGCCATAAATTCCCAGAGTTCCACAGCAGAGTGGCTGCTCCTCTCAGAGTGTGCAGTAGATGTCACCTAACGCGGGCACGGTTCCTCTCCCCCCCATATAGAAGTGGTTCCTACCACACACGGTGAAACACGCTGTGGGATCGCTTGATACCGTTTGTGAAAATTGCGGGAAACATTTCCCAGGTGGACCTCTTATGGCGGGAAATGATTTACGGCTGAGTAATATGTTTAGTTCACCGTTCTACATTGTAGATTGTGGTAGTAAATTGTGCTTAGCGGTGAAAGATTTGCCATGAAATTGAGATATGTCTTAATCCAAGGGGGTGCAAGGTCGGAATGTTGGAGCAATCAATTTGAGAAGTGAATATTACTTAAACATATACTATTTTATTTGTTGATACAACATTTTGGTTACCTGCCGTCCCAACACCGGTGGACGTTGCCGGAAGCTCCGCTGATTACGCCGTAAAGATAGAGTCAAAACGGCTTTTGCATTCAATCAACGGGGAAGCCCGCGGTTAAACACGATGGCCACGACCAGCAGTTGCTCATTGATAATTCGTCTACTATCTGCTTAAATAGTCACGAGAGCGTAATTAAGCTCCCGCATAATCATAAAATTATCTCCACGAACATATTCATCTGCACCAAGTGGGCTGCTGCTTCAGGAAGAAGACGACACGACCATCGCCAACATCTCTTGGACCTGCTGCTGCTGGTCACTTACGGGCCTGCAGACTCGAGGAGTTTCCCCCCTCGGGGGCGCTACGAGAATCCGCCGGGAGTTCGCCGGGGTTTCGAAGATGGCGCTTAGCCACGTGATGAATAAACTAAGCGGCGGAAGATCACCCAGGGCTAGATAAGCCCATTACAAATCGCCACAGAGACAACGGCGGTGAAGATCATGATGAAGACAACTTGGGCTCGGACATGTGCACATGGGAACAAAATGATGATGTTATCTGGGGGACGACGCGAGGGAATTCCGTACTGCAGTAAAAATGGGGACTGGTGTTTTCTGTTTGACAGATACTTGTCATAACATTTGCCGCTGTTAACGACGCGTTGTTGGAATATAAATCGGAAATAAGAAAAATATTTAACCTTTTTTCTTCTCTCCAATCGTGAGCTTTCAAAATGATTGTTGTATTGTTCCATTCAGTTAAACAACATTGTCACACTCACCGTCCCCCTAAGCACACGCCCCAATCCTTTCACCAACCTGCGCTCAGTAAAAACCCAATTAGCAGACACAGTTCCGCGGACATCCCCCAAGTCCTTGCGGACCCGGCGCCGCCTATCTCCGAGGTCGTCACATGATTTACCCATCACCCATCCGATAAAAAGGCGAAATAAAATGCGCTGATCCAAACGGACATGTTGACGTGTGAATAACACCCGTCTCTCCCTTGTCTCGCCATCATTGACAGGGTGCGCTGAACGTCCCCGAGTATTCTTCCTTCCTCGCAGAGATGTCCAAAGCCCGGGATGACGTTGAAAAATTGTTGACCATTTCATCGATAAAGGTGTTTGCGCAAGTAGCCGAGACACATTTTTCATGTCAAGTCGCCGCCAATCGCCGTGCCAATCCTCCTGGTCCAGGTCGTCCGTCCGTCCAACGCAGGTAAAAGGCCTTTAATTATATTAACATTTAATCCCCCATCGCAAACGCATAGCCAGGGCTATGTAAAACCTGTAGTTCAGAGCCATCAGCAGTGTAGATTAATCGGTTGCCGATCCCGCGTTGATCCGGACGACAGCAAAAGAAGACGATTCTCCCCGTCCTCGGACCTCCTTGGCTCAGTGAGGTCTGAGGCGTAAATTTCTATTAGAAACGCCATTACTCATTACTTGTCAGCGGGAACAAACTTCTGCGGAATCGGGCCCGCGCGCTGCTCTCTCCATGTCATTGATAAACATCGTCCATTCACGACGACAACAGTGAAGACCTGTGGTAAATGATGATGGCCAGGTCTTTGGGGCGCCACCACACCGCGACGACTAGCTGTGGGAGGAATCAGGCTGAAGTTTATAGGAATATCTTACAGAAGATTCTGCACACGAAGCTTCATCCCAATCCTTTGATAGTTCAGCAGAACTTTAGCTATGAATTACAGCTTCGGGACCAGCCATAAACCACGTGGACACTTTTTGGAATCTCAGACGCCCCCCTCCCCCCTCGTGGACAGTTTCCATTCACAACAAATCTTTTTTGTATGGAGCGTGGACAATCTGCTAACCGCTTTTTTACGACGTGTTGATGTTGTTTTACAACTATTTGAACCACACAAAAAACATATTTCCATATTTGATATGTGATCATTCTATTCGAAATTTTGTAGTAAAATGACTCTTTTATAAGCCCTCTTATTGACAAAAGAGCAATTCCAGCTCAAATCAGGAAATTTTCTGGTACTTTTGTACCCGACCCTCTCCGATTTCAATGAAACTTTGTAGACATGTTATCCTAGGCCTTTATAAGCCATTTTTGTGTATATGGAGCCAATAGTACTCGAGAATAACATTTGAGAAGGGCGTAAGGTATTTAAATATTTTTGTATTTTGCAATTTAAAAATTACTGTATCTCGAAGCCGTTGCATCGTACCAAAAAGTGGTCAAAGACAAACTTGTAGGAAATTGGACGGGCTTTCTGAAAAAAATACACTGAAAGAAAAATACACGCCATTTCTATGGAATTTTTCAATTTTTATGTTTAAATGTTAAATTTTAAGGTGAAGTCACGATTTTTTTTTTTCGTTCAAAATTATTGAGGAAATAGCCTATAATGTTACAAAAAGACTCACGAAAAATGCATGATGTTTTGTCGCTTCTGAAAAAATACAAAAATCATTTACTAAACCTGTTTTTTTGAAAAGTGGTCTAAACGTCAAAATTTTTAAAAACCGATAGCGGGAATCGATTTTCCAGACAATTTTACATAAGTCTCCATACTGACCATTGTCCTAAGTCCAATCCTTGCGAAGTTACAGCGGTTTTAAAAATAAAAATGTGTAGTTCAGTTCAGTAGAGCGTCCAATTTCCAGGGGATTTCCCGGGAAACGGGAAATTTTCAACAAATTTCCCGGGAAATCCCGGGAATTCCCGGGAAATTAGAAATGTAACGA
The DNA here is from genome assembly GCF_016801865.2 of Culex pipiens pallens. NCBI lineage: Eukaryota > Metazoa > Arthropoda > Insecta > Diptera > Culicidae > Culex > Culex pipiens. The sequence continues at coordinate 129,343,342 of NC_068939.1, forward strand.
AAATTATTCTAATCCTGTCTCTGTTTAATCTTTTGCAACGAAATTGTATAGAACAGCTTTAATGGTCAAATGATCAAAATGAGTGTGGCTTGCAGTCAAATAAAAAAATCAAACTTTGAAAAAATATATAAACTTTCTCATTTTTATGCCGTCTTTCAAATCATCCCAAAAGAAAGAAAATATTGTTAGTATTTTTGTTGAGAAGGAATTTTTTAAATCAAAGTGTTTTGACAGTGAAAATCTATGCTCCACAACCATAGAATTGCTTTTAAATTTGTCTCAGTGACCATGAAGTTAAAATTAAAAAAAAAAAAAACAAAAAAATTCACTTTAAAAATCTAATTTCTAGCGCTTTTTAACTTGAAATACTATTTCATGAAATCACAACTCAAAGTTTTCAAATATTTTGAGCAAATTTTTGAAATTTAGTTGCATTCGTTGGGTATATTTCATATGATACGAAGTAGTTTTTTAATTGTTTTTCATGGTTTTATGATATAATTTTAGTTATATGGTATTCAGCCTAATAAATTAATTAGATCAAAATAATTTTGGGTATTTAAAATTGGTTGAAATTCAACAATATTTTTTCATATATAACTCTCTTACGCCCTTGGTAGCTCACGTGCTTCATAAATTCATAACTTCAATCTGTAATTTCTCGAATACTTAGAAACAAATTCTACTCACACAAACCTTTTTTAAAAATTTAATTTTATCAGTTCAATTTCCATCCAACATGCTCAAGATTTTAAAAAAGTCAAACAAATCTAGCAAAACATTGTAATATGGCCGAAGCCATATATGTCCAACATATAAGCAAACAATATTCCTAGTTGTGAATGCTTCAGAAAATAAATATTATCTGAGTTAAACCTTGACATGAAATTTATAGACAAGTTGATTAGTTCAATATGAACAGTAGATGGAGATAAATAAAATCAAATCAGGTTCTCCATTTATTATTTTTTGTATAATTTCAAAACATTTGTGCCAAAAGGTAGGAAAATGTATGCTTTTGCTTGTATTTCGGGAATTCCCGCGAAATTTACAAATTTCCCGAGAAACGGAAAATATTTTTTCCCGGGAAATCTCGGGAATTCCCTGGATTTTTTTCCCGGGACGGGAAATTGGACGCTCTAGTTCAATGTGTTGTGTTGTTTTTTCATGAATGGCCAAGTATAACTTTGCTTTATTCATCTAATAAATGTTAAATGTAAAAAAATAACGTAATGCTTGTAACTATCTCGCATGTACATGCAAAAAAAAGTAGAAACCGAGGTAAAAACTAATAAAAAACATAATCTGAGAAAAAAAATATGTTTTTAATTCATACGACCTTTTAAAAAACCATAAGTAAACAATATTGACAGCGCCTCTGGTGGGGACTTCAGGAAACTGCATGCGTGTCAGATCCGTGGGGATAACGCGAGCAAAACCCTCTTTTGCAAAATATCTGCGTTGTCCAGTCACGAAAAGAAGTACCTGTCAAATCAACAAAATTTAACGATATTGGGTGATCCAAGAAGCAAAATCTTCGTTTTTAATTTTAGAAACAACTGTAGGAATAGGTTTTTTCAAAAACTTACTAGGAGAGCAGAGTTCTTCACTTTTGTGTATAAAAAATCAAAATGATCCAATTGGTCGATGTTGTCCCGTCACGCTACATTTGTATCTCACTTGACTCAAACTTTGTGTTTTTAAATGTTTGCTGGAGAGAATCTTATTGTAAATTTAATGTTCTTTCCAAATTTGTATAAATATTGGTACCTATTCACACAGATTTTAAAGTTATCAGCAAAAAAACTGAAAACACATGCGTACAAACGTTGTCCCGTCACGAAAGAATCGGTCAACTACACGATCACCTACGTCCAGAAGACTCTCTATCAGACGTTTTGCGATTACCCTCGCAAGCAGAAGCGACTTGCATTTCGACTAATGAAGCGAACTTCAATTATCCGATCACTCCGTGCTGTCACCATCGAGAGTGTTTAAGTTCAGCAAGTAGCTCCGCAAGAAAAACCCGTTCCACGCGATAATGTCTTTCGCTTTTATTTTCGAAAAAGTGACCGCCGCAGCTACCCCATTTTCGCTGACCAAGGCTGCCGATGGTCAGGCCGCGAGAGCTGTCCAAGCTTGTGATAACAGACGTTACGGAGAGGATTAGCAGCGGTATACAGAGCGGCCGGAGACGGTTATCAGCCGGGCTTAGTTCGCCGGGTGACCTCAAGAGAGATCAGGACCACTTTCTTCTGCTTTTGGCTTGCTTGACGGAAATCGGAGCGAACTCAATGTGTGAAATGAGAGAAAAACTCATGCTCGCCAGCGAGAGGGAGAGTTTTAACGGGGCACTCATTTCCCCTTAAATTGAAGCTTGCAAGAGAGAAGAGAAGTGAGAGTTCTACGAGTAGGGAGACCGTAACGCTTTTATGTTGAAAGGGAAGTGGTAACGCACAATTGAAAATAAAAACAAAGTTTTCCTACATCATCAACTAAAAAATATGTTTAAAAAATTATCAAAACAAATAATAAATGAAAAAACACGAAAAAAAGTCTTAAGTATTTTTTCTAAATAAAAGTCAAAGTGGTTCACGTGGTCACTTTACCAAAATGGAATGTTGAGAGAAACGCAAAACAATTTTGTACCATTTTAAGGCTAAGTGTTAGGATTTGCGAAAACAAAAGTGTTATACAGGGAAACTTCTTTTTACGAGGTGGCGTTACACTTTTTATTTCGTCAATTTCTCTAAGACCATACAATATTTTTGTAAGTTTCAAAAAGCGTTTTGTAGATCTTGTTCAGAACACAGAAAATTCTGATGTTCGTTTTCAGTTAATATTTACTGAAAACTGCGCTACTGAAATTTTCAGTTAGTTTTTCGCTGAACTTCAGTTAAAATTTGCATGGAGCTGTCAAAGTTTGCTGAAATTTCAGCATGTTTTCATTTACTGAAAATTTCAGTAGTTCAAATTTCAGTAAATTTAACTGAATTCAGTAATGAGAAATTGGTGTGAATAATTTGCATTTAAAAGATTGCAAAAATGTTGCAAACATATCGTTCCAGAGAAATCGACAAATTAGAAAAACGTAACGCACCGTTTAAAAAGAGGTTTCTCTGTATCTTGTTTTCAAATATAAAGTTCTTGGGGTATTTAACGATAATGGCCAGTGAGATCCCAAGTTACAATATAATATAAAATGTTTAATGATCTCGAATGGTTGAAAATAAAAAAAACTGCAAAATTCACTTTCAATCGATTTTGGTTGACTCCTTTTTTATCTTTGCAATTCCGTTGTGGAATGACTTACTTTTCTTGTCATTCTTGAAGATAAGCCAAATTTCTTCCCCAAAAATAAATGAATCGAAAAGTACTTATACTTTCCTATACAAGGGCCAAAAACTCATTTTGATTTCAAAGGGGAATAAAACACATGGACAGTTGAGTTAGAATGCCATTGATAGCTTATTTTTTCGGAATTGCAGAAAATGCCGCATGCAACTTATTGCAAAACTTGAATTCTTCAGCACTCGTCATATTTATCCGACTCGGTGAAACTCGTTGGATAAGTATACGGCTTATGCCGAAAATGCTTCCTTTGTTCTAACTTGTTGCACACACAAATATTTTAGATTTCCAAAAAGAGATTTACGAAACTTACTTATTTTTTTCAAGCACTCGTCGTTTTAAGGCCCCCCCCCCCCCCCCCCCAATTGGTCTGAAAAATCACATTTTTTTGGAGAAAATTTCCTCGTGCTATAACACTTCTTCGTGCTCAGGTGGGCATTTAAGATTGCACGAAAAACTTTACTTCCTTTTTATGTTTTTCTTTATTTTTGTTTAGTATTCTTATATGTACTCCACGAAAACAGCATGATTTAACTTCGGTCTTTTGAAAGAACCGGCCCAAGATAGCATAATTTTTGTTGTAAATAAAACTTATTGTATTTCCAAAAAATGTAGTATTAAATTTGTTTTTGAGAATTGAAAATGCAATTTCAAATATTTCAATGCCTATAAAAAAACCCAAAAAATAAAGATTTTTTTAAACAACATGAAAATATTTTTCACTTGACAACTGATTATAAATTAAAGTATTACCGGAAAACAAATTTGAGCATTTCAAATTGCATAATAATATCAAAAATCTTCTGAATAGTTTAGAGATTTTGGAAAAAAAATCCTTCTGTCCAAATCAACTTTAGCGTTTATAGACTTTATCGATTAAATCAGAATGTAGAAAAGAGTTCACAGAATGTTTACTCCAAATAAAATATCAGCATTAGTTCAATTCTTGCAGAAATAGGCGCAATTTTAAAATAAAAAGCAATTTTTCCAACATCCTAGATTTAAGTTTGGATGCCATTCAAATACTCGAATGTCGATGTCGAGTAGAAATCTTGACATAGAGACCGCCAAGACCTATGGTTTTCAAGGACATCTTTTCGTTTTCAGTTTTATTTTTTTTATCAAATAATTTGTAAAAGTCCAGTGTGAAATAACTTTTAAAATCACACGATTTCAGCTGTCTTGGACGCAAACAAAAGGGTATAAGATTTTCAAGGAAAAATATTTAAAAGTTTCAAATATCCAGCCTAACATTTGAAAAGGTCAAATGAAAACTTAAAATGCTGTTTTAAAGGACCAAAGAGCCTATATCTGAAAATATTTTTGTCGGATTCCTCGGAAAATGTTACATAACGAATCAAAAAAGGGTGAAATTATGTTTTTTTCAATTCCGTCGTGAAACTACTTACTTTTCCTGTCATTCTTGAACGATGAAATAGCCTACTTTTCTGTACCAAAAATAACAGAATCGAATAGCAACACTTTTCAAAATAAATGCTGAAAAGTTCTACTTTTCAGCACTCAAATGGGTGCTGAAAAGTTGAACTTTTCAGCACTTGTTTCGAAAAGTAACACTTTTCAAAAAATTTTTGATTTAAACGATTTATTGACAAAATACATGAAAATTTGAATAAAATTTCACTCAGTGTTTGTTTTTTGGAATTGCAAAAAATGTTGTATGGAACTCGTTGCAAAACTTGATTTTTTCAGCACTCTTCGTATTTATCCAACTCGGTGAACCTCGTTGGATGAATGTACGAAAAAAAAAACGAAACTATTGGCACTACGCCCCCCGGGGCATGGCCTTCCTCTAACGTGGGATTTCTGCTCCAGCGCCTCTGACGAGACAGGAGAAACCGGGACCGACGTTTTACTTCACCATCCGATAGAAGCTCAGTGGATAAGGCGGGAATCGAACCCGCGTCTCATAGCATCATCGAGATCGGCAGCCGAAGCCGCTACCCCTGCGCCACGAGACCCACAATGTACGACTCATGCTCTTTTTGCAACTTGTTGAAAATCCTCTTTTTGCAACTTGTTGCATAAACTACTATTTCATTATTCTGATGTACGATTTTTTGAAAATGTAAACTGCGGTTTTCGACGCGCCGCGCGAAAAAAAAGGGAAAAAACTACTTTATTTACTAAAACTGCGATAAAATAAAAATTTAAGCGATGACCTATACATGTTTTGGTACCGAAAATTGCCTCTTTGGGTATAGGTAAGCGTGGTTGCCTCTCACCCAGTCGGCCTGGGTTTGATCCCAGAAGGTCCCGGTGGCATTTTTCAAGACGAGATTTGTCTGACCACGCCTTCTGTCGGATGGGGAAGTAAATGTTGGCCCCGGTCTAACCTAGAGGTTTGGTCGTTAGCTCAATACAGGTGTAGGAGTCGTCTCCCTCGGTTCTGCCTCGGTGGAGTCGCTGGCAGGCAGTTGGACTCACAATCCAGAGGTCGTCAGTTCGAATCCCGGGGTGGATGGAAGCTAAGGTGGAAGCTAAGCCTTCGGACACCTAGTTTCAAGTAAGAATCTCACAATCGAGAACGCCAAGGCAATGCTGTAGAGCGAATAATTTGATTTGATTTAATTTTTGTTTTATGTTTGCAGTTTTTGGCCTTTTTAACAACCTCCAATTATTATTTTTTGCTATTTTTTCAATCATATTTATTTCAATACAATAAATAGGAGATAATTGTTAGAAACATAGCCAAAATTGACCTCACAATTTATTATTAATTTAGCCTGCCTCATTGAGGCAAGACCATAGTATATCAAACCAATTATGTCAATCAGTTTTCTCAGCACTGCAACGCGTAGAATCAAATAAACCCGTGCCCGAAGGTCAAAGTCCAGAAACAATGGAGTGATTTCATCTCATAGTGATCAGTTTTGGGCAGTAAACTACTATCAATCAATTAGAAACCTAATATTCTTAAGATACCATAACGGATTGTATCAACACCAAAACAGGTTGTTAAAATCAACAAAGCCCCAACTAATCCCAAATGTACTGTGTAAACATTTCACACCTGTAGCTGCGCCAAACCAACCAATTCGTGGCCGGTTTGAGAACCACTCAACCTTTAAAGGACACCAAGGTGATCCCCCCGAAAAAAAAATCCAACCAACTTAAAATAACAGAAAGACCGATATACTACACGTGTCGCCAAGCCGAGTGCGCACGAGATGTCCATCGACGTATTAATTACGCAACCTCGACGCAGCGGCGCGATGCTTGATACCATACTCAAACCCCGAGAGATCTCGCAAAAAAAAATCACCGCAGAACTCTTATGCTCTCTGCCCGTCGTCGTCGTCGTCGTCTCCGTAATTCTGCGCTATTCATTCAACGTCGCAGCGCGTTCTTTTCGCCATTCAGCGGCCGTTATAAGCTGATTATGAATAAAAATTAAAGTAGGTAAACTTGTATCCGTAAAAGGCAATCCATAAAATTGAACAAGTCTGCCTCGGCTTGCTGAGAGCGCCACCAGCAAAACCAAGTCATCAGGCCAAGAGTTCCGAGAGGTTCGTCGTCTGCGCGGTCTGTGGTGCTCGTTGCGGTCACCAGCACGAGGAGGGGGGGTTGGTTATGCTGGCTCGTTATTGTTGTTGTTGGCGAGCCATCAAGCATAAGATTTGTTTTTTCCTGCTCTTCTCGCAGCATCCACTGAAAGCGAGAGTGGTCGTTTTGCTCTGGGTGAGGAAGGAATCCCCAGAATGTACGATCTTTTTTTGTGCTGGTGGATGAGGGCCACTGAGTAAGTTTCATGATTTAGATTTACGAAGCGCGTTCTAAGTACTCGACCTTCCCGTCAGTATTAGGGAAGCGCTGAATTTCCATTGATTTAATATTGAATAAAAAAAACATTAATTTCAAGTTTTCAAATATCAAAAAATGCTTTACACATCGTTACACATCGATCCAAAGTATAAAGATAAATTTAGTCATTTATAAATTTATGAAAATACTTTTTTTTATCAAGCTACGTTCCAAAACTTGTAGATAGATTGAAAAGTCAATACTTCTTTAAACCCTTTCAGGCCTGATGGGTTATATATTAGGGTGTAACAAAAATGTCTTTTTGGCGGGCATTCAGGGGTTTGTTCCGGTGGGCATACTGAGCCTAAATCCCAAATATGAGCTTGATTGGGCGTAACAGGAGCTGGCGCTCCGCCCTTCAATTTTAAATGGGATTTAACCCGTAAAAAAAGATTTTTTCAAAAAATTCACTTTTTGAGGCGTTTTGGCCACCAATGCGTTTACCAAAAACATCACTGGCGTGTAGGCCAGATCCTTGCGCATCTTTTGGTATATATAACATTGAAGTTTGGAGCATCCTGGAGCTCGGTACAGACCTTCAAAGTATGGCATTTTTTCGAAAAAACGGCCTAAGCAAAATCAAATGGCATCTCGGGCGTCGCGAGGTGTGACCCTTTTTGCCGGGGCCAATTATTCGAAAAAATGTCAAACTTTAAAGGTCTGTACTGAGCTCCAGGATGCTCCAAACTTCAATGTTATATATACCAAAAGATGCGCAAAGATCTGGCCTACACGCCAGTGATGTTTTTGGTAAACGCATTGGTGGCCAAAATGCCTCAAAAAGTGACATTTTTGAAAAAATCTTTTTTTACGGGTTAAATCTCATTTAAAATTGAAGGGCGGAGCGCCAGCTCCTGTTACGTCCAATCAAGCTCATATTTGGGATTTAGGCTCAGTATGCCCACCGGAACAAACCCCTGAATGCCCGCCAAAAAGTCATTTTTGTTACATCCTATTATATATAGGTAATTCTCCGCCAACTCACACAACAGTTGCCCCGATCCCTCTTCGATTTGCGTGAAACTTTGTCCTAAGGGGAAACTTTTGTCCCTGATCACGAATCCGAGGTCCGTTTTTTGATATCTCGTGACGGAGGGGCGGTACGACCCCTTCCATTTTTGAACATGCGAAAAAAGAGGTGTTTTTCAATAATTTGCAGCCCTAAACGGTGATGAGATAGAAATTTGGTGTCAAAGGGACTTTTATGTAAAATTAGACGCCCGATTTGATGGCTTACTCAGAATTCCGAAAAAAAACGTATTTTTCATCGAAAAAAACACTAAAAAAGTTTTAAAAATTCTCCCATTTTCCGTTACTCGACTGTAAAAAAATTTGGAACATGTCATTTTATGAAATTTAATGTTCTTTTCGAATTTACATTGACCCAGAAGGTTCATTTTTTTCTTTTAAAACAATTTTTTTTCATTTTAAAATTTCGTGTTTTTTCTAACTTTGCAGGGTTATTTTTAGAGTGTAACAATGTTCTACAAAGTTGTAGAGCAGACAATTACACAAATTTTGATATATAGACATAAGGGCTTTGCTTATAAACATCACGAGTTATCGCGATTTTACGAAAAAAGTTTTGATAAAGTTGGTCGGCATCGATCATGGCCGTTCATGGTCACCCTCGACAGACACGGACGACGAAACAAAGAGAAACACAAAAAGTAACTTTTTCAAAACTTTTTTTCCGTAAAATCCCGATAACTCGTGATGTCTATAAGCAAACCCCTTATGTCTATAAATCAAATTTTTTGTAATTGTCTGCTCTACAACTTTGTAGAACATTATTACACTCTAAAAAATAACCCTGCAAAGTTAGAAAAAACACGAAATTTTAAAATGAAAAATTTTGTTCTGAATGAAAAAATTACCCTTCTGGGTAAATGTAGATTCGATAAGAACATTAAATTTCCATTAAAATGACTTGTTCCAAAAAAAATACAGTAAGGTAACGGAAAATGGCAAACTTTACAAAAAAATGTGTTTATTTTTTCGATGAAAAATACGTTTTTTCGAAAAACTGAGTACACCATCAAATCGGGCGTCCAATTTTACATAAAAATCCCTTTGACACGAAGTTTCCAAATCATCACCGTTTCACACTGAAAATTATTGAAAAACACCTCTTTGTTCAACATGTTCAAAAATAAAAGGGGTCGTACCACCATTCCGTCACGAGATATCAAAAAATGGACCTCGGATTCACGAACAGAGACAAATGGACAAAATTTCACACAAATCAAAGAGGGGTCGGGGCAACTTTTCCCGATTTCGTGTGAGTTGGTAGAGAATTACCCATTTATCATTATTATCTCTCTTTATCTGGGTGCAGAATAGTTGTCCGCAAAGCCGCAAAGCGGCCTCAATTTAGAACTGTCAAAGTGGAACCAATTTACTGTTCGCAAAATAATACCAAAAAGTGGCAAGTATTGTGATCGATCTATAATTTATTTTGTCAGGAATAAAAAAAAGTCGATGGCGTCGAGCTATTAAGGTTTTCGAAGTCAAAACATCTTAAGAACAGGGTTGAAATCGAGATTGGCATGATTCGTTGCTCACATTTCAAAATCGCTATGTCTCATGCAAAACCTATGTTATGACGCTTTTTGAAATGTTAGCGACGAATTATCAATAACTATGAATTTTACCTGCCAAATAATATTGGATAATCTTACTCCGATGTTATTACTGCACATCAAAGATACATAATCTCGGAACTTCCATTCAGTTGCTCTTCTGATTGACGAAATTCCACCCACTTTTGACATAATTTTTCATCACGTGGAAAACAAAAAAGGCCTCTTTTGGCCGCCCATCGTTTAGTATACGAAGAAAAAAGTGGGATGCACTAAATTTTCAACGAAAACATCAACATCAACAGATCCAAAATGTTTCAAAACAATTCACTTCAGCAGCAAAAAATGTGTCACGCTTGAGCTTGAACATAGCCTTCTACTTTGTTTATGTTTACAGCTGTAGTGCTGTTGTATTAGTGGGGAGCAGTGGGAAGCTTTCGAAAATCACATGACGCATTCTGTCTTTTCAGCACCCAGCTCTTTATGATATTTATTTTTTAAAGTAAAAGCAATTTTATGATTTTCACTGGTGATCAAAACAATAATACCTAATAATACTAAACATATTTTTTGATATTTTGAATAAATTGAAAGACAGCCTATAAATTTTGAAAATTTATATATTTTCTTGAAGATATATTTTTTACAAGCAGTCAAGGCATTAATTCTAGACTTCTTTTTTAAAATAACCAATGCGCCATGGGTTTCCAATGTTCATAGAATCATTTAAAAAGTAAACCAGAACTGATCCTCACACTTTTTGACCATTTAAGTTTCTATTCTAAACAATTTTGTTGCAAAATATTAATGAGAACTAGGGTCAGAACTTTATTGCTAAATTTGAAAATTTGAAAATTTCCCTTTTCCCGGAAATTTTGTAACCTCGGAAAATTGGACGCTCTACAACAATGTAAAGTAATGGTCGTAAAATTAAAAACATATTCAAAACTACCTTATTTCGTTATTTTAATTACAATTTCAGATAAAGCATAATCTTCGAAAATATCTGAAAATGTATTTTATGACCCAAAATTGTCCTTTAATCTACCTATAAATAAACATCAGTGTCCCGCCCGTGTAGATCAATCGGACCGCGCACTGGACTCACAATCCAGAGGTGTCGGTTCGAATCCCGCGGTGGGCGCTCTAAAATTCTTTGTGTAAATATGGGTATTCGGCGCCGTCGCTCCGTGCCATACTTTCATACACTTAGGAGCCCAGGGCGGCGAAGTCCTTGTAGATAAAAGGAAGACACTAGTGGTTGGTACTAGCAATGGGGCCGACAGCTATAAAGTCAACTTCGTTTTTTTTCGTTTTTTTTTTCGTTACGGTCATTGAAAAACCCATTCACTTGATTGGACCACTTTTAACTCAATCATACCCAACACCTTGGCCCTCTTATAGCCCTCTTATCAACCACGCTAAAGTGTCACTCTTCTCAGATTGAGTGCTGCGACGACAACTACGGTGGGGTCCAAAAATACCTCCCTTTCACTGCTGGGTGGCCCACGAGTGCTACCCAAGCATCGAAAAAAAAATCAAACTCTTTACAATCAATCGATCGGTTCACTGATAGCGGCATCAGATAGTGGAGTCTCCCCGATAGAAAAAAAACTTCCCTTCCGGCAAATTGATCAACGGGGGCGCACGGCATGATGTCACGCCGCCACCAAACTTTTACGACCCTAGAAGTGACAGCCCCAGCTGTCAGAGCGGAGGAGAGTGTGACCACCGCACGCGAGCAAGAGAAGGTCGTAACATAAATATTGGTATCGAATTTTATTGCACTTGACACGATATTTTCGGTTCGAAGCAAAGTGCAAACCTTGGCGTAGCCAAAGTGTGTTTGTGGACTTTGAGGACAATAAAACGAATGGGTTAATTTTATTAAGCGATAAGTCACGCTTAGATTGCACTCACATTACACGTTGAAAGTCGCGCCAGGTTGGTCACACTCGCAGGTGACGATTTGATAATTATAGATCTTCCGATGCACTCGAAAGCTAACTCGCGGAGATCACCTTACCTGCTATTGAAAGCAATGAGGCGCGCAGGTGGAACGTTAAATGTGACTTAAGGTTAGGTTATGCAAGTTTCACAACCTGGGCAAATTTCATGGTAGTGAATGGGCTCAAATGCAGATAAATTCATTAAAAAATTAAGCGGATTTTTTAAGTTTTTGACCATAGTTGATTTAATTAACTTAATTCTACCATTTATTGCTGAATCAGCTTTATAAAATGCACTCTTCCGTGTCAAACCAGATAATCACAGTTCAACCAATTTCCAACATAAATCAAGCTGAAATCGACTGTGATAATGAACTGGATTCGAACGCAGCGAGTTGATCAAATTACAGCCAGGGAACAAATAGTCTACAACTCTCACGCGCAAACACCGCGAAACCACAAACAAAATATCTGTCAGTCAGTCAATCTGGTTTTGCACCATCAATAAACGTCGTTTTGGGGTTGTAACCTGATCCAATTCCTGCCACGGCCTGGACCCGTGTTAAGTGGTCCTATACAAATGGATCAACCATATAATTACACATTCGATTTGGGGTCCACCTTTTCACTCTTGAGGAGAGAACCTGTAACTCTTCACTCAAAAAACCTTTCACCACAGAGTTGCATGAAAATTCCGGTGGCAACCAATTTTCGATTGAAAACAACGTTTTACATGAGTCCTGCAACAGTCACATTACATTCATGTCAACTCTGCTTGATTTCCACGCAGCTTACACTCACACAACAAAATACCACGTGAAATTCATGCCTGAAAATTTGGAGGCGTGGCTTGCGGGTCAGCTGATTCGGGTTTGCATGAAATTCATGTCACATGCGCAAGTAAAGTGTTATGGAAAATATCCACTGACCATTTCATGCAACATTGTGGTGAAAAGTGACGACGATGAGCAGAGTTGAAAAGTTGCGTGATTTTCCAGTCTGAAAATTTTGAGCCAGACGTGCAAGGCTGTGGGCAATCGCCAATCAGTTTGCTGCTGCTTCTCATCGACTAAACATAGTTTCTGCCATCGGTCACCGGAACAGAAATAGTATTGATCTTTGAAATCGATACGTGCAAAGTAAGTACTATGCGCATAATTTTATCGTATTTAGCCAAGATCATTGCATTAAATTTGTATGTTCTTATTTTCTAGACCACAGATCCAGAACGTCCAGCACGCCTAATCGGAGCCTCCACCACAATGGCCAAGTGTAGCATTAGGCAAGAGGTGCGCAAGGCCCAGCGGGACCGGCCTCTAAGGGAGTCAAGCAGGCTGCGAAGAAGGTGATGGAAGTATCGGCCGGTATACTGTTCGTGGCCGTGGCCATTGTTTGCAATCGAGATACCGGTATAAAACCGACAACCGTCGGTAAAAGGGTAGGCCGCCCAGCTGTCCGCAAGCTACAAGCGATTGGCCCCAAACCTGGACCATTTTTGCGTGTGGTGCTGATGTCGCAGAATTGAATAAAATATAAAAAAGTGAATTGTGATAGTGTATTTTTTGTGGTGTGATGTAGTAAGGAAAATGTGATGTGATTTATAAAAAAATGAAAATAAAAGGAAAAAATATAATCATTTTTTTCTTTGTTAACAAATCACTGAACTGACAAAAGGAGAACAAAACCCACCCCCAACCCCCCTGTATTAAAAAAAACACTGGAGAATAATGCGGATATAACATTTCGAGAAGGTAAAGGCTGCGTGAACTGACCGCAACATTGTCGTGAAATTCATGTGATGTGGTTCATGACTGTATTGGTGTGTTAGAAAAAGGATTAAGCCTAGCCTCCTGAAATTCACGTAGATTTGGCATGAACATCGTTATGGAAAATAATCGCATATATTTTCATGCAACATTGTGGTGAAAACTATTTTGAGTGTTCCATCAGACTTTCAGACTCTTCAGACACAGACAAGCAGACATTCCAGTTGCCTTCCATAAAAAAACGGTCATTTTGAACGCAAATTAGTTCGGCAAACGCTCACTCCAAAAGTGATGGCGCTACTGTATCATCTGCTTGTCTATGGTTCCGAGACCTCGTAAAAAACGATCATTGGTTAATAATTGCGCTTGAACCTGATGCTCGCTCTCCGTGTGTGCTTATTGATTCTTTCACCTCTCACTCATCTCAATCGTAACAAATCGTTTATGACCCCGTCGCAGCTCATTTTCACCCCACCGTGGTGACTCGCGGGTCAGTTTTAAGGCCCGGTGCGGGTGGTCCAGGCCGGTGTAACAAACTTGTGGCGGAAATTCACGCGCCAATCAATAAAAAACATAATCTGCTTGCAGTTCAGAGTGGACCACCGGGGGAGGTGAACAACAAAACGACCGGTGAAGACCCTGCCTGCACACACGGTCTCTGGGGGTCTCACGGGGTCAAGCTCGTCAAAAACAAACAGAGAAGTGTGTGTCTGTGACGAAAAAAGTTGGCAAATAGCCACGGGAAATGTGAAGGTGGATTTTGTCGTGGGTTGGTTTGTTTGAGCTTATTGGCTTATGGATATGGAGTTGGAATATTAATGAATAACTGGAGTAGGAGGTTAATTTATGGTCTTTTTTGGTTCACATGAGAAGGACGGGAAATGACCAGAGTTCTCAGGCGTTGCATTAACAACGCTTGATTGACGTGTAACAATAATTATGCATTTGAATTTATTTGTCTGAGTTCTAAGATCTTTTAAACTGCTTTAAGTCACCTGGTTTGATGTCTGCGTTCACAAATAAGCAAAATTGACCAAAATTAAATGCAGTCCAGATTCGTATTTCGTGTATTTGTGATTCTGTTTTCTAACTTTAAACATCAAATTCGAGTTCTGTGACCCCATTTTAGTCAAACCATTCAAGGCTCAAACCAATTTTCTTAATATTTCATCTCCACCATTTTGGTAGCAATCTTTGATTTTTGGGGTCACATTTCAGCTCAACGACTAATTACAAGACATTGAAAATCAACTTTTTTCGTAATTCAATTATCATAACATAAAATCTATTTCGGTGGAGTCGCTGGTTGACAGTTGGACTCGCAATCTCCCTTAGGCATTTTTTTTAATTTGCAAAAAAATGGCGTTTTGGGTGCCCTGGGGCCTCTTAAGGGCGTTAGATCTTTTTCATGAAAACGCAGCACAAATCGGCAACTTGGCAAATTTGCAAAATGCAAAGTTTCTCTTGAGCCCTGCTGAGGGCGCCAACTCGTTTAATGGGGGCGTCTTGAATATGTTTAATTTTGTTAAGAACTTGTTAGTCGACGACTAACCTACAGCTGATTATCTGAAGTGAATTTTTTCCGATGACTTTGGTAATCGAGTCAAGACGGTATTCACATAAATTGTCTCATTAAGGCGAAACGGGACGCCAGTTCTTGGACAACTTTTATTCAATTTAAATCAATTCGGTACTCGACAGATTGCTTGTTATCAGCTAGAACCATTTCCTTAAATGTGCTTCGAAAAACTTGAAAATATTGGAGGAAAACACAACCATATTAGAACCAAGGGAATGGTGGAAAGAGAGGAATCACAAATCCGTATAAATAATTTCAAGATTTTTCAGGTGTAAACCGAAAACGCGATCAAAAATTAAAGTGGAAAAATAAGGCTTTTAATTGCTTATTTAATTGTCGGTGTACAGGACGCCGCACTTTTTAATCATTTTCTGACGTCCATTCAATTTTGCAGTCCAAACCCAGTCATTGAATTGGAAAAATAAAATTCTTTTTCAAATTTTCTTTTCTTGATTTGTGTGCACCTACGTCGAAGACCAAGATTGTTTACTTTTTGCTCTTTGGTCTGACAGTCTTGGTCTGACAGATTTGGTCTGTCAGCTTTATCATGGATTTTGGTCTGGTCTAGGCGAGGGATAGGACACAGCACCTTCCTGATTAGAACCAAGGGTCCTGGTTTTCTTCGCACAGATCAGAAATCACTCACTCATCGCCGAACGAATCTTTGCCGACTGGAGCACGCAACCATTCGCGAGCGAACATGACCAGCTTGCTGCCAGCGCCTTGGCCAATCGCTTCACACAGCGAAACAAATACTTCGTGAATTTCTTTGCCTACTCCGTTCGTCGACCCAAGTCACAAACAAATACATATGTTCAGAGAGGAGAGAATCTAACAAAATACCAGCGTGGCGCTCTTTTGACCTGCACTACCACAGTTTGCCGTCAATTTATATTTTTCATGACGGAAATTGCTGTCAAATGTGTCTTTGATGTTGTGTTATCAACAAAATTGAGAAACATTTATGATAACATTGATTTCAAGCAATTCTGGAGTTTTTTTTTTAAAGATCCAATAAACCAAATTTTCAGTTTTTGCTTTTTGGGTATTTTTTAATACCCCTGACTCAAGGCGGTTTCAAAAACACTAAAAAAGCAAAAACTAGAAATTTGGTTTATTGGACCTATTAAAAAAAAACTCAAGAATTTAATAAATGATCAAAACAAAACCGATCGCAAACTATTTCGAGTAGGCTTTGAGCTATAGAGCGCAATTTGTCTCTCTGAGTACTACCCGATTGGAGTGAGAGGGAGAGTAAAGAAAGAGTATTTTGTAGCGATCGGTGTGGAAGTGACAAACGGTACACTGAAATAAAAAGTCAAAGTAGTTATGTCACAGACATAACCGGAATGGCGTAGACTACGTAAAGTTAAGATGTGTGGGTTTGGTGAGAATCAAATCGGGTAGCAAGTTGTTTAACTTTCGACATTTTCGAAAAAATGAAATTTTCAATATGATTAAAAAGACTAATAAATTTTTAGCATTTCTAAGCATGAAACAATACATAATTATTGATTTTGAAGGTAAACGAGAGCAAAAGATGATAAAACCCATATTTGCCTCCCGCGGTGGGCTTGTTTCGGTGGCAAATTTGCTACCCTAGCGGTGGCGATGACGGAGTTTTTTCAAGGTGGCAAATTTGATCTCGGTATTTATAAGCCGGATGCAAAATTTGATTTGCACTCCAGCGTTGCAGATGCCCTGAGGGCACAAGCACTAACAATTGGGAATTGATTGCGTTTATTGGATGAATTTTTGCAAGAATGCTAAGAGCAGAATGGGGGGAGGGCAGAGGGGTTGGGGGCGAGAGCATTCCGTCGCCCCCGAAGACCAAAATTTGTTCCTGAAATTTAAATTGAAATTTTTGCAGTTCGCTGCCTCGTCCCGGGGATGAGGGCAACTCTTTCAACAGTTTGGAAATGAATACGACGTAACTCTTTCAGAAGCGCTCGTCGCGAATGTGACGAGCTAGTTGGATGTCCACAACCATGGCTTGACCCACGAGAGGCTTTTTGGCAGAAGGCAGCAGGCGCGCGCCTCATCTTGTTGATGCCTCGTCCCGGGTGGGACGAGGGACGAGGAGTGAAGCAACTCCGAAGAGTTGGGAAGTCTTCACCCCCTACCACGAAAGATCCAAAAGGTCCGGCCATCGAGAGGCAACTGGCTGAAGGTGACGACGAGAAGGCGATGCGCACTTCTTTTCCAGTCCTGTTCCCCCTCTCCTGCTGCTGCTCTGGGCTGAGCTTTGCTGCTGCTGCTGCTGCTGCTGCCGGTCCGACGTCTGAGACGTGAATGATAGAATGGGCTGAGCGCGCGTTCTTATATATGATTTCGGTCCGCTACTTCCCCTCCTTTTTCGCGACCGACACTCGGTCGCGTTGCTCGGATGATTTTCCCCTCAAAATAGGTACTTGACATTCCCGTCCGTGAGTGGGAAGCGCTCATTTTGCTTGCAAAATCTATGCATTTTGAAAATTTTTTAAAACATTCAATTGTTTCAACAGTTAAACTATTTTGCCAACAATGAAAGTTTTATAGCAAATTGCTGAATAATTTTCGAATCGAATGGAACCAAAATCGTGCCGATTCGATTTGAGGGAAGGAAGATATAAGCGATTGACGGATGACGCAATATTCCAGGGCCTTCGGCCCGGGTTTTTTGGAATGGCACCCCAGTACCTTCAACAAAGACGTAAGTCTACGTCAAAAAAAAGTACCAAATTCCCAAATTCTAGGAATTTTGCTCCCTTTCTTATTTAGTAATCCAAAAAACACAATTACTAAATAAGGAAACCCCCTCCGTGTACGCACGAGAGCAAGCAGCAGTTAAGTGTTCAGTGCTCCATCGATTTTTCGGCGGAACAATTCCTGACCCTTGGGGAACTGATGATCAAACACATATACAAAGGATAAAAAACTGTGATCTAGTTTTGAGCTTTCTCTTCCTTTATCCCCTTTCCTTTGCAATTTCTGTTAGTTTTTTTTAATTTATTCTTACTCTTGCTTGTGTCTTAGTTAAAGAAATAATTGTTCCAAAATGGATTATGATGCAACACACAGCTGAAAGGAACTCCAAAACTCTGTAATGCACATCAAAATAACTCATTGTATCTTGATTATTCACCAATAAAACCGAATTGAAAATAGAAGTAAATAAGGAAAAAACGAAACTATTGGCACTACGCCCCCCGGGGCATGGCCTTCCTCTAACGTGGGATTTCTGCTCCAGCGCCTCTGACGAGACAGGAGAAACCGGGACCGACGTTTTACTTCACCATCCGATAGAAGCTCAGTGGATAAGGCGGGAATCGAACCCGCGTCTCATAGCATCATCGGGATCGGCAGCCGAAGCCGCTACCCCTGCGCCACGAGACCCACAAGTAAATAAGGAAAAGAGCCAAAATTCCTAGAATTTAGGAATTTGGAACTATTTTTTATTTCAGTGTAGGAAACGGTCAGGGCAGATTAAATCTGCGAAATTTTCGTCGCATTCGATTACCAAAACAGCGTCAAACAGTATTCATTACGATACAAGTTCTGAAAAGTTGAACTCAAATGAGTGCTATAATGAACTTTTCAGCGCTGTTGAAAAGTTGCTGGAATTGCAAAAAGTTGATTTTCAACACGAAGACTACAGCTGTATTTTTTCTGAATCTGAAATTACAATTTAACTTGAGTTCTTAGTGAGCATGCACTAACTTTACAAAATTCCCAGAGAAGAAACTACTTGAATAAAGATCACCATGGGAAAACATGCAATTATGCTTCAAACTACAGATATATGTGATATTGTTCTCCTTAATGCTGAAATTAACTTTCAATTCTCAAAAGGCATAAAAACAATGGGTGGTCCTCAACGTAATAACATTGTCAACAGAAAATTGCTCCAATTTCGCTAGGGAGTGAACGCAATTTCGTTCAAAAGTGGTGCAATCCCAGCCGAGCCTCATTACCTCGAAGGACCTTGAGTCTGCGGAATAAAAAGTCACCCCTAAATCAGCCCTGGGAACATCCAGCCCAAATATATGCAAATGGACACCTCCATCGCTCGACGAGCTCAACGAGTGTGGCCCAAATCGAGCCCTACAGTGACGATAAAGTTCCATTACGCATTACAGCCCCATAAAACCGGATGGATACTGCGCAGGCTCCCTCAATTTAAGGGGCTAATGTCTTCATAGCCAGTAATTTCCAGCTCTCCGATAAAGCGCCATAAAACTTAAGTGCCTAGCCAATCGTCAATTACCCGGGCTTCGGGAAAGCGTATAATTTGCCATTCCACGCCAAACTGTAGCAAATAAATCAATTAACCCGCAGCAGCAGCAGCAAGACTTCTTTCCGTAATTATTCGTCCGTTCGGGGTCCATTAAACTCCTGCTGGGTCTCCTGGGTGGCTCCTCGAATCTCTCTCGGATGATGGCCCTTGGCGTGGCGCAACTCCGTCGACGATTTGTACAATATCCCACCAAAATTCAATGACTTTTATGGTCGCGGGCTTGTTGTTTTTGGGGGTCCGACCTCCCCATGGCCGAGCCGAGCCGCGCCGTAATCCATGATTTAAAGTCGGACAGCACAGTTAAGAAGCTTCCAAAGGTCGCCCCGATGCGTATTTGGACAAACCCAAAAGCAAACTCTTCGTAAGGTATTAGGAGAGGCCCGTGCAGAACACCAGAAGCTATTCATCTTGACCATAGCACACTCAATCATTCGGTGGTTGGCCCCTAAAGTACCTCCCAGCGGGCGGTCCGCGTACGCCGAGGCCGGCTTTTTTTCGGTTATGGTTAAGACCCCCAAATCCAGCCGCTTGAAGACTTGTTGAAATCGGGCCTGTTCCTGGCGACCTTTGCGGCCGGTAGCTCCGGCTTAGATCCTATTTTGGATCATAAACGGCGGTTAGGGTGCCGAAATCCAGCTGATGGGGTTCCGAGCCTAGCAAAGTGGCTGAGGTGAAAGATCTGGGTCAATTGGTGGCAGTGGTTAATTCGTTGAAATGATCCATCAGCGTGGCTGAGGGGACAGGTTGAACGCTGTGCGTAGATCGGTGACAGGGTTGCGTAGCAGGTTTGGTTTAGCGAAGTCTTGAGACCTCAGCCTTTCAGCAGTGCTAAAGTGTCGAAGCAAAATGGTTCGCGCTTCCAGACATAATTCTCTTCTTATTTTACCTTGTCTTGTAAGTGCGATTATGTCGCGCCCCGTACCGTAATTAAACCGGTGACATTTGCCACTTAAATTCGCACACACTCACCGTCCTACACCAAGTCGCCAACTCCCGGAGAAACAAGCACAAAGTAAACAAAAAAGAAGCTATGACTTAATTAAATTTTCCATTTACACCAGAAGCGCGCAAGGCCTTGTCGTGTTTAGAGGTTGTCGCCTGGGCCTGGCCAGATTATCACGACCAACCCGGCGTGGTTGTGCTCCACTTGCACCTTAAATGAAATCTTAAGTGTCCGGGGCGCTTCAGATTTGGCGCGCAATAAATTACACTAGCGAAAGAAGCGGTTCCTGGGCGCAAGCAGGTTGCCAGTTTTCAAAAATGACATTTGAAGAATTTTTTCTTCAAATTTTAAATCTTCGAGTCTTTAATTGTTTAATTCTTCAATTCTTCAATTCTTCAATTCTTCAATTCTTCAATTATTCAATTCTTCAATTCTTCAAATCTTCAATTCTTCAATTCTTCAATTCTTCAATTCTTCAATTCTTCAATTCCTGGAGACTTCTGATCTTCAAGTAATCTTGCAACACTGCCACCATGTTAAACTTTTATCATGTCGGTATCACCACGCTGTAGTCGTTTTTTTCCCTCGCACTTCAAAACATTGTAACCTGCACCCGCGAATGTCACCCGGTGGCGGCAGCTTCAAGTGGCGGTTTTCCGTTTCATATGCAAATGTTCCGCCCTGGTCCATGATGTACGCGCAACGTGGCGGCACCAGAACATGACCCGATCTGCGACCCGAGATGTGGTCATCTCGACAGAAGACGAAAACGAACGTGTACCGGGTAGTTGGAGCAGCCGTGGCCATAATTGAATTAATTATGATTAAAGGTGAGTCACGGTGGAGGTGGAGTGGCGGGAGAAAAAAAGTTAATTAAAAAATTACAACTCTGCGCACGTCACACGGGAGAGCATGTGGACTGTATTATTTTAAAGTATGTACTTTTTTTCAAAAAGAAATAAACCACCTAATATTTAGCATAATAGTATTTTAGTATTTTAGTATTTTAGTATTTTAGTATTTTAGTATTTTAGTATTTTAGTATTTTAGTATTTTAGTATTTTAGTATTTTAGTATTTTAGTATTTTAGTATTTTAGTATTTTAGTATTTTAGTATTTTAGTATTTTAGTATTTTAGTATTTTAGTATTTTAGTATTTTAGTATTTTAGTATTTTAGTATTTTAGTATTTTAGTATTTTAGTATTTTAGTATTTTAGTATTTTAGTATTTTAGTATTTTAGTATTTTAGTATTTTAGTATTTTAGTATTTTAGTATTTTAGTATTTTAGTATTTTAGTATTTTAGTATTTTAGTATTTTAGTAATTTAGTATTTTAGTATTTTAGTATTTTAGTATTTTAGTATTTTAGTATTTTAAGAGTTTCTAAAATTAAAAATTTATGTGATAATGCTTTCAATTGACCATTATGTGTATCATACTGATATTTGGTAAGATTTAACTGTCAGACTCAAGTAAATTGCACTGCAATTTTCATTTTCGCATTACAACGTGAAAACAATTGCTAATCAGAAATTGGATTTTATCAATCAATACAACGCAAAAATGTCTAATTAATACGTCTTTGAAAAACCTTCCAAGTAGTTCTGTAACATTAAACTTTTATTTTATTGATGTTATTTCTAAAATTTTAAATTAAAATTTAAAATAATATAATTAATGGAACCACCCAATCTTAGTTAGAGACCATTATCAAATTTTCTGATTTAACTTTTATTTTAAAATTTTTTATGCCGTTATTTCTAAAATTTTAATTTTGGAACAACCCTAACTTAACTGAAGACCATTTTTGAAATTTTCTATTTCAACTTTTTTTTTAAATATATACAGCAATTCCATTTGAAAAGAGCCTAAACCGAAAAAAAGTTCTCAGGTCGGACTCAATGATTTTTTCTGGAGGTACCTTGATCAAAATAATAAGACCCGTATTTTTTTTTGTTTGGCCATTAGGGTGAGCTACACCGTGCAAGGGTGGTCCCAAAAATGGATTTTTTGTCATTTTTAGCAAAAATCACATTAAAAAAAATCATAACTCCACGCCATTTTGATCGATTTTAGTTGTCTTGGACGCAATTAAAAGGTTATCAGCTATTAACAAACTTTTTCGTACTGATAACTCGTGGAGAATACATGCAATCCCTCATGTTTTCACATCAATTTTTTCTGTTTTACAACATTCTAGAACATTGGTACACGCTAAAAAGTAGCCCTAAAAAGATAAAAAACGCTTTTTTAAATTGAAAAAAATGTTTTAAATTTCCCATAAAATGGCATGTTTTTCGACGTTTTTTTTTTTCGAAATACATCATATTGGGCATCCTTTTGACACCACAGTCCTATCTATTCACGGATTCGAGCCTCGAATTTCGAGCTACAGACCACTGAATTAACGTGCCATATTAAAAATCCAGAAAAAAGGAGTCGTGCCGCCCCTCCATCAAGAGATATTGAGAAATAGATCTCGCATTCGTGGTCAGAGTGAAATTAACCCTTAGAGCAAAGTTTCACGGAAATCGAAGAGGGACAACTTTTTCCGATTTCGAGCTGACCAAGTTCGAGCTTGATCAGAAAAAAAGTTGATTTCGAGTGTTGATAGGTTTTGAGTTGGAATAACCCATAAGCATTATCCTAAGATAATAATCATGATCAGTATTTGCTCCAAACTAAACTTCCACTGTATTACCTACCCAGATTATGTAGATACAATGGCGCTGCTCAATAGTTCAATCAATCTGAAGGTCTCAACCCTGAATCGAACCCAGCAGAGATCACAATAATTGGACTCTCTCGTTACGATCGCTCTAATAAGCATATTATTCTTTAACGCTGCTCGGATACCCACAAACCCGGCTGTCAAAACCCGTTCCCAGCCCCAATTGAAATGTAAGTGGTTTTGATCCTAATTTCCCCCTTCTTTTCACCGGTGGCTCAACAACAATTGCGCCATGATGCCATCTCACCAGTAGCAAACCCAACAACAGGGGTAGAAATTACACCGGTGGAGAAGACACGCAGGAACGAAATCAAAGCACAACCACCATCAATCAATCATCGAGAGCGTGCTCTAACAACATAATTTCAAATCAGCTTCCAACCCCGAAAGTCGCGCTTCGCTGGCCGCACCTCGTGGGCCCTCAATGACAGACCCACAGGGCCCAGCTAGTGCCATTTAGCAGCGTGACGTCACACCGTGCCAACCCAAGGGGGGCATTTCCAAGGGAGGGGGACCTCCCTAAGGTATGCTTCTCCTAGGAGTAGGTTAAAGGTTTGGCATCAAGGTCGTGAAATAGGAAGGTTGGAAAGAAAAACAGAATTGTTTGTTTCAGATTCCTGATTTCTAGTTTAGGTTTACATTTGGCTAGACAAACACTAAATGACGCCAACCTTTCACTTTAGGACCTTGACATACTAGACTTGACGCCAAGTTTTCCTCCGAGTAATCTACGGAATGTCTCTCTGGACCACCAGTTCCAAACGTAACGGACAAATGCGGATATCTGTAGCAACTTTTTATCCGAAACTTGAATAATGGGTTCGTTCGTTGAAACCAACCCGAGTAGAGAGGGTCACGTTGGGGAGGCAGTGGCAGGAAGAAATGACATTAGGTGGTCTCGTTTAAGACCAAATTTAGACGAAGGAGGAAGAAGGTGGCTGGGGCAGATTGAAGCGAAAATACGAGGAAAATAGGTGAGATTTGAAGAGAGGGGGTCTTGAGGACAAGAGGGGGGACCTACCGAAGTGACTCTCGCGCTGGGAGTTCCCTGGCGGTCAAAACGGTTTCCGATGTGGGACATGCGGAGGCAGCAGAGGCGTTTACATTTTCGATTAAATTAAGTCACAAGCAATTAAGTCGTGAGGTCAGTTGGCGTGGGGATGTATTCACAGAAGGTTGGAAGCAGTTTTGCTGAATGTTTGCATTTGCTGGACGTAAAAAATGAAGATTTGAAAGAAGACCAGATATAAATTTAAAGAACAACTAAGTATCCCTCATTTTTACGACACATACAATCAATTACACTCTATACTTTTCGAATCTGCAATTTGCATGACCCACATCAGGCTGCAAGATTGATTACTGCTGGGAACACGCACAAACACTGCAACCAACGAGTTCACATCGATTTTACCACTTAATTTGCTTAAATCGCTATCACACCTTCGTTAGCACTCGACATGTTTTCCCCTGTGTCCAAGTCACACCAACTACGCTGGTGACCCACTGAACAGTGCGTGTTAATTCGAAATGTCGATTTTTGGTGTATAATTACAAGAAATTAATTCAGATAGCCCACATCCTGAGAAGGGTAACGATTTTCGACTCGTTTTCGTCAAGGCTGCCAGACAAAACCAGCAACTAACTTAACTGACTGACTTGAAACACCAGAGTTGTAATGATATCAGCCTGACTGGTGCTAAAATGGCCATATCCTCCTCGACCCCCCTCTAGCCGTATCGGCCGTCAATTACCCGTTCCAATCGGGCCGTTATAATGTTCTGAAATTTATTAAACACCACAATTACAGCTCCTTTTACAGCCCCGACAAAATCAACTCCTCGCGCGCGTAAACACCTCGCCACCCAGACGACGACGACGACGACGGTGGTGGGCCACCTCAGGCACCTTGTAGCATTGGTAAGGACTCGCGGACGAATCTTGGCGGGTCTGACAACTATAGTCGTTTGTACCCTCTAATGAGTATGATTAGAGAGCGCAGTCGGCATCGTCATCTGATTTGGTACACTGCTACTGGGGTAAAAAAAAAACAACATTTTTGTGACAGGTTGGTTGCAAATAACTCAAACAGATAGATTTTGATTTTTGTTGATCAAAATAATACAAAAAGGTTTACAACACATTCTTAAAGAGCCCGGTCGAGTTTTTGAACAGATTTTTTCGTATAATACAGATTTGTAATGAATTTCATGATGAAAATTATAACTAAAATGGAATGCTTTCCTGTTATCACCAATCCCAAATTTATTTCACAGTCGGTTTATTTTGAAAGGATAGTTGGACAGATTTGAAGTATTAATTAATTAAATTGAAGTATTAATTCAGTACTAAATTAGCACTGGAATGTTTTGAAGTAGTAAATAAGCTTTGCGAATGCTTCAAAGTACCAAAACTTTGCAGCATTACAACTGGTATTAAATCACCATTTACGACCTTGAAAATGTGCTTCAAAGCATTTGATGTTTATCAACAAAGTAACCCATCGATACGGGAAACATTTCAACCAGGCACGCTCTTATTGACTTTAATCCTTCTCCCGTCATACCGTTCCAATAAGCGTGCGGGCTAAGGCGCAGTTCCCCAAGTGTGCATCAGTTTTATTTTTCAATTCCCGCTGATTGAAGTGTTTTTTTGTTTTTTTTTTTTTTTTGTGGGAAACTGCAGCCTGTAATGAAGCCAAATTTTTCAAAACATATTCCCATAGCACAAAGGACATTATCAAAAGTTCTCTGATAAATTGAATGACTTTTCTCACAAGCAAAAAGCTGCTTTCCGGAAGTCTGATACACTTTGTGAAATTTTGCCAACCGTGGACCTAGCACTCCTCGGAAAAGCAGTTCCCGTTAGCCGTTAGCCAGTGCTTGTCCCTTTTAACCCGTAATTAATTGTACTGCACTTGACTGGATGGCCGCAATTTGCTGAGTGATAATGGATAATTTGCGTCCAACGAAATGACAACGGAAACTCGAAACAGCAGAAACAAAGTCTTAATTAATGTTCGATGCATCAACCACATCGATTAAAACTTTCAAAACAAACACCCATTTCAGAATACATCAGTTGGCTGGCACGCATCCTGGAGATCGACGAGAAAAATGCAAGAATAACATCAAAGTGTCACACTCACACATGAAATGGAACAGGAAAAAAAACAAAGGAGGCCCACCACCAAGTGTGAGTGGAGCAGCTGTTCTTTTTTTCCCCCAGCCTTGACGTCGATAAAGCAGTTTGTTTTTGTTCGAGCTTTCGGCGAAGCATTAAATCGGCATCACTGTGCGCCACTTGAAATATTTCTCAAGGGAAAAGTGCTGATTAAATGTTTTGAAGCATTATTTGCTGGTATTAAATGCCAATATAATGCTGATTTGATGCTGCTATTTAGTGATTCGCGGTTATTTGGGAACAATAACAAACACGTTTTGTTTTTGTTTGACCAATCTGTGCATTGCCCCGAAGTTTCGAGCTCGTTCCTGTGTCAAACGCGTTCTGACCTGAAATCCTTTTTGGCCAATTGTAGCACTTACATCAATTTTCAGTTTCTGTGTTAAGATACAACAAACACGACAAGATTGAAACTTCTTTCATATGAAAAGTGTTTTTTTCGGTTTATATTGAATATCTCAGGATTGAAATCGAATTTTGAAGATCTGTGAAGGTCAACGGGTAAGGCATGGTGAGCTGCACAAAAAAAGCGTTCTTAACTCAATTTGGCCCAACATCGACATACGACAAGTTAGCACCACAACGACGATTTGCTGATTTTTGAAGAGAAATAGTAAACAATAAGATTTTGAAATATTTATATCCAATGATTGTTTTAAAATCAGTTGTATATTTTTTTATTTGTGACCCTCATACCACTTTGATTTTTGTGTTAACATAAAAAAAAATGAATGTTGATTTAAAGGTTAGAGATGGGGAGAATAATTTGATGGTTGGTCACTTTTCTAACATCCGAATATATGAGAAACCACATTTCTATGCATAGCTTTTGAATTACTTATAGATACTTCTATCTGTATAAAACTCAATATACGGGACCCTAAACCAAGTTGAAAATAGCAAAAAATCCGATGGTAAAATCGCATGCAAAAACATGCTTATCACCTTTGTTAGCAAAAGCATGTAATATTGTATGAGAAATCGTGTACACAAAAAGTATGTACCGAAGAAAAAAAATCTGAAAAAATCACAAAGGTGATGTGTATGCTTTTGCATGCGATTTTACACAGATTTTTTTACTGTGAATGCAATCGGTTTGGGTTGAATCGATTCTGCAAGTTCCGAAAAACTAGTCTGTTAGTTACATACATACATACACACAGACATTTGTTCAGTTTTCGATTCTGAGTCGATATGTATAAATGAAGGTGCGTCTACGAAGTGCTTTTAAAAATTGCATTTTTAGAACAGAATCATAGTCTTACCTCAGTGAGGAAGGCAAAAATCGAATGAAAAATGTATTTGGCTTCGACCGCTCGCAATTGGAAGTTATGCTCAGCCAGTATACCAGTTAACAAGCCATTTTTAGTAGGGGATTTTCTTCAGAAGAATAACACGCCGAAACGACGTAACCTGTTGTCCCAAACGTAATGAAATTATTGCATGCGAATTTCTAAACCGGTTACATAGAGAGTTCCAAAAGATTGCAGGCTTTTTTGTAATTCAGTATTACAAGGATTTGTGCTTTATTGTAATTAAAAATTACAATTACAAATATAATCTTGTTACTTTTTTGTAACTTTTAATTACAAATGGTTGATTTGTAATATACGATCATGTTTCTAAACAATAATTAAAATATCGACGTCTTCGTGCTATCTTGTCGCAGCCGCCATTTTGACGTTCCGAGAAAAACGTATTTTAATGTTTGACCTTGAATAAACAAAAACAAAACACGCAATGTAACCAATAACAAACACGTTTTGTTCGGTTGACCATTATGTTCATTATCCCGAAGTTTGGTTGAAGTTGGTTGCTGGAGTCCCGAGTTATCATTACAAATGTTTACGGTAGTCTAACTTTTACGTGCGTCAAACGCGTTCTGACTTGAAATCCCTTTGGCCAGTTGTCGCACTTACATCAATTTTCAGGGAGTGACAAGATAGCACGACAAGATTGAAACTACTTTCATATGTAAAGTGACAAAAATGCACGGAGTTTTTTCGGATTTCGTTGAATATCTCAGGATTGAAATCGAATTTTGGGGATCTGTGAAGGTCAAAAGATGAAGCATTGTGAGTTGCACAAAATGGCGTTCTTAACTCAATTTGGCCCAAAATGCACGTACGACAAGTTAGCACGACGGCGACAATATAATACTTCTTAGTAACGATTTCTCAAGTACACACGATTAACTGAAAAATGTTGAATCAATTAATTTTAATTTAAAATACATACAAAACAATAAAACTATTTTGACAGATTGAATTTTGATCGACTAAGTTTTTTCAGTTTCAGTTAAACTTCTTCAGAGACTTTGGAAAACTGAAAAAAATTAAACTCGCAGGCAGAATAAATAGATTATAGAGAAATGATTGTTAAACATTTCATCTAAAGCAACATAATCATAAAGTATAAAATAAAGCTTGCCCAACACCTTTACACGGTGTCTGGTTTTAGCACGCGCAACGATTGCGGTGGTGGCGCGGCAACATTATAAACACACTGCTCAAACAAAACTGCTGATTTTTATCAGTAATAGCTACCCATTAAATCACGCGGCCCCCGGTACGCTCGCCAGGCTTCTCGTATCCAACCAACGGCAAATAGGTTATGTTCAAAGGCCTTTACGGCTTGGATCCATTTACCGCAAACGCGTGCAATTATTAGCGCCTGGTTTGTGTCTGTTTAAATATCCTACGGGTGGGGTGGTGGAGGTGTGGGTTGTGTCTTCCCTTCGATAGTCCATCAAGGTGTATTAGCGGAATTGGATCGGTCATTACGGTGTTGTTGATCAGCCGCACTTCGAAGGACATTCCTCACGATCGATGATGAAAGCTGATTTGTTAGAGGATATGAGCTTTAGAGTAATTTATTATTTAATAGGTTGATCACGGTAATTAACAACAGATATCATTACAGAAATTAAGTGAGGCTGTTTCACCTCATTAGGTGGGGAGTTATAGAGCAAAGGACAAACGATGACAAATTACTGAATGTCGGAAGTGACTTGAATATTTTATTTAAAACAGCCTGAACATGAACAACTGGAAATACTTCTCCGGATACCCTGGATGGCATCCTGTATGTCGGCACCGATGGCAGCGGCACAGTTCTGATTGAAAGGAACGCCAGCCTGCGTCCAGAACCTTGGAAAACCTTGTAAGTTGGCAACTGCCCATGTGGCAGTTTGCATTAGGTTGGGAAGTCCATTGAAAAACTGGAAATAATTCATGACAATTTTATAAATTTAAATTTACACCAAAGAAAGCTTGCTTACCGCGGCGGTACAGTTGCTCGATCCCGGTGAACAGTACTTCAACTGGCCCAGAATCACATCCGAAACGGCCTTGCCATCGTTCATCAACATTTGCGTTCCCGCGGTTGGTTGATCGGCAAACTGCATGTCCTCGCGGAAGCACTGCGCCAACCGACCCACGGAAATCCTCGGCTGCACCAAGTTCTGCGCGTGCTGCTGGGCACAGGCACGTTTCGGCGACAAGAAGAACTCGGTCATCGCGTTCAGGATGTTCTGGACGACGACCTGCGACGGTGCCATCACGTCATCCGTGATGGTTTGGCGGAACTCGGCCAGCACCTGGGGCACTTCTCCGGTGAACCAATTGAACCCGCCCAACATGTTACCGATGTTGATGTTCTGATTTGGGAAACGGGCCTGCAGATCCGTCAGGCCCTTGGTCATGTGTTGCTGCAGGCCGGAAATTGCAGCCGACGCCAGGTTCGCCTGGGTATTGATGGTTCCGTTGATGACCACGGAAGCGTTGTTCAGCTGAGCTAGTCCCGATTGGATTGCGGCGTAGTTGGCTTGCGTTAGCGAGTACCAATCGAAAGCCTGGATTAGTAACGGCATCGTTGCGAATACGAACAGAACTATCGTTTGGAGGTTGCACTTTCCCATGGTGGTTTTGGTCTGTTTGTAAGGTTCATCTGCGGTTTCGCGTACTTATACTAGTTGTGAATTGAACGACTTTGTTTGAACAGTTGAAAACGGAGATGATATAATTGAAGTAGTTATTGAGAATGGAAATATGGTAATTAGTTTGCCTAGAGATCGGACATGAACACTAGTCGTGCAATGTTATTCAAATAATAAAATAGTGACTGAATTATTCCAAATGCTTTCACTCAAATGTTGTTCGAAACAATCGTTTAGAGTACTTCCTAAATAATTACACAGAGAAATATTACTTCAGAAAATCGTGAAAAAACGTTTATGATATCACAGACAACTAAAACAAAATAATTTGAAAATCGTGTGTAAAAACATGGCGGGTGATACACTAACGCCATCTCGTAGTCTATTGCCCCTATTGCCACTTGCAAGAATAAGCCTGAATGTAGACTACAGTGCATCACAGCTTTCGCAGGAGCCGCACCGTTTTCCACTGCTCCTCCATCGAAACCGACTACTTTATCGACTTCATTTTGCTGGAAGAGATAGGATGCCGTCTATTTTAGACGATGACTCAGCTTTTTTCCTCTCTTGCACTTTAAAAAACCAGATGGAAGCACGAAGTACCGCAACGTCCCTATTCTGATTCCCACCAACTTGATTTTGATGATGCTATATTTTAATAAAATAGATTTTTTGCTCTGAAATTAACTAACAATTATCTGAAGCGGAACTCAAAATACTTACTTTCAACATTTCAAAACTGTGTAGATCAAACATATCAATTTTCTCGATGAAAAGACGCATGCATCTTTTGATGAGAATGAGAATACGGCCAACCACGTGCTTATCAATGTTGTTGTTTACACTTGAGAGCAGTGCGGGAGAGTTGACAAATCTCTTCTGCGACGACAGCGCCACAAAAAAGCTTGCCATTCTTGATGAAACCGTTGCATGTATTTACATAAGGTGGTAGTCGACCCAAAACGTCTGTTGTCTGTGATTATATAGTGGACTCTCTGGCTGGCGATCTTCTCGATATCAATATTGCTCCAGCTGTCAGTAAATATGTCAGTCCCTTCAAATAGATTGTTTTGATTTTTCGTTCTATAATTTGATAACTCCCGCTCTCGACAGTCCCTTCAATATCGACAACGAGAGAGTCCACTGTATTGAGAACCTAAAAATAAGTTTAAAATTTCCATTCATTTTTCTCCGTATACTGATCATAAACAATTAAGGAAAATTAAGACTTAACAGTAAAATTTCCTGTAATTTCGTAATCATCGATTATTTTTTTAGATTTGGTTCGTCCATTCAATTCATCAAAAAAGGTGCCGGTGGTTATGTAACAGACATAACCAATATGACAAATGACAACATTGACCAACCAGGCAGTGAATATTGACCAACGTTACGTTGGAAATTGTTTGCCACCATCAGCTGAGCAACTCGTTAGCTTATTCGTCATTCACACAAAACGATATATAAAGGGTAACTACAATTGGCATTGTAGTATCAGAGAAGTTCTTTATCACCATGAAAAACACCAGCCTCCTGCTAGTTTCCCTGGCAATTCTGTCCCAATCGGCCTACGCCGCCGATTGGTTCACCCTGATGGACGCCAACTACGCATCCATCCAAACCGGACTAGCCCAGCTGAACAACGCTTCCAACGCACTAAGTCTAGCGCTGAACCAACAGCAACAGATCATCCAGAACGCCTACGATGGGCTATCCGAGCACGTGAACCGCTCGCTCGTCGACATCCGGACCCAGTATCCTTTCGTGAGTCTGACGAGCACCCAGCTTAGTTCGGCTGGATTCAGAACCTACGTTGGAGGTTTGATTGCCCAGTTTCGTCAAACGGTGACCAACAGTGTGATGATCCCGGCCCAAACCATCGTGAGCGGAGTTCTGGCAGCGATGTACGACTTCTACGGCACGAAACAGTACAGTGAGTGCGCCAAGCAGATGGCTGCCAACTTGATGCAACCTAGGATCTCCGTGGGACGGTTTGCCGACTGTCTGCTGGCCAACGTTCCGTATGTTGAGAAAATCGCAAAAGTGGCGAAGTTTTCGCTGAACAGTGCGAACAACATGGTGGACGCTGGTATTCGACAGCTGAATTACTGCTCAGTAGGATCGTTCAACTGTACTTCAGTGGTGAGTTCTGGTTATTCTGACTTGTAATCCTTGAAATCATAGCGATTTACCTACCTTTTCAGATATTGAATGCATGGCCGAACGAGTACTCCGTTTTGGTTGGAGCGCTGAACAATCTTCAAGGCATTTACCCGTACTATGCTAATCCTGGAATTGCCATCAACAAGCAATGTGCCACCTTGCTGTCGATTGACATGCAGGATGCCATTCAAGCAGTGCGGAACAGTGTTTCTGCATGTTAAATAAGTAAAAATCATCAACAATCATTTTTTTTCGTTTGAAATTTCAACAAAACAAAAAAAAATCCTTTCGAACCACTACAATCGTTTGCATTCCATCGCAAAAGAAATATGTTCACTTCCTTGAAACTAGCAATTACCACCACAATTTCACTCGCCAATCGTGGAAGACCCCGTTGCACAACAGCCAAACGTGGCAAAACAACAAATGCGTGAGGCACAACAATAATATTTTCGTTGGGTTTGGTCGTCTTTCGAGCTAGCTTAGCGCGTTTTTGACGGTGTTTTGTTAACTTTCGCCGACGGCCATGGCGGCGGCCGCGACGGTGGAGAGTGAGTGGACGGAGCACAGGGCTGAGAATGGAAGGACGTTCTACTGGAACGCGGCCTTGAGGAAAAGTGTGTGGGAGAAACCGGACGGGTTTCAACCCAAGACGCAGGCGGCGACGGGCATGGAGGTGGAAGACTCCGAAGGAGGAGGAGAGGACGGGGGCGAATTTCGTCCCGTGGTCAAGGTTCGCCGCAGGAAGGCTAAGGAGGAGATCAACGTCGGCGATGGCGGCAACGACGGCGATGTGGAGAAACTGCTCAGCAACAACAAGTTCAGCCCGCTAGCGGAGGAGAGCAACAACAACAACAACAATGCGAACCCAGCAGCAGAAAAAACCATCCCCGTGGTACCAGCAACCGGCAAGTCGGCCGGGGAGAAGAAGCAGCCACCGCTGGTGGTGAAAGAAACGAGCTTCGCCCGCCTTGCGAAGGTGATGTCGTCATGTGATGTCCAGCCGGAACACAAACTGACGCGGTATGGCACCAAAATTACGTGCTTCTCGAGCGACGACTTCGACACGGTGCAAGCTCACCTGAAGAAGAACAAGGTGCAGTTCTACACGCACGGAAAGCGCAGTGCGAGACCGCACCGGGTAGTAATGCGAGGTCTCCCGAACGTGGAACCGGATTACATCAAGGAGCTGCTCAAGACGGAACATCAGCTGGACGTCTTGGCAGTACACGCCATCAGGCGGAAGCAGCAGCTTCCCGCCATCGATGAGACGCCTTTCATCGTGCTTTTTCCCAAGGGGCACACCAGTATCAAGGAGTTGAGTAGCAAGGTAAAGAAAGTGGGACCAGTCGTCGTCCGGTGGGTGGCCTACCGGAACAAAGAACCGCACGTGACCCAGTGCAAGAACTGCTTGCAGTTCGGTCAC
Source organism: Culex pipiens pallens (assembly GCF_016801865.2). Classification (NCBI taxonomy): domain Eukaryota; kingdom Metazoa; phylum Arthropoda; class Insecta; order Diptera; family Culicidae; genus Culex; species Culex pipiens. The sequence goes on from NC_068939.1 coordinate 129,377,051, forward strand.
GGAACCAGTAACTGCCATCTCAAGCCAAGGTGCAGCAGCTGTGGGGGTGCCCACAGCACGGAAAAGTGCAAAGCAGAAGAAACGCAAGCCAAGAAGTGTGTCAACTGCTCTGGATCCCACGAGGGTCTGGACCGCAGCTGTCCCAAACGTGCGCAGTTCATCCAGTCGAGGCAGCAGGCGTCCAAGCCGAAGCCGCCAGCATGGAAGAAGGACAAACAGACTCCGGCAGGAGCCGCGTTCACCGCGGCGGATTTTCCTCCGCTACCTGGAGCGGTGCCGTCCGTCGGGACGGAAGATAAACATCCTCGTCCCGCAGGAAGAAGTCGAGAAAATACTGGCGCCGGCGCCGGTGCAACCCCGAAGGAGCAACAAGGTGAACGGAAGCTGTACAGCGAGTCGGAGCTGTGGACCATTTACCGGGAATACAGAGTTCGCTTGAGCCAGTGCAAGACACCCGAGGAACAGATTGACGTGATCGCACACTTGCTGACACATGGCACGAGAAAATAATCATCTTATTCAATTACTGTTTTTATTTTGCTATTTATTATTTTTGTACTAATGATCCTCGGTTCTAACCTGGTCACAGCACCTAAAAGAACCTAATAAAAATAAGTTATGAAGAAAAAAAAAAAAAAAACAAATGCGTGAGAGTTAATTTGCATAATATATCATATTTTATCGATCTGTAGATTTAATTAGTATCAATTAAAAATCAATTTCACCGTCCAGGCGATGGACTCCGCACAAGCCTACCAAAGTCGCGTGGCCAAACGCGCAGAGCTCATATAGTGGGCGGTCACCAAGTTGGGGCCCGGCCAGATATCGATCTTCGCGTTCGTTTCCAACTCCGAGCCAAAGTTATGGTCTGCAACGGCTAGGAAATGCTAGGGTATAGGGAAATGTATGATTAATCTGCATGTGGGGGTCCGTTCGTCCCCCGGTGTCGAGCAGGGTGAGAACTACAACTTAAGGAACAGTTTTTACAGGGTATACATTCCTTCCCGGTAAATCTTCATCCGAGGATATTACAATTATTTTTTTGACAAAGAACTTTGTCCTAAGGTTTCTATACGTGGTGTCAATCCAAAATTTTCGCGAAGCGAAAACGTTACGTGACGAATTCCCCTCTCGGCAAATTTCCCCTCTTTTTGGTGCACGCTGGTTGGATGAACGAACGTTTCCCAATCAGTCAATCGAGAGACGTGAGATTGATGTATCTAAAATCACCCCCACTCCACCTCATAATTTTCGGATCGTCGACGAGCCAACAAAACTCGGCTCGGTCGGTCCCGAAAATCAGACATGCATCGGCACTATGAGCTCTTTTTAACGGCACTCAGCTTGTTCTAGATGGCATTTTCGTTTAAAGCAATGTTATGCTTGTTGCTAGGTAAAAATCTCTTGGTTTTTGCTTGAATAATGTGTAGAAAACATTGGTTCATTGGAAAACCCGATTTTAGCTATATTTTCATGTAAATGTTCTCTTAAGCTCTCAAGAAGAACTTCTTAAAAGCTCTTTGAGTGCAATTAAGAGTTCTTAACCTATATCTCGGTTGGGTTTCAAAATATTGTCTCAGGGTCTTCGGGAGCCTAAAAGACAAGCGTAATTAGCGTATTCTAATCACTGGCACAACATGCAACAACATTCTATTGCTGGACGTCGACGAGAACACATCAGAAGCAGATGGCCTGGTGGCCCGGTAGCAGACGGCCTGGAGGTCCGGGAGCAGATGGCTTGGAGGCATGGACCAGCTAAGACATTCCAGTCGCGGGAGTCGATCATTGGAACTGGACACCACCTGGACTGGAGTGGCCGGAGGCCCCGCGGATGTTCCGATGGGGGACATTTGCCGGACCGTAAGAGTTGGGGCAATATGGGTATCAAACTTTATGGTTTTTGATACCGGACATGAAATTTGACATTTCGGCAGTAGTGGCCACAATCTGGAGTGGCCGGAGGCCCCGCGGATGTTCCGATGGGGGGACATTTGCCGAACCGTAAGAGTTGGGGCAATATGGGTATCAAACTTTATGGTTTTTGATACTGGACATGAAATTTGATATTTCGGCAGTAGTGGCCACAATCCGGAGTGGCCGGAGGCCCCGCGGATGTTCCGATGGGGGGACATTTGCCGGACCGTAAGAGTTGGGGCAATATGGGTATCAAACTTTATGGTTTTTGATACTGGACATGAAATTTGATATTTCGGCAGTAGTGGCCACAATCCGGAGTGGCCGGAGGCCCCGCGGATGTTCCGATGGGGGGACATTTGCCGGACCGTAAGAGTTGGGGCAATATGGGTATCAAACTATATGATTTTTGATACTGGACATAAAAAGTTGCATTTGGCCATTACCTGAAGTTAAGCAGTTAAAATAAATTGCTTATAAGCCAGGAAGTAACAAATAGATTACTGCGATGCACATTTTTTGTGCCACTGCGAAAATCTGTTTTTGGAGCCCTGTAAAGGGCAGTTTTAATGTCTGCTGTTCAAATTTCCTTTACTGCCGCCGATTGCTTGCAACAGCCTTGCAAAAACATTCCCGCATCTTGATAACTTTCGAGTGGTGAAGGATAGTAAATTGATTTCACTTCGATTTCTATTTCAGCTCCACTTGCAATTTCCGTCCCCTTAGTTCGATAGGATGGTTATTATAAGGGGGAAATTTGGACCGGACATTCTAATCGAAAATTTCAACAATAATCTTGCAAAGTTCTTTGTCATACTGGTCATGTGTAACATAACCACCTGCACCTTTTTTTTGTTTCAAGATTGAGGCACACCAAAACCTAAGCAATTATTATATTACTACACTCTCATAGAGGTGGTGAAATTGGGCCATATAAAAGTGTAATGATGCCCTCATTAAAAATATGGTTAAACTGATTTGCTAGTTTATTTGTTTCGATGTTTAGATATTTCCAAAACCATTTCCAATGATATTTTAAGAGTATTGAAATATTCCTGTCTATCAACGTTTTTATAATGATTGACTGATAACTAACTTCTAAAACGTTCGAAATGTTTTGAAATTTACTTCTTGAGGTACTTTGAATGATTCCATTCCAGTCCATTCGTGATAAGTACCTATTTTTGACCAGTTAGTGTAAACCCCTCAAACTTATTATCAAATAGCTCTCAAATCAGATAATTTTCATAAAAAAATTGTTCCCGTCAATAACTTTAAAAATTAAAAAAAAATATTACAGGTTTATTTGGTAATTTTTGATTATCTTTTTTTCCTTTGAATCAAACTTTGTCCATAAATTCTCACTGTCTAATGAAACCATTGTGCATCGTTTTATTGCAATACAAGTGAGCAACTCTCTATGGAATCGGCCGAATCCAACCATTTTTATTTTTTGTATTTTTTTATTTGACTCAAACTTTGTGGGGGCCTTTCCTATGACCAAAGAAGCTATTTTGTGTCATTGGTTCACCCATACAAGTCTCCATACAATTTTGGCAGCTGTCCATACAAAAATGGTACGTAAATATTCGAATAACTGTAACTTTTGAATGAATTTTCTGATCAATTTGGTGTCTTCGGCAAAGTTGTAGGTATTGTTGAGGACTATTGAGAAAAAAATAGGTACACGGAAAAAAATTGCCGATTTTCTGAACTTTTCAAAAATAATATTTAAGGAAATGGTCACTCATGGTCACTATTTTTAAAAATCAAAAAACTGCAAATATTTCGCTAAAATCAAACTTTCGGTGGCTATATCTTGAAAACAGAGCCTTTTATCAAAAAATCTGTAAAGTACTTTTCGATTGGAAATTCAATTTTACATTAAAAAATTACGTCAAATTTGTTTTTGCATGAAATTTCGATTTTTTCCAAAAATCACTATTTTTTCAAAAATTCATAACTCGGCGGCAGATTTTTTGACCATGTTTCTCTATGGCTTAAAAGTTGCGGGTTTTTGTCCCCTAAAACATATAAAAAAATCTCGAAAATCAAAAAATACGTATTTTGGGAAATTGAGTTTTTGTGAAAAAATGTTAATTAAAAAATCGGCATTTTTTTCCGTGTACCTATTTTTTCTCAATAGTCCTCAACAATACCTACAACTTTGCCGAAGACACCAAATTGATCAGAAAATTCATTCAAAAGTTACAGATATTCGAATATTTACGTACCATTTTTGTATGGACAGCTGCCAAAATTATATGGAGACTTGTGTGGGTGAACCAATGACACAAAATAGCTTCGCTGGTCATACGGAATGCCCCCACAAAGTTTGAGTCAAATAAAAAAATACAAAAAATAAAATTGGTCGAATTCGGCCGATTTCGTAGAGAGTTGCTCCCATGACTCATAGATTGTTTTGAAAATTTAACCTAGAAATATTTTTTTTGCCTCCTAATTTTACGGGCCAACTTTGCAGAGGGGGTTGGGGTGACAAATACTTTAAATGGTGTTTGTAGCAGCCTTATGAGTTCAAAATTTCAAAAATATTTTTTATAGAAAAAATCCAATTTTCAATAGAAAGTTTCTTTACAATGTTTTGTGAAAAGTGAATTTATTTTGGCTACATTTCAAGCAGAACAATGTAAATGGGTCAAAGCCGAAGTGTAAACGAACAGTCGGTCCTGCTTACGTCAGTGGATGTTTACATTAGGAACGAGCGGGACAGACTCTTTGTTTACACTTCGGTTTTGGCCCATTTACATTGTTTTGCTTGATTGATCGAAGCAAGCCGTGCGCGTGTCGTGACGTTTTCAATTTTTGCTCCGCGATTTTTTCGTTTCTTGATTTGATTGTTATAGTTTTCTAAGTGAATTTTAATTTTAATATTTTGATTGCCCGGGAGGTTCAGAGTCGGATTACGAATGCTGAGCGACGAATTTTCAAATTGGAGGTCAAAGAGAAATATGATTCGTAAACTGGAAATACGGTGGCAGTTTTGTTTGGCAAGCAAATCCGAAGACAGGGACCTTCAAGGGTGAGCTTGCCCTAGCTAGAAGCAGAACCTTTTGAACCTGCTGGTGGAAATTTCGGTGCTGTCGGGATCGATTCATGCTGAATGGTGATCGAGATGATCGAGTCAAAAATGGATTTGTCAAAAAATCGATTTGTCCTGGATCGTGTTGTCCCATCCCGGTGAGCTCTTTCCTTTTTGGATCTACGTTTAATTTTCATGTATTACATAACGGAAAAAAATATGGGAGTGCCGTGGCTGACTGGTAACGGTGTTCGCTTTGTAAGCGAATGGTCCTGGGTTCGATGCCCATCTCATAATCCAACGAGAAAGTTTAAGACTTATAATACTTGAAATATGTAATATGAACTAAAAATCAAAGTCGCTCGAGGCGGGGTTCGATCCCCCGTTCTATGGATTGGTAAGCAAAAATGCTAACCACTGTGCCATCACGGCTTGGTGAGCTTTGACTGGAATTAAGAATACTACTACTACCAACTAAATACATGCTGGGTCTTTGTCCATTTGGCACGGACCCAGAAGTTCTTAATAACGTTTGTATCCGATTGATACAAACGTTCTTTAGAGCGGGGCTTGTCGGTTCAAGCTGAGGTACCTCGCGTACGGCTAGCCTACGTAGAAATGGGTCACCGAAGCTCGGCAGAGCTAACACCCTCAAAATGCCTAAGCGAGTTATTTGCATGTATAGAATGGAAATCTAAAACACATGGAAACAACTCAATTTGTAAGATGCGACCGCGTGGTCCCGTTTGGTTGGTTGCACACACACACACACATTTACATTGTTTTGCTTGATTTATTTATTAAAAACTGAACCAAAAGATTCCAAGATATCCTAAAGTTGAAAGATAGGCTTTTTAAGTGACCGTTGGTAAAACAAACTAGATTTACACAAAACTCAAACTTCAAGAGGGTTTAATCATAGAAAGCAACAGTCCAGGCAACAAGTTCTAAGCAAAAAGTGTTAAAAGATCGCATTTTGATTTTGTTTTTGCATAAATACTATTCCGGAAATAATTTTAAAGAAACAAGATGAACTACACATTCAAAAAAGGCATAACAATAGTAAAGATTAGAAGTTTTAATATTTTGTTTGTATTCAAGTTGTAATATTTCTGATTTTCTCTATTCCAATTTTGATAGGAAAAAAACAAGCTTCCTCTGTGATTTATTTTGACGGTAAAATTATCAGCATACTGTGGCAAAACTTTCACAAGTATCGTTGTCTATTACACTTTGAACAAATTTATGTTTTTTAAACAGCGTCTGATTACACACCAAGCCGAGTTGACAGAACTGAATGTAAATCCACCACAGCAATAATAAATCATGATCACGGTTGTCATCGCAGGATCAACACAAACCTTTACGTTATCACCACGATCTTCATTGTTTGAAGTGACAGGTGCGGTTCAATGGCAATGCGTTTTTATTCTCTACTCTTGATTTATTACAACTGCCAATAAAGTGAGGTTGGTAAAATACACACCCGAATGTTTTATCGGCTTTATCTTAAATTCGATACACCCAAAAGCTTTCGCCACAGTTTGCGTGCCTGTCATTTGACATCAAAGCCTCGTAATGTCATTATAGTGCTCAGTCATGGTCACACACTACGCAGCACCGATAAAAGGTTTACAAAGCCCACCTAGAGCCTCGCTGAACGCACACGCACAAACAAGTTTGTTTGACGGAAAACTAATTCGGGAACTGAGCCTCGAACCGGAGATTACCGCGATAAGGGCGACCCCGCGGGGCTAATTTGTCCAGAGGCGTCACGTTGTGGTCATTTGTCTCCACGTGCGTAGTCTAAGTCTAAGCTAAATATTCCGGTTTTCCGCCTTTTCCAACCGCCCGATCAGTGTGAATGACAAATTTGCCTTTGGAAACTGGAACGCATTTTTTCGAGACGGCGGCCCATCAGATCGAAGGCAGAGGGGGTTCGTCGCTTGATGGTGATGAGCGTTACAAAACAACAAGACGACGAAGACATTTATACAGAGCCAGAGATTGATATGTGATTAAACGGTCAGATAAGGGGCCAAAAATCAGCAACAAATTATATTTCTATCAAAGCTAATTTGAATGCCGATTCAAACAGGAGATTTGCTTGACTGGAAAGAGAGAGAGACTGTGACGGGACGGGAATTGGGAAGAAATTTGGCGGCAGCTTTGACCGCCAGGATGGATCGGCGGCGGCGACGGCGAAGACCTGAGTCGAAAAGCGGTTCCAGCAGGGCCTGACCAATGTCTCAATGTAACCAGGCGTGAATCCGCTTAACCCTTTGGTCTCCAAAGGACTTGTGCTGTTTATATTGTGATTCCTTCTTCATTTAAGATTGTAAAGCAAATCAGTGAGACTTCGGACAACGTCATAATACCTAATCTAATCCAATATAATCTAATCTAATCTAATATAATCTAATCTAATCTAATCTTATCTAATCTTATCTGGTTTAATCTAATCTCGTTTAAATTAGAAAAAAAAACATAAGAATAAATTATTAATACACTCCAAAAGTGCTGTATCAATTATTGTCTAACCAAATTTGGATTCTGTCAAATTTCAATACATTCTCGCATCTAAAAGAAAGAAAATGAATTTTCAAAATTGTATGCATGGAGCCTAATGGGTTAAGATTTGTTATCTTTGGTTTTAAATCATTTCGCGATACAGGTTACGAAGGCAGCCTTGTGTAATCTAGGAATTTGGAGAAAATATTTTGCCGCAAACAAATGTTATCTGCGCCCTAGCAGAAATCGCATTATTTATTTAATTAAATGTCCAACTGGTTATCTGATTTTAAGTCCAACTTCGTGCGACCATAAAAGCTCTTGTATTTTAAACAACTCTAATTATAACTAATTACATCGAACAACAAACAATCTCCGCAAACATCTCAACCGATGATCCGTCCAATATTGACCAATCCAAATCCGATCAAACTCTTGAAGTCTTGAGCAGCCTCATCGACTGCATTGTCCCCATTGACATAAGCAAATAAACGCGTCCTCCTAATCGTGTTCATCAATCAACCAGCACCTGACGGTATTTGTGTGCTATCGGTTCGCAATCTCAATCGACAACTCAGTTTATTTTCATTTTATTTATTTTTTGCAAACGAGTGCCTCGATTCACCCCTTAAGAAAATCCACCTCGACCCCAACTCGACCCCTCTGCAGCGCATTAAATTGGACCTGTCCTATCAATTGTACCGAATAGACGACGACGGTCCTGGGTCGACTCTTCACGAGTCACGAATTTCAAATTGTCATTACTCTCCTGGCGTCGTTTCGTCGTCGTCGTCGTCGATCGCTCAATTCAACAACCTTAACACTAATTAGCCATAAATTGCCGCCGGAGATGTTTTTTCTATCTCTGATGTGTTGTGTTGCAGATTTCTCAAATCTCTTTGCGCATGTTGTCCATTCATTTCCATATATGACCTACGACGACGGCGGCGACGTGATCTTCCTTGGGAGCAAACAATGTTTAAGCACGAGTCAATTGGCTGGAGGCGCTCTACATTCCGCTGTCTGTCCTGGCAGTGTGGTGGGTCGGCTGTAGAGTGGGGTGGCAATGTTATGAATTTTAAAAAAAAATACTATATATCTGGAGTTTTTTTTTTTTTAAAAAAAAAAAAGGTCCAATAAACCAAATTTCCAGTTTTTGCTTTTTGGATGTGACCCTACCACTGGTCGTAGCAGGCGCCGGTATTGATCAGCATGATAGGGGCCTTTGAGAAGTTGCGAAGCGAGGAAAGATAGTTCCCACTCATCTTCCACGACTCGTGGATGTAATTTCTGGAGGTCCTGGTCAATAACGGAGTAGCAACTGCGGGTGGGCACCTATGCTTATGCTTATGCTTATTTATTCAAACAACACTTTATACTTACCTAGCTTCTCTCTACCTTGTATGATGGATAGTTATTAGAAAAGTAATTTGATTTTCTAAAAGATAAAATTAACCCTCTATAACCCAACTTCTAAATGGGCTTCGATCAAATTTTGGATTTTGGTTTTGTCTTTTTTAATGTAAATATTTTTGTCCCTTATTTAACAACTTTAAATATTTTTGAAAAGGTATAAAAATTAAATTTAAGAGCAATGGATTCAACATTCGGTTGAAAAAAAGGAGTTTTAAAATGTATTATATACCTGAGGGAAATCGGAAACTTCTACGAAATCGACCAATTTCGACCATTTTTTTACGTCACAGTGGTCCGAAACCGAAATCTAGCGTGACAAAATTGATAGCGGCCACACGTTAAGATTTAGAGCTTTGGTGTCTTCGGGACAAATGATCAGGGCCAATAGGAGCATCTTTTGGTATGGTGGACATTAGGGTGGTCCAAAATTTAGGGTGGTTCAGAATTTTTATATTGATGGGATGACGAGATAGCGCTTTAGTGTCTTCAGAAAAGTTGTAGAGAACACCATTTTGAAAAACTTTGCTGAAGAGCACAAAGCTCTATCTTCAAACGGAAAGTTTCTAGAGCCATTTTTGTAATTTAGGTTGAAGTGTTTATGAAAAAATGAGTTTTTTGGACTTATCAACTCTGGCTTGTGTCGTAGCGAGTGGGTGTCTTGTAGACATTTGTAGAGCTTATCAAAACCCACATTTATCTTCCAAGAGAGAAAAAATCGGACCTTTCAAACGAAAGTTATAGCCAAAATACGACGAAAAAGACGCCATTTTGAAATGTGAATAACTCGAAAAGGTGGTGGAGTTTGACCTAGCTCTTAAAAACATCTGAAAGTACACTTTTAGAGTACATTTGCAGAAAATATCTCGGGGGTATTTTTTGTTTAACTTATTTAATCTCAATTTGAAAATGATCATTTTTTAATCGTTTTTTGTCCATAACTTTTGATACAATTGACCAAAATTCATTTTTCAAGAATAAAAATGTTCATTTTGACAAGCTTTACAATCGTCTAGAAGGGCTCAAAAATGTACAAAATGATCTAGTGGTTGTAAAAGAAGAAACAAGTTTTGGCTGAAATATTTCAGGAATAAATTTAATTATTTTGTTGATTCCTGAAATATTTTAGCCAAAACTTGTTTCTTCTTTTACAACCACTAGATCATTTTGTACATTTTTGAGCCCTTCTAGACGATTGTAAAGCTTGTCAAAATGAACATTTTTATTCTTGAAAAATGAATTTTGGTCAATTCTATCAAAAGTTATGGGCAAAAAACGATTAAAAAATGATCATTTTCAAATTGAGATTAAATTAGTTAAACAAAAAAAACCCCGAGATATTTTTATCAAATGTACTCTAAAATGTGTACTTTCAGATGCTTCTAAGAGCGGGGTCAAGCTCCGCCACCTTTTCGAGTTATTCACATTTCAAAATGGCGTCTTTTTCGTCGTATTTTGGCTATAACATTCGTTTTAAAGGTCCAATTTTTGCTCTCTTGGAAGATAAATGTGTGTTTTGATAAGCTCTACAAATGTCTAGAAGACACCAACTCGCTACGACACAAGCCAGAGTTGATAAGTTCAAAAAACTCAGCTATTTATTTTCTGGTAGAAAGCTTTTTTCCAAAAATTCACCACCCTAACTTGGCACGGACTTCGCCTCTTCGGTCCAATGTTCTTCAAAGGCACCGACAAATCTGAACGCACTCGTGACGTTCATGCGTGACAACAGCATTTTTCCCAAAGCCAAACTGTTAATTAGAACCGCTAGAGATAAGCTCTCAGCTGTCGGAACGGAATGTTTAGGCCAAGTAATCTTCTTCACTTTCAATTTCGTTTGCACAGCCAACTTTTAAGTCCACACCACCTTTTTGAGCGCTGGATGTGGTGAGCCCAAAAAAGCATGCTTGAGAAATCAGTCTCATGCCCATATTGGTCTTCGGCTTGAGCATTCTTCACCACAAATCCAAGGCCTGTGCATGGCATGCGATGCACATGGCTTTTGGAGCCCATTCATGAATCGATGGAAGTCCCCCACCCCCTCGGCTGTTGTGACCCCGAGTGGCCATTGGCAAATTTGTTTATTGTGATGTTTCAATTTGTGTCCGAAAAATTTCTTCATGTCAATGGGGTCCGAAGTTATCGCTAAATCTTTCCCCCGACAGGGCAATGTTTTGCGGCCGATTGGCAGCCGAGGATAAGCATAATGCATTGGGGTGTATGTTGGTCGATGATGTTTTTATTTTGAGCGAACATATTTGCTCGAGTTGCAACATGGCTTGATTATCTTGAAACATGATCTGAAAAGATTTATTTACAGAATTAGTTTTGAAGGTTCAGAAACTATGAGCAAATCTTTCTGTTATTTTGTTTCCAACCAACAATTTTGAAAATTTCATCATTTTGGTAACTGGTCTGCCCTACCTTTGCAGAAATAAACCCAACATGATTTCATAAAGAAAATTAAAAAACGGTTCTCCGTAACATTCCACGATGTCATAAATCAGTTTTTGGCCCAGTTTAAAACGGAAATCTTTTGTGGTCACCTAGCCACAAAAAAACGCACTTTCATCAGTGGCCACGCAAGAACGTCCATCATCGAAAAGACCTTTGCAAATATTTCATGCTCAACGGCTTAAGATTGGCGGCTCGATTACGGCCCAAAGACACTATTCGCCTCCTGCTCCCGATGATGACGAACCCGCGGTTCGAAAAGTCGTGATTTACGCGTCGGACATTCTGGGCACCCCCCCTCAAGGGATTATGTGTGCGCCACGGTGTGTTGTGGCCTGCTTTATCAAACTTGACATCGATTTCACCTTATTTGGGATCACACGCGGCTGCAGAGTTACGATGACGGATCCTGGGTGCCGCTACTGCGTGTGCGCGCGCTCCTTAAGTATGAATTATGACTGCTGCTGCTGCGGCTACTTGACCTGGACCAGATTTGCGCGCGCACATTTCTAAAGGTGCACAGTGGGTCAATAGGTGTTTTCTGAGGTTATGACCAAAGAAGTTATTTTGATGATAATGTCTAAGTTTTATAAAGGAATTTATGATCGATTCAGTGTCCTTCAAATTTTCATAGATATTCAAAATAGCATTTTTATTTTTTTACTAACCCGTGTTGGTATTCTCGCTCTCTCCCGAGAAACATTCCTCTCTCTCGAGTTATCACCGCGAGTCTCGAGCTGCCGAGAGCAACTCACCGATTGCCCGTGCACTCCTGCGCTCACGAACCGGCTTGCTCGTGAGCCAGATTTGCTCGCGAGCGAGAAGTAAAACGAGTTGGTAACCCGCGCCGTTAGGATTCATAAGCCTGATAAACAAATTGCTAGCTTGGAACGAAATGCTAGCATGAAACGCTCGCGAGCACTCGCGATGAGAGCGAGAGCAAGAACGAAAATAGGAGCGCGAGTGAGGAGAGGAAAGTACTACAAGAACTCTCCCTTGCTCGCGAGCAAGCAAAGCTATCCTTCTTCTCACTCGAATTCCAACACTGATGTTAACATTTGCGCTTAAATAACTATTTAGAAAAGCGGGTTATTTAGAAAAGGTGGGACCTAAAATTAAATTTACTACACAAAATGATGAAGCTTATTGTTAAGGCGTTAAAGCGGACCAGACAATGCCCAATGACCTCGTAATTTGGCCGTCAAGTTCTCAACCATTCTGAAATCGATTCGTTTTTTTTTTTGTAAGGGTATATCTCAGAAACTAATTGTCCAATTATTGAAGTCTCAGAAAGAAAATTGTAATAAAAATAAGTTAAGAATAAAAAAAAGAAAATTGAAAAAAAGCCTTAAAAAAAATAACAGGAAGTTTTCTAAAAAAAAAAATCCCTGTTCCTGAGAGGAACACCCGTGAAGAGTATCGGGGCCGGCATTTACAACGCGGATTCAGTGACAGTTTATTAATCAACTTAATGTTAACATGCCGGGACCGTGGTGTAGAGGTAAGCGTGGTTGCCTCTCACCCAGTCGGCCTGGGTTTGATCCCAAATTTTGAGACGAGATTTGTCTGATCACGCCTTCCGTCGGACAGGGAAGTAAATGTTGGTCCCGGTCTAACCTAGTGGTTAGGTCGTTAGCTCAGTCCAGGAGCAGGAGTCGTCTCCCTGGGTCCTGCCTCGGTGGAGTCGCTGGTAGGCAGTTGGACTAACAATCCAAAGGTCGTCAGTTCGAATCCCGGGGTGGATGGAAGCTTAGGTGTGAAAAGAGGTTTGCAATTGCCTCAACAATCAAGCCTTCGGACACCTAGTTTCGAGTAGGAATCTCGCAACCGAGAACGCCAAGGCAATGCTGTAGAGCGAATAATTTGATTTTTTTTTGAATGTTAACATGTTAAGGTTAATGTTAACATTCCATAGGTTGTCTTCCTAAGGTGTCGTGATAAGGTCCAGTTTGTGACGATACACTACCTTCCCTTTACTAAGCAATCGAATCCAGGAGGGAAAAGGTCACCAGTTGTGTTGGTCCGAGCCGGGATTTGAACCCCGATCTACCGTTTACGAGGCGGAAGTGTTATCACTGGGCTACGTGTCTCGGTCAAGTTTTCTCAGATTTTTAAAAATATTTATTCAGAGGTGGCATTCCATCATAAAACGGAAAATGTTGAAATTTCCATAAATTATAACCCAAAACAAAAGTTACTTTAACTCCAACAGGGTGCACTTTATCAAAAAATCGGAGCAGTTCTATTGCAAATTTAATTAGGGCTGTAATTTTTATTTAGTTTCCGTTTTGCCATTTAAAAAAATATCATCAATCATACATTTTTCTGTCACGTTTTGGTTTTGGGTTTGGGTTTGGGTTTGGGTTTGGGTTTGGGTTTGGGTTTGGGTTTGGGTTTGGGTTTGGGTTTGGGTTTGGGTTTGGGTTTGGGTTTGGGTTTGGGTTTGGGTTTGGGTTTGGGTTTGGGTTTGGGTTTGGGTTTGGGTTTGGGTTTGGGTTTGGGTTTGGGTTTGGGTTTGGGTTTGGGTTTGGGTTTGGGTTTGGGTTTGGGTTTGGGTTTGGGTTTGGGTTTGGGTTTGGGTTTGGGTTTGGGTTTGGGTTTGGGTTTGGGTTTGGGTTTGGGTTTGGGTTTGGGTTTGGGTTTGGGTTTGGGTTTGGGTTTGGGTTTGGGTTTGGGTTTGGGTTTGGGTTTGGGTTTGGGTTTGGGTTTGGGTTTGGGTTTGGGTTTGGGTTTGGGTTTGGGTTTGGGTTTGGGTTTGGGTTTGGGTTTGGGTTTGGGTTTGGGTTTGGGTTTGGGTTTGGGTTTGGGTTTGGGTTTGGGTTTGGGTTTGGGTTTGGGTTTGGGTTTGGGTTTGGGTTTGGGTTTGGGTTTGGGTTTGGGTTTGGGTTTGGGTTTGGGTTTGGGTTTGGGTTTGGGTTTGGGTTTGGGTTTGGGTTTGGGTTTGGGTTTGGGTTTGGGTTTGGGTTTGGGTTTGGGTTTGGGTTTGGGTTTGGGTTTGGGTTTGGGTTTGGGTTTGGGTTTGGGTTTGGGTTTGGGTTTGGGTTTGGGTTTGGGTTTGGGTTTTGGATTTGGTTTGTTTTTGAATGTAATTGAATTGATTTTTGGATATTTATTCCATTTAACAGTACATTTTTACTGTCTGGCTATACTGTTATGAGATTTTAACACTTATTAGAAAACTACACAGAAAAAAATAATATAAATTTGGAAGCTTTAATTTTGGAAGGTTGAATATTACATCTTTTATGATGTAATTTTACCTCAATTTAGACTGAAAAAGTGACATTACACCAGAAAAGTGGTAAAATTACACATTTCCAGAGGTAAAATTACACCTTTTTTCTGACATAAAAGATGTGTTTTTTTTCTGTGTATATATCTATACAAGGTGGTTCAACATTTTTTTATTTTGATTAAAAAAAGCCAATCAATATCTATTTGACATTTCCGATAATTTTGGATAAAATGTCATGGTTTGTAGCCATTTAATTATAAGTTACTCCTTTTTGGACAATATTTCTTCAATTCTTCCACCGTGTGACCTGACCAGATTTCACCGCAATTTCGCGCCCAGTTTGCTCCACATACTGCTACCTCTTACCCACAGACACACTACTCCGACCAAAATACTTATGTCAAAACTATATCATAATTACTTTATGATTTCTAACATATTTCTCTTGTCAGCGGTGATTGATTACCGAATGGGCGCGTGAGCTCGAAAACTGGATATTATTGTTCAGTGCAGGTTATATTCGCGCTCAATCTTTTCAGTTTTTATTTTCATCTATCTCTATCCTTTTTTTTTCAAAAGAGATCCAACGATTGAAAGACATTGAAAGACCTCAACCAGACAAAAAAAAAGAACACGAGGAAGAGAACTCGATGATAATGGATCTTATCGTAATTAATCTGTGGTCGGTGGCACAACAACCCGGGTTGGAGCGCTATTCGGGCGAGGCCAAATGGAACGTACGACGACGTTTATGCACTTCATCCAAACCGGAGTGTGCCCCAAAAAGTCAGGTGGAAACGGGCACCACTCCTTTCAGGTTCAGATCTCGGTTTGGGGTATGGTAGCAGAATCGAACTAAACACAGAAAAAAATAACATAGATATGGGGTTAAAGAAAGTCGCTAAGGTCGCTGGCAAGGTTTAGTCAGAGATAAATGAAACGGGAATAATAATAAAATTTTGAAAATATATTGAAAACAAATTATTTTCAAAGAGAGCATGGTAACGTTAATAAGGAATGCCAAAAAACAAGAATTATAGCTGAAGTCTGGAAGACCATAGAAGTGTCTCTTTGCCTGTGACATTCCCCTTCGAACCGTATAAGTTGAATCAAATTTCGACCGATGTCCAAATTGTGGTAAAACAATCGCTTATGGCTACCGTCACAGACTCCGGCGGACGAAATCTCTACTCACCATTCAGTGAGGCAACAACGCGTCGACCAATGGCATGATTACAGCGCCCAGATATGACGGAACCATTTATATGGCATTCGCTCCGATTGATATCTGTATTCGTTTTGTTTGCCCCGTCCCGGAGCCTGATTGAATGGACGCGGTTTCGGATTTCGGAATGATTTATTAATTGGTTCCGCGATGATAGAGTGAAACGAGGTGTGTTTGTTAGTTTTTTTTTTAAATCAAGCGTTCATTTCGGAATTGGCGAAAATGGTTAAACGTTATCACTATTGTAGTTGTACCGCTATAAATTTCTACTGGACACGCGCGCGGGTGTGTCCCCACTAAATTGACCTGGAAAGCATTCTACGGGGTTTGCTTGTCTGCGCATAAGTTTTGGAGGGTCGAGCCGTATAAATGTTACAATGTAAATATATATAATGTGTATATATTGTCAGGACGAAAAAACGGGGATTAGTTAGTAAGTTGTAAGGATTTACTACTGCACGTCATCTTCTTCCTCCTCAGTCCACAAAAGTATGGGTCACACACAACGGAAGGACACTCCAGGAATAACTGCTTCTCATTCGGCCGTAAACTTTGACACACAATCTCGTGGAGGATCTCCACGGTTCGGACGGTGAACGGACTCCTAGACGACGTCTATGTAGTACTGCGGTTCCTGCTGTTCTCTTCGTATTTTTCGAACTGCTCCCGCCACGACCAGAGCTTCCAGGGTGAAGATTACTGCAGGAAAAACAATCATCCCAATTACAAACATTCAACTAGTCAAATATTGAGGTGACTCACAGGTGAACATGATGACCAGTTTCATCTCGGCGACGGTTTTCTCCATATTGGACTCGTCGTACTCGGTCGCGGACAGGACCGCTCGGCGAACCACGGCCGAAGCCTTCAGGGTGATCGTGCAGGTCTGGTAGATTTGGAGCAGCTTTTCCATGCGCTAGAAAATAGTTGTAAATAAATTTATTTTTTATTGTTTTGCATGACACTACTTTGGTTTGTCAAAACTGTCTCTGTTAAGGTTTCGAAAATAATTCCTAATAATTTTAGCTTAATAATTTAATGCCAAATTTCTCACATTTTACCTAAGATAACTTTCTTAAGAGCGAGTTTTTCACCGATGTGAAACAGGTCGTATCGAGGTGCTCCGATTTGGATGAAACTTTCAGCGTTTGTTTGTCTATGCATGAGATGAACTCATGCCAAATATGAGCCCTCTACGACAAAGGGAAGTGGGGTAAAACGGGCATTGAAGTTTGAGGTCCAAAACACATGAAAATTCTTAAAATTGCTCGCATTTCCGTAAAACTTCATCAATTCCAACTCTCTTAGATGCATTCGAAAGGTCTTTTTGGTCTCAATTTTGTCATATTCGGAATCCTCGGTCAATTTCACGTAAGTTAGAAGTATTGGAGTTGTAATTTTGATTTAAAAAATAATTAAATAAAACATTTTTGAAAAAAGAAATAGATCTTATTTACCCTATGATCAATACGTCAAATGCTGTATCAAGTAGGCGAAAACTTGTTTACCCCTAATCCGACAAAATTCTAAATAATATTTTAATTAATTCTAAATGGCATTTTTCCAATCAAATTCAAAATTCCAACACCTCAATCTAATGTAAAATTTTCTGAGGATTCCGAATATGTCAAAATTGAGACCAAAAAGTGCCGCTATGGAGGCCTACAGAGCAAAAACTAACGTTGTAAAATGTTTGTTCTAGAAAAATCGAAAAACTATGAGAAAAACTGCGATTGGCCAAAAAGTTAATACCGTAGGCTTATAGTCCATGAAATTCCCTAACTTTTGACCCATGGGAGTATGGGTGTTGGAGGCTGTTGCCAAAAGTTATTAAGGTTTTAAAAAAATCAATTTTTAACAGTAATTTGCAAAAGCTATGAGAAAAAGTCAAACCAATCCTGGATGTCTATAGCACATTTTGAAGGGCTTCAAAAGACCTTTCGAATGCATCTAAGAGAGTTGGAATTGATGAAGTTTTACGGAAATGCGAGCAAATTTAAGAATTTTCATGTGTTTTGGACCTCAAATTTCAATGCCCGTTTTACCCCACTTCCCTTTGTCGTAGAGGGCTCATATTTGGCATGAGTTCATATCATGCATAGACAAACAAACGCTGAAAGTTTCATCCAAATCGGAGCAACTCGATACGACCTCTAGAACAAACCGAGCAGAATCTACAAATACTGCCTCTTAAAGCAACACAACCAGCAAGTAAGTTTTTGGTGTTGTTCTTAAAAAATTGTACAAATTACCAAACCTATTTTGAAATAATTTTATTGGTAAAATAGTTTAACATGTTGTTATAAATGCCATTGTAGACATTACTTTATGGTATAAGGGGGGAGAGAAAGTCCGAAAAGCAACTGACGTGTCGTGCTTTTGCTCCGAATAAAACCCCGTTCTTTTCGTGAATTCATTGTTTGTCCGGGCTGAAAATAGTGTTAATCAATTCGTTTTAATGTGTGCATTTGTAAGATCGTGAAGTTTCGCTAATTTCGTTTGACTCTGTGAAATAAATTTGGTTTTTCTGATGACCAAATTTGTTGCCGGAGACTAGCCATGATGGCGTCTGGCTGCAAAAGTGTCGACGAAGAGAAAGTGCGAGAGTTACCGTCGCGAGTGTGTGAGCAAGCGTGCGAATTTGACGTTTGCTAGCAAGAGAAGTAATCGACGAAGAGCAAGCAGCAAGCCGATCAGCAATCCAGTCTGGCAGGCTGGCCCAGCAGCAAGCAACATTTCTTTTCGGGTGAGAGAGTTCTGTGTTGTGGGAGAGGGTATGGACGGGAAGGGAAAGAGGTGGGGGAAAAATCGCTGACCGCGCAGAGCCTGCTTTGTGTGGTCGGCTAAAGAGCGATTGCTCTCGAAAATTAACCCTTGATAATCCAATAGTTATTTTTCAGTTTTTTTTTGTTGCGATCTTTTAACGGGAGGATTAAATCAACTTACTGTTTTTTTTTAATTTATACTGGCGGTTTATTTATTTTTGACTCAAGTTTAAGGATCCCCCTTAAAATTTTTGTTTGTCTCTGAGCTGATAAGAAAATTAGACTCGCAACACGTTATTTTTCTTTCCTGTGTTAAAAATCTATCGGTGGATTTTACGTTCATAAGCTCAGGTCGGCGAAATTCAAAGTCTTTTGAAACCGTATGGTTTATTTTGATTAGCATGAATCCTTTTTGGTTACGTTAGTTCAGTACGCGGTCAAGTCTATAAAATTAAATTTGAATTTGACAGTTCGTTCAAGGCTAGGTCGCGGTCGTCGCGCAGGATTTTCGTTGCAGTTGTCGTCTTTTTTCCCCGCTCATTGTGATTGATTTTATTGTCTTCATACATACTTCTTCGGGTAAACATCTGTGATTCAGTATTGCCCTTGCTGGCTGTCCAAGAATGAATTCTCTTCATTTCTTTTCTTCTCTTCTTCATATTTATTTATTTGAACTATCTAAATTCTCGTTAAATTATTCTACTCAGTTATTATGGTCTTACAATCTCTTTATTCCGCTCTGCATTATTTCAATTAATAATTAATATTTTTTCAGCTGGTTATAAAGGTAATTTACTATATTAAATTATGCTCTTGATTATATTCATTTATTATATTACATTTTATTATATATTTTTACACTACACACAACACAATGCAAAAATAAACCGGAGCGTTTGGTACGGTATGTCCACGCATCCCTCCTCCCCTGTAGATTCTGTGGAATGTGTTCCGTTCACAGAATCCTCTCTGCGGTAAACACAACGTAGTAGGGCTGGCCGCTTTAATTTTTGTAATGCATTTTCGGGTGTTCTCGGATGTATTGCAATTATTAATATTGACAAGAAAAGTGCTTGGGGCGTTATCTAATCACAAGACTTTCCAGCATGCTTTCATCGGACTGGCTGCGTTTGTGTTAGATGAGATGAGATGAGAGAGATTGTAGACATTACTTTATGGTATAAATATAAAATCATATCGATAATTTCAGCAATATTTTAAATATATATTCTAATATTTGAAAAATTAACTCTATTTGTTGAATATTGTTAGGGGCCATCCGTAAACAACGTAGGACACTTTTTTTGAAATTTCATACCAACGCCGCCCCCTTTTGTGGACACTTCTCCATACATTTTTTTTTTTTGTATGGAGCGTGTACAATCTTCCACCCCTTAAGGGCTTTATATATATTCCTTAAGGGCTTTTTTATATATTCCAAACACCCAAAACCAAAAAATAGATCGTGGATAGTCATAAATCGCTTCCAATCCATTGAGTGCCAAAAAGTTCACAATTTCCGAACCATGTTACATAAATTAAAATTTTAAATATTTGAGCACAGTGAACGTTAACAATCAAATTTAGATGTTTTGTAAAACTCCCGTGTATAGTACCACAAAAAGTAAAACAAGATATTCTATGAGATTTTTTCCCAATGATTTTAACATTTTAAAAAAGTTCTCATTGCTTGTTTTGGAAGATAATGTACTTACATTTTTGAATATATTTTATTCATTTGTTATTTATTTTTTCATCATCAACAAAAGGTTGGGTCAAATGGACGAGAGGTCGAAAGACATAAGGTCGATCAGACAAACGGTTGACAGTGGACAAAAGGTCGAATGGACAAACGGTTGAAAGGACAAAACGTCAAAAATAAGTTATTTTTTATTAAATTGAGTTCTATAAGTATTTTATAAAACCATTTTGAATTATATTGACGGAAAAAACTCAAACTGCTGCATCTTTAAAATTTTGAATTCAGGCATTTCATTTTCAGGAACTGCTCATGTTTGAAAAAATGAAACCCCGCAAAAATTAATACTGAAACTTTTTTTTTAATTTAGCCATAATTAACATTTTTTTAAAGTTTCCTGCTTTTAAAAAATACAAAAATCAAAAACCTGCGAGTTAAAATGATAAACAAAAACAGTATATGTGGGTGCTCAAACCAATCTCTAACATGTTTGCCAATTTGCATGTGTGTTACAGTAACCCCTTAAAATAAATTGAAGTCATGTTTGCATTTTTAATTTAAAAACGTCATATTAACAAAATCTTCATCTTCAAAATAACGGAAAAAATTACAAATTTAACTTAAACAAAAAAACACAATTTCTGAAAATGTGCGTGCCTAAAACCTATTTCTCGGGGTAACCATTCAATTAATTTAATAATGTTTAAAAATCTTTGACTAAGGAATTTTAATTACATTCTCACTATGAACCGTTTGTCCTTAGACCTTCTGTCTTTCGACCCTTTGCCTAACATCTCGCCAATTGGTATTAGTCAAGCTCACTGATGGCTCATCAGAGTGGTTAATTCTAGTAATTTCGATGATCCTTTTTTGAAATTTTGCCTAAGAGAGAACAATCATAAGTCAAAAAAAACATTTTTTGAAATTGATCATCTTAAACTTTAAACTTGTTGTTATGCATTTATGTTGTGTAGTTTTATTTTACTTTGTAAGTTTTATTGAAAATCCGCGACCTCTTATCTTTATATTTTGCTTGTTTTAAGTTTAAGTATTTTTCTAGTCACTGTTCGATTGTGTGCATCTTGTTTTTACTATTTCTATTCTGATTGATTTGCGGTAAGGCAAAGTTGTGGTTTATTGTTATGACAATCCAGAAATACTACGAATAATGAGGAAAGGCCATAAAATCACTCGCAAAATTAATTCTCAACTAGACCTCCTAGACCCACCTTCATGTATACCTATCAACTCAGAATCAAAGCAAATGTCTATGTGGTTGTCATTCGATTATCTCGACAATTGACTGAACCGATTTTGTCCGTTTTGGCGTCATTCGATCCGTCTTGGGGTCCCATAAGTCGCTATTAAAAAAATATTATTATTATTATAATTTATTATTGACACTTAACCATAATTTAGTATTAAAAATTATGCAAATTAGTTAAGGGGTTACATACATGTATATTGGCAAAAAAATCAGAGGTAAGTATGAGCACACACTTCAACTTTATTTAAATTCTTTTTTCATGGCATTAAAATATACATTTTCACCTGCTTTCAAAACAAATTTGAAGATATTTGGTTGCATCGTTGCCGAGGTATAGCAATTTTAAGTTAGCAGTTTCAAAAAACGGGTACCACGATATCTCAACACAGTGTTGACCAAATCGGCTCAAAATTTTGGTGAATACTCGTTAAACCGATTCCGTGTGCATGACGAAGCCCGATTTTCAAAAAGTTTATTATAAAAAAAGATAAAAATATTTTTGTGTTTTTCATATTAAAAACCCGTTTGTTTCTGATTTTTGTATTTTTTAAAAAAGCTAATTTTAAAAATTGGGCTTCGTCATGCACACGGGATACATCTTGAGAGTCTTCACCTAAAATTTCAGCCAATTTGGTCCATCCCATATCGAGATATCGTGGCACCCGTAAATCAACTCGGGGTTTAGAGAAAAACGCCAACAAAGTTTGACAGCCCGCTTTGCGCATGGCAAAATTTTGAACTTAAATCGTCTCTTACTCAGTTTAATCATTAAATATCTTCATGAATCTTTCAGGAGTGATTAAAAATCATGTTTTGAGTGGATTTATCAAATAATCTGTAATATAAAATTTAGTGATTTTCTACATGTATGTAACCCCTTAAGAACTTCAAAAGCTATGCTAAAAAACGATTTGAACAAAAGTCCGGAAGATTGTAAAAAGGGTGGTTTTTGTTAGAAAACTCGTCATGCTATACATTTTCAGAAAGTTATTTAAAAGACCTTTCCAATGCGTCCAAGACATTGAAGATCTGACAACCCTATCAAAAGTTATAACCATTTATGTATTATTTACGCACTTTTTAGAGGCCAGATCTCAGATATTTTGATAAAAACGTATTCAAAAGAGCTTTCCAACGCGTCCAAAACATTGAAGATCTGACAACCCTATCAAAAGTTATAAGCACTTAAATGTTATTTAAGCACTTTTTGGATTTTGGATAGCACCCTTTAAATGTGAGGAAGGCGCCAACCACTGAGGGTGGATTAAGTAACGTTTTTAGTAACACTTTATAAGAAAAAAACGATTCAAACAAAGACCTTTCAATTTAAAAAATATATACATCATTTAGTGGATCAAAACTGCCAACTTTAAGGACTAGCTTGACAAACGTTTTTAATTGTGACAATTTATAATAATTTTTTAAGTGAAATTTGATTCGCAATCAAAAAGTAATTTTGTCAGATATTTGTTAAAAGTACACCATTTTTGAGTTAAAGTTCAGGTAAAATTTATTTTAAAAAAGAAATATTATAAATGAAGTTCAGCCTCTTCCATCTTAGATATTATTATTTTATGCGAAATGCTACGAAAATCTTTAGAACTTTTGATTACACTGTAAATTTCCTTTGGTTACTGTGATATTCATTTTTTGATGGGTTGTCTAATTTTCTCTTTATTTTTGATACTTTTACGAATAATTCATCTTTTTAGAAAAATATTTGATCAAAAGCTAAAAAAACACGACTGTAGTTTCAAAGGGACTCAAATCTTTTTTATTCATGAAAGTTTTTTTTTTAACATTGAATGTCGTATCAGGACTTTTCACAATGTTGTTAATTGTATTGCTATTGTTCAATTGCATTTATACAAATCATGAATATTTCATTTAAAAAAAACATTTTTATTTTATATTCTTTAATTGATTTTTTAGAAATCAAAAATGTTCTGCATATGAGTAGCAATTTTTTGGTCCTATATTGACAAAATTACCATCAACAAAAAAAACAAAACTTCCACCTACCTTTGCCACTCCGATGATAAGCATAAGCGAAAGAAAGTTGTACAAAACCAGCAGTACAAATATCGGTTCCACTAAAATTAAACAAACGTTTTATTCAACAATCCTATTGCAAATAACTCCTCAACTCACCATCGTAACATCCGATGTCCCTGTCCAGCTCGCTAATCCGGGCACATGCCAGCAGTGCCGACGCTACTTTGAAAGAGACGAAAATCTCCCCGAACGCAATGAAGTAACTCCAGGTGTAGTAATTACATACGGCACAACGCATTTTGAACTCCTCGGAATGGACTAACCGAAACTCTACTAAAAAGGCTACAGATTGCTACTAAATTTACGGACTTTTTCTACCTTAAATTGACGAATAAATGCTACAGCTAGTCTGGAAGAAGGAAAATTTCACCCTTCAGAAGGAAGGTGTCCTGTTTGGGTTCTTCTCCCCCACCAGACGCAAAACAAACCTTTTGACAGGACGAATCACGGCTTTCGCGGGCGGACATGCGCAGTTAGTCCAGGACGTTCGTTCTCCGGCGTGACACCTAGATTGCGCCCCCGTCCGTAATGAAATCGCTGAAAAGGGGGAAATTTATGGCGCCAAAGATGCCGCCGAACCCGATAGCTGGCCATCATCGTGGAGTACGACTACCTGTCCACCAGTGGACGGTAATCGCGATCCTGGGATCGCAGGTTGCTGCCGGTCGGAGCTGCTGACCGCGTGGTTACAGTATCGGCTGAGGACCAGCCCCGGTAGAAGGCCGATTTGGTAATTGGAATTTACGACGACGGTTGTCCGTGGCCACGCGGACTCCTTCAACGGGGATATCATGATGTTAGCGCGATAGTGTACAACACCTCCGAAGCCACTTTTGAGGAGGACAACGCGTCAACGAGTTATTGTAGGTATCGTATGGCTAAGGTAATCGGAGAGAGAGATGAGCAATTTACGCGCGCGCGCGACCGGCAGATTTACGGTTAAGATCGGCCACATGACAAATGCCCGCCTGATTGGTAACCCACCGTGGTAAATTAAGTCATAAAGTTATGTTCGTGCTCGAGATGCACCGCCCGATAACCTTTGGGAGAGCTAGAAGGTAAGGTTGTGGCGTTGGAGCAAGTGTTTGACGATAGGAATCGTTAATTTTGACTACCTAGGTTTTTTTATCAGTAAAACATCTCGCTGATATTGTGTGTGACAGTTGACCACTTCTGAGCAATTCTCTACGAAATCGGTCATTTTTTATTTTTT
This sequence comes from Culex pipiens pallens, assembly GCF_016801865.2. Classification (NCBI taxonomy): domain Eukaryota; kingdom Metazoa; phylum Arthropoda; class Insecta; order Diptera; family Culicidae; genus Culex; species Culex pipiens. The sequence continues at coordinate 129,401,842 of NC_068939.1, forward strand.
GTGTTTTTTAATCCGACTGAAACTTTTTTGGTGCCTTCGGTATGCCCAAAGAAGCCATTTTGCATCATTAGTTTTTCCATATAATTTTCCATATAAATTTGGCAGCTGTCTATACTAAAATGATGTATGAACGGTCAAAAATCTGTATCTTTTGAAGGATTTTTTTGAACGATTTGGTGTCTTCGGCAAAGTTGTACGGATAAGGACTACTCTGAAAAAAATGATACACATTAAAAAAAATTGGTGATTTTTGATTTCACTTTTTGTCACTAAAACTTTATTTGCAAAATAAAATACATTTTTTTCATTTTTCGATATGAATTTTTGAATCAATACTTATTTTTTCCAAAAAATCGAAATATTGGTCGAAAAAAAAATTTATTTTTTGATGCAAAATCAAATTTGCAATCATTAAGGACTTTATTGAAATTTTGATAAAGTGCACTGTTTTCAAATTATAGCCATTTTAGGTAACGTTTTTAAAAATAGAGCAATTCTCTACGAAATCGGTCTTTTTTCTTCAATTTTAATTTTTGTATTTTTTAATCCGACTGAAACTTTTTTGGTGCCTTCGGTATGCCCAAAGAAGCCATTTTGCATCATTAGTTTGTCCATATAATTTTCCATACAAATTTGGCAGCTGTCCATACAAAAATGATGTATGAAAATTCAAAAATCTGTATCTTTTGAAGGAATTTTTTGATCGATTTGGTGTCTTCGGCAAAGTTGTAGGTATGGATACGGACTACACTGGAAAAAAATAATACACGGTAAAAAAAATTTGGTGATTTTTTTATTTAACTTTTTATCACTAAAACTTGATTTACAAAAAAACACTATTTTTAATTTTTTTTATTTTTTGATATGTTTTAGAGGACATAAAATGCCAACTTTTCAGAAATTTCCAGGTTGTGCAAAAAATCATTGACCGAGTTATGAATTTTTTAATCAATACTGATTTTTTCAAAAAATCGAAATTTTGGTCGTAAAATTTTTCAACTTCATTTTTCGATGTAAAATCAAATTTGCAATCAAAAAGTACTATAGTGAAATTTTGATAAAGTGCACCGTTTTCAAGTTATAGCCATATTTAAGTGACTTTTTTGAAAATAGTCGCAGTTTTTTATTTTTTAAAATTAGTGCACATGTTTGCCCAGTTTTGAAAAAAATATTTTTGAAAAGCTGAGAAAATTCTCTATATTTTGCTTATTCGGACTTTGTTGATACGACCTTTAGTTGCTGAGATATTGCAATGCAAAGGTTTAAAAACAGGAAAATTGATGTTTTCTAAGTTTCACCCAAACAACCCACCATTTTCTATCGTCAATATCTCAGCAACTAATGGTCCGATTTTCAATGTTAATATATGAAACAATTGTGAAATTTTCCGATCTTTTCGAAAAAAATATTTTCAAAATTTTCAAATCAAGACTAACATTTTAAAAGGGCGTAATATTGAATGTTTGGCCTTTTTGAAATGTTAGTCTTGATTTGAAAATTTTGAAAATATTTTTTTCGAAAAGATCGGAAAATTTCACAAATGTTTCATATATTAACATTGAAAATCGGACCATTAGTTGCTAAGATATTGACGATAGAAAATGGTGGGTTGTTTGGGTGAGACTTAGAAATCATCAATTTTCCTGTTTTTAAACCTTTGCATTGCAATATCTCAGCAACTAAAGGTCGTATCAACAAAGTCCGAATAAGCAAAATATAGAGAATTTTCTCAGCTTTTCAAAAATATTTTTTTCAAAACTGGGCAAACATGTGCACTAATTTTAAAAAATGAAAAACTGCGACTATTTTCAAAAAAGTCACTTAAATATGGCTATAACTTGAAAACGGTGCACTTTATCAAAATTTCACTAAAGTACTTTTTGATTGAAAATTTAATTTTACATCGAAAAATGAAGTTAAAAAATTTTTACGACCAAAATTTCGATTTTTTGAAAAAATCAGTATTGATTAAAAAATTCATAACTCGGTCAATGATTTTTTGCACAACCTGGAAATTTCTGAAAAGTTGGCATTTTATGTCCTCTAAAACATATCAAAAAATAAAAAAAAATAAAAATAGTGTTTTTTTGTAAATCAAGTTTTAGTGACAAAAAGTTAAATAAAAAAATCACCAAATTTTTTTTACCGTGTATTATTTTTTTCTAGTGTAGTCCGTATCCATACCTACAACTTTGCCGAAGACACCAAATCGATCAAAAAATTCCTTCAAAAGATACAGATTTTTGAATTTTCATACATCATTTTTGTATGGACAGCTGCCAAATTTGTATGGAAAATTATATGGACAAACTAATGATGCAAAATGGCTTCTTTGGGCATACCGAAGGCACCAAAAAAGTTTCAGTCGGATTAAAAAATACAAAAAAAATCGAATGACCGAAATCCTAGAGAACTGCTCAATAGTGAGAGTTTTTCATTTTTTAAAATTAGTTCCAATGTTTGCCCACTCTTGAAAAAAAAATATTTTTGAAAAGCTGAGAAAATTCTCTATGTTTTGCTTTTCTGAACTTTGTTGACACGACCTTTAGTTGCTGAGATATTGCCATGCAAAGATTTAAAAACAGTAAAATTGATGTTTTCAAGTCTCACCCAAACAACCCACAATTTTCTAATGTTGATATCTCAGCAACTAATGGTCTGATTTTTAATAATAAATTATGAAAGATTCGTGAAATTTTCTGATTTTTTCGAAATATATGTTTGCAAAACTTTTGAATTGAGACCAACATTCAATATTACGCCCTTTTGAAATGTTAGTCTTGATTTGAATTTTTTTAAAAAGGTTTTTTCGAAAAGATCAGAAAATTTCACGAATGTTTAATATTTTATCATTGAAAATCTGACCAAAAGTTGCTGAGATATCGACGTTAGAAAATAGAGAGTTGTTTGGGTGAGACTTAAAAAACATCAATTTTCCTGTTTTAAATCTTTGCATGGCAACATCTCAGCAACTAAAGGTCGTATCAACAAAGTTCAAAAATGCAAAATATAGAGAATTTTCTCAGCTTTTCAAAAATATTGTTTTCAATAGTGGGCAATCATGGGCACTAATTAAAAAAAAAATGAAAAACTGCTTCCATGTTCAAAAAAAAGTTACCTAAATATTTAACTTGAAAACGGTGAACTTTATCAAAATTTCAATAAAGTACGTTTGGATTGCAAATTTGATTTTACATCGAAAAATGAAATTGAAAAATGTTTGCGACCAATATTTAGATTTTTTTTAATCAGAATGAATTAAAAAAATATATAACTCGGTCAAAGTTTTTTTGCCCATTCTGGAAATTTCTGAAAAGTTGGCATTTTACATATCAAACATAACATATAAATATATCAAAACAATACTGTTTTTTGCAAATCAAGTTTTAGTGATAAAAAGTTTAATAAAAAATCACAAAAAAAAAAATTACCGTGTATCATGTTTTTTGAGTGCAGTCCTTATCCATACCTGCAACTTTGCCGAAGACACGAAATCAATCGAAAAATTCCTTCAAAAGATACATATTTTTGAATTTTCATTCATCTTTTTTGTATGGACAGCTGCCACATTTGTATGGAAAATTATATGGACAAACTAATGATGTAAAATGGCTTCTTTGGGCATAGGGGAGATGGGGGTAAGACGGTCACCCTAAGGGAGAAGTCTAATAAAATTTATACAACAGAGTATTTTGATCTCAAATTACGTACATATTGTTCTACTACTAGTCCATTATAGAAATGACATAAATTAGTTGGTCTAAAAACCAATTTTCAATACTTTTCAGCTATTTTAAAAAAATAATTGAAATCGTATATATATGAAATACGCGGGGTAAGACGGCCACCCATGTGGGGTAAGACGGCCAATGCTATAAATAAACTTAATAACTTTGCTAAATCCACCCAAACACCTACATGGTTGGTTCAACAGACTTCTCTGAACATCATAACTATTTTGGTTGAAAAAAATCAGGTTTCAAATGTGAAGATATATGCTGTTTAAAAATTTCATATTTTGGCTCAGTGAATTTCATATTATTGCGACCACATTTTATGAAAAACTATGAATTTTTACTACAAAACAATCACAATTTGATACAAAAAAAAATTAGTTTGTGTATTTCGATTAGAATAAGTAAATCAAAATTATGTAAACAATATTAAATTAGCGATTTTTATGAAAAGTTTGATAGGATTTCATACTATTCAATGAGTTTTGCTATATCACAGTAAAGAATGTTGTCGAAACGGTAGAGTTTTTCACCAATGTGTAACAGGTCGTATCGAGGTGCTCCGATTTGGATGAAACTTTCAGCGTTTGTTTGCCTATACATAAGATGAACTCATGCCAAATATGAGCCCTCTACGACAAAGGGAAGTGGGGTTAAACGGGCTTTGAAGTTTAATTTAAATCTTAAAATTGCTCGCATTTCCGTAAAATTTCATCAATTCCAGCTCTCTTAGATGCATTCGAAAGGTCTTTTGAAGCACTTCAAAATGTGCCATAGACATCCAGGATCGGTTTGACTTTTTCTCTTAGCTTTTGCAAATTACTGTCAAAAATGGATTTTTTTAAATCCTTAATATCTTTTTCCAACAGCCTCCAACACCCATACTCCCATAGGTCAAAAGATAGGGAATATCATGGACTATAAGCCTATGGTATTAACTTTTTGGCCAATCGCAGTTTTTCTCATAGTTATTCGATTTTTCTACAACAAATAATTTACAACGTTAGTTTTTACCCTGCTGGCCTCCATAGCGGCACTTTTTGGTCTCAATTTTGTCATATTCGGAATCCTCGGACAACTTTACGTTAGTTAGAAGTATTGGAATTGTAATTTTGATTTAAAAAATAATTAAATAAAACATTTTTGAAAAAAGAAATAGATTTTATTTACCCTATGATCAATACATCAAATGCTGTATCAAGTAGGCGAAAACCTGTTTTACCCCTAATCCAACAAATTATTAAAAAATATTTTAATTCATTTTTAATGGCAATTTTTCCAATCAAATTTATAACTCCAATACTTCTAATTTACGTGAAATTGTCTGAGGATTCCGAATATGACAAAATTGAGACCAAAAAGTGCCGCTATGGAGGCCTACAGGGCAAAAACTAACGTTGTAAATTGTTTGTTGTAGAGAAATCGAAAAACTTTGAGAAAAACTGCGATTGGCCAAAAAGTTAATTCCATAGGCTTATAGTCCATGATATTCCCTATCTTTTGACCTAAGGGAGTATGGGTGTTGGAGGCTGTTGGAAAAAGATATTAAGGATTTAAAAAAATCCATTTTTGACAGTAATTTGCAAAAGCTAAAAGAAAAAGTCAAACCGATCCTGGATGTCTATGGCACATTTTGAAGTGCTTCAAAAGACCTTTCGAATGCATCTAAGAGAGTTGGAATTGATGAAGTTTTACGGAAATGCAAGCAATTTTAAGATTTTTTTATGTTTTTTTGACCTCAAACTTCAAAGCCCGTTTTACCCCACTTCCCTTTGTCGTAGAGGGCTCATATTTGGCATGAGTTCATCTTATGTATAGACAAACAAACGCTGAAAGTTTCATCCAAATTGGAACACCTCGATACGACCTCTAGAACAAACCGAGCAATATTTACAAATACTGCCTCTTAACAGCATTTTGATTAAAAATTGATAGTTTTATTGAAAATGCTTTTCCTTTATCTACAAATATGTCTTAATAGTCAAAAACCGTCAAAAATATAACCTATATCAAATAAAATCTACAAATTATGGGTGCCCTGTTTGAAAAATGTCGCACGTCGTACAAGCTGTCGCGCGGTTTTGATTTTACCGTTTCGATATCGATTGGTCGAAAGGACGACAAACGTACGACAAACACTCGACATGCCCGACATTGTTTTTTTCCATCGATTTTCCTTCAATTCGTCACGATTTTCGTCGACGCAAACAGTTTGACAGTTCTCTTCAGCTGGTCTTGTTTGGACTTGATTGCAACCGAATCGAACCCGTTATTGTTGATGTTGGGCTTCGGAAGGATTTTGACCGGTTGATAGGTAAGTTGTGCTTCTTTTTCTGTCGGAAAGTTCCGGCCGGAGTGGGCAAGTGGCCAAATTATAGTTTCTTATGTTCCAGATATTCAGAATTCGGTCTTCGTGGCGGTGGAGGAGGAGGACGAGACGCATGAATCCGGCGGGCCAGGTCTTCGTGGCGGAAGACGGGACCGGAAGGAACCGAGCTTATGGAGGATATGGTTCATTCCAAAGGAGGAGGAGGATGAAACACCGAGTGTCAAAAGTTCTACCCAAGGTAAGAGAAAAAGGGGTACAGAATAATCATCTCGTGGCGGTGTTTCTGATCCACCGGAAGTTTTATCAATAGAACTGTTGCTTTAAGTCATTGAAATGATGGAAGAGGCGCATTTCAAAGTATCGGGAGTGAGCTTGGAAGACGGAAAGTATGAGGGCTAATATTGGGTGTTATGATTAGTGGACTTTAGAATTGTACAAGGGTAATTCTCCGCCAACTCACACAGCAGTTGCCCCGACCCCTCTTCGATTTGCGTGAAACTTTGTCCTAAGGGGTAACTTTTGTCCCTGATCACGAATCCGAGGTCCGTTTTTTGATATCTCGTGACGGAGGGGCGGTACGACCCCTTCCATTTTTGAACATGCGAAAAAAGAGGTGTTTTTCAAAAATTTGCAGCCTGAAACGGTGATGAGATAGAAATCTGGTGTCAAAGGGACTTTTATGTAAAATTAGACGCCCAATTTGATGGCGTACTCAGAATTCCGAAAAAACGTATTTTTCATCGAAAAAAACACTAAAAAAGTTTTAAAAATTCTCCCATTTTCCGTTACTCGACTGTAAAAAAATTTGGAACATGTCATTTTATGGGAAATTTAATGTACTTTTCGAATCTACATTGTCCCAGAAGGGTCATTTTTTCATTTAGAACAAAATTTTTCATTTTAAAATTTCGTGTTTTTTCTAACTTTGCAGGGTTATTTTTTAGAGTGTAACAATGTTCTACAAAGTTGTAGAGCAGACAATTACAAAAATTTTGATATATAGACATAAGGGGTTTGCTTATAAACATCACGAGTTATCGCGATTTTACGAAAAAAAGTTTTGAAAAAGTTGGTCGTCATCGATCATGGCCGTTCATGGTCACTCGCGACAGACACGGACGACGAAACAAAGAGAAACGCAAAAAGTAACTTTTTCAAAACTTTTTTTCGTAAAATCGCGATAACTTGTGATGTTTATAAGCAAACCCCTTATGTCTATATATCAAAATTTTTGTAATTGTCTGCTCTACAACTTTGTAGAACATTGTTACACTCTAAAAAATAACCCTGCAAAGTTAGAAAAAACACGAAATTTTAAAATGAAAAATTTTGTTCTAAATGAAAAAATGACCCTTCTGGGACAATGTAGATTTCAAAAGTACATTAAATTTCCCATAAAATGACATGTTCCAAAATTTTTTACAGTCGAGTAACGGAAAATGGGAGAATTTTTAAAACTTTTTTAGTGTTTTTTTCGATGAAAAATACGTTTTTTCGGAATTCTGAGTACGCCATCAAATCGGGCGTCTAATTTTACATAAAAGTCCCTTTGACACCAGATTTCTATCTCATCACCGTTTCAGGCTGCAAATTTTTGAAAAACACCTCTTTTTTCGCATGTTCAAAAATGGAAGGGGTCGTACCGCCCCTCCGTCACGAGATATCAAAAAACGGACCTCGGATTCGTGATCAGGGACAAAAGTTACCCCTTAGGACAAAGTTTCACGCAAATCGAAGAGGGGTCGGGGCAACTTTTCCCGATTTCGTGTGAGTTGGTAGAGAATTACCCACAATAAAAAAACTCTAACATAAGTGCGCCGCCAGGATTATCTCGATGATGAGTTTCAAAATTTAAAAACTACCAACATCCTGAATAATATTTTACAGATTTTTTTTTATATTTTTTATATTTTTTTTAGGCCGTTGCAAATATTTTTTGAAGTTTATGTCCCTCGCCTCTGACCAAAGTCGAGGGGGGGGGCAAAAAAATAAAAAAGTTTAAAAATTGAATTTACGAGCCATGGTTTCAACATTTCAATGAAAAAAGTGTTTTAAAATGCATTATACACCTGTCCAGTTGTTTTGCAATCATTAGTTTTCAAAATATCTAAGTATTGACGAAAATTTTATTTTTCGCGAAAAAAAAAGTTTTTGCGGTTCTGTGCATTGGAACTCCATAAAAATTCAAAATATTGTAACTCCAGCCCAAACATGCTAAATATGATTATCAATGCAGAAAAATGCATTTTAGATTGTTTTCAGTTGATTTAACTTCTGTTTTTATTGAAATTTTGAAGTTTTTTGAAAAAATATTTTTTTTGCCCCCTGATTTTTCGGACAAATTTTGAAGAGGGGCGACATAAACTTTGAAAAATATTTGCAACGGCCTTACTGAAAAAAATAAAATTAATTAAAAAAAAGGTTGAAAACAAAGCAGATTACAAAAAAATTAGGTATTTTTTTAAAAGGTTTGCAGAAATATTTTTTTAAATAAAAAAATATTTATATTAAAATTATAAAAAAAATCAAAAATTTAAAAATTCTAAAATTCTATAATTTTAAAATTCTAAAATTCTACAATTCTAAAATCCTAAAATTCTAAAATTCTAAAATTCTAAAATTCTAAAATTCTAAAATTCTAAAATTCTAAAATTCTAAAATTCTAAAATTCTAAAATTCGAAAATTCTAAAATTCTAAAATTCTGAAATTCTAAAATTCTACAATTCTAAAATTCTAAAATTCTAAAATTCTAAAATTCTAAAATTCTAAAATTCTAAAATTCTAAAATTCTAAAATTCTAAAATTCTAAAATTCTAAAATTCTAAAATTCTAAAATTCTAAAATTCTAAAATTATCAAATTTTAAATTTTAGCATTTTTTATAATTTTACATGGTGTCGATTTCTGGAAAAGTCAGGGAAAACCTGGAATTGTCAGGGAATTTTATTTGACCTGGAAAAGTCAGGGAAAGTCAGGGAATTTAAAGCTGGGTCAGGGAATTTCGATGATCTTAAAAATATTACTACAAAATTTCATTTCTTTTTGAAAATTTGCCCTTGATGATGTATTTGAATGTATTCCAGGCCAAACTTTGCAACATTGTGTTTAGGCCAGATCCTTGCGCTCCGCCCTTCAATTTTAAATGGGATTTAACCCGTAAAAAAGATTTTTTTTTCAAAAATGTCAATTTTTGAGGCATTTCAGCCACCAATGCGTTTACCAAAAACATCACTGGCGTGTAGGCCAGATCCTTGCGCATCTTTTGGTATATATATCATTGAAGTTTGGAGCATCCTGGAGCTCGGTACAGACCTTCAAAGTTTGGCAATTTTTCGAAAAATCGTCTTAAATTCTTAAATTCTTAAATTCTTAAATTCTTAAATTCTTAAATTCTTAAATTCTTAAATTCTTAAATTCTTAAATTCTTAAATTCTTAAATTCTTAAATTCTTAAATTCTTAAATTCTTAAATTCTTAAATTCTTAAATTCTTAAATTCTTAAATTCTTAAATTCTTAAATTCTTAAATTCTTAAATTCTTAAATTCTTAAATTCTTAAATTCTTAAATTCTTAAATTCTTAAATTCTTAAATTCTTAAATTCTTAAATTCTTAAATTCTTAAATTCTTAAATTCTTAAATTCTTAAATTCTTAAATTCTTAAATTCTTAAATTCTTAAATTCTTAAATTCTTAAATTCTTAAATTCTTAAATTCTTAAATTCTTAAATTCTTAAATTCTTAAATTCTTAAATTCTTAAATTCTTAAATTCTTAAATTCTTAAATTCTTAAATTCTTAAATTCTTAAATTCTTAAATTCTTAAATTCTTAAATTCTTAAATTCTTAAATTCTTAAATTCTTAAATTCTTAAATTCTTAAATTCTTAAATTCTTAAATTCTTAAATTCTTAAATTCTTAAATTCTTAAATTCTTAAATTCTTAAATTCTTAAATTCTTAAATTCTTAAATTCTTAAATTCTTAAATTCTTAAATTCTTAAATTCTTAAATTCTTAAATTCTTAAATTCTTAAATTCTTAAATTCTTAAATTCTTAAATTCTTAAATTCTTAAATTCTTAAATTCTTAAATTCTTAAATTCTTAAATTCTTAAATTCTTAAATTCTTAAATTCTTAAATTCTTAAATTCTTAAATTCTTAAATTCTTAAATTCTTAAATTCTTAAATTCTTAAATTCTTAAATTCTTAAATTCTTAAATTCTTAAATTCTTAAATTCTTAAATTCTTAAATTCTTAAATTCTTAAATTCTTAAATTCTTAAATTCTTAAATTCTTAAATTCTTAAATTCTTAAATTCTTAAATTCTTAAATTCTTAAATTCTTAAATTCTTAAATTCTTAAATTCTTAAATTCTTAAATTCTTAAATTCTTAAATTCTTAAATTCTTAAATTCTTAAATTCTTAAATTCTTAAATTCTTAAATTCTTAAATTCTTAAATTCTTAAATTCTTAAATTCTTAAATTCTTAAATTCTTAAATTCTTAAATTCTTAAATTCTTAAATTCTTAAATTCTTAAATTCTTAAATTCTTAAATTCTTAAATTCTTAAATTCTTAAATTCTTAAATTCTTAAATTCTTAAATTCTTAAATTCTTAAATTCTTAAATTCTTAAATTCTTAAATTCTTAAATTCTTAAATTCTTAAATTCTTAAATTCTTAAATTCTTAAATTCTTAAATTCTTAAATTCTTAAATTCTTAAATTCTTAAATTCTTAAATTCTTAAATTCTTAAATTCTTAAATTCTTAAATTCTTAAATTCTTAAATTCTTAAATTCTTAAATTCTTAAATTCTTAAATTCTTAAATTCTTAAATTCTTAAATTCTTAAATTCTTAAATTCTTAAATTCTTAAATTCTTAAATTCTTAAATTCTTAAATTCTTAAATTCTTAAATTCTTAAATTCTTAAATTCTTAAATTCTTAAATTCTTAAATTCTTTAATTCTTAAATTCTTTAATTCTTAAATTCTTAAATTCTTAAATTCTTAAATTCTTAAATTCTTAAATTCTTAAATTCTTAAATTCTTAAATTCTTAAATTCTTAAATTCTTAAATTCTTAAATTCTTAAATTCTTAAATTCTTAAATTCTTAAATTCTTAAATTCTTAAATTCTTAAATTCTTAAATTCTTAAATTCTTAAATTCTTAAATTCTTAAATTCTTAAATTCTTAAATTCTTAAATTCTTAAATTCTTAAATTCTTAAATTCTTAAATTCTTAAATTCTTAAATTCTTAAATTCTTAAATTCTTAAATTCTTAAATTCTTAAATTCTTAAATTCTTAAATTCTTAAATTCTTAAATTCTTAAATTCTTAAATTCTTAAATTCTTAAATTCTTAAATTCTTAAATTCTTAAATTCTTAAATTCTTAAATTCTTAAATTCTTAAATTCTTAAATTCTTAAATTCTTAAATTCTTAAATTCTTAAATTCTTAAATTCTTAAATTCTTAAATTCTTAAATTCTTAAATTCTTAAATTCTTAAATTCTTAAATTCTTAAATTCTTAAATTCTTAAATTCTTAAATTCTTAAATTCTTAAATTCTTAAATTCTTAAATTCTTAAATTCTTAAATTCTTAAATTCTTAAATTCTTAAATTCTTAAATTCTTAAATTCTTAAATTCTTAAATTCTTAAATTCTTAAATTCTTAAATTCTTAAATTCTTAAATTCTTAAATTCTTAAATTCTTAAATTCTTAAATTCTTAAATTCTTAAATTCTTAAATTCTTAAATTCTTAAATTCTTAAATTCTTAAATTCTTAAATTCTTAAATTCTTAAATTCTTAAATTCTTAAATTCTTAAATTCTTAAATTCTTAAATTCTTAAATTCTAAATTCTTAAATTCTTAAATTCTTAAATTCTTAAATTCTTAAATTCTTAAATTCTTAAATTCTTAAATTCTTAAATTCTTAAATTCTTAAATTCTTAAATTCTTAAATTCTTAAATTCTTAAATTCTTAAATTCTTAAATTCTTAAATTCTTAAATTCTTAAATTCTTAAATTCTTAAATTCTTAAATTCTTAAATTCTTAAATTCTTAAATTCTTAAATTCTTAAATTCTTAAATTCTTAAATTCTTAAATTCTTAAATTCTTAAATTCTTAAATTCTTAAATTCTTAAATTCTTAAATTCTTAAATTCTTAAATTCTTAAATTCTTAAATTCTTAAATTCTTAAATTCTTAAATTCTTAAATTCTTAAATTCTTAAATTCTTAAATTCTTAAATTCTTAAATTCTTAAATTCTTAAATTCTTAAATTCTTAAATTCTTAAATTCTTAAATTCTTAAATTCTTAAATTCTTAAATTCTTAAATTCTTAAATTCTTAAATTCTTAAATTCTTAAATTCTTAAATTCTTAAATTCTTAAATTCTTAAATTCTTAAATTCTTAAATTCTTAAATTCTTAAATTCTTAAATTCTTAAATTCTTAAATTCTTAAATTCTTAAATTCTTAAATTCTTAAATTCTTAAATTCTTAAATTCTTAAATTCTTAAATTCTTAAATTCTTAAATTCTTAAATTCTTAAATTCTTAAATTCTTAAATTCTTAAATTCTTAAATTCTTAAATTCTTAAATTCTTGAATTCTTAAATTCTTAAATTCTTAAATTCTTAAATTCTTAAATTCTTAAATTCTTAAATTCTTAAATTCTTAAATTCTTAAATTCTTAAATTCTTAAATTCTTAAATTCTTAAATTCTTAAATTCTTAAATTCTCAAATTCTTAAATTCTTTCGATTTTCCTAAGTGACGCTTTGGTAAGATCATCGAGTATGAACTGTATCTTTAATTTAAAATTTCAAGATCGAGGATTTATTACAATTTTTATTTTTGTGTTAAGATTTCAGTCAGTTTTTAGATCTAAATTTCTAAATGTTGAAATTTTTTATTTTTTTTGCCAAAATGTTTGTTTTGGCTTTTCCCTCTAGTTTACCTAATCCTAGCAAAAACACATTTTCAGCGTTTCAAGATTCTGCGTTCTGAGATTACAAAATTGAATTTATTATAAAACTCTTTTGTATGTTTGTTGCAAAATTATTTTTCTTAAAATGACGTGGATTTTGCGCGGATTGGGTTTTAAGATGGCGCGGATTTTTTTTTCGATTTCTCCGTAATAACCCTGACTAACGGAATTTGAGAGTTCAAGAATTTATAAAATATGACATGAAAAATTAAGTTGTTTCCAACATCCGAGATTTCATAGGGATTGTACAACTACACATTTCACATATTTTCCCCAAACAACGTTCAAGGGGTTACAAGGAGGAGTTCCCGTGATCAGATCGAGCTTAAATTTGGAATCTTTTCCAAAACACCCAAATATCTAAGTTTGATAAATAATGACTTTTTGTAAAGCTCGATCAGGTTGTATTTTGTTTTTATTTTTATAAAATGTTTTGATCGTGTGAATCATCGTCTGTAAGCTCTGGTCAAGGTTGAATCCATTTTTTTAATTTTTATGGCAAAAATATTTTTTTTTGTAAAATTATTTAAGAAGATGTTTTGTTCAAATATCCAGGAACCGTTTACTTTAAATACAATCATTGTTGGAAAAGACCGTAAAAAATCAATTTAATTTTATATTTTTCTAATTTTTTCAGTTTTGTTTTAATCTTAAGGTTAAGGTTCTTAAGGTTCTACAAAATTACATATTTTTCAAGGTTTTGTCTCCAAACCCTTTATTTTTTTATAAAAACACAATCAAAAATGACATCGGCCTTTAATTCAAATTTTCAATTGATTTTTTTTTTTAAACTTTAAACAATTAATTTTCTTTAGTAAATGAAGTGAAACTAACTAATCGCAATTTGAAATTTGCAACAATTGTAATTATTAATTATTTCCAGAGTTTTTTTTTTAAGGTCTAGTAAGCTATTGTGTTTCATATGTTTATACTGCCCATGTTCGCATAAATGTCCCATATGCAAAAACAGCAAGCTGAGAAAAACGCATTTAAAGTTTGTCCCATACATAAGGCTACGTGTTAAGTTTTCGCGAAAAACTGAATTTCCTTCTGATTTCTGGAACAAAGTACTGGATGTTATAGGATCTTTTGAAAGAGCACACAATTTTGAACTAAACTGCATCAATAACTCGAAATCTATGAAAATGCATATGGGACATTTATGCGATCAGGGGCAGTATAGGACATACTAAAAAAAACTCTACAGTTTTTGGTAAAGGGCAACATTTAAAATGGCATCACCAAATAAAAAAACACAGGACGATTTTATAGTTGCTCATTTTGGATGTTCGATAAGAAAAAAATGATTGACAAAATAAAAAAAAAGTTTTTAAGTTTTTGCAGAATCCATCGTTTAAAAATAAAATAAAAAGGTCATTGAAGTTTTTCAATATCTTAAATTTCCAATATGGGTCATTCCATCTCAACTGTGCACGAAAAAGTCCAAATTTGAAAATTACCCTCTCCGATCCTGCTCAAATTTGGCAGGGCTGTTGATACTATCAAAACATACAAGAATCCCGAATTTCATCCAAATCGGACCACCCCCTCCATTTTTGTACCTCCCCAAAAAATCGACTTTTTGGCGATTTTTGACCAAACCTCCTAGCTTCAAACGGCGATAGCTCAGGAACCACAAATCTTAGAAGGTCGGTCTTAGACTCAATTTTGAAGAAAATTGGACGTAGAATCCATTTCCGTGATCAAAATGTTGAATAATTTATTTTTTCTACCTGTATTGCGCAATTGAAAACTTTAAACGGCCGTATCTCAAAACACCCCAACTTATTTTTTTTATTTGACCTCACCATTGTGTTCCCCGGCCAATTTTACATAAGAATCACCTATCGACAAAAATGAATATGTTTCGTTCCAGAGATATCGAATTTTAAAGTTTTTTTTTCGAGATTACCTACATCAGCTTCATTCGCCGCATCTGCTAGAAGCACACAGGCGGGCTTATCAATAACTGCTACCTGGTGTTCTGGGAGATGATTAATTTAATTTATATTTTTACTTTTTTTTGCAAATTTTTATTCAAGTGGCTTTTTTATAATTTTTATTTTTATAATTTTACGCAAATATTTGTGCAAATGGCTAATAGGGAAAATTCTCGTATGTTTGACAGGTTAAGTCCTCGCTCCTAGTTTCGTCCAATTTGCTCATTTTCACTATTTAAACAACAAATTTTGCAAAACTTTTGATAGAAACTTGCTTGTTCACTTCTTATTGAGTTATTTATCACTCGATTTCAGTTGAAAACGCTTTTAATCAGCTGTAATTGAATGCCAAAGCTCTGATATGGCAACATTAGAGGAACGCTGGAATTAGGTGCTGTTCCCCTACCTAGATCAATCTATTTTTGTGAAAGAAATATTTATTGGGATATTTTTTATGCACCGTTTTTTACGTGTTGCTAACCGTTTTAGAGTACCTCCGAGGCCATGACTAGGGCCTTTATCATGGGCAGTAGCAAAATAGTGCCATTCAGCAAAAACCCCAAAACCTGCTTTATTTTTATTTTTAGTTTTAGTTTTTTTAGTTTATTATTGACACTTTGATTTGGCAAATCTGATTCATGGTTTAAAAGATTGATCATATTAAGTCAATTTTTATATTGTGAACCAGCTTCATTTGATTAAAAGATGATTTTGGTCAAGGTACATTTAATTAAAAAAAAAATCCTTATACGTGAGGCCAGCAGCCGTATTGTGTTCCAAGAATCCAAGAATGATAGAAGAAAAAAAAACACTGTTGTTCGGACGGTGTCAAAATCATCGCAACTAAATTCGCAGATCAAACTTTGTGATTTTCTTACATTTTTAAGTTTTATACTTTCCAGAAATCCTTTTCCTACTCCTTGTGATCGTCCTTCACAAGAGTACAACGTATCAACAAATTTTATTCATTTTGATTCATATTTTACTCAATAATGTATCGTGCACTTATTGTTCAGTGTTACTAACAAGATTAATTGCATTTTCCTGCTCGCTCCGTCGGAATCCAATTCTGCCCTTTACTGTGTGTCTTAATTGCTCTGTCCTGTGGGTTAACACAGAAATTCACTTCATTCATTTTTTGAGCAGATAAATTTTCTCGGTTAAACTCCAGTTTCCTACAGTGTTATACAGTTAATTTTTGCCCAATTTGATAAAGATTATTTATGATGAAATATTATTTCAATAAAATACCAGGTAGCAATTATTGATAAGCCCGCCTGTGTGCTTCTAGCAGATGCGGCGAATGAAGCTGATGTAGGTAATCTCGAAAACACAAAACTTTAAAATTCGATATCTCTGGAACGAAACATATTCATTTTTGTCGATAGGTGATTCTTATGTAAAATTGGCCAAGGAACACAATGGTGAGGTCAAATAAAAAAAATAAGTTGGGGTGTTTTGAGTTACGGCCGTTTAAAGTTTTCAATTGCGCAATACAGGTAGAAAACATAAATTAATCAAAATTTTGATCACGGAAATGGATTCTACGTCCAATTTTCTTCAAAATTGAGTCTAAGACCGACCCTCTAAGATTTGTGGTTCCTGAGTTATCGTCGTTTGAAACTAGGAGGTTTGGTCAAAAATCGCCAAAAAGTCGATTTTTTGGGGAGGTACAAAATTAAAGGGGGTGGTCCGATTTGGATGAAATTCGGGATTCTTGCATGTTTTGATAGTATCAACAGCCCTGCCAAATTTGCGCAGGATCGGAGAGGGTAATTTTCAAATGCTGTTCCGCTTCAGATGGAATGACCCATATTCAAAAAGGAAAATGCATGAAACCATAAAAACGCTCCAAACAATATTTTAGTAAAAAATAGAAAATAAAAAAAGAAATTGGTGGTCTGGAGTGGTCAGGGAAAAGTCAGGGAATTTTATTTTGGGATTTGGATCGACACCATGTTTTAGGATTTTAAAATTTTAGACTTAAAGAATTTAAGAATTTTAGTTTTCCATAATTTTAAAGTTCTAAAACTCTAAATTCTAAAAATTTTATAATTTTGAAATACTTAGGTTCCACAATTTTTAATCTCTTAAATTTTTATATTGTATTACACTCAGCCCCCGGTGGTTGGTCACTTTTTCGTTTGTAAAATGGGTGTCAAACTAAAAAGTGACCCCTTTCGTTTGACAACAGTTGGTGTCAAACCATCGGGTTTTTGAGTGTATTCTTATAATTCTTGATATTTGCAAATTTCAAAAATGTCAAAGATTAATTTTCTTTTTTAAATTATTCAGATATTTTAAATTTTTACGATTAATTTAAACATTCGAACATTATAAAATTGTTTAAAGTCTTTTAAGTTCTTAGCATCCTCAAAGCATAGCTTTGGGTTCTTCAGAAACACATGCACTTTAAATTTAAAAAAATCAAAAATATTTAAACAGGTCCAGATGGGTTTTCTCCATAAAACTTTGGAGAAAACCCATGCGTTGATGTTGATTTTTAATTTGAAATTTAAAATGTTAGAATTTTTTGTTGTCTTAAACTTTCTTTTATCTTTATTTTCTTAAAAAATTATAAGTTTTAATTAACTGCTTTTTTAATTTTTTTTCAAAATTTTACATTGAAAGTTATTTTTTTGAATATTCCATTATTTTATGAATTTTTACAGATTTTTTGAGTATAATATCTGTCATGAGATTCCCTTTGTTTCAACAACAAAACTCTAGGTATGATTTGGATATGATGATTCAGCCGAATGACGTTATCTTTTTTCAGGTAACCAAAAATTTTCCAATCTGATCCTGCTAACAAACCAGCGTCTTTGTGTTGTCCCACGCAGTTTGTTGAACGGAAGCTGTAACGACCGCAAAAACATCTGCTCCGGAAGTGCGTAAACCGACGTTGTCCCGTACTCCGGTGGCCATCAATCCATGGGACATAAACGGTGGCGCCGCATCGGCTCGAAAAGATGGCTGGCAAATTCCGGACCCGGAAGACAACGCCAAAAACTTCCGGCCAAGATGCCGAGCGATGAGCTGAAAGACCAACTGGAAGACAACGCCAAAAACTACGTGGAGATCGCGACACACAAGTAAAATTAATGAATGTATTTTAAATCGAGTGAAAAAGTGAAATTTACAATAAAAATACATCTAAAAATAAATAAAAATAAAACAAATATCTATTTTTTACTGCAACATAACCTAAAAACCCGAAATGACATCACACGACAAAGGCACGACATCCTAAATAACAAAACCGTGCGACGTCGGTCGAATGTCGTACGACAATGTCGTACAATTTCGATCATCGATCGCACGACAAATACGACATTATGGGAGCGTTCTTTTATTACGTAAGGGGGGAGGGGGGGGGGGGGGGTCGGAGGCCGTGTAACGCTCAATACAAAATTTTTAAAATTTGTATGGAAATTTTGTTACGAGGGGGGGGGGGTCTAAAAGTCCGATTTTTCGCGTTACGTAATAAAAGAACGCTCCCTATGGTGCAAAAACGTATGACATTCGCGCGAAAGTCGCACGACATTGTCGTGCGACGTCGTACGATTGCACGGACGACAAACGACGGACGTCCGACGAACTTTTCAGTCAGGGTGGCCGTCTTACCCCCAAATAAATTATTTTTTTTAACATTTTTTGTAAACAGTTCATCGCATTTTTTGAACTTTTTCGAGGGACATAATCTAGGGAAAACTTCAATTTAACATGAAAAAATATTTGAAGACAGAAAAACATATTGTTATTTAACAAAAATGCCTAAGTTGTAATTCATGAAAATTACATCCAGTTTCAAGTTCAAAAATTATTTGTTTATTTTGAGCTATTTTTATACTATTTCAAACAATATTTCTGGCAAAGGTGACTCCATATGCATTAATTAGCATGAGAAACAGTATTGCTGAACATTTTAGTAATATGTATTAGTATACTTATTCAAACAGTGGGGAGGCCGTCTAACCCCCAGCTCCCCTACTGAAGGCACCAAAAAAGTTTCAGCCTGATTAAAAAATACCAAAATTAAAATTAATAAAAAAAATACCGATTTCGTAGAGAACTGCTCTGCTATTTTCATTAAAATTTTTAAGTTTAAAAAAAAATTTTTTTGCCTTCTGATTTTATGGACCATTTTTGAAGGGGGGCGACATAAACTTTGAAAAATATTTGCAACGGCCTCATCAATCTTATAAATATAAAAAATTTCGACGGTTTTGTTCGAACGCGAATCAGTTCAATTCGGAGCATCGGATCGAGGTGCTATTTGTTGTTTGTATAAGTCCAGGGAAGGTTCTTACGCCAAAAAGTGACAACTTAGGGCATTCTGAAACCGATTCCAGAAAATCTGCAGATTGTATGGGAAATGTTGCGTAAAATAAAATTTTCATCGCAGCAGGCAGAATAAGCAAACAAGCCAAAAACGTCAACAAACGAAAAAAGGCAGAACGAAGTTTGACGGGTAAGGCTTGTGTTAAATAAATATTAACCATGAAATCTTGATTTTGTGATGATAGAGTTTTTAACAGTGCCGAAGAAAATTTCCATATTTAATATTTTGCATGAATTCAATGTTTGTGGGCCAAAGTGAAGCTCTTCCAAAGATACTGGGTCAAAATTTACCCATTTACTATTTTTAAGACAGGGACTCAAAGTTTGTGAAAAGAAGAAAAGCCTTTATTTGATTGAAAATTCTTAAATAAACATTGCATAATCCTTATATTAAAATCATTTATATTTTTCGGCAAATTTTTTTAGTGCCCTGATTTTTTGGGGAAATTTTAAAGGAGTACAAACACTTGAAAAATCATTTGCGTTGGTCTTAAGAAAATAAAAAAAAAGAATTAAAATCACAAAAATGATCAGACCGTATCTCACTTACATTTACAAAAGTATTGTGTACAAAAGAAATGAAGGCGCATTGGTTGTTTTGAAAGAGATATTTAAAGCTGTATATAAAATTAGATTATCAGAACATTGATTAATTTGAAGAAAAAAAACGCTTCATGTTAGCTCAACCCAACAAATTGATACAAATGTGCTACCAAGCCCAACACAGTCCTCCAACTTGGCAAATCGTCCCCATCATCATTCACAGGAAGATCGGGTAATTAGCCACGACAATATCAAAAAGCACTCCCCAGCCTTGGCCATGATTTATCTAACTGCGCGGAGATGTCAGCCGCCAAAACGATCGACTTTCCGCTCCGATGCTCCATTAGGAGGGGACCCCTCAAGCCTTTAGGGAATGACTGATTGCCATTAGACAGCCCGCGAGCGGCAAGAAAAATAGCAAAACTTCAATGAAGTCATAAATTGTAACCGTAAATTGTACTCAACGGATGGCTGGTTGTCGTCGCGTAAATGACTCCAAATCCTGTATTAGGTTGGAGGTTTTTTTATGGGATAAGGCCACCACCGCCGGAATGTGACTAATCTTTGACAACTCTGTCAATCACATAAAACGACCAAACGGGGGGCTCGGTCGCGGTCCCATTCTGGGCCAAATCCAACAGAGATTTTCACAGTTAAGTAACGCTTAAAGTGCCATTACGCCGTGCCGGCTAATACCTTTCCCGTCGTCCGATTGAGTGCTTAAACAATTAAACGCCATTACGGCGGAGAGTTGGGCCGGTCATCGCGCTGTCGTCGAAGAACTGCCCGAAGGGCATCCAGCTAAGCCACAGATACTTTGTGTAGATCGAGCGGCGTCGACAGGCCATTTCACCAATGCGTTTGGAATTTGAAATAGTTACACTGCTCATATTATCCGCGAGGTCTGTCCCGCGGTGGGGGAATCCCGCAGAAGGTTTGAGAGATGTGCACGTGCCGCCTATAATTTGCCACATCCATCATCATTCCCAAGAGCGCGCAACCAGGCGTAGACCTCCGACGACATGGCGTTCACAGTACTTACGGGGCAACATCTCTATGAGCAGACCCTATAGGCACGTGGAATTGAACCTTTTAGCGCCACGGCAGGTCTGCTCAAGCTGCTGAAACCTGATAGACTCGGTACGAGATGTACTCAAAGGCTTGATTACAAATTGTTACTTTTTTGCAGGTCTAAACGATCCTAATGAAACAATTTTCCACCCTGAGTTATTACATGTTTGAAGCGACTACCGAAGCTGCTGGGCTAGTAACTAGTGTAACGAGGCAGGGCAAAGAACGTTTAATGAGTTCACGAGCATGAAGTTCGATAGGAAGGGCGGGAGTTAGGAAGGTGTAGATATCGTAAAGAGGTTCGTGGCTTGTTTATGGGGGCAAATTAGTGCTACTGTGCACTTGGTTACAACGCTGTCTTCAGATAAGATAGTTAATTGAAGACAGCGCATTTTTGTGTGTGTGTTTTTTTTTTCATTTTTTTCGATTGCCTATGGCTCGTGCATAAACCACGTGGCCTTTTGAGGGGGGGGACCTTAACGAGGGCCTCAGAGACACAGATATCTCCAAAACTCTAAAATTTGAAAAGCATCTCACTCGTCGTACAATTTAGCTCTGAAATGGTCTAATTTTAATTACCATAAATAATGACTATCCGGGAAATAATTTCAAATATATTACAAATAAACACAATCTTAGAATCCATGAACTATGTAGTTATGTGAAAAAACGTTTTTCTGCTCAACCTCCAACATCCCATTACACTGAAACCCCGATGGTTTGACACCAACTGTTGTCAAATAAACGGGGTCACTTTTTAGTTTGACACCCCTTTTACACGGAGTTCACACACACTACCAAACGTTTGTTTTGATAGTATGCGTGAGCGCCATGTAAAAAGTGACAGTTCGTCACTTTTTAGTTTGACCTTAACCAACCAACGGGGTACAAACTAAAAAATTGTCCAACGAAAATGTGGCCAACCACCGGGGGTTGAGTGTATTTCTTCGGGTTTTCATACGTTTCAGCTACTTTTGTCGTTCACAAAAATGTATTTCTATTGTTTTTTAGTGTGCGTTAATCTTATTAAATTCAAATAGTTACTAATTCGTTGGTTTGAATTTCTAATCTGTCGAATGTTTCAAAATTTTCACTATCCCTAATCAGGCCTATTTTTTCAAAAGGGCTTAAACGATTATTTTACAAAATTTCAACTGTAAGCAGGGTTGCGAATGAGTTTTTATCAGGTAGCTCGCGCTTACCGGAGCGTTTTGCTTGCTTCTGACCCACACTCTTGAAAAGGTAGCCAAACAACTGTTTACGTACATAAAACAGTTTAATATTACATATATTTAAGCAATTGTCTCCGCTTACCTTAAACGTAAAACGATTAGCGATAATTCCAAAGTGAGCGCTCCGTGAGCGAAAAATGAGCGCGAGCGCGGGCAAACGTGAGCTGGCTCGCGCAGCTCTGCTCCTCACGAATGAGTGAAAAATGAGTGCCCAAGAGCGCGTGAGGATCGCAACACTGATTGTAAGGTTCGAAAAAATAAATAAATGAACAGATAAATTAATGAAAACATAATTATTTCAAATTAAAAAATGCACTAATAGCAATCACCGTTTCGATCATTCAATTATTGCTTTCTTGTCACAAGTCGCTTTCGTTCAGAGAAAAACGCGTTTTAATGTTTGACCTCGAATATGAAATGATGAAAAAAAGAGCCAGCAATGTTAACAATAACAAACCAAAAATTGCCTTTAACTTGAAACCGGCCAATGCAATTATTTTCTAAAGTTTATGATTATGAATATGATAATATTTTTTTTTTTGCAGAAAATCCGATATCAACATTTTTAAATGTTTGCATAACATTTTTGTATGGACAACTACCAACATTGTATGAAAAATTGTATGGACGAACCAGTGATGCAAAATTATTCTTTGGTCATTAAAAAATGATGAACCCTAGTTTTTGAAATTGTAGTTTATCAACGAAAAAGCTGGGCAGATGAGCGATTGGGATCCGCTCATTTTTCCTGCATTTTCAAATTTCGTGAATTTACAAAATTTAGGACTTGATCGTTGGCACCATTAAATCAGAATTGTACGACTGCCATCGGCGCCGACTTACAGAGAGCCATGCAGGATATCTGAAAGAGTATCGTTCGGTGTAAATAAAACAATTTAAAAAGTCCAAACGTTCAATCTTCACCTCCGATCATATCTTCCTTGCGTCATAACTTCAAAGTGATTCCAGCAATACAATTCGAGGAGGCGTTCGCCTAAAGGGGTGTGTGGGTTTTTCGGACGATCCGATTGCCCGGTGCAACCCCTGCGGCCACTTCGGCCCAAATTCGGCACGTCCGATCCATACAGAGGGGCGACCTTGCCGGGGTTGATCGGCAGGTTGTTTGTGGGCCAGATCGCGCGCGAAGAAAGTGCTTCAATATAAATGATCCACATTATAAATCACCTAATAATTATGGGTCTTTGGTGCGATTGGCCGACCGGAGCGAAATCGAATCGGAACCTTTTAATTTAAAACCCACTTGAGCCAGTCGATCAACGTGGCCATTTCATGGGTCGGTAATCAATAATCGGGGCCTTCAAAGGGGGTTATTTAGTGCTTTCTTAGTGCGTGGGGTTGATTGTTCAAGTGAAGCTCATGGTTTGGTCAGATCAACCTTGTTATCGCATCGACTTAGATCGCGGAGATTCGGTTGACGAGTTGATCAATAAGAGAGTCGGTTACCCTAGCCCAAAACACAACTCGTGTCATCCATATCTTGCCGATCTAGAGTAATGGCGGAATTAGGATAATTTTGTGACCGTTTACGTGGGCTTTGTCGCTTTTGAATGAGAGATAAAGTTGAAATCAATGTTTGAGTCCATTTTTGAGAGCCCCAAAATTTATGGCCTGTTGTTGGTGTCAAATTTTGAAACCATACGCTGGGTACCATTGGCAGCCCCGTGGGAACACCCCGGAGGTGACAAATGACCGTTTCAACTTCCGGAGATGACTCCGGCGATCACACACGTAGTCGCGTCACAGAATTCGATCAACTCAGCGTCGCAGCTTCTGCGCCCATTACAACTCACGTAATCCGGGTAGCGGCCGTTTTAATTAGCATTTCAGCAAGCTTACGAAGTAATTAAGCCTGGTTTTAATGTAAATATTAGTTTTTTACTGCCCGCGTGAGTATTTCACTCCTGATTTATGATCACCTGGCACATTATCGGATCGCGGCTCCGGCGGCGGCGGCAAATGAGACTCGAGAGTAGACCTGATGCCGACACGCGGCAGGGGGGCCAATTTTATGTTTTTTTAGCTGCTGATGGTTGGTTGGTTGGCTCGAGAAATGGAGATCGATGGATGGCTATTTGTTGTTTGTTGTTTTGAGAACTTCACGCTGCGCTGATCAGGTGGGCTCGCAGTGCAGGGCAGTACATTACAGGTTTTGATTGCGATACAGTATTAAATGGTTTTGATTAAACTTCTAGTCTTGGATCTTGACATTAATGGAGGAAGTGCACCCTATGAGATCAACTAGATTTTGTGATAAAAATCTAAAACTGAATCGCTAATCAAAAGTAATAAATTTCTCTGTTATATAGAATATTCTCTGTATAAGATTCCGTTTCTTACCTTGCTGTAAGAAATCCTAGTCCTGATCAAAACTCACAGCAGACGTTGGAAATTAAAATTGTCTCGAATTGGAAACAGAGGTTCATGGCAACACCGAGAGTAAAATGCTCTTGAATTTCCGAATCAGTTACACCAACTTAAATTTTGTTCCATTCCAGCCAACTCTTCATTAACAAGTTCATTTCCCCTGAGTGATATTTATACACACAAAAACCCGTGATATAGTCAATGAATTCAAACAACTCAATATTCATTATGTGAGTAGTTTGACAGCTGTCATTGCTATTTTCAGAAACTTGCCATGGTTTTCTTCTCCGAATACATTAAGAATAAAAATTCGGCAATTCCCGACATTTTGCGGGGTCCTTCGATACATTTCGTCGGGGAGTCTTAGCAACTTTTTTCGAACCGCAGTTGTTGCGTTTGAAACAGACTTTGTATACGATTCTAATTAGATTCCGTTTCAGAATTCAGATTGAGTTAACTGGGTTGTCGCACCTACAGGAATTTTTAGGGTGTGTCAAGATAGCACGATCAGATCAAAACTTCTTTCATATGAAGAGTGACATTGTCATTGCATTGTTGCACGGGGTTTTTCCTGTTTTTGTTGAATATCTCAGAATTGAAATCGAATATTGAGTCAAATTGGCATTGAGAACTGCACATGGCATTCTTAACTCAATTTGGCCCGAAATCGACGTGCGACAAGATAGCACGATCACGACGATCTGCTGACGAACTCTCTAATCCTCAACATCAACATTTGATTTGCTTGTAACATCAGCTGTCAACGAACTAACAACACCGCTATCAGTACATGACGAACCAGCTCCATGCGGTTCCGTTTGTTGTTCAGCTCATTCATCTTCATCGTCAATCTCTAATATGACTATAAGTCCCACAACGACTTGTTTTCACTTACTGAATCAAATCACACACACACCACTTGTCACATGGTTTCCGGCTTTATTTTTCCCACTTTATTATAAACTCATGCATTCAAGTCACAGCTAACCAAACTCTCGTGCGAAATGGACGATCGATGACCGCCACGTTCGCGGAAAATTAGTCCAAAGTATCGGCTATCGATAAACACTTTCGTGAGCAGTCCACAGCACGCCACCACCAGCAGTACGATCACGACGTACTCCACCGTTTTGCTTCCGCCCGAACCCTGCTCAGCGGACTCCTCGTGATCGTCCCCGTTTCCGCTGAAGTTGCGCGTGATCCTCAGCGGACACAGTGACTCCTCGAACAGGTAGTCGTTCTTGATGTACGGCTTGATGTCGTGCTTCTTGAGGTCCTCGATCGCAACCGACAGCGAAGATTCGTTCCACGGCAGGTCGTAGATGCCGAGCGCTTTCAGGTTCGGGAAGTTGCGCTTGATCGACTCGATCGACATGTTCCCGATCGGGTTGCCGCTGATCATGAGCCGCTCGAGCAGCCGCTGCGAGGTTAGATTCTCAAAGTCGATCTTCTTCAGGTTGTTGTACGAGATATCGAGGAAGCGCAGCTTGCGCAGATCGTGCAGCGTCGTGTACTCCAGGGTGAGGTTGGTGCACTCGACGTTCAGCGCGGTCAGCTGTTTCATGCCGAGAAAGTCGAACCGGCGCTGCAGAATGTTGAAGGAAATGTCCAGCGTACGGAGCGTTTCCGAACACTTCCGCAGATCGCCAAAGTTGCGGATGGCGTTGTGTGCGAGGTATAATTTTTCAATTGAGCAATTGCCGCCGACCGTTACCGACTCGATCGTATTGTACGAGACGTGAAGTTCCGAACAATTGCCGCTTATGTGGACGCTCGTTAAGTTGTTGTACTTGAGGTTGACTTTCTTCACGGTGATTTCACTCCAGGCGAGCTCAACAATGCGGTTGTAGGAAGCGTCCAGATAGGCCAGCGAATGAATCCCATCCGGGGGGAACCAGCTGTCGAAGCTCAGTAGAACCAGTTGGTTGTGGTTAAGGTCGAGCGTTTTCAGATTCTTCAACTTGTGAAACACTCCACTCTGCAGGTTGGTTAGATTGTTGTATGAGAGATTCAGCTCCTCGAGTTCGACCAAGAATTCGAACGTATCATGCTTGATCTCGTTGATACGATTGTGATGGAACAGCAGATGTTTCAAGTTCGGCGTCTTGGGAAACAAATGCGTGTCAAGAAAGCTGATGTTGGTTCCGGTTATTTCGACATGCTCCAGCTTGTGACAGTCGACAAAGCTGCTCGGATCAATCTCCCGGTAGAACAAGCTGTTCACCACCACGAAGCTCTCCAAGTTCGGTAGCGACTCGAACATTCTCGTCGGTATTCCAATGATCCTTTTGTTGCTGATTGTTAGCTTGGTAATAAAACTCCAGTTGAATTTAATATCCGAGCTCTCGAACACATCGTCAAAGTCGATGTACTCGCAGTGCGGTGGCTTGTCGCCTTCCTTTCCAAAACAGGCATCGACAAAGTCGTCGTTCCCGATGCTGATTACATGGCTGAACGTCCCAAGCACTCCAAGGATGACGATTGTTCTGCAAAGTATCACAATCAGTCTCTCTTCGCCAAGCGCAACTGTCGTACCCTTCTTACCGATATGCGTTCATGCCGTCCTTGCCCGGAGATGTTCTTATCGCAAAAGTCGTAATACTACTGGCGGTCCCGGCCCGTCCAGACCAAGTTTCGGAAGACCTAATAATTGTGTTTATGCTTACGAAGATGATCTACATCGTGGAGGATTCCAAGGGGTCGACCATCGCCAACGCACCACCGACCAACCTCACCCGAGCCAATCGTCAGCTGTGAACGACCCGGCTAAGGGTTTAAGAAAGTGCGCATGTATTACGTACCCGCGCGGGGGCCTTAATTGAAGATGATTGATCCGCTGCGTCGGTCTTCGTTGACAATACCGTGAGCAACGACGTGCCGACGGACTTGGCCAGAGGATTAGAGGAGGGCCTGGAAGTCGGCGGCGCATTGTCGTAAGATCTACTCGGGTGTGATGTCGTCGAATTGGTGCGGGTGTTCAGATTTGTAGCACGGTTTTATGACCTTGGGGGTAACATGGCGGAAGCGGCGCTGCTACACTTTCACTCTCGGTCATTCGCCACTGGAGAGGAACTCGGAAGGTTCGTGAGAATGGTTTAGCTTGTTGTTCGTCGTCAGAATTGTCGTTTTTTTCTAAGTCGGAATCAAAAGTTGAAAATTGGCGTAAAAATTATTGCATGTAAGTGCAAGTGATGAAAGAGTTCAAAAAGACTTTATGATCCCCATACGGAAGGTTGATAATGATCCTGGAAACATCTTAGTCATTGTTCACATGTGTTGCAATAACATCCTTGAATAGTTATAAATCAATACATTGCCGAGCTAGCAACCACAATGCAATAAATACATGTTTTTGTTGAAGCCTCTTCTGGGAATTCCCGAATCATCCAGTCATCACTTTTCACCGAAGAACATCTCTACTCAAATTGATTTCGCTATAAACCACATTTATTCATTTCGCAACACGTAAATTCTTTTGTACAGATAATGAAATTCAAAACATTTAACCGAACTACCCTTGGCGATACTGCGCCTTCCCCACAAGCAACGTGTTCCAATGCTTCCAGAAACTTGCTGTTCTTCGTTCAAACCTAACCCAAGTCCCACGTTGGGACGCTGCCACTCACTTTCGCTCGTCTTTCTTCGGAGATTACGATTGTTTACACTTGATTATCACCAGCACTGGCTGTTCCAATTTCTCCGCTCCCCACGAAAATACACTCCCAACTCACACTACAACCGCCTAGATCAGCCTGACGGCATCGGTCGACCCGGAATCGGACGTCAAGGTCCTCACGTCCAGTTGCCGCTTCTTCCACAGGTACGCTACGGCACCGAGCGCTACGAGTCCAACGACGGACAGGATGTACACCAGCACCTGGAAGGTGATGAAGAAAGGCGAGGCTTTCTCCACCGTGTTCTCCTTGGCAGCGATCAATCCGGCCGTGGTGTTCGTGTTGTGCTCGGCGATGTGATGCGGCGCGGAGTTGGCCCGTTCCGTTGAGGTCGACCGCTGGGTGGAAGTTGGCGCTGGTGTTGTGGTCGTCCTGGTCGTCGTAGTGGTGGTGGTTGTTGTAGTCCGTGTCGTCGTCAGCTCCTTAGGGTAGGATTCCTTGATTTCGTCCTCAACGTAGTTGTCCGGCGGAGGTTCGGCGTATTCCTCGTACGCGTAGTCGTCGACCAGCCGCTCGGAGCACATGTTGACGTACTCGTCGCGGAACAAAAAGTGCGACGCAAATCCGTGAATGTCCGGACTGATCTGGAATCGCTTCATGCGCAAGATGTTCGTTTCGAAGAAGGTGTTGTTCCAGCCGTTCTTGCAGATTTCCAGAACTCGCAGTCGCGGCAGAAACTCCCGCGCTTCCAGGTAGTTGAAGCTCTTGATTCGGTTTCCAACGTAACTTAGGATTTGGATCGCGTTCGGTTTGCTGAAGATCTTAAAGTCCACCTCGGTGAGATTGTTGTACGATAGATCGAGGATCTTGAGATTTGTCAAATTGGCGAACGTTTCCGCAGTAAGGTTGATGTACGTTGACTGCAGCATCAGTTCCTCCAAAGCTGACAACTTGTTGAACACCGAGTTCGGCTCCAGGTTGTTGCTACCCAATGACAAACTGGTCAGGTTAACCAGCTTTGTGATGTTGCTAATGTCCCGAATACGGTTGTGCAGCAGCACCAACTTGTTCACATTTGCTCCACTACCGACGCTGATCGTTTCGATCTGATTGTTGCTCGCGTACATTGAACTGCAGTGATCATTAATCACCAGGTGTTGCAAACTGTTGTTGTTCACAACCACAACACCCGCTTTCAGGAACCTAAAATCAAACGATGTCAGCTGGTTATCTCCCAGCTCTAGCTTCGCTAGGTCATCGAGTCCTTTGAACACTTCTTCATCAATCGATGCAATCTTGTTGCTGCTCAACGAGATCATCTTCAGCATGCGATTGTTCTGGAACAAATTCTTTGGCAGCGCGGTAAGCTCACCATGCGCCAGAATCAAAATCTCCAAGTTCTTCAAGTTGGCAAACGCATTCTCCGAGATTTTGTTCAACGGATTCGACGAAATCATCAAATCCCGCAGGTTGTCCGCTCCCTTGAAGCTGTAATCCTCCAGACTCGACAGATTATTCCCCCTTATCAGCAGTTTCAGCAGCTTCTCCGCACCGCTGAACGTATCGGAGCTGAACGACTCCAGCTGTCCTTGGAATATCTCCAGTGCGGTCATGTTCGGGAACTTCTGAAATGCATTCGACGACAACGTCGTGTCCATCAGCTTGATGATCGAGATATCATGCGCCTCGGTGCGGAACGCCGAACAGAAGCTTTCAGCATTCTCAAAGAAATCCGTATTCGGGTGGATCAACACGCAACTGTTTGGCGAACACATGCAAAGAAAAGCTTGTGCCGGGTCAGCCGCAAGCCATATCGCCGCCAGTGCAACAATCCTGCAAAATACGCAAAACTCCGTTACTACTCGCCAATCGTGTGAGTCAGATTTCAAAATCTCTTCTTACCAGATTTTGTAGAATTTCGCCATCGCAAGTCTTCTAACGGAACCGCCCAAGTCCGTCTTCGTCGAGTTCACAAATAAAACTGATTAAACTTGAGCCTCATCGAATCAAATCATTCACGCGAGCGCCTGGCATTATCTCTGAGGAAAGTTTACATACTGCCCCAAAGAATCGTCCCGACTGATGACGGTATGTTATTTGTTTGCATTGTACTATCAACTAATGCGGTTATAGACATCCGATCGCTCTAGGCTACTTAAAATGCGAAATACACGATCCCTTCAATCCTAGATTCTACTCTGGGAATGAAACCACGACCACACATTGATTCAGCAATGATGATTCTATTCCTGCAAACGTTCATCTTCGCACTGCTGCTGATAAGAAAAAGTAGAAAAGTTCACTGCAGGAAACTGGGCAGCTTATAAGCATGCAAGAAGTTGCAGTACTAACAATTCAGTAAACAGGAACCGAGCGCGGTGCAGTTTCAATGAGTTGCATTGTGCTTCGGAATCGTGCCAGGGAGAAATCGTTGGAATTTGTAAAAATTATATCTCTAAGGAGATACCGGTAGGCCCCGTACCATAGTAGATCAATGCTTAGCAGCATAATACTTGGTCCTACTTGAAGATCTCCAACGGGCAACTTCAATAAACCATTTTAGTTTCCATGGTCACCTAGAGTCAAATAGCTGCCCCGCCCGTGTGGAGCAATCGGACCGCGCTCTGGACTCACGATCCAGAGGTCGCCGGTTCGAATTTTGCGGCGGGCATCATAAAATTTTAAGTGTCAATATGGGGTTTCTGCGCCTTCGCTCCGTGTCATACTCTCGAATCACAGTAAAAAATTCTGTAAATATGTAAGGTGTAAAAGGGCGTAATATTGAATGTTTAGCCCTTTTGAATTGTTGTCTTGATTTAATTTTTTTAAATATTGTTTTCGGAAGGATCGGAAAATTTCAGGAATGTTTCATATTCAACTTTGTAAATTGGACCATTAGTTGCTGGGATATCGACATTAGAAAATGATGGGTTGTTTGGTTGAAACTTGGAAAACATCAATTTTCCTGTTTTAAACACTTGCATGGCAATATCTCAGCAACTAAGGGTCATATCAACACAGTCAAAAAAGCAAAATGTAGAGAATTTTCTTAGCTTTTCAAAAAAAAAATTCTGAAAAGTCACCTAAAAATGGATTTAACTTGAACTTTATCAAAATTTCACTTATGTACTTTTTGATTGCAAATATGATTTTACATTGAAAATGAAGTTGAAAAATTTTGCGACCAGCATTTCGATTTTTTGAAATGATCAGTATTGATTCAAAAACTCATAACTCGGTCAAAGATTTTTTGCACAACCTAGAAATTTCTGAAAAAATGT
Organism: Culex pipiens pallens; assembly: GCF_016801865.2. Classification (NCBI taxonomy): domain Eukaryota; kingdom Metazoa; phylum Arthropoda; class Insecta; order Diptera; family Culicidae; genus Culex; species Culex pipiens. The sequence continues at coordinate 129,433,299 of NC_068939.1, forward strand.
CCTCTAAAACATATAAAAAAATAAAAAAAATAAAATAGTGTTTTATTGCAAATCATGTTTTAGTGACAAAAAGTTAAATAAAAAATCACATTTTTTTACCGTGTATCGTTTTTTCAGTGTAGTCCTTATCCATACCTACAACTTTGCCGAAGACACCAAATCGATCAAAAGGACCCCGTGGCGCGGTGGTTAGCGGCTTCAGCTGCCGATCCCTCATGTGTGCTAAGGGGCTCGGGTTCGATTCCCGCCCATCTCCTCTGGGTGTTCTGTTTTTGTCCCGTTTAGTTAGTAAATTCAGTCTGAAAAGACGGTGTGATGTCTATTAAAAAAAAATCCTTCAAAAGATACAGATTTTTAAATTTTCATGCATCATTTTTGTATGGACAGCTGCCAAATTTGTATGGAAAATTATATGGATAAACTAATGATGCATAATGGCTTCTTTGAGCATACCGAAGGCACCAAAAAAGTTTCAGTCGGATTAAAAAATACAAAAATTAAAATTCTAAACAAAACGATTGCGTAGAGAATTGCTCAGATATAATTACAAATGCCGACTCAGTCCTAACCAGTTCCCATCACGGAAATGGACCTAATAAAAATAATTTTATGAAAAAAGGTGACATTGATAATAGAAACTAGTTTACTACAATATTTAAACATTCAAACAAGGGGCTATTTCTGGGCAACAAGCAGTCCAATCAAATAAGTCTGAAAAGGATAATTGTTGGAAATTTCCATATCTTTTTGATAATATGTTTAGCCTCCTGCTTTTCCTTAATAAAATATTTTAAAAGACAAAAAACTAATGGTTTCTTGAAAAATAACCTTATAAAAACAATGACTTAAAAACAGTGTACAGTATCAATAAAAAACAATTAATTTTTATTGAATTTTAAATTTTGCATAAAAAAACAACTTTGAACATTTTGTTAACCATGTGTTCGATGTTCGACTTTTTTTCAAAAATCCATAACTCTGAACAAGATTATGCACCATCCTAAACTCAAGCACAAAAGATGCCCTAATGGTTCCCTAAAACATATCCAAAAAAAAACAAAATTAAATAGATATTAATTTTGGAAAAATGTTTTAGGGATAGAAAGCTAAATATAAAATAATTGGAAAGAGACGTGTGGAAAAACAAAACGATGCAAAATTACACAGGATATGCAAAGTTTCATTCAAATGATAGAATACAAAATTAACCCTCCGCTGGTCGCGTGTTTTTGCATTTCTAACAAGTGTCCTTACAAAGGGTGTATAAAAATTAAAAACAGCGAAAAAATGCTGAAATTCCAAGTAAATAAACAATTAAATCGAAACACACATTTCGAAAAGATCAAATTTACATCTTTTATCCCTGTTAAAATACATAGCAAAAGAAGAAAGAATAGTTTTAAAAAATAATCAATCGGATCAACGAGCTAATCGTTAGACAATTTGTAGGGTATTTATTTTTTAAACATACAAATTTCTCTTGAAGATTTTCAGCGATAACAGTATCTTAAGATTCAAAGCTCTACATAATGACTCCTAAACTCAATCTGTTAAAGTAATTTTTTCTACAAATATTTTTTTTTAATTTTTACGTTTAAACTGTTTTCAGGGCATTAAAATATACATGTTTATCTACTACCAAAACAACTCGTTAAACTGGTTCCATGTGCATGGTGAAGGCCGATTTTCAAAAAATTAATTTAAAAAAAAGATTAAAGTATTTTTAAAAAATCGTAAAAAATCGACAGTTCTCGTTTTTTGTATTTTTTTAAAAAGCAAAATTTCAAAATCGGGCTTCGTCATGCACACGCACGCAAAGAAAAAATACTCTAAATTAAAAAAGATCGTTCGTTGGATTAACAGTTCGCGTTGGTGAATATTCGTAGAAAGTTCAAACTTTTTAATATAAAAGTTGGAAAGTTGTTGATACTACTATGGATTTCTGGAACAAAATCGTTGTATCGGTAAAAGTTTTTTGCTTTTAATTTAAGAAGAAACTTTTTATGGCATGAATAAATAACATTTAACATTACAGTGATGATTTTCGAAAAATGTGATGGATTTTATTTCAATATTTTAATATTAAAACAGTTGCTTCCGTTTTTTTTTTTTGTATTCAACGCATCTGCTTATGGTAGGCTAACTTCCGCGTCCAAGCTGAACCGATTCTTACGGTACGCCACCTGTCACGTCCGAAGGCCCCATGCTGAGCAGGTTACGGATGGACGTTTTGTTGGGCAGCAACATCGCGGCCTTCATTTTGGAGCGCGACAGCGTTGTAGAGAACAGGGTGGTCTCGTTGCCGGCCATCATCAGGACAGGCTTGGAGGAGTTGGCCATTTGTTGTTGATTTGGGAAGGGAAGTCGACGTTTTCCGGCTGGGAAGTAAAGCGCCTGAACGGATAGTTCCAGATCACTTCGTCCTCCTTCGAGAATGACACAGATGTTCCAACTCGCCGTCAAAGTTCATCCCGCCGAAGCTGCATTTGTGGGCGATAGTTGCTGAAAGAGTTTGAAAGTAAATGAAATTGGTGAGACACTGAACACATTCTCAATACTCACCGGTGACTTCTTCGGTATTCCAGGTAGATGTTCTTGATCAAATTCGTCGGATCTCGCTCCAACCTCTGGCAGTAATCCGAGTACGTCAACTCCAGGACTTGCGGCTTTCGTACAGACGGTCCATTCAGAAATGGTGTAAACTGGTCTTCTGGATGTTTAGGTAATAATCGGCAAAGATGTCCCGCAACGAGAAATGGACTGCGGACCCTCAGGAAATCCCACACTGTCCCGTCATCACTTCCGGCACATAATGCATGCAAAATGATGGTCGTAAACCGCCGGCACCGAGTGCAACATCCGCGCTGACCACCTCCGATTATGGAGCTTCTCGTCGTTTCCTCTTCCGTTGGGTCCTTCTCCTCACCGTTAAAATTTACCTTATCGTACATGTTCGAAAAGCGGATGTAAATCTGCTTCAACTTCAATTTCGTCCACCTGGCTACCACCACCGAATACAACCGGTGCAAATCCACATACCGACCTCCGATCTTCGGCAACCGCATAAACTGCGTCCTACAAAAACAAACAAAATTAATCACAAACGCCACCAAACACCCAAGCTTCCTTCTTACCAACTCCGGTCGTGAAACAGCTGCAGGTCCTGCAGGAGGCTAGCCTTGTCCTTTTTCGAAAACCAACTTTCCCCCCGACCTCGCCCCGCACCGGCGCCACCCACCTTCCGCTGCTGCTGTTTTGGCTCACAAAGGTGTCCGCGTCCGACTCCTGTCTGTGGCCGCGTCCGGATTTGATTCGCTTCGTGGAAAACTCACTCACCACCGGCACTACCAAAATGTTTGTTAACATTTAGTACTTAGGCGTACACGGTTTCACGAGAACGACGAAATGAAAGAAATTATGTAGTCGAATTAAAAGTAAAAACTTTTAAATCAGTTAGCAATGAGATTTTCAAAAACTGTAGCAGTTAAAGTTTTCATATTCAAAACAAGAAAAAAACTTTTAATGGAGCAAATTTTGACCACTTTTTATTTCAACAGTAAGTTACTTTTGCCATTACAGTAATATCTTTTTGTGTGCGGGATATATCTTGAGCGTCTTCACCCCAAATTTCAGCCAATTTGGTCCACCCCATCTCGAGATATCGTGGCACCCGAAAATCAACCCGGTGTTTCGCATGGCAAAATTTCGAACTTAACTCGTCTATTACTCAGTATCTTCATGAAACTTTCAGAAATTCATCTTTTTAGTGGATTAATGGAATTTTCAGTATTACCAAATTTTGCGATTTTCTACATGTATGTAACCCCTTAATGAGCTTGTCAAAGTAATGGACACTCATACAATTAAATGGAGCTATGAATAGAGTTATCTACGTGCGCATGTATTGCGTGTACGTACACGAAGGGTTTTTAGGTTAAAATTTGTACCCGCCAGCAAAAACAAATGGTACACCCAACCGACGGTCGCATGATTGTGATACATGGCGGCATGAAAGTATATCAGAATCTGCATGAAAACGGTCCTCATGCATTTTTGCGATATAGGGGTATGACATTTTTGCCCGTTACCGACAATTATCGACATTACCGACGGCTTTTTGGTTGTATTTCACAAAAAAAACACTTTAAAGAACGAGGATTGAACCACCAACTTCTTGGTTATTGATCCGACACGCTACCACTGCGCCATGGACGCTTGATGAAATGTAAGTGAAAGAGCACCAACATATTCTTCTCTTTAGAGTGTTGCTCGGGGACGGGCGAGCATTATATGTGTTGGTGAGAACTGCAGAACGCTGAAATGTTTACACGCGGGCAAAAATGATCTACGGGCTTGCTTCAAAAAATGTTATAAAATGTGACATTTTCTGCAGCAAATCCACTGTTGCAGATTTTGAGATATATTTTCTTTGGGTGTATGCTAGTGTGCGTGAGATCGGACTTAACTCTATAGAGCTATCTAAGCCTGCTCTCACGCACACTAGCACACCATTTGTTTTGCTGGCGGGTACAAATTTTAACCAGAAACGTTACTTAATCCACCATTAGGTGGTTGGTGCCTTCCTCACATTTAGAGTGTAATGCTAGGTAATATCTGAGATGCGGCCTCCACAAAGTTCATAAATAACACTTAAGTGCTAATAACTTTTGATAGAGTTGTCAGATCTTCAATATACTGAACTCGTTGGAAAGGTCCGGACAAGTCACATGATAGATCCGGACAACGTTTTCATCGAAATATATGAGATCCGGCCTCTAAAAAGTTCATAAATAACACTTAAGTGCTTATAACTTTTGATAGGGTAGTCGGATCTTCAATCTTTTGAACTAGTTAAAAAGGTCTTTTGATTACCTTTCTAAAAATGTATAGCATGACGAGGTTTCTTACAAAAACCACCCTTTTTACAATCTTCCGGACTTTTGCTAAAATCGTTTTTTAGCATAACTTTTGAAGTACTTAACTAAATTTTATCATTTTCAATAGCGACTTATGGGACCCCAAGACGGATCAAATGAGACCAAAACGGTTCAAATCGGGTCAGCCAGTGCCGAGATAACTCAGTGCAAATTTGTTATATACATGAAGGTGGGTCTAGGAGGTCAAATTAAGAATTTCGTTTTTCGAGTGATTTTATAGCCTTTCCTTAGTAAGGTGAGGAAGGCAAAACCCTTCGTGTACGTACACGCAATTAGGTTTTACGCCGACTCGATTTGGAGGTTAGAAGGAGTGCACTGTTTACATGGACTTAGCACAGTTCGATGCGTTCGTCGATTTTGTTCGGGGAAATTCGTCGACAATCGACGAAGACCATGTAAACAGTGCACACGAGCTGTCAAATGACGTCACGGTGTAAAACCTAATACATGCGCACGTAGATAACTCTATTCCATGAAACGAAGACGAAAGGTTTGTCCATAGAGGTTATCTACGTGCGCATGTATTGCGTGTACGTACACGAAAAGATTGAGGTTAAATTTTGTACCCGCCAGCAAAACAAATGGGGTGCTAGTGTGCGTGAGCTCGGGCTTAGATAACTCTATGAAGACGAATGGACAAAAAAATAGAAATTGAAATGAAATTGAAACTGAGAAAATAAGAATTTGCAGAAATTCCAAAACATCAGCTAAATAATTAAAATAATCTTGAAAAAATAAAACTCAAAATAAGAATAGATGAATTAAAACATGTATTAAAATCAAATGAACTAAGTAAAGCATGAAATTTGAAAAAAAAAACTCCAACGACATGCATTGGCACACTACACAAAAATCTGCGACCTAGATGGCGCACAAATATCGCCATCTGTGTGTGAAGTCATAAACTATGTGAACAACTCAGACGTTTCAAACCCGGACGTCAGGACGACTTTTTATTTCTTCGTCACATTTGACAATCGCACGCACGCACAGCACATGACAGCTCGGGCGATAATATCATCGTCGTCGCGGGGTATCGTTGGATATTAGCATTTCTCCCGTGCAACAGAGAACACGCTCGCCGTCGTCGTTTGAGTGGTTTTCCAGTGAGGTTTTTTTCGGAAAAGTGAAATCATCCAGCTGGACCGGATCGGGATTCGTCCGAGGTTAGTGGAATTGCGGCGAACGGGATAATCCATGTGGTTTGGAGGAATTTCATAATAACTTGGAGTTTTAGTTGTGAATAGCGGTACTTTTATAGTTTTCATTATGCAACTTTATGTTTTATATGCTTTTTGAAAGTTAATTTATTTTTAGAATGTATAACATCTGTGAGTTGAATACATTTACAAAAGTGTAAAAGTGCAGTAAAACTAAAGCTTTCGATTAAAAATTCGATTTCAAAAGGAAAAGTCCCAATCGCAAGGTTGCATAATTCGACATTGGTGACTTGTGAATGTACCTAGATATAGACTGTCTGTGGAATACTAGTTTAACTACTCTTATACCACTAAACCAACAACATAGCCAAATTCTACCAATAGCCTTAAAACTTAACATTGACTTAAAATTCGACCAAATTGGCCTTGAACTATTCGGAAAGTCTTAAGTTCTTGAACGGGTTGTTTTAAAAAAAAAGAACAAGTCAGCAGTGGGCTGATTGTGTGTGGGCTTATCGTCACGCACACTCACACAGACATACATCTGAATGGTCAGTCTCGTGTCGGGTGGCATGATTTATAAGCAAGTATCCGTTGAACCGGATTGAACTGGTTTCGGTACGAGGCAACCAAATTAATTTATCTTATCCTCATCCTCTTTTCAAGTGGCAGTGTGAGGAATTTAAGCGCATATTTGATTAATAAAACAGCTATAAATTGTTGAATCACGTAACATTTAGCAGATGGTTGAACAAACGAATAAATCAAGTTGTTTTAGGCAAATGCAGAGTTTAAATAATACATTTCAATACTGGGCACGTACCTGATTAACTTTCTCAAGTGTCAATCAAAAGATTTCCACAGGTTTATCGAAAGCATGACCCAAATTCTCTAAATCAGCACCTCTTGACGACAAGCGAGACTTCCATTAAATTACGAACTGTTGATGACAAGAAGTTGGACAGCATCCAATCGAAAGAAGTCGATGGTTCTCGAATCGATGTATCTTCAAAATCGTATTGTTTCTGTTAAATATACGTAAAGTAATTGAAATTAAGTTAATATTAAACTATTATAAAACCAGTCAAAACTAGCTTAAACAGATTTAAACAAACAATTATATAAACGCCATCCGTTTCGTCAAATCACGCAAAACCTAAAATATAAGGTGAACGTCATCGTTACTCAGCGAAATCAAACCTTGACCGTTCCGAGAGTGAGCGAGACTTGGCAAAGACTGCAAGAAGATAACGTGATTGAGTCAATATCACACATCAAATGTACATAAATATATGTGATAAAATGGTAGAACTCTGGGCAGTGATTTATAAAAATGCAGCGAGTAGCAATCTGTTGCCAACTGCTAGAAAAATCAGTTTTACTCGGAGTTAATGTTAAGAAAGCTTTCTCAGTTAATCATTAAAAATAAATTACACTTATCTTATCCAATAAGGATCAACAAACTAGCTTTTTATGTAGATATGTAAATCAGGATTTATTTATCTAATATCGTGTTAATTTTGTTTTTTCTCCATTAAACCTAAAGATACCAGTAAGGCCAAAACCTTTTTTCGAATACAATACAGTGCAAATACTTTCAATTATTTATTCCATTTGATAACATATAAAAACTCTTTAATACTTCTAAAAATGTTGTGATTAAATATCGAGAAAGACGTGAAAGAAAGTTTTTTTTTATAAAAATATTGCAATTGCAAACAAGTGTAGGGGAAAGTGGGGCAAGTGTAACAAGCTAAGGAAATGCTCGTTATAACCCATTAAAAACGTGAAAAATTTGTCGGATTTTTTTATAATCATCTTATTCCAGGTCTTGACTAAGACTTTGATAGAACAGGTTTTTAAAAAATCCAGTTTTTGACTGTAAAAAACTGATTTTAAAATTTTTGATTTTCCGTGCGTTCTACTCAACTAGTGGGGCAAGACGAACAACCCGTTGGGGCTAGAGGAACAATGCATGAAACAAAATGCTAATTAGCTAACAATTGAACTTTTATCACTTAGATACATCAGATTAGAATGTATTTGAAACGTTTCTTTCATTTTTAGATTAAAAAATAATATTTTACTAAAAATTTTATCGTTTTTACAAAAAAAAAAATATTACTGAGATGATAAATAGTAAATTTTCATGATATCACTATATTTTGTTTGGAAATTTTTTGTTAACAATTATTTATCAGTTTTTAAGTACTTTTAAGTATTTCTTTCCCAATAAAATATGTTGTTGCAGCAATTCGTATTTTTTTCCATACTAAAAATCTATACGGTACACTTGCCCCACCCGAACAAGATTTTTTAAAGCTCTCAACAAAAATAACCAAAAGTTAAATCATACTTTGTAATAGGTGCAAGTCATTGGTAGGGACACTACTGATCTAGGAAAAATTGCATTTTGAAAAAAATTGCCATAAAACGAATCCTATGCCTTATTTTGTACTTTCCAAATATTATAAGAAAACAAAGGTTTTGAAAAAAAAACTTCATTAAATCTTATGCCCCGTGGCGTTTACGTCGTTTTGGTGGTTATGTGGTAGTAGAATCAGCTAATTGCATTGCTAGCAACAATTCCTCATACTGGAAATAATCAAAATTGTAAAAATTACGGCCGTACGAGCGATTGTTCCTCTTGCCCCATATGGTCGTCTTGCCCCACCTTCCCCTAAACAGTAATTATTAGTTCACCTTGTTTTGAAAACCTTCAGTGTTAACTGTTTCATTAGTTTCTCTTTACAAGGCATGCAATTTTTCGAGCTATTTATACAAAATGGACATGTGAATATTCGAAAATCTGTATCTCTAAATAAAATTTTCTGATTGCTTTTGTGACTTCGGCAAAGTTGTAGATTATGATTAGAACTTTTCATTAAAAAAAATAGTTAGACGAAAAAACTATTATATCGATATCAATATTGCTCCATCTGTCAATAAATTGTTCAGTCTCATGCTTTGATGCATGCTTTGATTTTTTCGTTCTATAATTTGATACCTCCCGCTCTTAACGGACCCTTCAATATCGACACAAAGAGAGTTCACTGTATTGGTTCAATTTTGAATGTTAATAATGAAATGAATTTTCAATTTCTTTCAAAACAATCTGGAAATTTCAAATCTTGCTCAACATTTGAGGATGTTCATAAAAGTGATTTAAGCCCTTTTAAAAGGTTACCCTTGGTTCTGAAATTTTAAAAAATTAATGAAAAAAGGAAGCTAATTAGACGACACTAAGAAAGACTAATCTAAAAAGGATAATAATTAAATGATTTTTTTTAAAGGGTGGTTTTTTGAAAAAATATTTTTAAATTGCAAAAAATTAAACAATTTGCGAAAAAGTCGTATATAACTAGAAAACAAGGCGCTTTAATTAGATTTTGCATCTAAGAGTGATTTTTGAAATTTGATATGACGATATTTTAGTTTTTTTTTTTTTTTTTTTCAATTATCACAATGTTTTTCCAAAAAATCATAGCTCTCGCAACATTTTCTCATAGGGGCAGGGGGGCAGAATGGCCCGCCTAAGTAAAATGCGCCAAAAACCATAGAAAACACACAAATTTATGAATTCAATGTAGTAGGCTTATGCTTTAGGATGTTCCCTTCAATGTTGTGTACTTGTTTGATGATTTTTTTCAAGCTTAAAACTATTTTTGAGCCACTTTAAAAAAAAGTTTTTTTGACTGCTTTTGCAGGATGCGGGGCGCAGAATGGGCCACCTTAGAAAACAAGCCATTTCGTCTAATACAACGTTGAAGGGAGATAAGAAATGACTTAAGGGACCTTTCTAACATAGTTTTCTTGAAGATAGACCACTTTTATAAAAATAGTAACTTACCAAAACAAACATTTTTGAAAGTAATGTTAATATGTTGTAATAAGACATTATTTTTTACAAATAAGCATCAAAACAACTAAACAATCAACTAATGTTGCAATTATCGTGATTTGTGAAGCTACCAGGAGTGTAATAATCCATTTAACTCATACTTCGTAACTTCTGATTGATTTTCTAAGGCAGAAAAAGGGTGGTCCATTCTGCCCCCAAATGGATTTTAATTTAATATTTCCACCACCAAGCCTCTAAATGATTTGAAGGTTCGAACAATCCAACTATTAAGAAAACTTATTTAAAATCCTCGAAATGAACAGCATTTTCGTGGTTTTGTCAATAAATTTTAATTTTTGCTCATAATTCTAATAATACAATGAATTCAAACGTGGTTTTCGGTTTGGTGATGTTATTTGACGTCCTTTATAAGACCCTTGCCTTACAGTTGGTCTACATCCATTCTAAAGCCCAAAACCAAGGGTGAGCCATTCTGCCCCAAATACTTATTATGTGCCTCTATTTAATACGTTGCTCCATGATTCCCCCAAATAAATTTATTTTAAAAAAAAACATGCAACAAAATTCCTCTTTTGCAACTAATTGAAGTTCATGAACTTTGTCTTTTAGCAAGTTTATGTAATTGCTGACGACAATGTTAAGAATTTGTTCAATGATGTGTATGAAACTCTCAAGCTCGGAAATAGTTCACTCAATCCCCGGTGGTTGTTCACTTTCCGTTTGACACTTTTTTAGTTTATACCCCTTTGGTTGGTCAAAGTCAAACTAAAAAGTGACGAACTGTCACTTTTTACACGGCGCTCACGCACACTATCAAAACAAACGTTTGGTAGTGTGTGTGAACTCCGTGTAAAAGGGGTGTCAAACTAAAATGTCACCCCGTTCGTTTGACAACAGTTGGTGTCAAACTATCGGGGCTAGAAAAAAGTAGTAAAAGGTCGGTGTTTAAAATTTACGTTGCATTATTTTTTGGAGTGTTTAAAAACAAAAAAAATTAAAGCCACACAGGCCAAAAACTTTTCACACTCACACCAAGCTGACAACACTGTCAAAACATACCGTTGATAGTAACGTACGTGAGATTAGCAACTCACGTCGTAAACCACGTAAGCCACCAGATAGCCATGTATAGAATTTCAAGTCGTCGGAATCGTAACATTTTGGCTTCTTTCCTGCTGTTCCGCAAACTGAAACCGCACAAATTGAAAGATAAGGGTTTACTTTTTCAGTTAAAGTATCTGACACTCTGAACATTTTTTTTTTTTTGATTTTTAAAGCAATTCAAATTTATATTTCGATTTACACAACTGTAATTTTCTCAAACTCAGTTGAACAAATTTTAACAACTAAGGCCACTTCACATCGATTCAAGTGGCGTCAAAAGAACAAACATCTCGATAACCACACGCGGAGGCTAAAGTTCTAAAATGACAAACAGCTTTTTTTATCACCACCACTCACTTCCAAACTAAAAAATAAAAGCTCCATTCCCGATAAGGTTACGGTGACTGGTCAATTTCGCGCGCTTCAAACGTGTTTAGCGACACAAACACACCGATGAAAAGAGGTGTAAAAGTAAAGCTCACCTCGTCGCTGGTGGGTTGTGTGTATCGGCGGAATCCCAATGACCAAAATCAGGTTTCTCTAGGCCCCCGGTGATCAGTTCCAGGCGAGCGATTGTGCGGTGAAGAACCCCTTTTCAGTGTGTGTTACTTAGTCTTTAGACGAGCAGGTGCAAAGCTGAATTGGTGCCAAAATTGTTTATTGCTAGTGCCAATAAAGTGTCACGTAACCAGAAGTGCCAAATTGTGAAAGTTTGTTTGGTTTTTGGACCAGTGAAGATTTGGGGCAAACAATTTTGAAGAAGCCCATACGTAAGTGATTTTGAATAAAAACCTTCATAGATTTGATGATTCAATTCGCCAAGAATTTAAGTAATCAATTCTTAAGCTTCCTTTGTTTTTCGGCAGTCATGATGAAAATGTGTTGCAATTCAGTGCAAGATAACCTGCAAAGTTTGCAATTTGTACCTGTTGCAATCGTTTGTTGAAATGAGCTGTCAAGTAACAAGTGTGAAATCAACATTCAGAAATTTATTGCAGCTCGCGACCTTTGGCTGATTTTGGTTGAAATTTCACAACCAAAAACTTATCAGAAATGAGAGCAAAAGCAACGTTCGTACACAGATGGCGCCAGGAGGGAAGAATGTGGCACGTTGCCTCAAACAAAATTGTTGCTCGGCAGTTAAAACAAATTTTTATGAAACATTTATCCAGTTAGCTCACAGCAACACTACAAAGCATGTTTAACGTCTATTTATCTGTGGCTTCAGTGCTTTTTATTTGTAAATATCAATTTATTCAAATCAGTTAAACTAGATTTTCGAGACCGACAAGTTCCGTAGTAACAGTTCAATAGGGCGAATCTGCGATTGTAAACAAGTAGTCTATGAACTGTCACTTGAGCAAAAGAGATAGACTGCTTATTTACAATCGCAGAATTATAAAGTTATGTTTCGTCATTTAAGGAGCTGTGGTGAATTTAAATTTGCCGTGGTGAGTTGCTGATCTTTCAAACTGACGGTTGAAAATAGATCAATAAATTTTCAAACCGGTTTTTCGTCTGTTTATCTTCAGAGACAATTTGCTATAAAATCTATTAAACTTCACGCGGTGTTGCTAAGTTGTTTAAACGCATGCAAGATAATGATTACTATTCATACCAATGTCACGTTGCTTGATAATGGCTGTCGCAGGTGAAAAAAATTGCTTCCATAATGGCAGCAGTAACAATTTCAACTTAACACACGCGAGAACCCGTCGTCATAAAATGTGATGACGAATGACTTCTGAGGATTGGTTCATGTAGAACCAGTGGAAATTATCGTTCCGTTTGAACTTCAGATGCGAAAAAGTATAAAAATGGTTGGTGTTATCTTATCTTTATGAAACGATGCCAAAATCCAGTTAAGTCTAATCACGTCTCGTTTAATTTGCCGAAAATTTGATAAGATAGAACAAAACGGCTAGTCTAGTAAATTAGGCCAAAATTTTTAATTCGTTTTACGAAAAGCTACTATAATTCAAAATAAAAGCAATCATACAATTTACTGTTTTCAACCATCGAACAAATTCAACACGAAAAACACGCAATGTCATTAATAACTGTTCAATTAAAAGCGTCAGTAAAGCTCGTTAGCTGTTCCAATTACCACACCAGCAGGCACTACCGGCCAAGTGACTTCTGAGAGGAACTTTCGGACAATCGACTTTTTATAACCGAACAGTATTTACAAAAACGAGCCGAAGGATGTTGATCGCTGATGTCCTATTAAGACTATCGAAAAGTTATCAGAGGACATGGAAACACGGAATTAGGGTGGTGTTTAAATCTTCTTGATGAGAAAAAAGATTTTTTAAAAACGTTCAAATTTCACTCTAGAAGTAGTGACCATCCAGCGACTGTCCACGCTTCATACAAAAAAGATTTGCTTTGTATGGAAATTGTCAACGAGGGGGGAAGGGGGGTCTGAGATTTCAAAAAAGTGTCCACGTGGTTTATGGATGGTCTTTAAATTATAAATCAATGTATCCAACAGTCGAATTGACACAAATTTCGAACCCTCATCGTGTAGATCAGTTAATTGACGAACCATCTATATCAAGTTATTACTTTTCATTTAGAAAAAGCTTTTTTATTTATTGAACATGATTTTTGCATCCAGTAATCCCTCGATCATTTCAGTTTGTTTTGGTGTTTTGACGTGTGTCAGTTTTCGAACGCCCTCAGCTTAAAAACAGCCCAGTTAAACAACGCAAAGTTACCGAACAAGTAGGGGAGAGTGGGGAGACTTGATCCCCTTTTTTGTATCGCACATAACTCTGTTAATTTCTCACAAAACTATAAACTTTTTGCATGAATTGAAAGCTTAAACATTCGTCTATGTTTGGCTAATAAGGGTATTTCATCAGATGAACTATTCGAATCATGCCAAGCGTTTTAAAAAAATATTTTAAACCGGCATTTTAAAAATGTTAGGGGTAACTTGATCCCCCTTTCAACATTTTGCAGAAATCTTAAGCAAAATGTTTCTTATTCATCCAAACTTTTAATTTTCTATAAGTTACAGCAATTTCACATAAAACCTGTACGTTTGTGTTCAAAATATAAAAGTTTAGTATGTAAAATATTTAAAAACTTAAAATATTATTTTTCAGACCAAAATTAAGCATGTTTGCAGAAGCTGATAATTTTTGTTTACAAAACTTTTGAAAAAAAGTTTAAACTGCAGTAAGTTATGTACAACTATACTAAAGGAAACTATGTACGAAAACCCAGCCTAATTAATTAATCTTGAGGCTGATTCCAGTGACTGTAAAAATGCAGGGATCAAGTCTCCCTAAATGCACTTTTTTAAACAATTGATTGTAAAAATCAGGCCTGCAAAATGTTTCCAACCCAGCGTACACATGAAGCAAACCAAAATGTCAGTTCACTGCTAGCATCTGACTGTAAGCCCACTGTGTCCGTTCAACCACTAACGCCTGACTCGTGCCGGTCGGTTGCTGGAGAACGAGAGACGTGAAAAAATGAGCTACACTCACTCAATTCGTGTCGTATGACTGACTCGTAAAATCCGTTCTAAACACTATTTTGACTATTTTTAAACAATTGAATGGTTCTAAACTGTGCAAAACACTTAAAACAACCATAACTTATATTCAAAATTACATTTCCACGCATAAATACCAACTTTTTGTGTAAAAACGTGTTTCTTTATGTGTGTGCGTGCAACGTCGAATGTGCGTTGGTCGACTACTGCCTCGCATTGCAGCTGCTCAGTGAGCTAGGGCACTCACGACTGAGTCGGTTTTGTTTATGTCACGGTTTTGCGGTTCAGTGAATGGATCTGAAAAAATCGTGTATACGTCGCCGATTTTCGCGTCAGGACCCCTGACATTTTCAGCTCTGGTAAAAATAGTATGACGATGAATTTAAAATCAAATGCGTAAGGGTTTTGGAGTTGATAAGTTTATCAAACAATTCATGTAAAAAAAATATTTTTTTGAATAATTTTTGAGTGTTTTCTATAGATATCAAAACAAAGAAAAAAAAGATCTCTTGGACGTTTTTTGCAGCTCGTTTTAGAAAAATGTGTGTAACTCAATCTAAACATTTTATAATTTTTTGCTTTGTTTTCTACAATGAGTTTTAGTTAATTTCGCACAACTTTCTAGAACAAAGCTAATAGTTTTACCCACATGCTGACGAGATACAGGCTTGGGATCAAGTGTCCCCGGGGTTCAAGTCTCCCCACTCTCCCCTACAGTATTTATTAATGTTAGTTACCATTTAGAGCATTTTTTTGCAATTCCGTTGTGAATCTCATTATTTTTTCTGCCATTCTGGAAAAATGAAATGGCCATCTTTTCTTCAACAAGGATAACAATGCTTAAAATTCAACTTTTCAGCACTTTTATAAAAAAATCATTATTTCGTTAAATCTATCGGCGATAATCTTATTAACGATAACTGACAATTCTACTTTTTTGAAATCTTTGCTCACACTAAGAATATACATTCCAGTTTCAAAGTATAAATACTAAAAATAAAACCCCGATTTAATCCCACATGGGGTGAGATAGAGCCTTTCTTTCTAAAGAATATAACATTGGTAGAACTTCTTTCAATTCATAACATCGACTTTGTTTATTTATAACGTCAGCACAAAAAATGAGTTACGATACAAAAAAAAAATCTTATGATGAAAGCAAGGTATTATAAATGATGTGTACCCTCAATTAAACTTACGAAATCACCAAAAAATGAAGCCTACTTTCAGGCGATTTTAAGAGCACACGGGAAACAAATTGATTGTAGCCGGATGAATGTCCTATTTCACAAATGATTTTGCATAAACATTGGACAGTTATGCAAAAAACGGACAGGGCAAAACAAACCGAAAAGCTACGATATCTTAAATGTTGTAGGAAACATCGGTAGACAAGCTACTACAAACGAGTATATCTCGAGCCACAAGATATATGCGCCAGCATTCTCGTGCCAGTATTCGAAGCTCAACTTGACAGCTTGTCAACTTGATCAATCAAACGGCTCTTACTCCAGAACCAGATTATGAATCTCGATGAAAATTTGTGAGGTTGTAGAGCTCGAAAAATTTGCAATTTTTTGAGACAAATAGAAGGTAAGAAAATGAAGAAAAAAAATGGCCATATATTCAATTGGAAACTGTGTAAATCGTTGGAAAGTCTTATCACATCCGAAAACAGATGGATATTTCGGAATTTGAGCGACAACTCGCCCAGGTTCAGCACACCAGCTTTCATCTGAATTCAGAAAAATCGGATTTAGGGGAGCTGAGAACGACGCGACACAAAATTTGGCAAAATTTTACCACACACGAACATCACTCGATCTCCACGGAATTTATTTTCTCAAAATTCGAGCATTGGAGATAGCCGAGTTCTGTCAAGATGAATGGATAGAGCGTCGAAAATCAATGCAGTGTGATTTTTTAGCAATTTTTCCGATCAAAATTCATGCTGAATCGTCTTGTTTACGAAGATGAAAATGAGGCCCAACCATAAAGTAAAATTTATACCTTTCTTAAGTAAGAAAGGCAAAAAATCACAAAATACTGTATTTTTTCGAAAATACTTAAATATTCATTATTTTTTATGAGGATCAAACCAAGCAAAATTTTGAAAACATTTCCACTTCATCAGATTTTTTTTGCAAAATACTCAAATTTTCATAAAATGCCGTATTTTTCATAAACACTAAATTTTTTATATTAATTTGATACCCAGTGAAATTCGGCGTATATTTTCATTCAATTATAGTTTTTTTCTGTATAATACTCAAATTTTCATAAAGTAGCATGATATTAAAATACCGTATTTTTCATTAACATTTGAGTAATTATGACAAAATATGGTATGTTGTAGAAATTTGAGAAATTTACAAACAAAAAAAATCGATTTGTTTGATACCCGTATTGCAAATCATAATTTTTTTTATATTTTCAAAAAATGCGTTTTTTGTTAAAATTTTTTGAAGTGAAATGCGTACAAAATTTTGCAGCAGATGATACTCATGTTGCGAATTATGAAAATTTGATTTAATAACGAATTATGATAACATGAGTTTTTTTTGAAAAAATAAGGTATGTCTTGAAAATTTTATTATTTTACAAAATTAAACATTAACAAAGCTAAAATGCATAGACGAATTTCCCATATTGCAAAAAAAAATATAATATTTTTGTAAAATGATACGGTTATTTGTTATTCTGCGTTTATACTTTGAAACTATATTATCAAAAATATATTTTGTAAATTCTTTGAAAATTCAACATGAATTCATTAGATTGAGGTAGTTGTATAAACTACTACACCCAAAACTGGCAGCGCTAGTCCGAGAGAATGATGGTCTCGAGTCGAGAGAATAGTGGTACCATTCACAGACGCAGAGAACACAGCTCGAGATGGGCGATAGAACTATTCTCTCGAGGTTCAATTGCAAAAAAAGTTCATCCGTCAAACAAAAAACCAAAAGTGTCGACAACGGGAACCGAACCAGAGACCTTTGATAAACCAATCCAATGACTTAGCTGCCTCGGCCACCACAGCTTGGTGACCAAGGAGAAGTCAGAAGTCGATGTATGACACTTGTTGGAGATTTATTGATTCAACTAACGAATGAACTCATTTGTTATGATGGTGTGAGTTGGTACCATTATTTTATCGATTTTGGCACTAAGCCCTCAATAAATTTTGAGAGAACGATTATCTCGACTCTGAATTTTGGGTGTATTGAACTTCATAACTTTTCAGGTAAACAATATCTCTCAAATCTTCAAGATTTGAAAATGAGTTACAGGCACTAGCGTGCCCAGCTCTTTGAGAAAGGTGGGGCAATAATATGGACGTTTTGAAAAATACGTCATTTGTGGACACCCCCTGACACGCTTGTGGTTACAGGTTGATTGCCAATGTAATATTTTAATTGAAGAAGGCTTTTTATTTTTTTATCTAATAGCATACTTTTTAAGTTTGAAATGTTCCGAATGTTTTATAGAGAAAATAAAATATTCAAAATCTTAAAGTTATTTGTAATGCCCATTTGAAAAGGGCCAAACATTAAATATTACGCCTTTTTTAAATTTTAGTCTTGGTTTGAAAATTTTCAAAATATTTGTTTCGAAAAGATCGGAAAATTTCACGAATGTTTCATATTTTAACATTGAAAATCGGACCATTAGTTGCTGAGATATCGACATTAGAAAATGGTGTGTTGTTTGGGTGGAACTTAGAAAACATCAATTTTCCTGTTTTTAAACCATTGCATGGCAATATCTCAGCAACTAAGGGTCGTATCAACAAAGTTCAAAAGTGCAAAATATAGAGAATTTTCTCAGCTTTTCAAAAATATTTTTTTCAAAAGTGGGCAAACATGTGCACTAATTTAAAAAAAATAAAAACTTCGACTATTTTCAAAAAGTCACCTAAAAATGAAAACGGTGCACTTTATGAAAATTTCACTTAAGTACTTTTTGATTGCAAATTTGATTTTACATCAAAAAATTAAGTTGAAAAATTTTTGCGACCAATTTTTCGATTTTTTGAAAAAATCAGTATTGATTCAAAAATTCATAACTCGCTCAAAGATTTTTTGCACAACCTGGAAATTTCTGAAAAGTTGGCATTTGATGTCCTCTAATACATACCAAAATTTTTTTTTTATTCTTTATTATAGAGTTTTTCAGCCGGAGAACAATTTAAAAAATTAAAAATAGTGTTTTTTTGCAAATCAAGTTTTAGTGACAAAAAGTTAAATAAAAAATCACCATTTTTTTACCGTGTATCATTTTAGAGTAGTCCATATTCATATCTACAATTTTGCCGAAAACACCAAATCGATGAAAAAATTCCTTCAAAAGATACAGATTTTTGAATTTTCATACATCATCTTTGACCAGCTGCCAAATTTGTATGGAAAATTTTATGGACAAACTAATGATGCAAAATGGCCTCCTTTTGCATACCGAAGGCACCAAAAAAGTTTCAGCCGGATTAAAAAATACAAAAAAAAATCGAATGACCGAAATCTGAGAGAATTGCTCATATGTGAAATTCTCAAAACGTAGGAGAAAAAGCAATCGTTTCAAAAAATAATGTGTCTGAAACTTTTTCAATGTAAAAATGCAGCTTTTTTTAAAAAAAAAAAGTTGATACATATTTTAAGCAACTACAAAATCTAGAAATACTTTTGTAAAGTGTTATTCATTTCAATTTCCAAATTACATCGCTCCACCCTGACAAACGGTGTTTGTTTGCGATATCGCGTTACAGCACCCCAAAAAGACCAAAAACCGAACGGGTCAGCCGATGCCCAACCTGGTAACCTTTCCCGATGGCTCTCTTTTGCCTTTTTGTAAATTGACACCATATTTTTATTATTCGTTCGACCAACCCCCGATTAACACGCGATTCGCTCATGAACACTTGGTAAGTCCTTCTCTCAAAACGGGAGAGACCTTCCCAGAATTTCGTAACATTCCTCTCAATCCTGAACCTCTCCAGGATCTTCCGCGCAACCGTTTGCAGCATCCCGCTGACGACGTCCCCCAGCGGCCAGTCCAAAACGCCCCAAACGCTGGCGGTGATAGTGACCGAAACCATTGGCCAACACGCACAACCTCTCCGTACTACTCTGATGAATTGACGGCAGAGACTTGCGCAAAGCCAGCTCGCGAGGCTATATAAACGGTTCGATTGCTCTGCCGTGTCGAACTTATTTAGTGTACAGTTCGCGTTCAGACCGAAAGCAGCACGACCCCCAGGTGTCCCTCTCCGGTGTGTACTAAGTAGCGAGTTGAGTTGAGAGAGTTAAGTAACCGCGAACTCCACCGTCGTCGTCGTCGTCGTCGGTCATCGTGACAGCAGACTGTGGAGCTGTGAACTAGTTTAGTAGATCTTGGTGCGCGAGAGTTGCAACCAGTTATCGCTGAGTCAGGTGTCGTAGTACAGTTTGTTAGTAGACCGACTCGTTTGCTGCCCAAAGTGACCCGTTTGCGGCATGTCCAGCCGGATTTCTGGTATCTGCTGAAGAAGAGAGTGTGAGAGATTAATCCTCAAACGAATATCGTCTGTCAACTTGAGTCAACTTGGGGACTGCCGTGGCCAGAAGTCCGTCGTCACCATGAACAAGGTACGAGCGCTCTATGGACGGATCTTCAAAGCAATTGATTTGAATTGGATATTGCTGACCACGTCAAACCGTCGGACGACACCCAATTTGCAATTGTAAAACGGTGTTCAACCTCTCCTCGCGAAAACCTTAAGCCGTTGATCCCAATCGTTGATCGTGCTTGGTGCTTGGGTGCCCTTGGACCTCTTACTAATTAGAATGCCTTTTCGTGCGCACTCAAACACACGTGTTTGTACAATTCGTGTGCGCGCGCGAGGTGATTTGTTCAGGTTTTTTTTTTGTTAACATTTCAGTGGAAGGTGCCGGACACGAACACAGAACTTAAAGTTGAACGGTTGAACCTAGATGTGAATTGTGCAAAATTGATAGGTTCAAGGTGCAACTTGGTTAAAACGATCGATCAAGCTTTGAGAACTAAACATGGAAAATTAGTTTCAGAAGCAAAATAATTTCGTAAACAATTTAAACGAAGGCATTCGAAATTGAATTTATTCAAAGCAAATAAAAAAACAATCAAGGATCATTAGGTATTAAAAGTGTCTGGAAAATTTAATAAGAACAGTAAATAATTTATTTCCGAAGTCTCAGCCATTCAATTATCCGAAGTATTATTTAAAAAAAATACATTTTTGAGTTAAGTACTGTGGAACTGTGTGTCGAACTATGACATATCGCAGAGAATTAAATTTTCATAATCAAGCTGAAAACTAATGTCAAACTATTTGTTTTGATATCAAATCAAATCAAATTTTAAGGAAACTGATTGATTTATTAGTGTAATTTTCAATACATAATAAAGCTTATTTTGAAAATACAGTCGACTCTCTCGTTGTCAATATCAAAGGGACCATCGAGAAAGAGAATAAGCTTTCTACAGAACGATGCAAATGGAGGGAGAGAATCATGGACACATACATCAACAATAATTTCGCAATTCGCAATTCGCAATTTTCAGTGTAAGAACGGGCCTTGACCGATCTTATGCACAAGGTTCCCGACGAACACGCACTGCCCTTACACCTACATCTCACCCTTGCTCTGAGTCAGTACGAGCAGCACGCTAGAACACGCTTTGAGTGTTCGTGCCAGGCATGCACACCTTCTTTTCCGGTTACGCATTTTAACTCGGCCGGGGGTGGTACAGTACGTAGGGTTAGATGTAAGTAAATTTATGAGAAATCTAGAGTGAAATGGTAATATTGGTTGGGGGATTTGATTTGGTTGAAGTTTTGAGGGGGGAGGAGGGTAGGAGAGTGGGGAGGGCGAGGGGGAAAGAAGGAAATTGTGTTTTTCTCTCTCTATATATGAATATCTGTTGATTAGCAAATGGGGGAAAAATAATGGGATTGAGTGGGGTGTTTAGAAGTTAAGGGTGTGGGGGAAGTGATTAGGGATGGTTTGGGGATTTTTTAGGGGGGGGTGGGGTGGGGTTGGATTTTTATTGGGGGGTGGGGTAGGGTGGGGGGTGATAGGGGTTTAAGGGGGGGGAGTGGGGGGGGAGGGGGGGTGGGGGGGGGGGAGGGGGGGGTGATGAGTGAGTGTGTGTGTAGTGGAGGGAGGGGGGAGAGGGGGGGGGTATGGGGGGGGGAAGTTATGGGGTGGATTTGGGGGATTTTTGGTATTGTGGTTTAGCGGGGGGGTTGAGGGGTGGTTTGAGGATTTTGGGGTGTTGGAGGGTGTAAGATGTGGGGGTTGTTTTGGTGAGTTGGTGGGTTTATTGGGGGTATTGGTTTTTTGTTAGTGGGGTTGTGATTGTGTTTTTTTTGTGTTGGTGGTAATTTGTTGTTTTTTTTTTTGGTTATTGTGAGTTGTTATTATTATTTATTAGTTGTTTGGTGTTGTTTTGGATGTGTGTGTTAAGGTGGAATTGTGTGTATGTATTGTTTTATTTTTGGTTATGAGAGATTGTTGGATTATGTATGGGGGGGTATGTATGATGATATTAGGTATTTTGTTATGTTGCGTAGTATTTTGTAGTTAGAGGAGGATGTGTTTGGTTTCTCTGTATTGACACTTTCTCTCTTTCTATAACGGGTGCGCGCGCGATTATGTTAGTGTAGGGTATGATTATTGAAAACAAAATAAACAGAATATAGATGGTAGATAGAGAACCTGGAGCTTATTCGAGAACGGACATCTCAAATCAAAAGCACCAATCGAAGCACGAGAACCGTCACAAAGGATTTTGCTCGATAGGCACCATACGTTTGTCAGCTCCCGTGCCTCGACTGGCACCTCAGGCTCGAGATGTCCGTTCTCTAACAAGCTCCAGGCTCTCTAATGGTAGATAAAAACGAAAAGAAGAGAAACCCCGTTCTGCGATGCTCAGGTACATCCACAGCAGTTGACTCAACATACTGCGAATCAAAACAATACCGTCTACAATCACAAATTACTTCCCTTTCCCACATTGTCGCGCCCCTTTCTTTTAGCCGTCTCGACTCTGACCCGCGGTGGTCAAAGGTTTACGATCCGTTTCCACAGGCCACCAGCTAGGTCATCATGAAAACCAAGCCAACGTGGAGGTAAGAAAATAGGACACTTGCAAGGAACCAGAGCTATACTGTCTTGATCAAGAATGATCTAACAGGACTACGGACGTAGTCAGTGTCGCTCCTTCCAGGATGTTCCTCACCTGAGCGTCAACTGAAGAGGTATCATCAGCATCATTCGCACTTGGCCTGCAACACATACATCAACAATAATTGAATATAAAATTCCCTTCAAAGCTCCATTTAGCAAATAAAATTGTTCTCGAAAGGTATAAATTTTATGACAGTAAATGAAATCCAACAACCATCGAACTACAACTTCTTCGAATATGAGAGAATATCTCCAAATCGAATGCATCAAAGTCTGCAATTAAGACCATTCTCTACCAAAACCGGAAATGGATTTTATTTGTATTTTTTGATTTGGCTCAAACTTTGTGGGGGCCTTCCCTATGACCAAATAAGCTATTTTGTGTCAACGGTTCACCCATACAAGTCTCCATACAATTTTGGCAGCTGTCCATTGAGCTAACTAAGGCCGATCTCACGCACACTTGCACACCATTTGTTTTGCTGGCGGGTACAAAATTTAACCTCAATCTTTTTCGTGTACGTATACGCAATACATGCGCACGTAGATAACTCTATACAAAAATAATACGTAAATCGATGCCAACATTTCAAAAAGCATCATGTACAAACCATGCATTTTGAGAAAAACGCATTTGAATGTTGAGCATCCATTTTCAATTACCATTTTTATATGAAAGCAAAATAAGATGTTCTAATGATAACAAACGATGAAAAACGTTGCTTTTGTTGATACTTGATCATCCATATTCAATAAAACATTATTTCCGTAATTTTATTTGAGAAAAACAAACATAACTTCTTTTGAAATCACCAACGTCGATATCACCCTGCTGTCACTGAGGGGGGCGCTTTGTTATGATTCGTTTTTCTTCGCCGAATGTACATGGCGCTTTGTTCATGTTGCTTTTTTTTCGTCACGAGGTTTATGTAGCCTTTTGTTTGACAGGTTGACAGGGCTATATAAACAGGGACTGCTGATGGCAGAGATTTTGTTTATGTTACTTTATTTAAAATAATGATTAAACAGACTTTACTGAAGTAACTTTTGCTCATTTTTGGTGGAGAGGTAGCTTATTAGAAGTACTTTCAGAATATACAATAACCCAGAAAGTGTCAAAATGTACATGATGCCTTTTGAAATGTTACCGTCGAAATATTCAAACAGTTGTAACTTTTGAATGAATTTTCTGATCGATTTGGTGTCTTTGGCAAAGTTTTAGGTATTGTTGAGGACTATTGAGAAAAAAGAGGTACACGGAAAAAATTGCAGATTTTTTAATTAACTTTGTTTTACAAAAACTCAATTTCGCAAAATACATATTTTTTGATTTTCGAGATTTTTTGATATGTTTTAGGGGACAAATATTCGCAACTTTTGAGCCATAGAAAAGATTGGTCAAAAAATCTGCCGCCGAGTTATGATTTTTTTTAAAAATAGTGATTTTTGGAAAAACTCGAAATTTCATGCAAACACAAATTTGACGTTATTTTTTAATGTAAAATTGAATTTCCAATCGTACTCTACAGATTTTTTGATACAGGGCTCTGTTTTCAAGAAATAGCCCCCGAATGTTTGATTTTAGCGAAATATTTTCCGTTTTTCGATTTTTAAAAATAGTGACCATGAGTGACCATTTCTACAAATATTTTTTTAAGTTCTGAAAATGTGCTATACAATTGTCTAAAAGACATTGAAGATTGGACCTCGGGTTGCTGAGATACAGCCGCTTTAAGGAAAGGAAACACTAAAATTGTAGTTTTCTAAGTTTCAACTAAACAACCCACCATTTTCTAATGTCGATATCTCAGCAACTAATGGTCCGATTTTCAATGTTAAAACATGAAACATTCGTGAAATTTTCCGATCTTTTCGAAAAAAATATTTTGAAAAAAATTAAATCAAGACTAGCATTTTAAATGGGCGTAATATTCAATGTTTGGCCCTTTTGAAATGTTAGTCTTGATTTAAAAGTTTACAAAATATTTTTTTCGAAAAGATCGGAAAATTTTACGAATGTTTCATGTCTTAACATTGAAAATTGGACCATTAGTTGCTGAAGCAGGCCAAGTGCGAATGATTCTGATGATATCTCTTCAGTTGACGCTCAGGCGAGGAACATCCTGGAAGGAGCGTCACTGACTACGTCCGTAGTCCTGTTAGATCTTTCTTGATCAGGACAGTATAGCTCTGGTTCCTTGCAAGTGTCCTATTTTCTTACCTCCACGTTGGCTTGGTTTTCATGATGACCTAGCTGGTGGCCTGTGGAAACGGATCGTAAACCTTTGACCAGCGAGGGTCAGAGTCGAGACGGCTAAAAGAAAGGGGCGCGACAATGTGGGAAAGGGAAGTAATTTGTGATTGTAGACGGTATTGTTTTGATTCGCAGTATGTTGAGTCAACTGGCGGTGGATGGTACCTGAGGCATCGCGAGTTCGGGGGCGTCGCTAGCATCGCATGGGACTGAGTTAATCGAGCTATCAGCGGGTTAGTGGGGGTCACTCGATTGTGTGGTTTAGAGGGCGGCGTCGTTTACTATCCGGGGTGGGAGTCGGGGTACTTTGTGTGAGGAGATGAAGTGTCAGATTAGAGTGGATTAGAGTGGGGGTAATTGGTAGGAGGAGGGATTATTTAGGGGGAGGGGAGGGAATCTAGGTTGGGGGATGAGGGGGTGGGATTGGGGGGGGGGTGGTGATGGGAAGGGGGGGGTGGGTGAGTGGGGTTGGTTGTGAGATGAGGAAAGTGGATTTTGGGGGAAAGATTGTATTGAGTTGAGGTGGGGGGGGTAAGAGTGGGTGGTAGTGGGGTTGGGAGTGTTAGAGATGTGTTGGTAGTGAGGGAGGGGTAAGTGGGGGGGTGGAGTTTTGTGGTGTTGGAGGGATAGTAATGGGAAGGTGGGGGTTTGAGGATAAGGGGAGAGTTTTGATGGGGTGGGGTGAAAGGTAGATGTGGGGGGTTGGTGTTTGGTGGTTATATTTGTGGTAGTGGGGTAGGGGGTTTTAGGGGTGTTTTGGAGGTGGTAATTTTGTGGGGTTATTTTATAAGAGTATTTTGTTTGTGATTATGTGTTTATAGTAGATTATTGTGGTTGTGGGATGGTGTTTTATTGTATATGGTTTGTTATTGGTGGGGGGGTTGGATTTAGTTTTTGTTTTATGGGGGGGAGGGTTGGTTTGGGGTGTGGATATAGTGTTTGGGGTGGAGAGGTGTAGGTATGATTTAAAGTAGGTTGGGTAATAAAAAGGAAGTGGGTTTTGGAGGTTAAGGTTTTGTTGGGGGGATGGAAGGGATAGTTATAGATTTGAGGGGGAGTAGATGTTGCTACGACTATCGCTGAGCAAGTGTTAGTTGTGTAGGGGTTAGGGAAGAGCGTGTTTACGGTCGGGATTCCTGGTGCTTAAGTGCGTCAAGGAAATCTTACCAAACTGAAAAGTTGCGATATGTGCGAATTGAAAATTGGGACCATGATTGATGATATATCGACCATTAACTAAATGGTGGGGTTGTTTAGGTGAGACTTCCGGAAACGACAAATTGTGTGGGGCTGGTGTCCGAAAGCGGCGGTAGCTCGCTACCCGTGGGTCCAATCCTTCATGTGCTTTTGAATAAATTTTGTAGCAAATTTTCTGTGCTTTTCAAAACAAATATTTTTAGAATTGGTACTTTTTGGGATAAAGTGAATATACATAACTGCGCGAGCGCGTATTTCGCGCAAACGTCAAACCTTTTGTTGGTAAAAGAGACATATCTGTGAAGATCCGGGAGACGTTATCAAATAAATCTTGTAAAGGACTTTCGTTTGGAAAGGTAGGTCTTTTTGTTGATTGCATTGTTAGTGTGGGGAGACTCTTCTCTCTCACTAGTGGGAGATGCATTCGCTCTCTATTGTTACGAGATGTAGTGTATTTGGCGAGGGCATAGGATACGGTTGTGGAGTATACTTGTCTTTAGATTGTGTGGGGTATGTTCAAGTTATTAATTTGGGAATCGTCGGATGGGGGGGGGGTTGTAGAGTGTGTATTGGGAAGTTCCTTATTATCAAAGTATTTCGATTGTTTTGCTTATGTGGGGTGTTTTTGAAATGCGGCTTTGTTGTCAGGGGATTTCTAAGTCACCGAATATGGATGAAATGTAGATTTTGTTGTAAGCCTTTTCATGAAAGGTCGCTAAGTATGGGGGGGGTCTTCGCCACTCAAGTGAAATCGAAATACGATTATAGAATGGTTGTGAATTTGGGTCGCATAGGGTCCCTCAACCAGGGTCACTAGACCAGTAATTAACACAGGGTATTGATCGGCGTCTGCTCTTCAAAGATTCGAAAGTCTACCGTATAGAGTGATCGAGTCCGCTGCGTCGGGTTCCAGCGTATTGTAACTTCACGTCACGCCGACTCTCAGTGCCGCTCGGTAAGCAGCATTAAGAAGATGCCTTGCCCCTTCCTGACCCGTCTGAGCACCAGCTACGTGCGCAACTACGCCCCGGCCCTGCTGAAGGCGTACGGCGCCCAGTGTCCGGTGGTGGCGCGCACCATCTCGACGCTGCAGAACCCGCCGCCGTCGGTGGAGTCTGCGTCCGCCAAGGTGGAGCAGAACCGGAACCTGAGCTCGCTGCAGCAGCCCAAGCCCAAGGAGGAGGGGGGCAAAAAGTGTCCGTTCCTGAGCACGGCCGCGCCCCACGTCAAGGAGCTGGGCGCGGAAAGTGTGGACGTTCCGGCGAGCCGGCCTTTCCAGTACGAGGAGTTCTTCCACGAGCAGATTATGCGCAAGAAGAAGGACCACTCGTACCGGGTGTTCAAGAAGGTGAACCGTCTGGCCGAGGCCGGTAAGTTCCCCCAGGCGCTGGAGTACTCCTGGGGTGAGCGTCCGATTACGGTGTGGTGCTCGAACGACTATCTGGGCATGTCGTGCCACCCGGAGGTCAAGAAGGCCGTGGCGAACGCGCTGGAGACGTACGGCGCGGGAGCAGGAGGAACTCGGAACATTTCCGGCAACTCGCTGAACCACGAGAATCTCGAGAAGCGGCTGGCCCAGCTGCACGAGAAGGAAGGGGCGTTGCTCTTCACCTCGTGCTTCGTGGCCAACGATTCGACGCTGTTTACGCTGGCCAAGGCTCTGCCCGGATGCCACATCTTCTCGGACGCCGGAAACCACGCGTCGATGATCATGGGCATCAAGAACAGCGGAGTGCCGAAGCACATCTTCCGCCACAACGATCCTGCGCACCTGCGCGAACTGCTCTCCAAGGTGGACAAGTCGCTGCCTAAGATTGTTGCATTTGAGACGGTGCACTCGATGACGGGGGCAATCTGTCCGCTGGAGGAACTGTGCGACATTGCGCACGAGTTTGGCGCGTTGACGTTCGTCGACGAGGTCCATGCCGTTGGGCTGTACGGCGCTCACGGTGCCGGTGTAGGAGAACGTGAAGGTCTGCTGCACAAGATGGACATCGTGTCGGGAACGCTCGGCAAGGCGTTCGGCAACGTGGGCGGCTACATCGCCAGCACCTCGCTGCTGATCGACATGGTCCGCTCGTACGCGGCCGGGTTCATCTTCACCACTTCGCTGCCACCGACGGTCCTGTGCGGTGCCCTGAAGGCCGTCGAGATCCTGGCCTCGGACGAGGGTCGTGAGTTGCGCGCCCGTCACCAGGACAACGTCCGTTACCTGCGCACAAAGCTCCAGCAGGAAGGATTCCCCGTCGAGCACACCCCAAGCCACATCATTCCAGTTAAGATCGGCAACCCGGCCCAGTGCACCGAGGTGTCGGATCAGATGATCAAACGCTTCGGCCACTACATCCAGGCCATCAACTACCCGACGGTGGCACGTGGCGAGGAGAAGCTCCGTCTGGCGCCGACACCGCATCACAACCGCGACATGATGGACATCCTGATCCGGGACATGAAGGTCGTCTGGAAGGACCTGGGGCTGCCGCTGAACGGACCACCGTGCACTGCGGTAAGTTTGACAAACTGATAGCTTTTGATGTTTTTTCTAATTAGTTTATCGATGGTCCCCCTAAAGTTAGTGGCAAAATAACATTGAAAAGTACTAGACAACAATAAAATAACTTTTTATGTTATTGGAGTGTTATTGTAATATCATGTTATTTTCTCCTTCCGACAGGAGTGCACCTTCTGCCGTAAACCGCTGCTGTTCGATCGCTTCGAGTCGCGCACCAAGGCCGCTTGCGCCGCCGAAATCAACTGTCAGATCCCGAACTGCCCCCAGATTGCGGCCATCGCAAACTAAGCCCACTCTCACAGCTCTCTCGCGCCGGAAGTGGGCCGCAGTCTGAGTCAGACAGAAAATATTCCACGCAAAAAAAAAAAGAATTTCAAAAATTTCGGTGAATGGTGTCTGTGTACTATTTCTTGTTTTTATGTTCAATGTTCAACAGCAGCAGCATATCGTGCAGTCACGTGTCTCTAGGTGTCCTTCCGGAACCGGAAGTGTTTTTTCTTTGTTAAATTTAATGCTATTTCCACGCAACTGTGATCAAATGGACATAGTGGTGTCAATACTTTTTTTTTAAACATGTCTGTTGGTTTACTTTTATGTTGTTTTTCTTTTTTTAAATAATTCGTAATGCAAAGGCAAGAACCGTTTTGTTATGTTACCTTCAAATAAATTGTGAAAACGGTTTGCTTTTAAAATTCCTGCAAATGTTACCATCAGGTCAAAAAGCCTCCCATGAAAATACCATGTGTATGTCGATATGTTGTTGACAATAAAAAAAAGATAAAATATATATCTGTGTGGAACAATATATCAAATGTTGCAAATATAAAGCAAAAGTTGTTTTTTCTTCATCCGAAAGTCCTGGGTCGAAGATTATATCAACCACAAATTTATTTATTTATTCAATGAAAAAGAAAAACGGCTTGGCTAATTTAAATTCTTTGAGCAATTCTCTACGAAATCGATCTTTTTTCTTCAATTTTAATTTTTATATTTTTTTTTTATCCGACTGAAACTTCATCAATTTGGTATGCCCAAAGAAGCCATTTTGCATCATTAGTTTTTCCATATAATTTTCCATACAGATTTGGCAGCTGTCCATACAAAAATGATGTATGAAAATTCAAAAATCTGTATCTTTTGAAGGAATTTTTCGATCAATTTGGTGTCTTCGGCAAAGTTGTAGGTATGGATACGGACTACACTGGAAAAAAAATGATACACGGTAAAAAAATGGTGATTTTTTTATTAAACTTTTTATCACTAAAACTTGATTTGCAAAAAAACATAAAAATCGAAGTAGGTCGCGTAATAGGAAGGTCGTGAAATTTTTGCTCGCGTCATATTCGATGAAAAAAACATATTTTTTATAAAAATTGAAAAAGATATCTTTTTTTAAAGTCGTCGGTAACATTCCGTCCCGTGGTTCCTTCGCGTATCGTTAAATCTCCGGTGAAGAGGTGGAGTGTCCCCCACCAAATGAATTGTTTTTTTCAATAGAGGAAAAGTTGTTTTGTGGATAAAAATCAGCTGGGTCTTAAGAGCAAAAGCTTAAAAAAGAATATTCCGTGTTTTTACGCAGTGCCCGTTGGAACCATTTAGGCACTAGTTCTAGAAAAAGTTTCCACTTGCTGTTATGTGATGTATGAATAGTAGTATTGTGGTCAGTGAATGTCCTGTTCCGTGAAGTGAGGACCAACTCCGTCCGAAAACGGGGCCGAAGATGGATCCAGAGACTTATTGGCATTTCGAGGACCATGACCGGAGTGGGGTCTGGCCAGTGGTGTTTTCTGTGTGTGGCTGCCCTCTAAAAAATCAAGGATTTAGCTGAAGAGGCAATTTTGCTGCGCAAATGATTTCGAGTCAAGAAGAATTGGGACTGGTTCTAGAAGAAACGCAAGCCATGATCGAGAAATTTGGTGAGATCTGCCCATTTTAAATCCATAGCTTAACTGATGCCTTTGTGAGGGAAGCAAGTAAATTTTGCTCCCCATACGCATTGACTTTCTTTGCGTTCAACTTGCTCTCCATCTGCCTTGACTTTTTCTTATTCCTGATTTACTGTTCTTCTTTTGCTTCTTCCTACCATCTGTTTCTTTTGTGTCCTTGTGAGGGGATCATCGATCCATCCGCATTGACATAATATCTTTTCATTTTTCGTCTTGTCTTTCTTCTTATATTTCATTGCTTTTTTCACACTTACTACCAGTCTTTGTGAGGGGATACTGAGCTCGATTTGCTCTCCATCCGCATTGACCTTTTCTCATCTATGATTTTCCTTTTCATTAGTAGTTAGAATCAAAGCCGGGGATCGGGGAGGGAGCATCAGGGCAGTGGACAGTATGCTGTAGTGGCGGAGACTGGATGTAGATAGTGGAAGACCAGAACTACGTCACAAGGGGAAAATAGTGTATTAATTGTACAATTCTTAAGGATTGTCTAATTACTACATCTATTGACCTCTGTCAGTTTCCAGCTGTCTGCCGCGCCCTTTTAGGCCCCCAACAGGGTGCGAGCCCTGTTTTTCAGCTTTGTCAGACTTTTTTCGGAGTTATTGGAGGTTACTGTCGGAAGGAGATTCTCATCCCCTGAGGACACCGTGAGTGATTTTGCTTGTTCGCGTCCAACCACCCCCTTTTGGCCCTTCATACGGCAGTAATTTGAAGATGCTCCCTTTAAGTCTGAGCCACTGTAATTCTAGGCAACCGCTACATAGGTCATCCTTGTGGCCCTGTTGGTTATCACATCAAATCAAATCAAATCAAAACTTGATTTGCAAAAAAACACTATTTTTATTTTTTTAATTTTTTTGATATGTTTTAGAGGACATAAAATGCCAACTTTTCTGAAATTTCCAGGTTGTGCAAAAAATCATTAACCGAGTTATGAATTTTTTAATCAATACTGATTTTTTCAAAAAATCAAAATTTTGATCGCAAAAATTTTTTAACTTCATTTTTCGAATAAAATCGAATTTGCAATTAAAAAGTACTTCTGAGAAATTTTGATCTCTACTCTATTCTGGTGAGGTGTCAATCCAGAAAATCGAAAAATGTCGCGCGTTACGAAAATGTTGCATGCTTGGTACTGGGGAAGGGGTCTGCAACGCAACAAAACACTGTTGCGTGGAATTTTCCACACAGTTGCAACAAAAAGCGAATGATGAGGTTTGGGATAACCGGCGCAAAGAGGCGGGGCATCCGTCACCATTTTGAGCCAATATAACCCCGCTCGATCAGCCCAGGGAAATCATTCTATCGCTGGACGCCGAGGAGTAAACAACAACCTGGACCTGGAAGTAGATGGCCTGGAGGCCCAGAAGCAGTTGGCCGAAAAGCAGCTGGCCTGGAGCAAGGTGCAGCCCAAGCGGAGGCAGGCCAGCCGGAATATACTGGCCACAAGACCCGGATTGGCCAGAACCCTCAGGGGTGTTCCGATGGAAGGCCATACGAGACTGGACAATATGGGTATCAAACTTCTTGGATTTTGATACTGGTGATGAAAATGGTCATTTCGACAGTATTGGCTACAACCTGGAGTGGCCGGTGCCCTCAGGGAGGTTGTCCCGGGTGGACATTTTACGAACTAAACGATTTTGGGCAATATGGGTATCAAAATTCATGGTTTTCAATACTGGTAATGAAAATGGCCATTTTAACAGCATTGGCCAAAACCTGGAGTGGCCGGTGCCCTTAGGGAGGATCTCTCGGGAGGACATATACCGAACCATACGATTTTTGGCAATATGGGTAACAAAATTCATGTTTTTCAATACTGGTAATGAAAAAGACCATTTTGAAAGTATTGGCCAAAACCTGGAGTGGCCGGTGCCCTCAGGGAGGTCCTCCCGGGAGGAAATTTACCGAACCATATGATTTTGAGCAATTGTTCAAGGCTCAACTGTGATCATTGACGATGACGGTGGAATGAAAATCGTTGGCAAAAATGCTGCCTTCACGACTCATCGACATAACAAAACAGCCAATCAGAGAGCGGAAAGAATTTTTGCGTGGGTCAAAGCACGCGCTTGCTTGTTCAAGGCCAACTGCGATCGTTTGAAGTTTGACACTTGCAAGCAAAAATTGTTAATATTCGTAATTTTTTTTAAATGAAAATTTTGGGGGAAATATTTAAATGAATTTAAACGCCAAGCGTCAAAAGCTTTAAAAATGCACCAAAAGCAGTGCATGAATCATTTGAAACAATAACTCTTTCGGGAATTTTTCGTTGGTGCTGAAAAGCGCCATTTTGTTAAATTGCAGCAGAAGTTGATTCTTGTGGCTATCTTCTCGAGCGTCCATCCAAGTAGGCCTTGTTTTTCTCCTTCGACGTCGTTTTGGCAGCAATTTCACGCACACGGTGGCATGTTTCTTCTTCTCGGAGCTCACTCTTGATTTCCTCCAGTTGTTGATTTTTTTCCGCTGCTGCTGCTGCTGCTGCTGCTACGATATTGTCGGTTCGAACGATGACGATGGAATGAAAATCGGTGGCAAAAATGCTGCCTTTACGACTTCCCATTCCCACCAGTGCATCAAAAAGCGAATGACGTAGGAATTGGATAACCGGCGCAAAGGGGCGGGACATCCGTCTCCATTCTAAGCCAACATAACCCCGCTCCGTCAACCCTGGGAAATCATTCTATCGATGGACGCAGAGGAGTAAACAACAACCTGGACCTGGAAGCAGTTGGCCGAAAAGCAGCTAGCTCGGAGCTAGGAGCAGACCAAGCGGAGGCAGGCCAGCCAGAATAATTGAGAGCCACCGGAATATTCTGGCCACAAGACCCGGAGTGGCCAGATTCCTCAGGGGTGTTCCGATGGAAGGCCATACGAGACTGGACAACATGGGTATCAAACTTCTTGGATTTTGATACTGGTGATGAAAATGGTCATTTTGACAGTATTGGCTACAACCTGGAGTGGCCGGTGCCCTCAGGGAGGTTGTCCCGGGTGGACATTTAACGAACTTAACCGATTTTCGGCAATATAAGTATCAAAATTCATGATTTTCAATACTGGTAATGCAAATGGCCATTTTGACAGTATTGGCCCCAACCTGGAGTGGCCGGTGCCCTCAGGGAGGTTCTCCCGAACCATACGATTTTGGGCAATATTGGTATCAAATTTCATGGTTTTTGATATTGGTAATGAAAATGGCAATTTAGAAAAAGTTGGCCAAAAGCTGCAGTGGCCGGTGCCCTAAAGGAAAGTTTTCCCGGGAAGACATCTGGCAGTTTTGGCAATATGGGTATCACAACCAATGGTTTACAATACTGGCCATTTCGAAAAAAGGTGGCAACAATCTGGAGAGGCCGCTACCTCACGATTGTTCCGATTGGGGGACAAACATCGAATTATAGAGATATCATGGTTTTTTAATACGGAGCTTAAAAGAAATTAAACGAAAATATAAATCCAATTATGTTTTGATTTAATCTGACGCATAATTCAACAAAATTGCTCAATTTTAAAAGCTTTTCTGCTAAGTTCTTTGTCATACTGGTCATGTGTAACATAACCACCTGCACCTTTTTTATAAAGGGGCCCGTTTTCAAAATATATTATAGCTACCACAAGTTTGATTTTAGCGGAATATTTTCAGTTTTTCGATTTTCAAAAATGGTGACCATGAGTGATCATTTCTAAAATATATATATTTTCTATAAGTTCAGAAAATTTGCTATAAATTTGTCTGAGAGACAAATTGAAGTTGACTTTTTGTGAAAGAAAGTTAATAAAAATCGATTTTTTTTTCCGTGTATCGATTTATTCTCGATAGCCCTCCATTTTTGCCGAAGACACCAAATCAACCAAAAAAAAATCCTTGAGAAATACTAATTTTCAAATATTTACTTACCATTTTTGTATGGACAGCTGCCAACATCGTATGAAGACTTGTATGGGTGAACCAATGACACAAAATAGCTTTTTTAAGCATAGGGAAGGCCCCCAAAAAGTATCAGCCAAATAAAAAAATACAACTAAAATCCATTTCCGGTTTTGGTAGAAAATTGCTCATGCTGCAAAAAAAGTTGAGGAAATTTCTTTCAATTCCGTTGAAGTCATAACTCGCTATCAGATCTTTTGACAAATTTTCTATTTATTCCAGTAGACCACATTCGAAACGATTACTTTCCAAACATTGAAACGAGAAAGTTGCGCGCACTTTTTATTTACTTTACTGGAACTCTTTGTGCGTACGTAGAAACAACTCTGCGCTTAATCTCCGGCCGTGTTGACCGTGATGGTCTTGCCCTTCGGATCGTCGAACCGGTCCATCGTGCGGATGTCCATCATCCAGGTGATGCCGTACGCCCCGATGAAGATGAAAATAAACACCAGGAACAGTCCGGTGAGAATTCCGGGCGTAGTGAAGCCAACACAGTTCCAGGCGTCGCCAAACTTGACAAAGTCCGGTTCGTCTTGTTTTTGCCAGTGCGGCTGCAGCTGGACCTCGGTCAGCACGATTTCGTTCTTCATGTCCGGCGTGACGTAGCGCATGTCGTTACAGCGGTACGAAAAGTGCTGGTTGATGTCCACGCGGTGGCGCAGGTAATACGGCACCTGGTTGTACGTTACACCCATGATTTGCCAGTTGCCTTGGGCGAGGGCAAAGTTGATGCGGAGATCGGCCGCGGGACCGCTCAGGTTGACCTGCAGGGTGGTGTCCGAGCTGTTGGCATCCTCCTTGGTGACGCCGTTGAAGACCACCGCGGTCAACGGACCTCCGACGGGGCCGGCCTCGAACTTTTCGTAGTACATCATGAAAGTGTTCGGAATCTGGAGGACATCATTGGGGACGGTCGGTTCCGCCTGACGTGTGCGACGGATCAGCGACGAGTAGCGGAAGGACGGCGTCTTGCCGGTGTACACGGCCAGCAGGTTCGGGAACTCCGCCCGCAGTCGGTTATATAAACCATCGATCAAAGCGTCATGTGACGCAAAGTCGTCCCCGCTCAGGTTGACCACCACGATGGAACCCGCCTTCGGCACAATCCGCTCGCTCAGCGAACCATCCCCGGCCAGCTGAACGCTCTGGATATCCTCAAAGTCACTCCCGAACGTGGCCATCGGTTCCTGCACGCTCGGCAGGTACGACTTGCGCTCGACCTTGGCCAGGTTCCGGAAGCACGTCTGCGTCTTCAGCTTGCACTGGGCCAAATCCTCCGTCGAGAGGCGCTCCTCGGCGAACACCACCGTGAACGTTCCGGCATCGGTCTGCGATTCCAGCAGGGCCGCAAACTCCGCCGTCGTGTACTGGGACAGCGCCGGAACGTAGGTCACGCTGCAAAAAAACAAACATCACATGACCCACTCACTCCTGACCATATTGAACCTCAATACTCACGATGGCTTGCCCCAGATGAAAACGGGAACATCCGACGCCAGGGCGGAGGTGGACAACGCCACCAGCGCCAGAAGCGCCGCGGCACAGCAACCAAACTTCATCGTTTAGGACTTCAACTTTTTTGTCTGCTTTTGGACGTAGGGGACACGAACCTGCCAATGGTCCGGAATCGTTTGCGGAGCGCGATTTCTTTTCTCCTCCACGGGCGAATTCCAAAATGGGTCTCGTGACTGACTCAGCTGACGCAATGACGATGATGACAGAAGGCTGGGATGGCGACTGGCTGCGTACGACATTCGGTCGATGTTGCACGGTGATTGGAGGAAAGGCATTTTGGGAGGTAAAATTACTCAAGATTGAAACATTCGCAAACCGCCTTATTTTTCAAAATGCTGATTAAAAAAAAAATGGATTTCATTCAATATAAACAGAAAATACATTGGTCTTATTTGAGATGGGCAAAGAAGAGCGAGCAGTTTGACTAAAAAGCCGTTCAAAGATGGAAATATTTTGAAACTTGTCTTGTTTTGGTTCACAAAATTTAACTCATCGAATTTTCTAAATAATTGCAGTATTAAATTTGTTATGTAGTTGAAAATGTAATTTCACAAAAAGATGGATTTTTGAACCTCCTCCACCTCGTTATAAAAAATCGTCAAAAAAAACCATTTCTGATCTAGTTTCTGATCCTTTTTTGCCTTTCTTACTAAAGAAAGGTATTTTATTTTTATTTTTTCATTTTAATGCACAGAAATAAATTGACAAGACAACATTTCTGGAGTTTATTTTTTTTATTTTATTTATTTATTTATTTATTTTTTTTTTTTTTGAAAAGGTTCAATAAACCAAATTTTCAGTTTTCTTTTTGGGTGTTTTTTAATACCCCTGACCCCTGACTCAAGACGGTTTCAAAAACACCCAAAAAACAAAAACTGGAAATTTGGTTTATTGGACCTATTCAAAAAAAAATCCAGATTTCTAAAATAAATTTTCAAAAGGTCCTATCTGCATAGGAAGCCCATGAGGAATAGATTGTTTTGAAAGTTTAATCTAGATTTCTTCAATAGATCAAAATTTGATATTGTCAAGAAGGGCCGCCAAGTTATTTTTTTTAAATTGATTTAAAAGTTCATTTAATCCCTCGCGGTCGTACAAACCGGATTTTTACTCAGGAAAATATAACTCAAATACAAATTCAAGCATTTCGAAATGAACTTGGAATTTTTTCCCAAAAAACTACTAAATAAACCATGTAAATTCGAAAAAAACAAAATCTTGCCCGTTTAAACATTATTGCCAAAAACCATATCAGTATTTTTTTATTTTACCAGAAATAAACGTAAATTCGTAAAATTAATGGCAACTTTATTTAAAATCTAAAACTGAAGCTTTTTTCAAATAATTTGTAACAATCCAATAAAAAAAAACATGCCTTAAAATTAACTTTTTATCAAAATCTTGAAAAAGAGAAAAAAGTTATTCAAATGAGCCGCTCATTTCAATGAGCGAGCAAAAATCAGTAGCTCCTAAAAAGGGCGATTTTGTCGTTCATACCCGCTGAGAATTTTGGCTCGCGCCTCGAGTCGATCTGGCTCGAGATGGAGTCGAGGCTCTTTTTGAATAGAATTAGCTGCATAAAACTCTAAATCCGTCCAGTGCTTGATTCCGAAAATTCTAAAGTTTAAAAATTCAAAAAGAACAAATTAAAAAACATAACATCAATTATATTTATCATTCTAACTGCCAAGCCCTTAAAAAAGTTGGAACGGTAAATTCAACGCGCTGGTTCTCGGGCATAACTCAACCAATAAGGACGATTCTTTTTTTTTTCAATGACCTAGAACTTTGCAGAACTCAATTTGATCAAATCAGTATATTTTGCGAACAAAAACATCGTTCAAACTTTGTTTTTTGCACGTAAAGTAAAGTCAGTAAAGTCTGTTTAATAATGATTTTAAATAAAGTAGCATAAACCAAATCTCTGACATCAGCAGTGCCTGTTTATATAGCCCTGTCAAATAAAAGACTACATGCATCATGAAAAAGACGCCATGTACATTGGAGGACGAAAAGCGAATCATAACAAAACTTCCTTTCCACTTGCAAAAAGCGCCATGTACATTCGGCGAAGAAAAACGAATCATAACAAAGGGTGATATAAACGTTGGTGATTTCAAAAAAAGTTATGTTTGTTTTTCTTAAATATTATGATGGAAATAATGTTTTAATGAAAATGGATGATCAAGTATCAATAAAAGCAACGTTTTTCAACGTTTGTTATCATTAGAACATCTTCTTTTACTTTTATATTAAAATGGGAATTGAAAAATTATGCTCAAAATTCATTTTTTTTCTCAGTTTAGGAGGAGAGGTAGCGGGTCTCATGGCGCAGGGGTAGCGGCTTCGGCTGCCGATCCCGATGATGCTATGAGACGCGGGTTCGATTCCCGCCTTATCCACTGAGCTTCTATCGGATGGTGAAGTAAAACGTCGGTCCCGGTTTCTCCTGTCTCGTCAGAGGCGCTGGAGCAGAAATCCCACGTTAGAGGAAGGCCATGCCCCGGGGGGCGTAGTGCCAATAGTTTCGTTTCGTTTCGGAGAGGTAGCTAATTAGGAGTACTTTCGGAATATGCAATAACCCAGAAAATGTCAAAATGTACATGATGCCTTTTGAAATGTTGCCGTCGAAATACGTTTTTCTCAAAACGCACGGTTTGTACATGATGCTTTTTTGAAATGTTGGCGTCGATTTTACCAAACTCAGTAGTTTTCACTTTACCGAACTGTTTATCATTTACCGAATTCTGTAAAAAAAATATAAGCGCGTGTAAATTTGAGAATTAGAAAAATTTTAAAGTCAGTTTTTTAGGATGATCTATATTTTTTAACTTTTTTAACCATTGAAATGTTTTTTTACTGTTTTAGAAACATTTTTAATTATAGAATGTTTTGATTGTTTAGCGTTTTTGAGGTTTAAAATATTAAAAATTAAAAAAAAAAACAGATTTGTCATGAGCATGAGCATGAGCATGGTTGACTCCGTTATTGACAGATCAGCTGAAGTTAAACAATGAATCAAAAATGATCAGTGGGAGCCAACCATTTGTTCACTGTTTAACCTCTGAAGATCTCTACTTTATTAGTCAATACCGGCGCCCTCCCAAGAAGCCTGCAGTTCAACGAAAGGGAGGCATGTTAGTCCGATTGTTGAAGTTGCAGACTCATCAAGCACATAGTTTTTCGCTATACACTCAAACCCCGATGGTTTGACACGAACTGTTGTCAAACGAACGGGGTCACTTTTTAGTTTGACACCCCTTTTACATGGAGTTCACACACACTACCGAACGTTTGTTTTGATAGTGTGCGTAAGCGCCGTGTAAAAAGTGACAGTTCGTCACTTTTTAGTTTGACTTTGACCAACCAACGGGGTACAAACTAAAAAAGTGTCAAACGAAAAAGTGACCAACCACCGGGGTTTGAGTGTATACTTGTTGATACCGCTTGAGACCGTTGAATCCACAGCATCTCCTTCAAGCATAACGTGATTTTTTTTTTTTTTTTGGGTTAGTAGGATAAGGTATTGGCTTTTCGATGCCTCCCGAGCTACGATGCTATGGGGAGGACTTTCATAACAAACCCGTCGGCGAGCCTTCCGAGCAACGATGCTATGGGAAGGTCTTTCTGGTTAACACACAAAATCACTCACACACAATTATTTTGCTCCACTATAAGGCTTTCTAGTCAGAAATTTACCAACACATTCAAAGTATGTTTACATGACAGCTGGACGTTTGTTTGCATCAGGTTTCCTATCTCTTTCTAGCAAATTTTTTTTGTCAGGCGACTTCTAGCTGGGTTTTTTGACTGACTGCCCGATATGTCAGCCAACATACTTCGCAGGGCTGTGACAGCTACAGCTCGATCATTGTTTGCATCAGGACACTGTGACGAGGAGTTCGTCATTTTTGAGTTAAATTATATTTTTTTCACTGGGCCTAGAAAGCCTTATTAACTCAACGACCCAAATTGTCAGTGCGTCTTTCGTTTATTATATAGAATTGGCTTTTTCACCGCAAAAAAAATAAAACCTTATTCGAAAAATTTAAACACAATCCACCCGACGCCGTGCCTTCCGATCAACGATGATATAGGAAGGGCTTTGAAAATCACAAAAGAAATCACTTTTCACTCCGAATATTTTTTACGACCACGCGCTCCCTTTGCCAATTATGCACTGATGACGCTGCATTTTCAGAGGGTAATCTTCTCCTCGCAGCACACAATACACGACAAAAATGCGAAACAAAAGGCACACACAAAAAAAAAATCACTTTTCACTCCGAATATTTTTTACGACCACGCGCTCCCTTTGTCAATTATGCACTGATGACGCTGCATTTTCAGAGGGTAATCTTCTCCTCGCAGCACACAATACACGACAAAAATGTGAAACAAAAGGCACACACAAAAAAAATCACTTTTCACTCCGAATATTTTTTACGACCACGCGCTCCCTTTGTCAATTATGCACTCTAAAAAAACAGATTTGTAATCACGATAAACTCTTCCAGCAAATGATACGACCATAACGATTTGGAAAAGGACGTTTTTCTTTCGCAATTTAAGAAGCCACATGTGCCGTTTATTGTTAGCCTTAGTTCTTACCTTTAATAATCTATTTGTTTTTGCTTTCTTTTAAAAATAAAAGAAGTTTCCTTTTTCCTCGAATCACAATTACACTTTTTTCTTTGCCAACTGCCGCGTCACATTGAAGCGCGAAACTAGTATTTAGTTCTACCACAAAACTGATCGACAGTTAAATT
This sequence comes from Culex pipiens pallens, assembly GCF_016801865.2. Taxonomy (NCBI): domain Eukaryota; kingdom Metazoa; phylum Arthropoda; class Insecta; order Diptera; family Culicidae; genus Culex; species Culex pipiens. The sequence continues at coordinate 129,474,207 of NC_068939.1, forward strand.
TTTACGTAATGTTTTAAACTTTTTTTTGTCACATTTTATTTTGCGTGTATTTTTTTGTTCTTGATCTATTTTTTAAATACTTTATAAATAGACAGTAATGAATTTGTCGCTGAAATTCTAGGTGAGAAATATATGCGCGTATTAGTATATTAGAATGTACTCTGCTCAGCACGGAACGCGTGATTGATCGCACTCCAAGTTGCACAATTTGTAGTAAAAAAAGCCTTATCGCTAGTCAGAAGAGACAAAAAACACACCTCCTTAACCGTCGTATTTGATAAACGTTCAAGCGCAGCTCAGAAATCGTCCGTCCAGGATCAGCTCGTTGAAGCTGCTAGCTGGTCATGCGCTGATGCGGATGTTGTTGACCGGTTTGCTGCCAGGGCCGCCGCCGTCCTGCAGCAGGTTCCGGGTGCTGTTGCTGACGCTGCTCGCGTTGCTGCCGATGGCGTACGCCGACTCCGAGTACGGCGCCGGGTGGTACAGCGTCACCGACGCGATGTAATTGTTCGGCATGACCTCGAAGATGATGTCCTGGTAGCCGTAGCAAAAGGTCGACCCGAATACGTTGGCCGTGTTGGTCGAGCCGGCGCGGTGCAGAACCACCGGGCGTTCGGCCGGGGCCAGCCGGGCCGAGATGGTGTCCCACTTGCAGTACGCGGACACCGAAACCGGCGAGTCGAGCGGGGTGTCCTCGGTGACCCTGGAAGGGAAGACGCGTGTTAGGGGGATTTCTTTAAAAGTTTTGAACAGTGACTTACTTGTCCGGCGCCAGCTGCAGGTTAAACTCGCACCGGTGGTACATGTTGAAGTTGTAATGTCCCGGATAGTTGGTGTGCAGAATGATCTTCTTGGCGCGCTGCGTACGCGCATCGAACAGAATGTCGATTCCCAGGGTGAAGTAGTTGAAGAAGAAATCGCTCCGCTTGGACTGGACGCGTCGATGGGCACTGGGCGAGTGGATCTTCATTTTGTCCTCACTCTTGAAGAAAACCCTCGACGGAGCGCCCAGATTGCTGGCCACGTCCTGGCAGCTGTCCCCGAAGATGACCTCCCGCGTCAAGCACTGCTTGCGAGGTTCCAGCGCCCGTGGTGACCCCTCCGTATAGAGCTGCAGCCGCAAACCGCGCGTTCCCGACGAGTTCCGCAGCACCGTAGCCGACTCCAGGTACAGCTGCTGGTTGTAACAGGACAACGGCAGTGGCGGCGGTCGGCTCTCGGCCACACTTCCACCGCAGTACAGTGCCATCTTGGACACGATCGGGGACGCTCCGCTGGGGAAGTGCAACGATCCCAGCCCGTGGGCGTAACCCGGCTGCAGCTTGCTGTCCACCGGGAAGTAAAAGCTCAACCCGCGGAAGTGCAGCGCAAACAGCTGCTTGGCGGCGTCGTACACACCCGGATGGGTCGCCCCGAACGAGTGTTCGATCTCCTCGATCGAGGGCACCACTTCGGGCGAGTTGAACGGCAGCCCGTAGTACTTTAGCTTGACCAGCTTCATGTTGAACACCTCGATCGCCTTGAGGCGTTGCTGCACGGGGTCGAAGATTAGGCGGATTCCGTCCTGGGGCAGGTTGATGATGATGTCCACGTTGAGTGGGGTCGTGTCCGAGTACAGCACTTGGACGCCCTTGATGATGCCCACCTGGGACTGGATGATGGCGACGGCCTGGGAGAAGTGCATTCCTGAAAAAAGAAAGAGCAATTTGTCAAGTTTAAAACAAACATTTTGAATATCTTTTATTTTAATCCAAAAGTCGGTTGACACACTCATTTGAAATAAATATCCATACATCATTTTTGCGACGTGTCTGGCCCACCTGATCCGGCCAGCCTTGGCGACCTTTCGAATACTTGGCTTGCCGCAGAGTTGCGCCAGCTCGTGGTTTATTCTTCTACTCCATACAGTGATCTCACGCACGCCACCAAAGATCGTCCTAAGCACTCGCCGTTCAAAAACTTCAAGCGCTTGTAGGTCCTCCTCGAGCATCGTCCACGTCTCGTGCCCGTAGGGGACGACGGGTCTTATCGAAGTTTCGTACATGGTGCACTTTGTACGCCGGGAAAGATTACCAGACCGTAGGGTCTTGTGGAGTCCATAGTAGGCACGACCATCGGTGATGATGTGTCTCCGGAGAGGGGAGGGAGGCGCGTATGCTCACGATGTTATATCGCGACTCACAAAATGCGTCTACACAGGGAGCAAATCCCTCACGATAGTACTCGGTCATCTGCGGAGACCAAGGGACTCGTTACTCAATGCAAGAAATATTTCGGATGTAGGAAAAATTCAATTCATTAAAAGAACTTATACGAGATTCCAGCTTCATTGTATGCAGAATTGGTAATTGTAGTAGGATTAGAGAGTTGTTGTGGATGGAAAGGTTGTTTTAGGAAAGAGATTGTTGTAGAAGAAAGGTGGAAGAATGATAAAATTACTTGAAAATTTTTGTATAAAGGTGGAAGGTGTTTAAGAATTATAGGGTTATAAGATTTGTTATATTATGAGGATTGTAGTATAATTGAAGTTAGATGAGGTGTGATGATAGTAGAAAAAGGTTATTTGTAATATGTAGTAGGTTGAAAAAGTAGAAATGGTTATGAATATGAGGGGAATGGTTGTTGGGAATGAGTTGAGAGTAATAATTGGTAGTGTTGTGGAAAAAGAAGGTTAAATATTTGTGATGGAAAGTGTGTTGAAGGAAGTGGTAATGTGGGAGGTGTTAGGGAGGAGGGTGTGTTAGAGTTATCTATCAGTTAATGGAATGTTAGACAATTAAGGACATGTATGTGATAAGGAGATATTTGGGAGGGGGAGATTAGGGGGGGTAGTAGAGTTTCTCTCATCTATGACTCAAATGAGGTGGAATAGAGTTGGGTTAGGTTTGTAGTGATTGAATGTGGGTAAATGATAATTTGGAGGGGTTAAGTTTATGAAGGGAGGTATTGGGGTATTATATGGTGGAATTTGATGGAAAAAATTTGTTGTATGGTAGTTGGTGGAAATTTGAATAATGAGTGTGATTATGATGGAGAATTAGGTGTGAGAATGTAGGGTTTAGGAGGTTTGTAGAGTAGTGAATGGGGGATGTTGAGATTTAGTGTGGAGGTCGGAGAGGAGAATAGTAAGAGGAAAGAATGATATTATGTAGGATAGGGGTTATGATTATTATATTAAAATGTTAAAAAAATAAATAGAAAAAGTTAGAGAGAATATAAATTATTAAATGGATGATATGGGGTGGTTAATAGGATTGATCTATAAGTATCAATATAATATTCCTCATATCTGACATCCCTCCATCAACGACCCTAAAACTGGAACCATCCTCCATCCTTCTCTAACCAACAACCCAGCTGTCTTCGTTGCTGGTGCCATCCTGCTTCCACAGAAATCATATGATGCGCGCAAGAGCTTTTGAAATCAACCAGCCAGCAAGCAACAACAACAATCCAAGCAAACAACAAAGGGAACTGAGCTCAAGGGCTACTGGGATGAGAGTGGAAAAAAAGAAGGAACAATAAAACAGAACTCAAAAAACGGGAACTGCTACACCAGAATGACCGTGCAAAGACGCAATTCGCAAAATTTTCCACCGTCTCCTACGATTCGCAGAAATATTGCCCCCCAAGGTTACGCAGCGATAAACTGCGACGCTAGTTTTGTAAGCAATTTGGCCTGGCAAAAAAAACTCGTCTGAAGAAAAATGGGCGACGACGACGTTCTAGGACGACTCACCCAGAATAAATTCCCAATTGTCCGTCCCAATGGACCGCTCCGGAACCACCTCCAGATCCAGCATCCTGTGGCCGCTTCAAATTCGGATTCCTTCCGACTAGTTTTGGAAACGATTGGGCGAAGATTTGCAGCTGATTTTTCACTTTTTCACTCGCGAACTCTGTTTTTACGCAGTTTTCTTTGTTTTGGCTGGCTGTCGACTGAGGGCGCTGTTGAAGTTGAACTAAAAACGAATTAATGAAGGAGATGGAGGGAACGAATGAGAGTGAGTGGGTGGGAAAGAAGTGGGGAAAATGGTGTTGTCCCGTTTCTTTTTGTTTGTTTTTTGACGTTCCGTTGTGTTGATTGTACGCTGAAGATCTCTAGGATTGAGATTACCCAAACTTTGGGTAGCTGATAGCCAATCCGATTTTTGGATTAAGTTTTCCGAGTTGGATAAATACGACCGGTGCTGAAAAAATCGAGTTTTGCAAGAAGCTGCATCCCAGTAACGAAATATTCTAGCAGAGCTGGTTCCAACAGAATCCTGCTAGAACGGTGGAACATTTATGCTAGAATGCTGCGCCATCCAGTTCTGTGAGAACTCTGCTAGAATGTCATGACTGGGATACAATCATCCCTCATAGAGTTATCCACGTGCGCATGTATTGCGTGTACGTACACGAAAAAGATTGAGGTTAAATTTTATACACGCCTGCAAAACAAATGGTGCACTAGTGTGCGTGAGATCGGCCTTAGATAACTCTATGGAGAAATAATTATTAAAAGTGAGAGCGTGTGCAACATGGAGTTAAACTTTCTGTGAAGTTTACCAGGGCACATTGAAAAGTTTAACTCCATGTTGCACGCACACACTCTCACTTTTAATTTCTCGATAGAGTTATCTAAGCCCGCTCTCACGCACACTAGCACGCCATTTGTTTTGCTGGCCGGTACAAAATTTAACCTCAATCTTTTTCGTGTACGTACACGCAATACATGCACACGTAGATAACTCTATATCAAGAAATTAAAAGTGAGAGTGTGTGCGTGCAACGTGGAGTTAAACTTTTCGAAGTGCCATGGGAACCTTCACAGAAACTGCACAGAAAGTTTAACCACGTTTGCACACACTCTCACTTTTAATTTCTCGATAGGGGTTATCTAAGCCCGATCTCACGCACACTAGCACGCCATTTGTTTTGCTGGCCGGTACCAAATTTAACCTTAATATTTTTCGCAATACAGTCATCCCTCATATTCGGAACAGTTTACAGATCGGTCAATGTTCAACAAATCATGGAAAATCGATAATTGAACTTAATGATTTGCTATTACCTTCGTTTGAAAGCTTTTGTTGCGATCTTTCGATTGATGTATAGACCGGTTGTATATTTTTACGTTTTATATCAAGTTTCGTTGTTTTTAAAGAAAAACCCTTGAAATCCACAAATTCGGAACACTTTTTTCTTACGATGTAAACAAATTTGTTTTGCTCTCCAGGAGTACTTATTTTTTACAAAATAATGACTTCACACTCTGAAACCAATAAAACTCATGCTTAGAAATGTTTTATGAATGGTCTGATAACTTTTTTTGTGCAAATATCAGTTAAATCCAGGTGTTCCACAATTGTGGGAGGCACAATAACATCCCACAATCATGGAACAGGCAATAGGGAGGGAGTGTTTTGCAGCTCTGGATAAAATCTGGAGTTTTTTTTGAAAAGGTAAAACGAAACTATTGGCACTACGCCCCCCGGGGCATGGCCTTCCTCTCACGTGGGATTTCTGCTCCAGCGCCTCTGACGAGACAGGAGAAACCGGGACCGACGTTTTACTTCACCATCCGATAGAAGCTCAGTGGATAAGGCGGGAATCGAACCCGCGTCTCATAGCATCATCGGGATCGGCAGCCGAAGCCGCTACCCCTGCGCCACGAGACCCACGGAAAAGGTACAAAAAACCAAATTTCCAGTTTTTGAAACCGACTTGAGGCAGGGGTATTAAAAACACACAAAAAGCAAAAACTGAAAATTTGGTTTGTTGGACCTCTTCAAAAAAAAAATCCTGAAATAGTCTTGAAAGGCAGGTTTTTGTTTAAAAAGTACTACTTTTACTAGTGAAATAGCAAGAGAATGTTCAAATAAAGGTCCTAAAAATAATAGTGTCGACAGAAAAGTTGCATTTTGCATACTATTGACAAATTATCACAAAAGTGTTCCGAATATGTGGGATGACTGTACATCCAGACGTAGATAACTGTTTACTTCACATGCGTCAAAATTTGGTACAGGTAATATGTTAAATATTTTATTTTATTATGATAGCTTTAAAAATGTTGTACAGTCATCTAACAAATTCGGAACACTTTTGTGATAATTTGTCAATAGCATGCCACATGCATCTTTTCTGTCGACCCTTCTATTTTTAGGACCTTTATTTGGACATTCTCTTGCTATTTCACTAGTAAAATTAGTACTTTTAAAGCCTCGGTTGGTGCGTTCCTCTCATTTATAGAGTGATTCCAACCCGCCTAAAGTGTCCACATGGTTTATGGATCGCCCCTGACGTGATCGTAGCACCAAAGAGGTCCTAGTAAAAATAAGTGATGAGTAAAAAAACCCGACTACCTACAGACAGTTCTGGTGTGGTTCCCCTTGTAGGGCATACCCATAGGGACTCTCACGCCAAATTTCAGCTCATATGGTTGAAAACTGGCTTGTCTCAAGCCGGTTCAAGTTTACATGGAAATTACTATGGGAAATTTTGAATTTTCGTTCATTCGCTCCTACAGGCCTGGGAAAACATGTAGAAACTTCTAGGATGGCCAGAAATGAGCGGAATCGTCTGGAGAACAACTTTCCCTAAGAGACCAGGTCGATTCGTTCAACCCCCATCGAGCTCAACGGCAATACATCCGGGGGTTTCGGAACCAACGGTTTTCCCCAGAAAAGCATCAAATTTTCCTTAGCATGCTATGAATGCTTGATGAACACCACGACGCCACATGTCAAACAGCTACCACGTGATTTTAAAATTTGCACCATAACAGTTTTTTTTTCTTTTTTGGAGGTTCAGAATACAGCTAAATAGTATCAGGATCACCATAAATGATAATTCTATAGTTCAAAAAGTAATAAAAAGTCATTTTTATAGACGATGCGGGTCCCTTTTTTCCCAGTGTGCGTTGGTTGGAACTGTCACTTTTTCACGGCGCTCACTGTAAAAACAAACTTTTGGTAGTGTGTGTGAACTCCGTGTAAAAGGGGTGTCAAACTAAAAAGGGACCCCATTCGTTTGACAACAGTTGGTGTCAAACCATCGGGGTTTGAGTTTTGAAGATACTAAAATATCTGTAACAAAAATCTTGGTGAAAAAGTTCCTTTAAAAAATCCTGTTTTGGGCTGGAATTGCTCAGCAGCGTTTTAAAGTGAAAAAAATACAAAATAAGTCGTTTAAATCTGGAGCAACATGGAGGACGGTACGACATCGCTCTTACGGCCTTTCATTACACGTGTTAATATGGAAGGAAATGTGCCTCTTTCAAATGTTGCTCCAGAAATATTGAAAATCGACAGATTTGATGTAAGTACATAGAACCGAATCCTTAAAAAATTATAAAAATCTTTGACACGTGCTCAAAAAACCCTCTTGAACGATATTTTTTGCAAAATATGTTTGAATTTGTAAGAAAAATCAAATTTGCCAACCAACAAACGTATCTATGAAGCCACCTTTAAACTCTTTTGCTAATAAACATTTTTGGATAATTTCTCAATCTCAAATAGAAACACCAAGCCCAATAACAGTTCTAAATCGTTACTCACGCAGTATAAAGCATTAATTATTTTACCTATTGAACATTATTTCACAACTCGCACTCTAGTAATCCTCCACCTCGAACGTCTTGCTCTTGCTGATCTGCCTCCGCATCATATCGTCCTCGTTGATGCGCATCGTCACCGGCGGAATGAGGGCCGCGGCAACCACCCGCCCCTCCGCATTCAGGAAGTTGAACGTCGCACAAGCCTGTTCCGTGTTCAGCACTTCGACGTTGATTTTGTGTTTGGCCATAAACGAAATGACTTTCTTGCTGAAGGCCGGGGTCATCGGGTGGTCGCCGATTCCCACGATCAGAATGTCCACTTTGGGCTCGAGGGCGGCGAACAGGCTGAGACTTTGCTCGTTGATGTCCTCGTGGGATTCCACGTTCCAGGAGAGGACGGTGCGGGGGAAGAGTGCCATGGGGCCTAGTACGACCATGTCGTTGCTTAGGCGGAATCCGACCTGGCTGTAGGAATTTATGAGCAGACCGACGTCCGCTTCCTTGTTGAGGATCGTGACGGAGGTTTTGCCGTCGCCTTCGTAGGTCGCGGTGGAAAGACGGCTTAAGCCGGTGCTTTGAGAGGGGAATTGTGTTAGGTTTTGACGGGCAAGAGATAGGAATTTTGACTTACCAAATGTTCCGAACGCTGGTGGAACGAAGCACGCTCCTCAATCCTAAAATCGATTGCATTTTTATGTAATAATAAGGTCTAATTTTAATTTTGTAACATTGTCCTAGAAAATTTGAACTCGTAACTCGCGACTCAAAACATTTTGTTTACAACAACAATCATCACGTTGTGCAATCCGTCAAGCAAAACGATCACTTTTGGCTGCGTACTGCGCCAATGTCCACTCCCCCGTGTTGACATTCGATTTGACAGCTTCACGATACGAAACGGCCAAATCCCGCGAATCGGGGTGACACCAAAAAAAAAGTGAAAGAAAGTAGAAAACTGGCCAGGAACGTCGTCGTCGGAATCGATTCGGGAGCAGTTTTGTGCAAAATTTAGGGTACTTCAACCGCGGGACGTGCATGTCCACCTTCCGGCCGTCGGCGGCGCGACCGGCTAGTGTTTCCGGTTACCGGTAAGAGTCGAATTCGCGACGGAGAGCGGCGGTTTCCGTTCGGAACAAATCCAAGAAAAGAAAAAACGGTGTTTTCTCCTAAAAGTGTGTTAATTTTTTTTTTCTCTTTGGGGAAAAGGGGGCGCAAGAGGATGGTTCCCCCCGACGGGGAGGGGAGGGAGAACAAGTGTCCACCGTGTGTGTGTGGCGACTACGTCGTCATTGAGGAAAATTTATGCTGGAAAAATGCAGCGGCGGCGGCGACCTCGGGGAGAAAGGCAGCAGAAAGAAGGAAAATAAACACTGATAATGTGGTCAATATCTCCGATGGGGCCGGAGAGGGGGGAAGTGATTGAAGGAAGAATCGAGTGATGTCGTCGTGTCTTGTGATGTGTGTTGTGGTGGTGGGGAAGGAATGAGGGGGGAGGACGGTTTGATACTGTGCCAGTGCCAGAGTTGGCTGAAGAAGAGATAGTGCACCGAAGATTGTCTTGGGGGAAAGGGAAGAGTTGCACAACGCGAGCGGTTACGAGTTGTGGGGACCAGTTTAGGAAGATCCGGTTAGGGAATATTGATTTTTAAATGTTTTTACGAGATACCAGTTTTCTTTTCAAGACAATGCAATGTAAATAGTTTTGGCCTCAAAAATACTTAGTATTATTTGACAGGGTTTTCATAAACTTTTCAAAGAAGAATTTATTAAATTTGGTTTCATTTTACTTCTAAGTGAAGTGACTAGTGAGTGAACAGATTATAATTTCATTTTTACACTCATTTTGCAAGTTGTAAAATAATTTTTGAAACTTTGAAATCATTTCCATAAAAGAGTAATGATAACAAATCACCAGAAGGGCATAGGTAGTCGTAAACATAATTATTCATCGACTAAAATCTGTATAGAGTGATATTGATTTGTGATATTGATATTTGATGCTATTTTGATTTTTTGCTACTGAGCTATCGGGTATAACGTACGTTTAGTTTTTCTCTCATACTTGGATTTTTTATCGAATTCGGTTAAAAAACAGTAAAGTTTAGATCAGTAAACTATCTGTCAAAATGAACAAAATTTCACCGAATTTCGGTTGTACGATGAACAATAATAAACTTTATTACCGAATTTGGTTGAGTTTTTACCGAATTCAGTAATTTTCAGTTTACCGAACTGTTCAGAAATTGAAAATTCGGTTGACTTTACCGAATTCGGTAAAAAAAATCTAAGTGTGATAAGTTATACGTGGTGATTGTTGCATTCGATCGTAATTTTTCGACTCACGATCGAGATTTCTCGATAGTAAGATTACGACTTACCATCGACAAATCTCGATCTACCATCGACAAATTACGATCGTAATTTTACTGTTGAGAAATCTCGATCGTGGATCGAGAAATTACGATTGAAATTTGGAATACCACTTTTTGAATATTTTTTTTATTTAAATGGAGTATTTAAAAAAAATCTAAGTTCAATATTTTTATGCGAAAAAAATACGAAATTAAAAAAATATAAATCAATTTCAAAAATTTAAAAAAATCAAAATATTTCAAAAATTTTAATTATTCCAAAGATTTTAAATTTTTTAAAGATTTTAAAAATTTCAAATTTCCTTTAAAAAATTAAAATTAAAAAAAAAGAATTATACTAAAATTTAAAAAAAATTAAAATTTTCAAGATTTTTTATTTTTTTTGAAAATTTAGAAATTTTTGAAAATTTTGAAATTTTAAAATCTTGAAATTTTTGAAATTTTTGAAATTTCTGAAATTTCTGAAATTTTTAAAATTTTAAAATTCTTAAAAATTTCAAAAATTTAAAAATTGCACCGTGTTCGAGCTAAAGCAGGTTTCAGGCTAGAGTTTTTCGATTTAGAAAAAAAAAATTTAGGGTAGTGTCCATCCTCGGGCACCTCTGAAAAAAAATATTGGAAGGCTGAAAGCAAAAGGTTGTTTTCACAACAACTTTTGTTTTTGTCAAATCGACCCAAACATAACATAAGGGGCACAAAACCAAAACGTAAACATTCGGGATTATTCCACTATTCCATTCATTAGTGCACTCCCTGCATTCCCTTCAATAATCAGATTGATAGCTAACAATTTCCTATTGAAAAAAAAAAGTTAATTTTTTCGTAGTTCAGGAATTTTTGTAGTATAAAGTGTTCATTTCATACTTTCTCAACACTAATTCACATCAAATCAAAGTTTGGTTTACTTTTTTTTTTTTATAAAATATAGTTTTATTTGTTTTGAAAAATACAAGTAGATGGATAGATACACGAGTTTTTCTTCTAGTCGTCGTAGTACTTGTAGGGATTGCGGTAGTTATTTCTGCGTGATCTTCTCTTGGCTGGGTTGGTATTGTTTGCAGATTTCACCGATTTTGCCTCTTTTTCAGTTTCGTCGTCGTCGTCGTCCTCTGGAGCAATATCCATTTGATTGGACTGAAACTTAGTCTGATCTGCTGGTTGTGTGTTTTGATTTTCGACAGAGGTCGTTGGATTGATTGTTGTTGTTGTTGTTGCTGTTTTAGGTGGTGGTGCTGTTTCTGTTTCTATTGTTGTCACTGATGGTGTTGGTGCTGGTTGTGGTTGTGCTGGTGGTTGTGGTGTTGTTGTTGTTGTTGTAATCGTAGCTTTTTTTATCTCGTCACACTTTTTCCCGTTATGCAGTGGTTTTGCACAGTGGCGGCAAGTTCTCACTTGCTGGTTGTAGCTAATATAAGCCAAGTCCGACTCCACCTGAATGAAGGACGGAATTGGCTTCGACAGGACCATACGAACAGCTCGAACTCCATTCGGGATCCCGGGAAAATAATCCCGCCAGACCTCGTTCCGAATGGAACGGACCTCTCCGTAGGCCTCGAGATGAGATTTGATTAGATCGTTAGGCATGTGCGGCGGTAGATCGTGGACTCGAACCTGAATCGCGTTGTCTTCCAAAAAGATGGGAATCGCGAAGTTTCGGCCACTCCATCTAAGGTTATGTTTGAGGTTGTGCTGGTCAGCTAGCTCCGAAGCTTCCTCCGGCGATCCTAGCTCGATGATGACGTGGTTTCGTGAATTATTGAACTGGAGATTTTTAGTCCGTTTCAGGTCCAGTGTAAGGCCCTTGGCGATGAATTTCGATACCGTTTCGATATCTGGTCTAACTGGCATGACGTTGAAATCGAGCACGACGGCATTGCGGCGATATTTCGACATCGCGAAACAATTTTTTATCACGGCCCCGACAGGGGAAAAAAGAACAAAAGAAAATCGTAGAGGTTAGCGCGTACGTCCGACAGCAACGAGAGCGAGCTGTCGTCTGATTGTATAAATGCCTATAAATTTAGAATATTTATATATTTTCTTGACATTTTTTTTCTGCAAGCGGTTTAGGCATTAATTGACCCTCGCACTAATTTTGATCATTTAAGTTGCTATTTTATACAATATTGTTGAAGAATATAGATCAGAACAATTTTCGATAAATTTAAAATTTATTAAAAATTTCCCGTTTCCCGGCAATTCTGTAACCCCGGGAAATTGGACGCTCTAGCTCATAAACATCATTCAAAACAACAATCAGGTGACAGTGCTTTAGTGCCCTTTCAGTTCTCTTCGTAATTGCATTTAGAAAGGTCCCATGTTCATAACAGTTGGAGAGTTAATAGGGCCTAATAACAAGATTTTTTTAATTTTTATTGCGAAAATCAACATAATTTAGAAGCATGAAAGCTGAATAACTCAATTATTGAGGGTTTCGATGTGTTTTATCGTATCATCAGTAAAAATCCCATCAGTTAAGCTTCTTAAATAGAAATTGGGTCCTAAAATGAAGCTTAGATTGCCGATTTTATTGTTTACAGCGATAAAGCTTATTTTTCTGAGTACAATGACCCTTTGTACGACCGCAAAGAGTTCAAAATGGATTTTTAAATCAATTTTGAAAAATAAACCTTGCGGTCCTTCTTGACAGAAAAGCTCCTACTTGACAGCAGCGTTGCCACATGTACAGATATTTTTGGCACAGACCAAACACTCAAACTAATTATTTTTACAGTTAAAATACACTTGAGTAGTTTTTGCAAACTGTACTAAAAAGATAAACATTTTTTGCATCTTTTTACTTGTTTAGTTTTTGATAAAAATGTTTTTGTTTAAAGTTATACTTGATTGAGTGTTTGGTCTGTGCCAAAAATATCTGTACGTGTGGCAAGCCTGCTTGACAGCTCGTTCCAAGGGGACCATAGTTGATCCATCGAAAAAATGTTGTCTTGCCAAAAAAAAAATTTGCATTAAAATGAAAAAAGTTATCAGAAATGGTTTTTAATCGTGTTTTTTACCGTTGTACATAAAAATTGACATAGGGCTTTACTGCCGCTCGAATCTAGTCCGTCCCATATGTAAAAAGTGGATGCTGAGATAACGACGTGAGAAGGCCAAAAAATGTTGCACCATTTTTCACATTTCCATTGATTTTTTTTTTGCTAAATTTTTATTCAATTATTTCAATATTAGTTGCAAATATGAACTACTTATAATCATTACTTAAGTTCTGCGGGTTCATAAAAACTTAGTCCTTGATATTTAAATGGTTCCACGTTTATTCAATCAATTCATGAGACATTTCTTTAGAAGGAACTGACTTGCTTTTATTTTGCATATGGGACAGCACGAAAGTGATTTTTATTTTGGAATTTTCAGAACAAACATCACTTTTTTATTAAATTGGCTCAAAGTACATGTAAAAACAATACTTTTGCCATGTTTATTTCAAAAATGACCAAAATACATATGGGACGGACTAGATTAGAGCGGCAGTTTAGTACCCAATTGAAATTTTGGTTTTGTGCCCTAATGAAATGTTTGGCTCGAAATAATACATTTTTTGAAAACTAATGATTGCAAAACAACTGAACTAGTGTAAAATGCATTTGAAAACACTGACTGTGATTTGTTGTTTAAGAGGCAGTATTTGTAGATTCTGCTCGGTTTGTTCTAGAGGTCGTATCGAGTTGCTCCGATTTGGATGAAACTTTCAGCGTTTGTTTGTCTATGCATGAGATGAACTCATGCCAAATATGAGCCCTCTACGACAAAGGGAAGTGGGGTAAAACGGGCATTGAAGTTTGAGGTCAAAAAAAAAAAACCTATTCTTGATCAAGACAGTATAGCTCTGGTTCCTTGCAAGTGTCCTATTTTCTTACCTCCACGTTGGCTTGGTTTCGTCATCATGATGACAAAGTGTGACTTTGCTGGTGGCCTGTGGAAACGGCTCGTAAACCTTTGACCACCGCGGGTCAGAGTCGAGACGGCTAAAAGAAAGGGGCGCGACAATTTGGGAAAGGGAAGTAATTTGTGATTGTAGACGGTATTGTTTTGATTCGCAGTATGTTGAGTCAACTGCTGTGGATGTACCTGAAACATCGCACAACGGGGTTTCTCTTCTCTTCATTCTCAGCTACCACCTATCTCCTATTTTTATTTTGCTCTTCTGATTCCCAATTCTTCACTGATTCTTTTATTTAATATCCAACATATGATTTTAATTTTACTAACTTTTGATTCTCTTATCTCTCAAAGATTTTCCACTCTTTTCTATCAATTGATACTGCTGTAACAAACTTTGTTTTTTTTTGTTTTTTTTTCCTTAAAAATATACTTTTCCTTAATGTACTAGTAATATCAAGTATATTTATCATTCGCCTAATCTTTTTTGATTTTATTGCGAATTTATTTATTTGAATCATTCTTCATCTTTCCTATAAATTATCATTACTATAATCTAAGCTTGTTTTGTATCTCTTTTTATTAACTATTGTCTAATTTTACATCTAATACATCTAGCTTCTCATTTTTATTCTTCAAAATACGCTCATCATTCTCTTACTATTGATACTTGATTTTTATAAAATAAATTATCTTTTACTGTCAATTGTTTTCAATCTTCACCCTTTTTTTCAAACAAGTGAGGTTTGAGCCCTTACTCAATTTATGGAATGGTTAAAGGATTAACACAAATATTACTATTGTATTTTTGGTAAACTTTTATAACATGCTTAGGACCAAAAATTGTAACAAAACACCGCGACAAAAGAAATAGCAACAGATAAACAGACTCAACAATAGGGAAGATTTCAGGAGAAAACAATACACAGTAAATAACAATTAGTTTTTGAATTCAAACTAAAAATAAAACAGTTTTTGCTTTAATGAAAGTTGTTAGGCACACTTTAAATGGTTAGGCGCTTATACTTACACCAAACCCTACGTAATGTACCACCCCCGGCCGAGTTAAAATGCGTAACCGGAAAAGAAGGTGTGCATGCCTGGCACGAACACTCAAAGCGTGTTCTAGCGTGCTGCTCGTACTGACTCAGAGCAAGGGTGAGATGTAGGTGTAAGGGCAGTGCGTGTTCGTCGGGAACCTAGTGCATAAGATCGGTCAAGGCCCGTTCTTACACTGAAAATTGCGAATTGCGAATGTATTCTTAATAGTGTAAAAAACTTCAAATAAAATTGCCATTGCCTTGACGTTTTCTATTGCGAGATTCCTACTCGAAACCAGGAGTCCGAAGGTTTGAAACGGTGTGACAATATTTTTACATCTAAGTTTCCATCCAAAAACTTCTGTTTATTAGTTTAAATTATTCATGATTAAGTAAGACCACAATCTCCACAACCACAATGATTCTTATATTTTTGCTGTTTAGAAAAATGCAAAGCTTCACTCCGTTCATTCATGACACCAATCTTTTTCTCTCCCGTATTAATCGTGCATAATTTACCATTAATAAACGCTACTCGCTCGCGACCGCGTCTTTAGCGACACCACCTCTTCGTAACTTCGTATATTGCTAGTAGCGGACAACTATTGAATTGCGGCTGACTGGCTTCGTCACCGTCTTAAGTCTAAACAAGTGCATAGTGGGGAATAAAAAAAAACTGTCAACTTCAAAATGTGCTCCAATTATCCAGAGAGTAGTGCCTTTCTCCCCGTCGTCTTCGTCGCCAATTCCGGACTGGACCCGGCGGAATCTGTTGATCTGCCAAGCGTCTAAAGCTTCTTTGAACGCACAGTTAGTAGGTAGCCTAGTTTCAAACGGTTGAGCGCGGCCAGTCTGGTGAGAAAAATTCGGAAAATATGCGTGAAAAGCACATTGTGTTATCAATCGAAGTGGCGAGCCCGGCCCAAAGAATCAAAAAAAGCGGAAGAAAGTAGTGTAGAGCAGCAGTGAGGAAATTGGGTCTCGTGGCCAAAACCGACATCGCCAAAGCTGCGCAGTGGGGAGTCTCGAAAATTACCATGCTGAATGAAGAGGAAACTAATTGAATCAGAGAGTGGTGCAACACTTCCAGCGACCCAACGACGAACGACGTTCCCGATGAGACAAGAATCTCAATCAAGTTGTGAGTTGCAAGAAGAAAGCTGGACATTTGCAGAGTGAAAACCTAAAAAATTCCGCAAAAATGATGGACGAAGACGCGCTGATTGCGCGGGCCAAGGAGGAACGGGCCAAGATTTTCCAGCGCTATGACCTCGGCCGGAACGCGGGCGCCGTCATCGATCCCTGGGAGGATCCGATGTACGAGGTGTACCACCAGACCGATCGGTGAGTAGACCACGTATCTTGGTTTTTAGTTGTTTTGATTGGTGCAGCCCCAAGCAGCAACTATTGTTTCCAAGCCTTATTTGCAACTAATTCAAAACAATCCAAAATCGCTGTGGCAACATGCACGCAACACTCCTGGTGACAAAAAAAGCGCACGACATCAACGCGATTGGCAACAATAGCAAGATAGTTGTGAACGTGTTGCGGCAATGTTCTTATGCGATGCTAATTTTTGTAGGAGAAATTGATGGTGTTGCCACAATGTAACAAATATGTTGCAAATATGTCACCATTTTGGTGAAATTTTTGGTTGCTTGAAATCAATCGTGCACCCGAAATGATTTCAAGCGAAACAAACTTCTTATTAATTTCTCAATAAATATGTTTCCACTTTGATTTCGCTACAAAACAAAAATGGATAAGTCTGGAAAAATAAACCTGTCACATTTTTCGTCGACAACAAACCAAATTGGTTTTCTTAAATGTATAGAAGGTTTATTTCTATGGCCATTTCAAGTTTACCGAGTAAAATTGCATTCTACTCATTATTTTTTCATGCGCCCTCAATCTTTTTAAAATTTACTATCTTTTCTGGAGCCATTTTAGTATCAAAATTTAAAAAGTTGGCTAATATATATGAAAATTTTCTGCGTTTCAATACAAGTTACGTAGAATGTCAATTCTGTAGCAAAACATTATAAAAATTGTATTTAAATAGCCGAAAATTGATTATTACAGTTTTTTTCCACATCTACCATCATGGCGCTTTGTACGCACAGGGTTGTGTTCAGGAACCTTTAGTAAAATTAGCGGTATGATTTTTTATTGTTTTTTTTATGCAAACTAGGAAAGCATAATTTTTTAAGAACACAAATAAATACTTACAATAGATTGTTGTGCACGAGAGTGCAACTCACGTGTCGTGGATATCTTTAATGCAAGATTACTACTCAAAAATGTATGTTTACTGAGAGCCATCAAAGTAGCTTCGAATATTGTCAATTACTCTTTAAGAAATGTGCCGTAGATATTTATTGTCGACAGAAATTTCAAGCACTGTTTGTGCAATATAACTGTTATGAAGAAAAACAACAATAGAAACAAAACACAGAACACAGAAAATTTTAATATTTCCCTTGATTTGTTTATTGTATTTTATATCTAGATACAAACAAATCTTATTGTAACATCGCTTGCAAAAACGTGTACATTAGGGACAAACAAAATTTAGTAAATACTAATTTGCAACTTCTAAAACAGTTTCATTGTTTAATTTTGATTTTATTCTTGTACACTAATACACTCCCCCTTCAAAATCGGCCCGAAAAATCAAGGAGGCAAAAAAACATTAGGTTTTCAATTCAGAAACGATATCATTATTTTTTCAAAAAAAATTTCTGAAGCCGCTGTTGCACTATCACAAACAAACAAAAAAACTAGACAAGACACGCACCTTTTTGACGTTTGACAGTTTGCCTGCTCCGCCATATTGTTTGCGGAAAAGTTTTTTAATAAACTGTTTGCTCAAACTTTTACTCTGTAAATTTTAGGTTGCCCTTCAATAACATATTATTTTTTCATTAAATATTTTAGAGCCGCTATTTTTTTATTTTGTATAATATTTCAAAGATTTTGCTTTAATTTTTACTTTCAAAATATTTTTCAGTATAAAGAACTAACAATTTTTAGAATTTAGTATGTTTAGTATGTTGATTTTCATACCTGTTTAACAAAAGGAAACACACAGAAATACCAAAGACAGTCTGTGGAAATACCGAGATATGCTAAAAGAAATTCTTTTTATAAAATAATAAAACATGGTTTACAAAAGTTCTAAAAGTTCATAAGCGTGTAAGTTTGCTCAAACTTTTCCTCAATAAGTTTGCCAAACATGTATGCTATAGTGTAATGGGCAATCAAATTGTTTGTTTGTTTGCGAAGCGTTGTGTCTTGTCTAGTTTGTTTGTTTGTTTGTTTGTTTGTGATAGTGTAATAACGGCTTCAATGATCGTCTCCATGAGATTGGTGAGCAGAGGAATTGAAAGAAGATTAAAGTTAAATTACGTTATCATATTTTATACTTGATAAACCAATTGTAGAATATTCACAATAATTGTGTAACTTATATTTTTGAATTTTTAATCAAATTCAGCGCATTTCGAATTTGCTTTACAGCCTTCAGATACCTAGTCCCGAGTACGAAACTTGCCATACAGTAGAGCAAATAATTTGATTTTACTGTTTTATTTATATATCCCTTCCTTCTTTCCCATCGCTGTACTTTATTCAGAGTAAAAACATTACCATTAAATTGATTGAATTTATTAAGATTTCAAAATATTACATCCTTGATACGTCTCTGGTTATTCTGATTTGAGCAAATTGTCGCACTTTGTGTATGTTGCAACAATGTTTCATATACGTTACAAAATTGTTTGAGTTGAATATCCACATTTCTAAGTTTATTATATTTGGGTAACGTCGTGGAAGCATGATGGTAACATTACATATTTGTATCCATTGCAACAATCGGCATCCCCTGCCATCATTCAAGTTTTCTACAGAACTGTCAAACGAAATAATCATTCCCCTTTGTCGGTAACAGTGGGATCGGAATTGATCATTATTTGGTGGACGTTTTTAACAAAGTTCTTCAAGTCTGTATGAATAAAGTTGTTCGGAAAGTGTGGACCGAGGTGTGGTCAAATAATTTAAGAATAAAGCTTCATTGCATGTACCGAATACGGCGTCCTACGGGGATCATCTCAAAAATCAACCAGATTCGGTTTTGATTGATTCGGGAAATCCTCCTGCAGCAGGATTTGCTTCCACAAAGAATCTTCGAAATTGTTGTTTGCTGATGAATCTGCTTTCCGTCGACAGGGGCGGGTAAAAATCTAGGGAAAAAATAATATTCATACTCCAATCCTTGCAGTTGTAAATCCGCGCTTACGACTCGGCCGTTTTACACACCATTTTCGTTAGTTTTTAGTGGAATGCACATTTTTCCCAAAATCTATTTGTTAGAAAGCGAATAGATTTATATTTTCATTGTGAATTTCTTTAAAAAACCTGGACAAACTGACAAACTGCGCAGAAATGCTTTTTTGACTGAAGATGTTTTTATTTCTTGGCAGACAATGTCTACATTTAGTTTTATCAAGGATACATTGCCGCAACCAATTCGCAACATTCTTCGCACAAAACGAACAAAGATTTTTTTTTTGTTTCAAGCTTGTTGCAACAGTGTCACCAAAACGTTACAAAAATAAACGAAATCGATTTGTAGCCCAGAAAATCATTGTAACTATTAAATATTGAACAATGTTTCCATGAAACTTTATTGTGATTTTCGGTAGGTTTGGAAACATTTGCAACTTCTTTGCGCCTTTGATGAAACTTAACTGGACTTAGACAATTTCAACATGTTGCGCGATGCTGCTTGGGGCGCTTGTTTGCGTTTTGTTGTGGGTGGTTGAAGCTGGTAGAGACTTTTGCTTTCAATCAATGCCGTGGGAAACGCAACGTTTGAATGGGGGCGTGAGTGTGGGTTTTTCACACGTGGGGTAAAATGCTAATCAAATTGTTTGGTTGTTTTCTAAACCACTGAAGTTCATATTTATTTCATCGTTTGTATTTCAATGTTTTTATTAAAAAGAATTCCGTTTTATCGTTTGACACTGAAATTCGGACCATTAGGAACGACCAAACAATTATTTGTTTTTTCTTTTTGCTTTTGACATAAAATGTTGCTTAAGAAGCTATTACAATACGGCAAACACACAAACAAACTCGCACTTTTTAACAGTTTGTCTGCTTTGTTTGTTTGCCTGGATTTGTTTGTACAAACGTCAGCCTGCATACACTTTGCCTTGTTTGCGAGTTTGCCGCAAATGAGTCTGCAAGTTTGGCAAACTGTCAAACACGAAAAAGTGCGAGTTTGTTTGTTTGTGGTAGTGTAATGGCTTCTTAATTCAACGTTGCCTCTGTATATTTTTTAAAATGATTTTATTTCATATTTAATCATTCTTTATGTTTGAATTTTATTCTTATCATCTCTGCAAAAAGATTGCTGAGCAATTCTCTGAGATTTCGGTCATTCGATTTTTTTTTGTATTTTTTAATCCGGCTGAAACTTTTTTGGTGCCTTCGGTATGCCCAAAGAAGCCATTTTGCATCATTAGTTTGTCCATATAATTTTCCATACAAATTTGGCAGCTGTCCATACAAAAATGAGGTCAAAAATCTGTATCTTTTGAAAGAAATTTTTGATAGATTCGGGAAAGTTGTAGGTATGGATAAGCACTACACTGAAAAAAATGATACACGGTAAATAAAATTGGTGATTTTTAATTTAACTTTTTGTCACTAAAGCTTGATTTGCAAAAAAACACCATTTTTATTTTTTTTATTTTTTTATATGTTTTACTGCCGTTCTACGCATAATTGTCCCATGTCAGTTTTGGACGATTTTGACTTTATGATATTTTAAAGTTTAGTTTGATGTGTACTTTAAGAAAAACACATAAAATCTGGTACTTTGTTCGGAAACTCATTAAAAACAACATCAAGTCTGTTTGTCCCATCGTTAAACTTCTACGCATAATTGTCCCACCAAGTTTTTTCTTGCACGGAATCATTAGTTTTAATAAGCATTATGTCTTGCTTATCTGTTGTATAGCAAGAGAATCACAAATAAGGGTGATCAACTGCTAACAGGGGCGATTAGGGACACATAGGGCGATTATGAACCCACGGGACAATTATGCGTAGAAACGCAGAAATTGGTCGAAAAATTTCAATCGCGTTTTTCTCAATTGCACTTTTTTGAACATGGAACAATTATGCGTAGAACGGCAGTTTAGGGAACATAATTTTTTTTTCAGAAATTTCCAGGTTGTGCAAAAAATCTTTGTGCGAGCTATGAATTTTCGAGCCAACACTTTTTTTTCAAAAAATCGAAATATTGGTCGTAAAAATTTTTCAACTTCATTTTTTGATGTAAAATCAAATTTGCAATCAAAAAGTATTTCAGTGAAATTTTCATACAGTGCACCGTTTTCATGATATAGCCATATTTAGGATTTTTTTTTTTTAATAGTCGCAGTTTTCCATTTTTTTTTTAAATTAATGCACATGGGCCACTTTTGAAAAAAAAATATTTTTGAAAAGCTGAGAAAATTCTCTATATTTTGCTTTTTTGAACTTTGTTGATACGACCTATACTGCCGTTCTACGCATAATTGTCCCATGTTCAAAAAAGTGCAACTGAGAAAAACGCGATTGAAATTTTTCTACCGATTTCTGTGTTTCTACGCATAATTGTCCCGTGGGTTCCTATTCGCCCTATGTGTCCCTAATCGCCCCAGTTAGCAGTTTATCACCCTTAATTGTGATTCTGTTGCTATACAACAGATAAACAAGACATAATGGTTAGTAAAACTAATGATTCCGTGTAAGAAAATACTTGGTGGGACATTTATGCGTAGAAGTTTATTTTTCGATCTTTCCGAAAACAATGCTTTTGAAATTTTCAAATCAATACTAACATTTCAAAAGGGCCAAACATTCAATATTACGCCTTTTTGAAATGTTAGGTTTGATTTAAAAAAAAATAAAATATTTTTTTCGGAAAGATCGGAAAAAAAAAAATTGGTAATCTTAAGAGATACACCCTGTCAGTTAGGCTTTAGGGTCGCTATTGATCGTTGAAGTTTGTGAGTCAGATTTGCGATTCCTTTCCGTAGGGTCGTAAGAATTTTCGCGTCCGCCGTCGGTGTGTTTTTCGTTTTTCTCGCGTGCGTGTGAAGGTGCGGCTGGCTTTGGCTGTCCCGATGACAGCTAGCCAGTTTGATTTGACCCTATCAACACCCTATCATACCATTTCAGCTCGATACACATCGAAACTCGTCGTTCGCACCGTTAATCAGTCATTTAAAACTCGTAAAATCATCTCAAGTTAAAAGTTACATTGTTTAATCCTTCATTCTTTAATTACAAATGATTTTTGCTCTATCTTTCCACAGCCGGCTGTCTAAGACTAGACCATTTCATTTAAAATTTAACAACCGATAAACGGGAAATGTCTCATCCGCAGCATCCGATTGTTTGCCTTGAGAATAATATATAACATCTTTTAACAAACACTATGATTTTGGGTCGCATCATCATCTTCTATGATGAATCCTGACCAAACACCCTATCCTACTAACAAGTTTTCAGGTTCCTGGCGCTCGTGGGGTGTAAGCACAGAGTAAATCAGCTGCCCTAGTAGCAACCTGCGCTAACTAACATTCCCGTCCCTTAAAATCGAGGTCTACAAACTGACATGGCGGGCGCCGTTGGTGGCCAATGACTGTTACCTATTTGCAACTGATCTAGCTTTAGCAATCATGGTGTTTTATCTTTTCAGCGCATTCATACATGCTGTTGATAAGGGAAACACCACTAGATCGTCGAAGCCTATAATCAGTAGTGCTGAAAGGATATTACGGTTCTGTTCAGCAACGGAGGGGCAACCATGGGTGATCTCTCATGCTCATGCTCATGCTATTGATCGTTGAAGTTTGTATAAAAAAAATCGCAAAAATGTATGGGGAAAAGCAAAAATTTCAAAATTCCACCAAAAGGTTGCGTTAAATGAGTGTTGGATTATTGTCAAGTGTGCGATTCTTATGTAAACTTTAATCAACTTTGTCGAAGACTTCAAAACGATCCGAGTTAACCCCAACGAGTAATAATTCAATCGGTTTAATAAAAAAACGTATTTGTATGAGAAGATTTTTTTAAGCATATTGAACGACTGATAGCAACCCTTAAACCTTAACAGTTTTTTCTCAAAATTGGCACAGTTACTTATTTTTTGTCTAAGGAATCGAGTTAGGTAGTATCCCTATTAGTGCTGAAAATGTTATGGGTCATGACGCGAAAATTGGTGACGCTGACACGAATTTTTCAACTCCATTCATCGAATCTCGAAACCGTGACATAAACAAGCCCAAGCTCACTGAGCAGCTCCATTGCGTGGCAGTAGTCGACCAACGCTCATTCGACGTTGCACGCACACACATAAAGAAACAAGTTTTCACACGAAAAGTTTGTTTTTATGCTTGAAAATGTAAATTTGAATATAAATTATGGTTGTTTTAAGTGTTTTGCACCGTCTAGAACCATTCAATTGTTTAAAGATAGTCAAAATAGTGTTTAAAGAAGATCTTCCAAGTCTGTCATTCGACAGGAATTGAATGAGAGAATCTCTTTATTTCATGTCCCTCATTCTCCTGCAGCCGACCGGCACGAGTCTGACGGCAGTGGTTGGACAGACACAGTTAGGCTTACAGTCACAAGCTAGCAGTGAATTGAATTTTTTGTTTGTTGCATGTGTACACTGGGATTTTTTTAACGTCACTCAAATGTACATTTGATATCAAAACCATACAACAATGGTGATCTTTTCCCTTCTTTTTAAGACACCTTAGGGAAGGCGACCTATGGCGATCTACTCTAACATGTTAACATTAAGTCAGGGGTGCCCATCCTTTTGGCCCTGCGGGCCTTATCTGATTTTTCTGAAGCAGTGGCGGGCCGGAACTAACATTTGATAAAAGTTGAAAAAAGTAAAAATTATAATTTCATTTTAAGAATAAAGCACAAAGATAACTTTCAAAAATGTGTTTATCTGACATATTTTAATTTTTGTTTGTTTAAAATTGTATAGTTATTGTTTATAATAAAAAAAAACATTCAAATTTCAATGGTCGTTGCAATTTTTTTAAGTTTAATTTCCTCAACACTACAATATAAAAAAATCAATGAGACATGATAAAATTTATTCAAACGAAATTTGGATTCGAATATCTTTTACAAAAAAAACCTTGTTGTACACCTTTATTGTATTTTGAAAAAAATAAAATAAAGATTTTATAATGATTTTAAACACAGAAAAATTAAAAGTGTAAAAAATATATAATAAATCATTTTCAATTGATTTGCTCTCTATTTTCTTGACTCGATTTGAGACATTTTTTAATATTTTTAAAATATTTGCAGCGATCAGTACGAATAATTTGCTTTTTAAAGCCTTTTTTTTAAACTTTATCACAGAAATGTTGGAAAAATACATTAGTTTTTGCTTAGTTATTTATAAAAAAAAATGAAAATAGAAAAAAAAAGTTCAATGCGTTTTTGTTTCATAAATTTCACAATTTTACGAAATAGATAAATTTGTTTTCTTGCACCATTTTTCAGTTTAAAAATATCAATATAGAAATTAGAATTCAAACATGCAGAATCAGAAAATCAATTTATTTATTTAATATTTCATGAACAGCCTTAAGGGCCGGTCATAGAACTATTTTGAAAAGCCGTCGCGGGCTGGATGAATTGGCTTCACGGGATTGAAACTCGTCTGAAAAACCTGTATCATTTTTTCAATCAAAACGGTGGCGCCGCGTGGTAGTAGCTGCCCTGTTTATTACACTGTGAAATTATCCATCGAAAATCCAAGGAAGCAAAAGGTGACAACAGAAATGTCCGCTCAAAAGGGGTACTTTTTATTTAAAAAAAAATCCCAGCAAATCAGCAACGAATTACAAGTTTGATAGTCGAACTACACTTAAAAGTTTGTTTTGCTATTTGTTTTTGCAAAACCGCATATTTTTTTACTAAAGTGCCAAAAATACTCGTTACTACCTTTCGCCTATAGAGTTATCTAAGCCCGAGCTCACGCACACTAGCACACCATTTGTTTTGCTGGACGGTACAAAATTTAACCTCAATCTTTTTCGTGTACGTACACGCAATACATGCGCACGTAGATAACTCTATTAAGTTATCTAAGCCCGAGCTCACGCACACTAGCACCCCATTTGTTTTGCTGGCGGGTACAAAATTTAACCTCAATCTTTTTGTGTACATACACGCAATACATGCGCACGTAGATAACTCTATTAAGTTATCTAAGCCCGATCTCACGCACACTAGCTCACCATTTGTTTTTGCTGGCGGGTACAATTTTTAACCTAAAAATCCTTCGTGTACGTACACGCAATACATGCGCACGTAGATAACTCTATTGGTGGCGCTTTGTGTTAGTATATGTGTGGTCGATATTTGCGGACGTGCACGCAGAACACAGAACAGTGAGAACTAGCGAAAATGCCTCACTTTCTTCTGATACAAGTCGCCATATTGAAATTGCTTGAAGATTCATACCCGTGGAAATAGCCACCGAAGCCGCTTTGTAATTGCGGCCCCGATACTCTTCATGGGTCATAAGAAAAATTACTTAGGGAAAATTTTAGAAACTTGGGCACGCAAAATTTGGGAACAGAACAACTCAAAATAACAAGTATGAAGCTTTCATTGAAAAAAAAAAACTATGAAAAATTACCTGAGGGAAAAAAAAAACTAACTTAAACCACCTAGGTGATTGGTGCCATCCTTACTCCTAATCGACTAAGTTCATTTAAAATCTGGTAATATCTGGGACGGGACGGCTGGACTGCCCATAATTGAAAATTCGGCTATTATGCCAAATCAAGTATTCCGAGAAAAACGCGTTTTAGTGTTTGACACAAAATCTCCGTCAAGGTAATTTCCCATAAGAGTGGCATATTAGCCGTTTGGTTTTTCGCATCGGCAGCCAAGTCTAGACACTATTTCAGTAAAATTCAAGTTCCAGAAGATGCGTTGGAACGTCCTCTACCACCTGGTGCTAATATCTCGTTTTTGCCAAAAGTGGATATTAGCCGTTTCTTCAATGGTGGGCAGTGGACAAGGTCTTCTTTTTGAGTGTTGACGTTTGTATTCTTCTTCTGTTTTTTTTTTGCAAGAAAATTCGTGTTCTGTGATTCATAGCGCTTGACAATTCAAATTTTCTTGATGACGTTTTTCAACTCAGCGCTCAAGCTTGCGGATGCCTTTTTCTTTGGTTGAAATTTTGTTTAGATTTTAACCGCAGATTTTTTGAGTTGGGCTCAGGAGAATCCTGAGTTTATGTTCCATCGTTTTTTGGTGAATCCGTTCATAATGAGCTGCCGGATACAAATCACTAGGAATGGTTGGCAAATCAAAGATGATCTAAGAGCAAGGTGAAGAGTATCAGGGCCGGCATTTACAAAGCGGATTCAGCGGCAATTTTTAACTCAACTATTGTTGTTAGTGCGAAAGTTAACATTCCATAGGTCGCACGCCCTAAGGTGCCAGAATCGTAAGAAATGGCTGGAAAAAACTTAAATTTGTACCAATTCATTCACTTCAAGGAGCAACAAGTTCGTTTTTCAATTTTTGGCAATGTGTTGAAATGAAAAACTGAAAAAAAATCAAATAGGCTAAACTGCGGCAATTATTTTTGTTTACTTTTAAAAAAATCAATTATGTGCCACTACAGCCAAAACGTGCAAAACAAAACGATTGTTTAAAAAGGGCAAAAGAATCGTCAGTTAAATGAAAATGCTATAAATAAATGCCTATCAATTGAAAATATTTTAATCAATCTATTAATGCAATTTTCCATAATTTGTGAAACCGATTTTATTTTTTTTATTTTTTTTTCAACTCCAATTACAATACTTCCCATTTTCTCCTCATAAGAAAGGACTGGTTTAGGTTGACAGAAGCGGCCATGTTGAAAGAGGTTTAGTTCACTCAAAATAATCCACACGTTGATGCTACGTGAAAAATCACGTAACCCCGATTTTCCCCTCGCTAGGCCCGTTTTACGTGACACACGTAAAAATAATGTGAAAGTGTACTGGCAAAAAAAATGTTTTCACGTTGAAGTTACGTGATAAACCATATAGTATTTTTCCACTAGGATTTTTCATGTAGCTGTTATGTGTTTTGAAATGTAACTTCAACGAATCTTTTTTTCTCGAGTGCGCCAAATTTCTACGTGATTATTTTAGTATGAAAATTTACGGCGAACGGTGAAGACCTGTTGCCGGACTGTGCTCGTGAAATTTCTTTAAAAATGTAAAAGTTGGTAAGTAATATTAAGTTTAGAATGTTTCATTTTGCTTAATTCATGTTTCTTTACAGAAACCGGTCTCTGGAAGAAGAATTTACTATCCCTGTGGAAATTCTGACCGGAGCTAACATTAGCGACCTGACGGACCCCTAAAAGGCAATCCCGGTTTCTTCAGTCGAAATGGCTATCAAGATCGGTGCTACCGTGGTGACACCAACTTCCGGACAAGGACGTGGGCATCGCCGAGTGTGTCCTAGAGAAGTGCTAATGGAGCTGTTGTCCGTCTTTGATCCGATCATCTACACCGGGTGCTTTGCGGTCACTCTCATGCCGGCCAGAACAAGTTCAAGGCATCAGCCCACGCGTGTGGCGCTAAATACTAGGAGCTCTCTCGACGAACTCGACGAATCGTAGATCGACGGTGAGAAGAACACATGACTGCGGTCAAGCATCGTCGTGGCATTTTTTGTTGGATAAGAAGTGTTATTAGCTGCATCGCATGCATCCGTGAGATCGTTCAGCAGTAAATTATTAATTGATAAATAAAATAAATTTAAATAAATAAAAAAATCTTTTTTTCTTATTTTTATTCGAAAAAAGAATGAAATAACCTCCTTAAACTAAAAACATATCATATAAGGTTTACTACAACAAACATGTATAAATCATTGGTTGATTCATTTAGTTTTTACGTGTGGAACACGTAGAATCAACGTGAAATGATCTGGCAAAACAAGATTCATTTCTACTAGCGTCACCTCGTAGAAGTTACGTGAAAACATTAGTGGAAAAATACCACATAGCTTTTCACGTAACTTCAACATGAATATTTTTTTGAGTGAATTTGACAATAGGTTTTATTTTCTCTTTTGGTACGTTCGTTTGATGGCTAGTTCCACACTGAGTGCCGCACTCAGGGCTGTCAAAGTGTTTCTTTGAAGAAACTCACGCTAGTTCCGCACGAGTTTCGCCGCCATCTTGTAACTGAAACTCTAGTGCCGCACTCGATATTTTTTCAGTTTCATGCGAGTTCCAAGCACACTGACAGATGACGTTCGATTGAACCAAAACTGACACCTGTTCAAACGAACGTACCATTTGTTTATCCCATCCCAGGGTAATATAAAGCATTGATAGTGTTGCTAGATATTCGATCTTTGGAAGTACCTTCGATTACCTTTGCAAAGATAGGTCGGATGCCAGCGTTTTCGTAAAGATAAGTGAGATCCGGCTTCAAAAAGCTAAACAAATATATCAAGCAAACTTGCGAGATCCTCGATATTTTGGAATCGTTTGCAAAGTCGATTACCTATCAAACGCATACGTGATGATATTCGATATAATTTCCGGCCATTTATCTAACATCCGGATATATGCGAAAACACATTTGTATACATAGCTTTTGAACTAATTATCGAAACTTTTTTTTTAACTCATCTGGACCTAAACCGAGTCAAATGTGACCTAAATGGCCAAAATCGGTCCAGCCAGTGCTGTGAAAACTGAGTGCCAATTTTGGTAACACAAGCCAGACAGATATTTCAAGCAAAACAATGTAAAATGGCAAATGTCGAAGTGTAATCAAAGAGTCTATACTGTCCATGTTAAAAGACAAAAATGAAACAAATAAATAAGTCAGGTTTAACGATTAGCAATTTACCCCACACACCCCCTAACTAAATTCACTTGTTGTTATTGTTGGTTCTATATCGTGTTCCACTCCAAGTAGGTGGCACCTCCTCCCCCGCGCGCACTTGGCACTCGATTCTTTTTGCATTTGCAGCGGTTCCACAGTGCCGCCTGGCAAAGCGCCATCAATGACTGACTGACACCGTTTTTTTTTGTTCGTTTTGGGGGAAGCGCATCGATTACTTCTTTGCGAAACATGCTTGCAAAATTTCCTCTGAGTCATGCCGGGAGGAAATTGGATGATTTTTTTTAGCTAATTATTGATAGTAATTTCTCTCTCCCTCTTCCAGCTATGGCTTCATCCACGACAAACGGCTCCCGCAGAAGCACGACCCGCACGAGAACAAGGCGCGGGAGATTGAGATGGAGCGGGTCAAGAAGTGGCTCAAAATGCTCGGCAAGTGGGACGACAAGTCCTCGCAAGCCAAGCTGCACAAGCGCGTCTACAAGGGCATCCCGGACAAGCTGCGGGCGCGGGTCTGGGCGAAGTTGCTGGGGCTCGAGGAGGTGATGGCCGACCGGAAGAACCGGGACAAGTACCAGGAGATGCTGGAGCTGGCCCGCAAGTGGGGCACGGAGGCGCGCCAGATCGACTCGGACGTGAACCGGCAGTTCCGGGAGCACATGATGTACCGGGAGCGGTACAGCATCCGGCAGAAGAGTCTGTTCAACGTGCTGGTGGCGTACAGTATGTACAACACGGAGGTGAGGTTACTGGGTTGGGTTAGGTTCGAGGAAGATTCATTTCTATTTTGTAGGTCGGTTACTGCCAAGGAATGTCCGGTCTGGCCGGAGTTCTGCTCATGTACATGAACGAAGAGGAAGCATTTTGGGCGCTTAGTATACTGTTATCCGATAAGAAGTACGCTATGCACGGTTTGTTTATTGAGGGTAAGTCACTAATAATTTAAAAAAAATACGATATTTATTAGATACATTTTACGTTTCAGGCTTCCCCAAGCTTACCCGCTTCCTAGCGCACCATGACAAGATCATTGCCAAATTCATACCAAAGCTGAAGAAACACTTTGACCAGTACAACCTGGACTCGATACTGTACTCGCTGAAATGGTTCTTTGTTGTGTTTATCGAACGGGTAAGCAAATATGATCAACCAATCTAGTAACTTATTCCCCTAACGATTGTCCTCTCCTCCATTCCAGATACCGTTCAACTTGTGCTTGCGCGTGTGGGACATTTACCTGCTGGACGGCGAAAAGGTCGTAACGGCCATGGCGTACACGATCCTGCGCATGCACAAGACGAAAATACTGAAGCTCAAAGACATGGATCTGATTGTGCAATACATACAGGTGAGAAGGTGATCACAAATTTGTACTTGAACTTCTAATCTAAACATTATTTTTTCCGTTCAGACTAAGCTGCACGTCGATTTCGGCTACGAGGATGACGTTGTGATCCAAAATCTGGAAAAGTGCATGGACGAGCTGCGGAAGGCCGGCCTGGAGCTGCCACCGCCGCCGGAACCGATCGAGCTGCCCAAGAAACCGTTCGGCGTGTTTGTGGAGCCCACGGTGGAGGCGAAGGTGAGTGATTTTTAGCTAAACCAATTAATGCCCTTAAAGATTATTTTTTTTGCCCCAATATCATCGTTTTGATGAAAAAACAAACACAAATATATCAAAAAGTATCATTCTCAAGTTATTTCCGTCTGCTCGGGTAACTCACTCTCTTACCCACTGCCTTACCTTTTTGCCCACTCATTCACTAAATTATTCACTTTCTCACTCACTCAATCATTCACTCACTAACTTATTCGCTCTCTCTCACACACTCACTTAATAGGTCTGAAATTTTGTCAATTAGCCCAATGTTTATCATTGAAAACAAAAACGATTCAACTTTGTATGCAAAAAGTTAAAAAAAAAAAACAAATAATAATATGAATAAAATGGATTTTATACTGAAAAAATAGTTAATTTTTTTGATTTTTTTGATTTTTTTTGTATTTTCAGCAATTTTAAAATATTTATATATTTTTTTAATCTTTTTAAAATTGCAAACCTTTTTCTTTCATTTATATTTTTTATTTAATTTAAAAAAAAACATATTTTGAATTTGTAAATCATTTGAACAATTAAAATCATGGATTATGCATGGATGAATGGACAATCCACAATCCATTCATCCATGCATAATCCATGATTTTAATTGTTCAAAAGATTTACAAATTCAAAATATGTTTTTTTTAAATTAAATAAAAAATATAGATGAAAGAAAAAGGTTTGCAATTTTAAAAAGATTAAAAAAATATATAAATATTTTAAAATTGTTAAAAATACAAAAAAAAACATGAATCAAAAAAAATTACTATTTTTTCAGTATAAAATTTTGAAGAATGAATCACAAATTATCTTTTCAAAGAATTTTAAATGCCAAAAATTGGAAAAAATCAAATCCTTAAAAAATACGTATATTGAAAATCTTACAAATCCCCAAAAAAGAAATTAACATTCAAAATCTGAAAAAAAAACTAAAATTTCATGCTAAATTAAAAAAATAAAAATAAATAAAATTCAAATATCAAGTCATGGTCTCAACATTTGAATGAAAAAGTGTTTTAAAATGCATTTTACACCTGCCCAGTTGTTTTGCAATCATTAGTTTTCAAAATATCCAAGTATTGAAGAGATTTTTTTTTCGTCGAAAAAAAACTTTTTGCGGTGCCTGTACATTAGTTTTAAACGCAGGAAAATGCATTTCTAATGGTTTTCCGTTGGTTAGACTTCTATTTTCTTTAAAATTTTGATGTTTTTTGAAAAAAAAATTTGCCCTCTGATTTTTCGACCCGATTTTGAAGGGAAGGGGGGGGGGGGGGGGGGCGACATAAACTTTAAGAATTATTTGCAACGGCCTAATTTGAAATTTGAATAATTACATATAAATTTAGACAAATTTAATGCAGAACTAAAAATAAAATTATTTTTCTTAGTTAAAAAAAAGGTTTAAAAAACCAAAAATTAAAAATCAGAGAATTAAAAAAAAAAAATTATTTATAAATGCCAAAAATTAAAAAAAAAGTATTTCGAAAGTTTGTTAACGATATAATTATCGTGGTTCGATAACGATAGTTCTATCATTATCGTTATTCCGATAATTCTATCGGCGATAATTTTATCGGCGACAACGGACGACAACTTATATTTAATATATTTCTAAAATTGACTTAATCCAACCAAATTATGGTGCATTTTTAAACTTCTTCTTAGATTTTTTGCTAATATGATAAGTTTCAAAGTATAAGAGCGAGTTGTGGCGCTATAACCACGGCAAATAGTGTCCAGGGCATTCGTGGAAATACAATGTCCCATCCCAGAGGGTCCCGGAGTACCAAACCTTCTTAGCATGGTGCTCCCAACGAATATAACCAAATCTCGGAGCGTATGGTGGTGTGTCCCCACGCTTCTTCCTCCCCTGTCGATTCAGAATTGTGTTGTTGTTCGAACACTCAGTGCTCAAACTCAACCCAATTACGAGTCATCTCTGCGATACGGCTTTACGCAGTAGGCCTGGCCGCTTTAACGCTTGTGATGTTTCAATGCATTTCAATGCAATGGCGCACTACAAATGTTAATAAATGACAAGAAGAGTGCTAGGCGTCATCTAACCTAAGGCACTCTCCAGGATCCCTTCGAAAGATTGGCTGCGCTAGGGTCTGATTAGATTAGATTAGATTAGATAATATGATAAGTTTCAAAGTATAAATACTAAAAAAAAAAACACAATATACCGTATTTTCTCGAAAATGCTCAAATTTGATATTTGATACGAAAATACTTCAAAATATAATTCGCAATCTGGATCTCAACGATTCTAAAGTTAGCATGCATTTTCACTGTTTTAGAGTTTTTTGAATGAAATACTCAAATTTTCACAAATATAGTCCAGACTCGGATTATCCGAAGGCCTCGGAAAAATTTCACTTCGGATAATCAAAATTTCGGATATTCGGATCACGAAAAAAAAAATATTTTCGTTGTCTAATTTTTCATTGTTGAACTTTGGTATAACCTCTAAACTACGCTAAAATGATCTAGAATTTTTAATCCAAGATGGCGGCAATATTGAAAAAAATGCATTTTATTTTTTTATTGGCAATCAACAACTCAAATTTGACTAAACTAGGGTCGTAGAACTCAAATTTTATGTTAAAAATTATAAATTGAAAAAAAAACAAAAACAAAATTGTGTTCATGATTCGATTATTCGAAGTCCCATACAAACCTTCGGATAACCGAGGCCTCGGATAATCGAGTCTGGACTGTGCCGTATTTTTTTTAAGTACTCAAATTTTCATAATTTTCAATTTGGGTATCAACCGAAGCGAAATTTCACCTGCATTTTCACTGTTTTAGAGTTTTTTTAACGAAATACTAAAAAAACTCTAAAACAGAGAAAATGCACGCAAAATTTCGATTCGTTTGATACCCAGATTGCTAATTATAGAAATTTGAGTTTTTCATTCAAAAAACTCTAAAACAGTGAAAATGCATACAAAATTTCAAATCGTTTCATACCCAGATTGCGAATTATTAAAACTTGAGTATTTCCGAGAAAATACGGAATATTCTAAAAAATTTAGCATTTTATTTAAAAAAAAAACTCTAAAACAGTTAAAATGCAGGTAAAATTGCGCTTCGTTTGATACCCATATTGCAAATTATGAAAATTTGAGTACATACTTTTAAAAAATACGGTGTTTTTTGATTTTTTTTTTTGTATTTAACATGATTTAACATGATATCAACGGATTGAGCCAATTTACGATTTTAAAAATGAGTTATCGTCCGTTATCGGCGATAAGATTATCGCCAATAGAATTATTGGAATAACGATAATGATAACGATAGATTATCGTTATCGTTCCAACGATAACGATAACCATTATCGTTATCGTTAGACGATAATATAATCGACGATAATTCTATCGAATATCAACCTTGATTTAAAATTCAACAAATATCTCATTTTTTTTAATATCAAATATTTGAAAGCTTTTCATGAATTTTGAAATTTGGTACATTAACGAATTTTTATAGCTCTATGAAATTATAATTTTTCGTATTTTGAATATTTTAATTTCTCAATTTTAGAAATATTATGATCGAGTGCAATATTCGCCACGTAAATCGTCCTAAATGCAAATTTTGATTAAAATTCTCCGTAAAAAGTAGTGGAGCAATTTCAATCCTAGTGAAGAAACTTTTGAACAAACAATCAGGGTTACCAGGTATTTTTTTTTAAATCTGACAAAGTATCGATTAAAAATCTTGAAAAATCTGGCAGACAAAAATCTATAACCTAAATGGTGAAGGTGAGGGAGGATATGAATTTTAGAATTCAAATGTTTAAACTGATTTAATAGCCTCAAAATGATGAATTTACATTTTTTTAAAGAAAAACATATTTTATTTTTATTTTCAATTAAATTCTTTTATTTTCAAAATGGCCATAACGTGAAAAATCTGGCAAAATCTGTCAATATCTGGCACAGAGAACGGTTAATCTTTATTTTGGCTGACACTCCAAAAATCTGGCATCCCCAGATTTATCTGGCAACCTGGCAACCATGCAAACAATTCTCTTCAAAATAAAATAAGAAAATTTCCTTAATTATTCACAGACTTTTTCAACATTTAAAAAAAATCCCTTCGGTCAAATTACTTGCTTAGAGCGACTCCTAACAGGTAGAAAAAATCAAAACTACAAAATACCAACTTATTTGGAAGTTATCTTGACAGCAAAAAACGTTTGTGTGCTTGGATTCAGCTTATTTCTTGTATTCAATAAGAGCGCATGATCATACCACTCGCTTAGAGCGGATCCTAGTAATGCAAATAGATTTCGTAGTTTAGTTATTATCAGTTAATCGGCAATTTTGTACAACTTTTTTTTCCAGATTGGTCGCCGCAAGCAAGAGTTCACCGAAACTGAGAAAGAAGTAACGGAAACGGTTAAAATCAAGTAAGGAATTGGCTAAAATTAAAATATATTTTTTAAACTAATGTTCTTGTTTTTTTTTCCACAGACGCGAAATTACTGCCCAAGAAGTTGCCACGCTAAATCAGGAGGTCGCCACGGGAAGTGGTTCCAATAGTCAGCTAAATGCCGGTAAGTTAAGTTTTGGCTGGTTTTGGGTTCGTGATGTAGATTCAAAAGCATACACTAGTTTGAGTTTGTTTCATACAGTACCATTCAATTTGTACAGCAAAAATTAGCTTGATAAAACCGTCAATGTGTTTTTAATAGAAAACAATTTAAATCGTTTAGATTGTTTGACCGATTTTCTCTGTTCGTTTATAGTGCTGCCACGTGTTTGCATTTAGGGACACAGAAAGTGTCCTTCTTCCTTTGCTCTTTATATGTGAGGTGTGTAATAGCCTAGCAGAGTTAACTCAAAATAGACTAAGTTCTGTTCATCACACATAACTGCTGTGCACAAAAAAAAAATGTACAAAAAGACACACTCACCTCTGCAAGCCACTTTTCTGTTGAGAGAAATCAATTTTTTTTAAAGAATTGACCACTTTACACTTCTTTCCAGTGCACGTTCCCGAGTCGGAGGACGGCGGTTCGCTGCTGGGCAGTTCGCGCAAGTCCCTGGCGGACACGTCCGTGACGTCGACGGCCGACCTGAGCGTCTTGTCCGGGGGCCACAGCCAGCGGTCCCAGCAGGCCTTCGAGATGTACTACGACGAGCAGCCGCTGCAGCAACAGAACCAGCACCTCCACCAGCCCCAGCTCCATTCGAAGCCGATCGAAAGTGGAGAAGATGACGGAGGTGGCGACGGAGGCGAAAGTAGTCCCGGGTAAGTGTTTTGAGCAGTTTTTTGTCTGTCCCCGATGATCTGTGTGAGCTTGAACTTGCCAATGCTGCCGTATCTTGTCGCCTCGAAGAAGTCCTCGTCCGCCTGTGCCAATTTCAACCACCCTCTTTTGTTGGTTTAGCACAAGTCTTTGTTGCTTTTTTTTTGTTAAAATTCTAGGGAAAAACGCAAAAAAGTTTTAATAAGGACTCTCGTTTTTCGACTTTATTCTCCCTCCACCTCCCTTTTTTTCTTAAGCCGTCATTATTTTTCAGATTACGGAAACGAGCGGTTATTATCGGGGCGAAATACAAACCCACCAAGGGCCCAACGTAAGTTCTGTGGTGGCCACTGGCAGTTTTGTGTTGGATTTGGGGCGTTAAATTTGTATAAATTACTGTATATAATACAAAGCTGTGTTGTTAGATCAGAAACATTGCTGTACATTTAAGAATCATTCATATTACGCTATAATAGATCTGTTGGTTCCTTACAAAGCGGTTCAACAACTTCCGCTCGGAACATTGTCTTTGCCGTATTGCTAAAGTTAAATTCTGTTTAGAGTTAGCTTAAAATTTTTGTTTAGAGCTAACTTAAAAAATGTCGAAAGGACATACCGATGCCCGAGTGCTCTCTTGTACTAATTTTGCTGAGATTCCTATCTAGATAAAACAAGAGAGCACAACGGCATCGATACGTTACCCTCATGACATTGGGTCTGGGGGTGAGGCTTGGTCATACAAAATTCCGCAGTTTTATATGACCTTATCCCCCATTTTGATCGGTTAGAAGAGGTTTTTCTTTTTTACGGGTGACGAAGAACTGCGGCGAGAGTGTCATTCTGCGATGTCGCAGATAAATTCCCTGGCTGATTTTGGAATCCTGCAGCTCTTCCTGGTCCAGCGAAAAAACATTGCTAGTTCTACCGAAACTTATCCATCAAACAAATAATATTTTCAGTAAACCAGGTTTTCAAACGGAACCAAACCATAAAGACAGCTTCTGGATGGATACAATCGCATCGACTCCACAAACAACTTCCACTCATAATTTAAGATTTCTCGACTTAAAATTCAGGTTTTCAAAAGCCACATATTTTTCATTCTTGCTAAAAAACAATTTTTAATGATCGATAACAATACTCTCTACTTTTGGCGAACAGTAAATTGGTTCCACTTTGACAGTTCAAAATTGAGGCCGTTTTGCGAACCACTATTCAGCACCCAGGGCAGTATAACAAACAAAGATTTGCGCGAAAACATGTTTCGGTATTTTTTTTTAACCTTTTCTCCACTGGCGTTTATGAAAACGACACCAATTGATTCCATGTGATTTTCTACAAATATTGCATTTTTAAACTACAAAAACAACGGCAAATAAAGATATTGACGAAAAACACATACAATGGGGTAAATGGGGCAAATTGGGCCCTTGCCGTGATTTGCCTTCAATAAAAATATCACACATAAATTCCTCGTGATTTTCCCCTTAAAATAACATATTTTGCAACTATAGGCAATTACGGAATTTCAAGCTATTTAATTTGACATAATTTCCCGCTGATGAGAGTGTCACCAATTAAAATCTCGTGTTTTTTTTAAACAAAAAATAAGATGCCTTCAAACTGTAAAAACAACGGCAATTTAAGATATCGACGAAAAACAAATAAAATGGGGTAAATGAGTCAAAAAAGATCCTTGCTGTCATGTGCCATAGATGAAAATGTCACAAATTGATTTCTTGTGATTTTCTACACAAAATAACATACTTTAAACCTGTAGGAAACTACAGAAATCCAAGATACTTTAGAAGTGCGGCAAACATTTGTTATGAGCAGAGCATGAGCATGAGCATGGTTGACTGCCAATGAGCTGCTACTCCGTTATTGACAGATCAGCTGAAGTTAAACAATGAATAAAAAATGATCAGTGGGAGCTAACCATCCGTTCCCTATTTAACCCCTGAAGACCCCGAATTTATTAGTCAATACCGGCGCCCTCCCAAGAAGCCTGCAGTTCAACAAAAGGGAGGAATGTTAGTCCGATAGTTGAAGTTGCAGACTCATCAAGCACATAGTTTTTCGCTATATACTTGTTGATACCGCTTGAGACCGTTGAATCCACAGCATCTCCTTCAAGCATCACGTGATTATTTATTTTTTTGGGTTAGTAGGATAAGGTATTGGCTTTTCGATGCCTCCCGAGCTACGATGCTATGGGGAGGACTTTCATAACAAACCCGTCGGCGAGCCTTCCGAGCAACGATGCTATGGGAAGGTCTTTCTAATTAGCACACCAAAACACTCGCGCACAGGTATTTAAATACTGATTTATGTAAAGCACTTTTCTATTGCAAATTTAATTTCTTTCCCACGTCCTTATAAAATATATGTTTTTTTTTTCTCGAAATATTGGCATCTGGGAACAGAATAGTGGTTCGCAAAGCGGCCTCAATTTAGAACTGTCAAAGCGGAACCAATTTGCTGTTTGCAAAACGATACCAAGAAATGGCAAGTATTGTAATCGATCGCGTCGATCTTTTGAAATATTTGAAGTCAACCAATCAAAACAAGTCACTCCAGCAGCAAAAATATGTTATGCTTGAGCTTGAACAAAGCCTTCAACTTTGTTTATGTTTACAGCTGTAGTGCAGTTGTAGTAGCGGGGAGCATTCGAAAATCACGTTACGCAATCTGTCTTTTCAGCACCCAGATTGGCATTAAGTCTAGCAAAACAATGCCAAAGGGCCGTTGTGGGTTTGTAAACAAAGAGTGTATCCCTTTCATGCCAGATGTAAACATCCTCTAGCGTGAGCAGGACACACTCTTTGTTTACAAACCCACAACGGCCCTTTGGCATTGTTTTGCTTGAAGTGTAAAAAGTCAAATAAAAAAGGTTTTTTTTAGTTCTTTTATTACGTAACGCAGATGGGGGGGAGGGGGGTTCGGAGACCGTGTTACGCTCCATACCATTTTTTTTTAGATTTGTTTGGAAATGTTATTACGAGGGGAGGGGTTGAAAGGGTCTGAAAATTGTTTTTTTTTTGCATTTCGTAATAAAAGAACGCTCCCTAACTATTTTTTTTTTTCTGAAAAAGCCAAGCCCTTAATAATACTTACAACCAATACTTAAGAAGCGATCTGACACTGAATGGGACTGCTCGATATTTGAAATAACCTTCTGTCAGCTATCATTTCCGAAAACGAAATTTGCGCCTATCATGATCGTCATTGCTTGGCGACGGTCGGTGAACGTAAACACAAACACGAAACGAACGAAAAATAAGCATCACTCCAGCAGCCGCCTGAACGAGACAACGTGCTCTCTCTCTCTTCCTCGAGAGCTCTTTCTCTGGTGACAGAAGTCATTGTGACAGAAGTTTGTGTGTGAAACGAACGGTAGCAGAATGTCAAAATCAGGTTGTCGTGGTGAAGACGGTTGAAGAGTTCTGTTACCTATCACAAACAAAGTCGAAATTTCGTAAGCACTGATTACAACTTTGCCGAAGTCAACTAAGCGATCACAAAATCAGTTCTCAAGATACAGATTTTTAAATATTTTTATAGCTTTTTTGTATAGAAGTAGGGTGGCCCAAATCCAGTCATCCTCGGCTTTGAGCAATTTGAGCTCGTTCTGACCTCGGTAACTTCTCCCTCTAATCGCTTGAAGTTTGTATGGGAAAAATCGTCAAAATGTATGAAGAAAGGAAACTATTTCTGTTGTTTTACATGTGGAAGGCGTCATAATTATCAATACTTCCCATTGCTTGGATGTAGAACCTTCATTCATTTTAGAACAACTTTCCCGAAGACACCATATTTTTTTTTTGCTAAAAAGTTGTTAGCTTCCGAAAATGAACATTTTTACGTGGGCATACCTACGTTTTAGACTGCTTTCACTGCGAATCTTGTTAATCCGGTGTTATTCAATAACTAATGTTATTAGAGTTTAGTAAAGAAACACCACTGTTTCCGCCACATTTGCTTTTTTTACAGGTTATTTAATTTCTTCATTCCATCCAAGTTTGTCAAACTGTTCAACATAAACAAATTCGTTATAAATTGCCTCATACCTATTATTGATTGTTGGATTTGTGAAAGCTAGTCTTTCTCTTAGTTTATGTATATAGAGTCGAGATAATCGTTCTCTCAAAATTTATTGAGGGCTCAGTGCCAAAATCGATAGAATAATGGTACCAACTCACACCATCATAACAAATGAGTTCATTCGTTAGTTGAATCAATAAATCTCCAACAAGTGTCATACATCGACTTCTGACTGCTCCTTGGTCACCAAGCTGTGGTGGCCGAGGCAGCTAAGTCATTGGATTGGTTTGTCAAAGGTCTCTGGTTCGATTCCCGTTGTCGACACTTTTGGTTTTTTGTTTGACGGATGAAGTTTTTTTGCAAATGAACCCCGAGAGAATAGTTCTATCGCCCATCTCGAGCTGTGTTCTCTGCGTCCGTGAATGGTACCACTATTCTCTCGACTCGAGACCATCATTCTCTCGGACTAGCGCTGCCAGTTTTGACAGATCAGCTATAAGGTTTATTTGATTTTCAATGCAGAACTACAATCAGATCATATTCATAGTAAAATAATAGGAACCATGCTCTTCCAATACACTGTAAATATTAAACTCACCATATCTATCAAATTTTCTTCATCTCACCTGTAAATTGGCAACTCACGGGTGTAGCAAAACCAAAACCGATTTCACCTTTAATCACATCGCCTTCTTCCCCCCATTCAGGTCCGCCATCGGCTCTATGAGCGTGGTAGCGCGCAGCCCTTCGGCGACCCAGCTGGCGACACCACGCGCCATGTCCCCCCAGGACGTGGTCCGCATCTACGTTCCGCCGGCCCCGCCCGAGGAGAAGCAGCAGCAGTCGCACCCGCTCCAAAAGGGCACACCCAACTCGGCGTCGACGACCACGGTGGTTGCGGCAGCGATGAAGAAGGATTCGCCGGGTCGGAACACGAACCGGTACTCGAACGGGTCGAATTACTCTGGGGGTGGTGGTGGGGGGACGCCGGTGGTTGTTAGTCGGGCGAGTAATTACAATGACGAGGAGGAGGAAGAGGCAAAGACGCGGCGGAACAGCGAGATTGAGCTGTATAGTGGGCGGTTTGAGTACGGGAGTGATTACGGGACGACGACGTCGTCGATTCAGAACTACGGGGTGAACGGGCGGTCGACGTCGAGCTCGAGGAGGGGAAGTATGTCGCGGAAGAGTCCGGCGCCGATGCTGGACGGGGAGTTTATTATTGAGTGTAGTCATTTGAAGGGGCGGAAGTACGTTCCGGATCATCACGCGAGTCACACGAGTTTGACGCAGGGTGGGAGGGGGGTTAGGAACGGGTCGGAGAGTAATATCCACCGGATGACGTCGTTTGAGGAGCTTGCCAAGAATAAGGTGACGACGGGTGGAAGTAATAGCAGCTTGTTGAAGCACGTGAACGATGACTATATAATAAGGCAGATGGTAAGGGCTAGGGGAAGTCGGATGACGAAGAGTGAAATTTACGAAACTGTGGACAGCAGTGAGAGTGGAAGCAACGATCGGTACGAGATTTATGCGTCGATCAACTCGCAAAAGATTTCCAGAGGCCACAAGAGCGATTACAACATTCAGTACAAGAACATGTCGACGAGGGGAGCAATGGCCGTGGGGGAGAGTGTCGGTGGTCACGATTACAACAGTATCGAGTATAAAACGTTCAAGACTCGGCAGAGCAGCCGAGAGAGTGGCAACGACAGCAGTCCCTTCGACTACGACCTACTGCCGGACGGGCGTCACGAGAACAGCGCCCTGCGAGACTACAACCGATTCTTCAACAACGAAGACGACGACGAGGACAAGCTGCTGAACAAATCCTCGGACGAATCGTCCACAAGTCCTCCGCCCCACCGCCAGCAAGTGCAATACGTCCAGCAGAAGCCCTCCCCGATGAGTCCGAACGTCGAAGCAGTCCCACTCCTCTCATCCCCAACAGTCCGCAAAACATCCATCCCATCGTCCTCCTCGATTCCCGTGAGCAACAGCATGAAACGCAACAAAAAGCAACCCTCAACCACGGAACAAAACTTCCGCCTCGAGCTCTCTTCCCCGCTGACCTCCTCCAACCGCCGCCACGACGCACCCTCAAGCTCTTCTTCGCGCATTCCGGTGATCAAATCGCCCACCTCCCCCACAAGCTCCCTCCAGGGTTCGCTCCGGCAGCCGAACCGATCGCGCATTCCAACGACCGCCACCAACGGCAGTCGACGCATCGGCACGTCCAGCTCGGCGCACCAAATTCAACAAAGCGGCGGCGCCGATTCCAACAAGATTCGCATCAAGGTCAACCAGTCACAGTCGTACAGTTCCGGCTAGAGAAAACAAGGCAAGTACAGCTCTCAACTCCATTCCAGTTTAAAACTCGTAGCTCGTAAGGAAATTTATTATTTTACACGGATCAGTTTTAAAACGATGTGTTCGAAAGCGTTTAGCGCGCGTTTAGAGACGAAAGGCACGGCTCTCTCCTCAAGCCGAGCGAGAGAGTGAAAGGCTTTCTTAATTTTAAATTTTGCAGAGAAGTTTTTTTTTTTAAGAAATGCTCAGTTGCGCGAGAACGCAAATAAAAATTTTACATGAACGTGCATTTATTTAAAACAGAAACAACACAACTTACTGAAAGTAGGAACAACAAATTGTGTTAGCAAAAAAAGTATAGCAAGTAACACAGCAAAAACAACACAAAACTGCAATATAGAAACTCCACTTGAACTCTAGCTAAATCCTGTTGATGTTTAAAACGAAGCATTCCCAAACTTTTTCTTTTAAGAAAAGGCAAGTTGCGATTGAAAATCGCAATTTTTTGTGTTGGCGAAGGCTCGAAATTTATCATTTTCCAACACAAACATCCAAACAAAAAGTGTAGAATACATGTTAGAAGTTTAGCGAAATAGTGCTTGTTAGCTCTCACTCACACACACAAAAAAAAAACAAACATCTTTCCGAATCGATGACAATATCATTAATGTTGAAGAATGAAACGAGGAGCAATCTGAAGCGTTTTAAGAAACTACTTAACCTAGGCGTGTTTACTTTCTCGAAGCAATCTGTGAGAGGCGATGAGTTCAAATTTGTTTAAATTAAATTAAAAAAAAAAAAAAATTGTGTTTTCAGGCATTTTAAGACTAACGAAATAAGTTTCGGTTGATATTTTTACAAAATATTAATTTAATGAAGTTTTTTAAAAGTCTGTGCACCTCAAAAAATGTCTGGCACAAGCTCAAATGTCTGTGAAACACAGACAAATCTGTGTATCTGGCATCATTGGGTTGGTCACTGTTTCGTTTGACACTTTTTTAGTTTGTACCCCGTTGGTTGGTCAAAGTCAAACTAATCCCGTAAAAAATTTGACAGTTCTCGACCTGACGAAACACCCTACGAAATCGGGTAATCAAAAACAACCAACCAGTTGCCGATTTAGTCGGGATGCGTCAGGAGTAAGATTTTTAGTTGCCCTACGAATAGACCGACTAAATTGGGTTGAGTCAGATTTTCTTTTTTTCACAGACTAAATCGGTAAAAAATCGGTTGTTTTTATAACCGATTCCGTCGGCCGATTTCGACAACCGATTTTCCACCAGACGCTTATGTAAAGATTACACAGAAGTCTGTTGCCCGGTCGGCCGATTCGATGGCCAACGAATCGGCCGAAACCACCCGACTAGACCCGACTAAGTTATGCGAATTGTCGGATTTTTTTTACGGGGAAAAAGTGACGAACTGTCACTTTTTACACGGCGCTCACGCACACTATCAAAACAAACGTTTGGTAGTGTGTGTGAACTCCGTGGGGGGTGTCAAACTAAAAAGTGATCGTCCGTTTGACATAACACGATTAGAAACCATTTCTGACAACTTTTTCCATTTTAATGCAAAAAAAAAAAAAATTGACAAGTCAACATTTTTTCGATGGATCAACTATGGTCCCCTTGGAACGAGCTGTCAAGTAGGATCTGTCAAGAAGGGCCGCGAACTTTTTTTTTTGTAATTGATTCATTTTAAATTCTTTGCGGTCATACTTTATTGTGGATTTAGTTGGTAGTTGGATTTTCTGGCATCTTCTCCCGGTCACTGGAAACGGTAGTGGATAGACCTAGGGGTTCTCAATTGGAGTGAAAAAGTTCAAGATATAGAAAATATATGGCTTAAAATTTTGATTTTTAATCACTTTTCCGACATTAGGAATAATTGTTTGAACATGGGTCGCAAATTTTTTATTCAGTCGGAAAAATATTATTTTTCTTGAATATAGTTTCATTTTTAACCACATGATCACCCCTAATTCTGGCTCGATGCCGCCATCACGCAACCGAGTGCTCCGTTTGTTTGTCAACAAAGCTGCAGCTGGATGGTGAGACGAAGTGAGAGGGGGACAGTTTTTGACATTTTTATGCCCGCATCTGACCCGCCGCCTATTTCGTCGGTCGTTGAACCGACGGTCGTTTCCAACGACCGAGTCTAGCAAGGTACTGATCGTACAATATCTTTATGAACAATAATATCACAAATTCTAGCCTAATTTTTGGACCCAATTGGCATTGGAAACCATGCAGTTTATCAAACTAATGAATGTAACAAAAATGCATTTTCGGTGGGCACTCAGGGGCTTGTTCCTGTTTCGTACAATCAAGCTCATGATTGGGATTTATCTCAGTACGCCCACCGGATCAAGCCCC
Organism: Culex pipiens pallens; assembly: GCF_016801865.2. NCBI lineage: Eukaryota > Metazoa > Arthropoda > Insecta > Diptera > Culicidae > Culex > Culex pipiens. The sequence continues at coordinate 129,518,630 of NC_068939.1, forward strand.
TCATTGCCCGCCGAAAAGCCATTTGGGAGCGTTCTTTTTTTACGTAAAGCAAAAATTTTGAATTTATTTTTTTGAATTTTAAAGTCAATTCTTATAAAGATTAAAGAAAAGTTTAAAAGGTGTTTTCTCTTGGTATTTTTTTCCCAAATAAATTACAGAGTGGATTCGTCAACTTGAAATTTGCTAACTTTGCTAATTTTGGGAACAAAAGAAGTAAAAATCAGTTGTAAAACTGATAAGACCAAAAAAGCTAAAGACTTTTTCGTGCTTTGACATGCACTACAACTTCTTCATGGCCTACTTTTGGTGAAATATGTTTTTCAAAAAAGTCATCGCAGCAGGAAATGGACCTGTTTTAGACCACCTTTTTCTTAGAGCTTTGTCATCTTCGGCAAAGTTGTAGGGCCTAAAATGTCCACAAACTTTATCCAAGACGTCAGAGCTCTTTGCGTTGAATACGAGTTTTGGGACCTTTTTTACAAACCCCCACCAAAAATAGTTTTTTGTCTAAAGCTATGTTAAATTTTGATTTTAGGCGATTACAATGTTCATAAGAGTTGTCAATTATAACAACAAACTATTTTGTCGAAGACGCCAAAGTGATAGGAGTTGTATGTGATGAGTTATAGCAAGAAATTGTGATAATCCTGGTATTCTTCGTACACTTCTCGTAAAGTGTTACAGCCTAGGAGGATTCTTTTTTTGAGGTTGCCAGGGATTAGAGTTTTGAGGCCACTGAGTTGGCTGGGACGTTTTGAATCTTGGTTTGGAGATTGGTTTCAATAGCTTTTAACCCTCTAACGCCCATGGTTACTCCAGAGCACCACTAATTTTTGTATTCTAAATTAAATTTCTCTGCAACCATGCATTTTTTCAACCTGGTTCAACCTGCATTAGTTTATATAGAATATTAGCTTATAACTATTAAAATTTCATCCAATTTGGTCGATCCAGTTACGAGTAATGGTTAAAAACGTAAAAAATCTCGATTTTGCTCTGGGCGAGAAGGGGTTAAGGATAGGTGCTGTACCTCGCGAAAGTGGTACCGGCGGGGTTGTAATTTTCTGTCTCGATGACCGTTTCTCATATTCAAATTTGGACTTCTACGCATAATGATAAGTCTGTAGTAATCATATTATAAAGGAAATGTAATTTTGAATGCCCTGATTTTTAAAACGCTTAGTTTGGGCTCACATCAACCCTTGATGTTTTTGCCAATTTACATGTAATTTGAACTATCGCCTCACATCAAATATCACTACTATCTCAAGCCTGGCTCTCTATCCCTTAATCACTACTGTTTACTACTATAGTCAGCGCCGTACCTAGGGGTTGGCGCAGTTGGCGACCGCCAAGGGCGCCAGCCCTTGGGGGGCGCCGAAATCGGTGATTGAACTTATTTTTAATGTCAGTTATAACATCCTCATTAGGTATTTAAAAGAGAAAGGGCGCCAAAATATAAAGTATAACTACAAATTCCTAGATAATATGGTTTAACATATAATAAAAAAAATGATGCAGGGGCGCCAAATTAATTGTATGAATATTTCTTCCGAAGTGTTCTTGAAAATTTAAATTTAATGCTAAATTTATTTTGTCATCAAAGAAGGGGCAGGGCACTGAAGTGGCAGAAAGATCAAGGAGTTATAGAAGAGCTTTTCAAAATTAATACAGCGTTAAAGTTTGGACTGTTATACAATGAAGTTTACGCCATACCTTCCAGACTAAAATATTGTCCAACTGTATGTTATTTTCACGTTGTTGTCATATTTTGAACTTCTTTAAAATATGAATTATTTCTAGAATTTTTTTTTAGGTAATCCTATACTGCCCATAATTGAAAATTCGGCTATTATGCCAAATCAAGTATTCCGAGAAAAACGCGTTTTAGTGTTTGACACAAAATCTCTGTCAAGGCAATTTCCCATAAGAGTGGCATATTAGCCGTTTGGTTTTTCGCATCGGCAGCCAAAACTAAACACTATTTTAGTAAAATTCATGTTCCAGAAGATGCGTTGGAACATCCTCTACCACCTGGTGCTAATAAATCGTTTTTGCCAAAAGTGGATATTAGCCGTTTTTTCAATGGTGGGCAGTATAAACAGAATGTAGATTTTTTGCTTTTTGGGTGTTTTTAAAACCGCATTGAATCAGAGGTATTTAGAAACATCCAAAAAGTTAAAAATGAATATTTTGTTTATAGGATAGAACCTTTTAAGCATTGAAACACATAATTCTCGAGATTGAAAAAATGGCATTTGAAATATTTTCAGCACTATTTCCCTTTTATGAGCAACTTCGTGCATTGAAATTTGCCTACGCTTTTTCGAAATACTAGAGTTTTAAAATAGGAAAACTGCTGTAAATTTTCACCAATAATATCAACAATATTTTTTCAAGAAAAAAAATACAGAACACACAAGCTTCTCTGCATCTCATTTTCTATTTTTAGCTTAACCGGTGTTGACAAATTTCTACACACTTAGATTTATCACAATTTATTGATTAATTTTTCTGGCTTTTCAATAGCGTGGCTCACGGTTATATGAAAAGGCAAAAGTATTCAATTTCGAACGCCTCTACTGGAATTTTGAAGCAATATGGCCCCAGAAGCTAGCCTGAATTTTTGAGCGTATTTGGTTAAGGTTTAGTACTTCCACCATTGACCTGAAGTAAGTATGGAACTTCAAAAATTTACTATGGGAATGTCCCACACAGAAAAAAATAATGTAAATTTGGAAGCTTTAATTTTGGAAGGTTGAATATTACCTCTTTTATGATGTAATTTTACCTCAATTTAGACTGAAAAAGTGACATTACACCAGAAAAGTGGTAAAATTACACATTTTCAGAGGTAAAATTACACCTTTTTACTGACATAAAAGATGTACCTCTTCCCAGATGTAATATTACCATGATTTTTTTTCTGTTTTCTGTTTTTCTCTTCAAAAATTCTTCAGGAGTTTGGAAGAGTACTTGAAGAGAGTTTTATCCTACCGCTGCTATGCTGTAGCTATCTTAAAGAGCTTTTGTAGAACTCCTGGAAAAAAAATGTTACTTGGGGTTTCAGTTTCAACCTCTTCTTAGAGAAAGTTTCTCAAAACCTTATCAAACTTTCCTATTCTTAGGTTTCTTACGGATTTTGATCCAAGGAACAACTTTGTAAAACATCGTAAAGCGCTTGAAATTGATCCTGAAAAGATACAGGATATTTGTTGGAGTATGGAACGTGCTCTAAAAATTTGTGATGTTCTACTAAGTTGTTCCTCGGTTCAAAACCTATAAGAAACCTTTAATTTGAGAAAAAAATCATAAGGTATAGGAAAACTTTCTCGAAGATGAGTTAAAAAGTGAAAAATAAATTAATTAAATTTACACAGAAAAAAAATGATGGTTATATTCATCAGGAAATGGTGACAGATTTTTTGGCTAAAAAAATGATGAATTTTACCCTAGAAAATGATGAATTTTCATCAGTTTTTGATGAATATTCATCAGGTTCACATTTTTACACATTTTTTATTTAATATTACTCAAAAAAAGAGGTAATATTCAACCTATCAAATTTTCAACATTCCAAAATTCAACTTTTTTTCTGTGCATTTAAGTTTCATTATAACTTCAGGACTAGACTGGAACAACTAAACATTAACCAAATGCGCTCAAAATTTCAGGATAGTTTCTGAGGTTATACTGCCGTTCTACGCATAATTGTCCCATGTCATTTTTGGTCGATTCTGACATTTTGTCATTTTTGGGTTTAGTTTGACAATTACTTTTCAAAAAACACATAAAATCTAGTACTTTGTTCGGAAACTCATTGAAAACAACACCAAGTCTGTTTGTCCCATCGTTGAACTTCTACGCATAATTGTCCCACGAAGTATTTTCATTCAAGAAATTATCAGTTTTACGACGTATTGTGTCTTGTTCACCTATTGTATAGCAAGAAGATTACAAATAAGAGTGATAAACTGCTAACTGGCATGATTAGGGACTTATGCGTAGAAACACAAAAAACGGACGAAAAATTTCGATCGCGTTTTTCTCAGTTGCACTTTTTTGAACATGGGACAATTATGCGTAGAACGGCAGTATAGTACTTGTAAATTCCATTTTAGGCACTAGAAATTAAATATTTTTGTCTTTTTCATTAATCCGTGAGCCACGCTACTGTTCAAGTGTTATTTCTCCTAAATTTACACATTTACTTTTTTAATCGTCTAAAAAGCTCTGATAATGAGAAACTACGCATAACTTTATATTCAGAAAAAATAGTTTCAGTTAAAACCATACAAATAATATTTTATCAAGGTTAGGAAATATTCATACAGCTTTGTTAAAAACAAACAATTTTCTAGAACATAAAATTTAATTTTATAAATTAAAAATAAATTTAAAAAATATCAATGAAAAATATCAATGAACAACATAATTTTACAAAAAAACATAAAATATATTCCAGACGCCCGAAACGAAACTATTGGCACTACGCCCCCCGGGGCATGGCCTTCCTCTAACGTGGGATTTCTGCTCCAGCGCCTCTGACGAGACAGGAGAAACCGGGACCGACGTTTTACTTCACCATCCGATAGAAGCTCAGTGGATAAGGCGGGAATCGAACCCGCGTCTCATAGCATCATCGGGATCGGCAGCCGAAGCCGCTACCCCTGCGCCACGAGACCCACACCCAGACGCCCAGTATGGGCGAATCTATAAAAAATAATAAAAATTACTTATCTTCATATTTTTCACCAAATATAATGCTATTATTATTATCATCAAAATAAGTTTCATCATGAATTGCGCTAGATTTTGAATGATCATTAATTGATTATGACGGAATTTGGTTCTGCCGCTGCATGTTGAAAAATTATACTTATTATTTTTATAATTTTGAAGAAGGATTTTTCTTTATCTAATTACACCGAAATGAAAACTCATCAGGATTGAGTATTCAATTCTGTGCATTTATCAGAAAAATAAATTAAGAAAAATAAAACCGTGCTATTATTATCGATTTTATGAAATCTGAGAAAATATTCAGCCAACTTAATTCCTCCAATAAATTTTCAATTCAACCTATCTCAAATCAATTTGAAAAACAAAACAATAAAAATACTGTGTTTCTGATTTTAACCATCACAAGGTCTCCAATTGCAATTATACAATCAAAACTCATTGAAGCAATCATTGAAAAATAACATCAGTTTATCAAAATGCTTGTAATTTTGGGTGGGGCGCCAAATTGATGCTTCGCCAAGGGCGCCGTGGAGCCAAGGTACGGCTCTGACTATAGTCTACAAAATCTACAATTGTTGAAAAAACAACAACCCAAACTTAGCCAAAATGAAACAAAATAATCCCACAAATAGCAGTGAGGCCCAGTCTTATGATTATCTGAAAAAAAAAAAAAAACAGATATCCTCTAAAGCAACCCTCGAGAAAAAAACAACTGTAACATAAACTGAATACTGAATTGTGATTTATACAACAACAACAAAAACTACGCTGAATAATGAATTTGTGAATTTTATTTTTGTTTTTATTTTGCTCGTTGCACTACTTAGCCACCCTTCGTAAATATAAAACACAAACACACCAACCAAATCTTAGCAGAGATGCAACTTTCCAGTTTAACATTCTGCATTGAACGTACTGAACAGAAGATGACAACACAAAAACTAGGTGTGCGAACGACAACGTATCCAACAAACGGATCAAATATTTATTAAATTATTTTCTACACTTATATATTGCTAAAGAAAAGAAAGAAATATGGAAAACAGATGACGAATATAAAACAGTTATTTATATTTTAAAGAGAAAGTAGAGGAATAAACAAGATTTTACATTGATTTGGCGGTAATCAAAAAGCTATATATTGTACATTGATCGCGCATAATACATGTAGACAGCAAATAGCGCAAACATGGCCGGAAAAAATACAGATCTGACTGCCGTTCTATCGAATAACATATTGGACTGTGTTAGCGCTAAAATACACACTTTTTAATAAAAAACAAAATCAAATCGACACACACTTATTCCGTAGAACACAAAAGAAATGCCCGCTCTTAAAATTCTACTTTCCCTTTTTGCCCTTTTTGGACGCCTTCGGTGGTTTGGATTTCTTCTTCTTCTTGAACGGCCCCAGTCCCTTGCGGACCATGGTGCCGCGCCACCAGGCCTGAATCTTGATGGCGGACCGGAGCTGCATGTCGGCGAAGGCCATCTGCTTTTCGCGCTCCTTGCGCGACTCGGCGCAGATTTTGATCTCCTTTTCGCGGTGCTTGTACAGAATTACCATCTCCTCGTACTTTACCTGAAAAAAAAATCAGTCGTTCTGCATTTCCAATAGGTTTGAAAAGTTTAAAAAGCACATAAAAAAAATTATTTTGCCTCTAAAGGAGGTATAAGACTGCGGCAAACAAACAAACTCGCACAATTGTACAGTTAGTCTGCGTTGTTTGTTCGCCAACATTTGTTTGCAGAAACGCCAGCTTGCATACATTTTGTCTTGTTTGCGAGTTTAGCGAACTTTCAAGTGCCATAGTCTAATACCTCCTTAACTCAGAGTCATCGGTTCTATCTTTGAACGCCCGCAGTCCCCAAATCTGGCAAAAAACCACGCTCCTTACAAAAAATTGAAATTTTGTATGGAGAAATAACCACGCAAAGGAGGGCCACGTGGTTTATGCACGATCCCTATTATCAAAACATGCAAAAATACCGATTTTCATCCAGACCACCCTCTTTTTTGACTCCGGCCGAAAGTTTCGCTCATTTTTCTGAGTACAATCTTCCTTTGTACGACCGCAAAAGAATTTAAAATGGATTTTTAAATTATTTTTTCAAAATTATCTCCCTTGCCCTTCTTGACAGAAAGCATCCTAGGGTCCTATGGGGACCATGGTTAAAAAAATGTTGTCTTGTATTTTTTTTCCTTGGAATGGAAAAAGTGATCAGAAAAGGTAAATTCTTAAATTCTTAAATTCTTAAATTCTTAAATTCTTAAATTCTTAAATTCTTAAATTCTTAAATTCTTAAATTCTTAAATTCTTAAATTCTTAAATTCTTAAATTCTTAAATTCTTAAATTCTTAAATTCTTAAATTCTTAAATTCTTAAATTCTTAAATTCTTAAATTCTTAAATTCTTAAATTCTTAAATTCTTAAATTCTTAAATTCTTAAATTCTTAAATTCTTAAATTCTTAAATTCTTAAATTCTTAAATTCTTAAATTCTTAAATTCTTAAATTCTTAAATTCTTAAATTCTTAAATTCTTAAATTCTTAAATTCTTAAATTCTTAAATTCTTAAATTCTTAAATTCTTAAATTCTTAAATTCTTAAATTCTTAAATTCTTAAATTCTTAAATTCTTAAATTCTTAAATTCTTAAATTCTTAAATTCTTAAATTCTTAAATTCTTAAATTCTTAAATTCTTAAATTCTTAAATTCTTAAATTCTTAAATTCTTAAATTCTTAAATTCTTAAATTCTTAAATTCTTAAATTCTTAAATTCTTAAATTCTTAAATTCTTAAATTCTTAAATTCTTAAATTCTTAAATTCTTAAATTCTTAAATTCTTAAATTCTTAAATTCTTAAATTCTTAAATTCTTAAATTCTTAAATTCTTAAATTCTTAAATTCTTAAATACTTAAATTCTTAAATTCTTAAATTCTTAAATTCTTAAATTCTTAAATTCTTTAATTTCCTAAATTCTTAAATTCTTAAATTCTTAAATTCTTAAATTCTTAAATTCTTAAATTCTTAAATTCTTAAATTCTTAAATTCTTAAATTCTTAAATTCTTAAATTCTTAAATTCTTAAATTCTTAAATTCCTAAATTCTTAAATTCTTAAATTCTTAAATTCTTAAATTCTTAAATTCTTAAATTTTTAAATTCTTAAATTCTTAAATTCTAAAATTCTTAAATTCTTAAATTCTTAAATTCTTAAATTCTTAAATTCTTAAATTCTTAAATTCTTAAATTCTTAAATTCTTAAATTCTTAAATTCTTAAATTCTTAAATTCTTAAATTCTTAAATTCTTAAATTCTTAAATTCTTAAATTCTTAAATTCTTAAATTCTTAAATTCTTAAATTCTTAAATTCTTAAATTCTTAAATTCTTAAATTTTTAAATTCTTAAATTCTTAAATTCCTAAATTCTTAAATTCTTAAATTCTTAAATTCTTAAATTCTTAAATTCTTAAATTCTTAAATTCTTAAATTCTTAAATTCTTAAATTCTTAAATTCTTAAATTCTTAAATTCTTAAATTCTTAAATTCTTAAATTCTTAAATTCTTAAATTCTTAAATTCTTAAATTCTTAAATTCTTAAATTCTTAAATGCTTAAATTCTTAAATTCTTAAATGCTTAAATTCTTAAATTCTTAAATTCTTAAATGCTTAAATTCTTAAATTCTTTAATGCTTAAATTCTTTAATTCTTTAATTCTTTTTTTTCTTATTTTTTTAATTGTTTTTCGTTTTTAAGTTCTAGAATTTTTAGGGATTTGAGTAATTAAATTTGGGTACTTGAATTTAAATTTATTTAATTTTTTAAATACGTGCATTTTTGAATCAGATTTTTTCTATTAATTAATTTAAAAAATAGAGTTAAACATTTTTTGATTTTTTACTTTAATAATTAAACATTTTGGAATTTTTTAATTACAGTTTTTTTTTCCTTTTTTGAATAATTGTTTTTTTAAATTTTAAGAGTTTTTGAATCTCTAAATTTTTAAAATTTTAAGATTTTCGAAGATTGGAATGTTTTTTTTTGGAATTTCAAAATTTCTTGATATTAGATTTTGTTTTCCACAAATTTAACTGATTATGTTTATGGCTTTTCTCTAAATTTTACTTCATTCTGAGAAACCTTCAAACGCTACTTTCTAAATCTTTGGATAATCGAATCTTTGGTTAAACTCGGAATATGTAATCCAATCTGGTAAAATCATGCCAACAACATTTTGCGATGTATCAACTACAGTCCCCTTGGAAAGAGCTGCCAAACAAAAAAATTAAGAGGCAGTATTTGTAAATATTGCTCGGTTTGTTCTAGAGGTCGTATCGAGGTGCTCCGATTTGGATGAAACTTTCAGCGTTTGTTTGTCTATGCATGAGATGAACTCATGCCAAATATGAGCCCTCTACGACAAAGGGAAGTGGGGTACGGGCTTGGAAGTTTTAGGTCGAAAAAACATAAAAAATCTTAAAATTGCTCGCATTTCCGTAAAACTTCATCAATTTCAACTCTCTTAGATGCATTTGAAAGGTCTTTTGAAGCACTTCAAAATATGCTATAGACATCCAGGATTGGTTTTACTTTTTCTCATAACTTTTGCAAATTACTGTTAAAAATGGATTTTTTTAATACCTTAATATCTTTTTGCAACAGCCTCCAACACCCATACTCCCATAGGTCAAAATATAGGTAATTACATGGACTATAAGCCTACGGAAATAACTTTTTGGCCAATCGCAGTTTTTCTCATAGTTTTTAAATTTTTCTAGAATAAACATTTTATAACGTTAGTTTTTGCCCTGTAGGCAAAGAAGACGGCACTTTTTGGTCTCAATTTTGTTATATTCGGAATCCTTGGACAATTTCACGTAAGTAAGAAGTATTGGAGTTGTAAATTTGATTTAAAAAATAATTAAATAAAACAATTTTTAAAAAAGAAATAGATCTTATTTACCCTGTGATCAATACGTCAAATGCTGTATCAAGTAGGCCAGCGATTCTCAACGGGGGTACCGGGCCTACTTGATTTACATGACAGGGGGTACCAGCCTAGAAGAAGGTTGAGAATCGCTGAAGTAGGCGAATATCTGTTTTACCCCTAATCCGACAAAATGTTAAAAAATATTTTAATTCATTCTAAATGGCATTTTTACCAATCAAATTTACAACTCCAATACTTGTAACTTACGTGAAATTGTCCGAGGATTCCGAATATGACAAAATTAAGACCAAAAAGTGTCGCTATGACGGCCTACAGGACAAAAACTAACGTTGTAAAATGTTTGTTATAGAAAAATCGAAAAACTATGAGAAAAACTGCGATTGGCCAAAAAGTTATTTCCGTAGGCTTATAGTCCATGTAATTACCTATCTTTTGACCTATGGGAGTATTGGTGTTGGAGGCTGTTGCAAAAAGATATTAAGATTTTAATAAAATACATTTTTAACAATAATTTGCAAAAGCTATGAGAACAAGTAAAACCAATCCTGGATGTCTATAGCACATTTTGAAGTGCTTCAAAAGACCTTTCAAATGCATCTAAGAGAGTTGGAATTGATGAAGTTTTACGCAGTTTTAAGATTTTTTATGTTTTTTCGACCTCAAACTTCAAAGCCCGTTTTACCCCACTTCCCTTTGTCGTAGAGGGCTCATATTTGGCATGAGTTCATCTCATGTATAGACAAAGAAACGCTGAAAGTTTCATCCAAATCGGAGCACCTCGATAAGACCTGTTACACATTGGTGAAAAACTCGCTCTTAACTATTCGTGTCTGTACTCAAAACAATAAGTTTTATCGTTGGGTATAATAAAATCATCAATCTTAACATAATTTTAGAAACCAATTATAAACATAAGTTATAAAAATTGTTACCTTGAGTTCAGCAGTATGATCACGATGGCGCGCAATATCCGCATCGAATGCCTTCACCTCCCGCTGATACTTGTCCGTCCAGAACGAGATCTTGTCGTTGATCTGATCGATACAGTAGTTAATGTAAACTGGAAGCAAAGATAATTTTTTTTTAATCGCCATTCGATCATCAGAATTCCAACTCAGACCATCGATTTCACTCTTCAGCCTCAACTCGCGATCAATATCATCCCTCGTCTTTTTCGAACTGCTCAGCAGCCCATTCTCCTTGTTCTCGATCACAAACTGGGCCTGCTCGTGCCGGGTGGCTTCCCACTTTTGCACCAGCCGTGACTTGACGTCGTTTTCCACCTTGGTTTCCTGGGCCCGTGTTTCCAAGTCGAAGATCTCGTCATCCAGCTGCTTCAGCAGACTCCGCTTTTCCTTCGTTTCTCCGTCCAGCCGGGCTTGCAGCACCTTCAGCTTCTTGTCGTTTAGGATGCTGTCCCGGATCAGCTGGTGTTCCTCCTTTTCGCTCTGGATGTCGTTGTCCATGAAGGTTTGCAGCGTTTCGAACGTTCCGTACTCGGCCATCTCCACGTGCGTGTCCGACAGCAGCTTGCGCAGATTTGATCTAAACAGAATTGGGATCGTCAGTCAGAAACTTAAATCAGACTCAGAATACTCACATGTCGTTCTTCAGCTTGACCAGTATCATCATTCCCATCGCGACCACCATCGACTGGTTTTCGTTCTTGTTCTTGTAGCTCGGATCGAACCGCACGTGCATCGGAGGTTTCTTCGCGATCGGCGTACTGCCCTGATCGTCCTCCATGTTGACGATGATCAGCTTGAAGATCGTTTCCTCGATCACCGAGTTGATGATGGCGCTTTCGATCTCGTTAAACTTTGGGCGCGGTCTCGTGCTGGCACAGCTGAACGAATCGTTCGTCGAAGCTGGAATGTGGTTTTAATCATATTTTTTTATAGAGAGCATTTATCAGTTCGGCTTGTAAAAGATGTTACCGATCGTGTACTCGCTGCCATCGTCGCTTTCGGAAGATTCGGATCGTTTTCGCTCGACTTCCAGACCGCTGGACATTTTTTCGCGACAGAAAGATTGAAAACGAGCGTCGTATTAAAAAACGCCGATAAACAAATGTCGGTTTCCAAGGCAAGACATGTGCGTTGAAAAGCGCATGCGGTTAACTATCATTTGGACAGATTTGAAATCGAAATGTGTGTTGAGGCGAGGTTTCTAATGGTTTTGTCGAATTTTTATATTTTATTCGATTAAGGTTAAGGTAATTTAAAAAAAATGTCTCTATAATTATTAGAAATGTTCATTTTTTGGTTTTGGTAGTTCGACTTGTTACAAAAAAATAAAATAAAAATAAAACTATGGGAACATAGCTAATACAGTCCAGACTCGATTATCCGAAGCCTCGTGTATCCGAAGTTTCGATAATTCGAAGTTCGGTTATCCGAAGGTTTGTGTGGGACTTCGAGTAATCGAATCACGAACAATTTTTTTTTCTTGTTTTTTTCATTTTCTTACTTTTAACATCAAATTCGAGTTCTGCGACCCCATTTTAGTCAAATTTGAATGTTTGATTGCTCAATATTTCATCACCGCCATTTTGGCCGCCATCTTGGATTTAAAAATTCTAAATTCTCTCTTCACTTTAGAGAAGTTTAGAGGTAATACAGTCATCCCTCATATTCGGAACAGTTTACAGATCGGCCAATGTTCAAAAAATCAAAGCAAATCGATAATTGGGTCCTAAAATGAAGCTTAGATTGCTGATATTATTGTTTACAGCGATAAAGCTTATTTTTCTGAGTACAATGACCCTTTGTACGACCACAAAGAGTTTAAAATGGATTTTTAAATCAATTTGGAAAAATTTACCTCGCGGTCCTTCTTGACAGAAATGGTCCTACTTGACAGCTCGTTCCAAGGGGACCATAGTTAATCCATCGAAAAAATGTTGTCTTGTCAATTTTTTTTTTTTGCATTAAAATGAAAAAAAAGTGATCAGAAATGGTTTTTAATCGTGTTTTTTACCGTTGTACATAAAAATTGACATAGGGCTTTAGTACCCAATTGAACTCAATGACCCGGTTTTACCTTTATTTGAAAGCTTTTCTTGCGATCTTTCGAATGCTGTATCGAACAACTGCAAGTTTTTCAAGAAAAACTTTGACCCTTGAAATCCACAAATTCGGAACACTTTTTTCTTACGGATGTAAACAAACTTTGGTTCTCTCCATGAGTAAATAATTTTTAAAAAATAATGACTTCAGGCACTGAAACCAACGAAACTCAAGCATAGTTATGTTTTATGAATGGTCTGATAACTTTTTTTGTGAAAATATCAGTTAAATTCAGGTGTTTCACAATTGTGGGAGGCACAATAACATCCCACAATTATGGAACAGGCAATTTGGAGGCAGTGTTTTGCTGCTCTGGATAAAATAGTCTTGAAATGCAGTTTTTTGTTCAAAAAGTACTACTTTTACTAGTGAAATAGCAAGATAATGTCCAAATAAAGGTCCTAAAAATAGTAGGGTCGACAGAAAAGATGCATTTGGCATGCTATTGACAAATTATCACAAAAGTGTTCCGAATTTGTGGGTGTTCCGAATATGTGGGATGACTGTACTAAGATCAGCAATCAAGAATTAGACAACAACAAAAAAAAATCCGTTATTCGATTATCCGAAGTGAATTTTTGCTAAGGCAATTTTATTTATTGGTTTTGTCTCCCCCCCCCTTCAAAGTTGGCCCAAAAAATCCGGGGGCAATTTTTTTTTTAAACCTTCAAAATTTCAATGGAAATTTAAGTGCAATCAGCTGAAATTGATTTAAAATGCATTCCCCTGCGTTTGAAATCATTTTTAGCATGTTTGGGTTGATTTAAACATCTTTTGAATTTTTGAAAATTTTCGATGTTTAGTATCGCAAAAAGTTTTATTTCGTATTTTTTTTGTTTTCGTCAAATCTTACTTTTTTTTGAAAACTAATGATTGCAAAAATCTAAAATCTCTAAAATTCTTTGTGTAAATATGGGTATTCGGCGCCGTCGCTCCGTGCCATACTTTCATACACTTAGGAGCCCAGGGCGGCGAAGTCCTTGTAGACACTAGTGGTTGGTACTAGCAATGGTGGCCGACAGCTATAAAGTCAACTTCGTTTTTTTTAATGATTGCAAAACTTCTGAACTAGTGTAAAATGCATTTTAAAACACTTTTTGCATTCAAATGTTGAGACTATGGCTTGTTATTTCAACTTTTATATTTTTTAATTCCAGGTGATTAAATTAAAATTTAATCAAAATGACATTACAAAATATGCATGGTAAAAAATTAAAAAAAAAGACTACATAAATCCATTCTGAACTAAAGTACCCACCTCGGTACCCACTCTCCACATTCTCCCCTACGTTAATCAACAGACCGGCTGTCATTTTCTTTTATTATTGCTTGCTGCAAGCCAAGCAGTTTATAAACACTCATTGATTCCTCCTGCCAGAACGTGCTGGTTGATGTGATTCTTCCGCAAAATTTCCAATTTCATCAGAAAATTACGCTCTAACAATGGCGCAAATTTTGTTCGAAGTGACCCGCAACGCGGCCGCCACAAAGTTGGAGGAAACCATCGACGGAACCACCATCGGAGATCTGATCAAATCGTTGAAAGCGGCCAAAGAGTCGTCGAATGCGACGCTCACCAAGCTGCTGGAGGACGAGAAAAATGCCCCCCAGAAAGGTATCAATGCGGATTGTTTGGTTCTGTGGATGTTTGGAGTAACGCGGAAATTTCTTTTTTTTAGAAACCGCCACAAAGGATGCCGAAGGTGACGAGGAAGACGATGACGACTAGAACCCGAATCGGAATTCTCATTCCTTGAATCATCTCTCATGCCAAGAAAATTGTTAGCAATACAACTGTTTGTTGTAATTTGTTAAATTTGAATAAATAATATGTTTATATAAATCCGTTTTTCGAAATAAACCAGCATTTTTTCTAAATTCAAAACAATCAATACAGCAAAATATAGTTTTGGCTCCAGAGAGGATCGAACTCACGACCTTCGCGTTATTAGCACGACGCTCTAACCAACTGAGCTATGGGGCCTCTATATTTATAACACGGTTAGTCTAAAGGTTACAGTCGACTCTCTGGTTGTCAATATCCAAGGGACCGTCGAGGAAGAGAAGCATCAGTTTACAGAACGATGCAAAATGAAGACTCGATTGAAATTTGTTTTTTTCTTGCTGACCAGCTATAGGAGAGAATCATGGCAACGTCCAGCAAACAAAAACAAATAAATGTCAAAAACCCTTCAAAGCTTCGTTTCTCAAAGAATAATGTCTATGCAAGCCATGAGAAAGTAAAATTATTGACAACCGGAATAGATATTTAAAGCAAATAGAATCTACCGGGACCGTCGAGGAAGAGATCCTTCAAGCAAGAGAAAATATCGAGGATTAAAGACAATCGAAGTATGCTTTTTTTATTTACCGTTAAATAAAATTTGTTTTATTTTGTCGCCAGTCCAGGGAATTTTTACATTTAAAGGGATTCAGCAAATTTTGCTTTTCAGTCTTAGGTGCGTTGTGGGGCTCAAAATGAACCGGAATGCTCAAGATTTCTCTAGTTTACATGGTGCAAAAAAATTTGCCGAGTGTTAAATTATTAAATAAATATCCTACCTAGCTTAAATCGAAGTATGCAGTTTGAAGGGACTGAAGAATTCATTGGTACATGGAGCATTATTGATATCGAGAAGATCGACAGCCAGAGAGTCGACTGTATTTTTATTGAACTTGAGTGGGAAACTGTTTCTTAAGATCTTCTATCCTGCCGCTCAAAGCAAGTCCGTCCCATATGTTACTTCGTCAATTTTGAGGTAATGATGCAGTTTGGTTAGAAATCATGTAAACTATCAGAAAAACCAGAAAACCGTAGAAAATCCACTTTTTCGTAAAGTTTTAACACGTAGCCCTATTGGTGGGACATATTTGACTTACGTTTTTCTCGGCTTGCTGTTTTTACATATGGGACGGACTCGATTAGAGCGGCAGTATCGGTGGAAATTGATTTTTTTTCTCATTTTGAAGTTTGTATACCAAGTAGGGATATTAAGCCAAAATCATAAAAATGAATCAATCATCTCACTGAAATTAAGATATTTTTTGGAGTAATTGCATCGAAACATCAGTTTGGAGTTTCCTAAACATGTCTCCAATACGCCAAGTCATGTGTTTTCTAAACATTTTTCTAATTCATCTGCAAATATCAATTTCATTGCTGTTTTTTCAAAACTGATTGCATGAATTTGCAGCAAATATCACCTAGAATAAATTAGAAATAAGAGATTTTAATATACATCGAATCTCTGAAAAATTATTCCAGTTCTATTGTACAAAATACTAAACATTTTAAAAATTCTGTAATTCTGTAATTTCGGAATACATTCGTCCGGCTTCAGCTGAAGATTCATGCTGTCCCATGTTGCATGTTCGAGTGTAGACCTACGGAAAACCTTGCCGCGAGGAGAGGTGAGTGAACCTGTACACGAGCCACCTACGACATAATTCCTCGGGCGGCCCAGGTCAACTCGAAGTTACCCCAGGCACCCCCAGTGCAGGACACATTGGGGGTAGAAAGCGGATAGATATTTCAGTGAATACAATAATTATGACAATATAGTTTCATATAATCCTTATTTCTTGATCTTACCTTTTGACACTATCAAACCTAGCAATATTACTATTGCATCTTACCATTCCCTTTTGATAGTGTCAACTTCAAACCTTCATCCATTGTGCAATTAACACATAATTTCCGCTATATTCTTCATGCGGAATCGTCGTCTACTTTCTTCGCCACTTAACCACGACGCGATATTGTTCTCACATTTTTTTGAGCTTCAACGACCGATTGTTATTCACGCACTTATAAAAATACTTGTTCTGTTTCGCGGCTTTGTGAAAAATACACGTGTGTTGGCTGATACAATGACTTTTTCGGTCATCGTATGCTCGCAAGGTACATGAAAGAGAAAAAGAGAAAAAATGGGATAAGTACAATGTAAAATAAAATCGAACATTGAATAACAGACTAACACAGAAAGAAAGAATAAAGAAACCTTATTTTGCAACTAGACAGAACTACCAACTTGTAACGAGAAGTTTTCGAGAAAACAACTGAAGTTGTGAAATATGGGACAAGACAAACAACTTGAATAGTTAACATATATAATAAAACATATTGAACGTACCTTTAATCATATTAATAACAGTTATGCCCAAATTTCTTACCAATTTTTTCAGCAGTTACATTTCTACAATAATGTATTGCGATTCCAAGATTGAAGAATAGAGTACTTAAAGTTTGTGAAGTAAGGGACAAGTTATAGCAATAGCAAAAAATAGATAGATAGATTTTACTAAATTTTATCTTAAAATAATAGGAAAAATCTAGCTTGTTTTGAAAATAGCCAATGCACCAATTGCAAACATACAGCATTTCACGTTCACACCATATGGAGTAAGTGTGATAAACTATATGTCCACATTCGGCGCATCACCTTTTCCAAAATACAGGAAATGATAGAAGGAAGACCCCCTTTTTGTATAGTGGAAAATTTCTGCAACACCTTGGATTCGGACCAGACATTTTGTCTGAAATAAGAGAGAAAGACCAATATTAAATTGTGGTATTATCACTAAATCCTATCATCCTTTCACCCTCCAAGACATGGTCTATCCTTCGTGCCTTCGTGTCTTGGGTGATGGCGAATTCTACCTTCTTCAATGATCTTCGGACCACCTCCAACTAGAATTCACAACAGGACCTCCCTCGGCTCCAGTTTACAACATGACAGCGACGAGAACACAGCCGAATGGGAGTTGACAGTATCAAATGCTATACCCTTTGCTTTGCTGGATACTTACTAATAGCAAAGGGCGAGAGTCCTGCGACTCTCAGCAATCATGAATACTGCCCATTTGCCACCTAAACATTTTAAAAATTCTATACATTTATTTCTTTCTTTCTTGTTATAAACAGCTACTTTCATGATTTCCAGTTCGCCTTATCAAAAATCCTAAAATTCACTTAAAACGCATTTTATTTGTAAAAAAAAGCTGAATTCTTAACTATAGTATGTGAAGATGTGTTGATAAAACCCGCAAAGAAGCGAAAATTTGGATATGGTTAACTAATAATTTTCTATTAAATAACTTTTTATATGTTGTTCGAAAGTATTCTGAAATTACAGAATTACAGACAATAACTTTTACATAGCAATAATTTTGCACAAAAACCCAAATTCCTTTTGAAAAAATAAGCGGGATTTCTTTGATTTTACACTCAACCGCCGGTGGTTGGTCACTTTTTCGTTTGACACATTTTTATATAACGTTGGTTGGTCAAAGTCAAACTAAAAAGTGACGACCTGTCACCTCTTACACGGGACTCAGCTCTAAAATTTCTAAAATTTGATTTTTTTTATTATTGGGATACTAGAATTATGAAAAAAAAAACAAATCTTTTAATTGTCAACTTTTTGAATAATTGATTTTTTTAAATTTTCAAATTGTATTCCTGAGTTCCTAAATTCTTAAAATATTAAATTGTTAAATTCTCCAATACTGCCAGGCATTTTTGGAGTCACATTTTAAGTAAGAAACGATTCCTTGATTTTCAAAGTTCTTGATTTATTGATTTTTTTTTGAAATTTAAGTTTTCTAATTTTTGCAATTGTAGCATTATGAAATGTTTGAATTTGTGAACTATTGAAATTTTCAATTTATAAATTTTTATATTCTATATTTCTGAACCTATGATTTTTTAAATGTTTGAATCTAAGATTTTTTTTAATAATTTGTATATAGAATTTTCAAACTAAGGATTTTCCAAATTTCAAAAAAATCGGAATTTTAAATTTTTTGAGTTTTAAATTTTTTGGATGTTTTTAATTATCTAACTTTTGAATTTTTATTTTTGAATGAATGATTTTTTTTTATTTCTCAATTTTAAAATTGATATTCAATAATTGATTAAATTTATGGTTTTATAAATTTCTATTTAATTTTTTTGAAGTTTTTGATTTTTGTTTCTTTTTTTTTTCTTCCTGAAAATTTAATGAAAATTATTAGGCTGTTCGTTTTGGTAAACTCCATTTTAAGCAAAAAAAAAAAACTAAAACCGAGACCAGGGATGGAATAATCGCAAAAAAATCATTTTCGCTTGCGAACTTTTTTCACCCGCGAAAGAGAGAGGAGGCAAATCACGCAAATAAAAATCGCTCCCGAAATTCTCCAAGAAAATCAATCTGCTGATGATCTTTCGTGAATTTCCTTGCCAGCACCACTTAAAAATATTTATTTCACTTTGTTTACACATATTGCCCATCTACAAAATTTTACAGGTCATTTTTCGACGTGTGACGTTACACTTGCAACTGTAGTAGTGAAAAGATGTTCCGCCGAAAAATCATGATGATGATTTTTTTAGAATCCTTTTACCGATCTTTCGTGCGCAAGAGAGGAGAGCCATGCTCCCTGCGATTTTTTTCTCTTGATGAACGTCCAATGATTTTCTTTTGATGATGATTATTCCATCGCTGACCGAGACTAAATATTTCAACTTTCATTTTATTTTTTTAGGATGAATTTTGATTTCTAGATTAAATTTTCAAAACAACCTATCCCTCATGGGTTTCCTATGCAGATAGGACCTTTTGAAAATTTAATCGAGATTTCACTAATACGCCATCTTTGTAAATTGAATGCGGAATTCATTTAAAAACTAACTTAATCCACCTATGTGGTTGGAGCCTTCCTCACTCATTACCATCAATGGCTGTACACAAATTTCATCTATTTTTTAGATCTGGATTAAAAAAAGAACATAAATATCACTTAAGTGGCCATATCTCGAGACCGGGTTGCCAGATCTTCAATGTTGTGGACTAGATGGAAAGGTCTTTTGATAACCTAACCAACGATGGGTCGGATAATGGACCCGGACATAGTTTACATACATTTAAGTGAGATCCGGCTTCCAAAAAGTACATAAATATCATTTAAGTGGCCATATCTCGAGACAGGGTTGCCAGATCCTCATTGTTTTGGACTCGTTGGAAAGGTCTTTTGATAACCTAACAAACGATGGGTCGGATGGTGGTGTTTACATACATTTTAGTGAGATCCGGCTTCCAAAAAGTACATCAATATCACTTAAGTGGCCATATCTCGAGACAGGGTTGCCAGATCTTCTATGTTTTGGACTCGATGGAAAGGTCTTTTGTTATCTAACCAACGATGGGTCGGATGGTGGATCCGGACATAGTTTACATACATTTAAGTGAGATCCGGATATATGTGAAAACACATTTTTATACATAACTTTTAAACTACTTATCGAAACTTCAATCTGTATAAAACTCGATCTATGGGACCCTAAACCAAGTCGAATGCAACAAGTTCGGGTCAAATCGGTTCAGCCAGTGCCGAGAAACATGAGCTAGTTTGTTGGTCACATACATACATACACACACACATACACACACACATACACACAGACATTTGTTCAGTTTTCGATTCTGAGTCGATATGTATACATGAAGGTGGGTCTTCGACGTTTTTATACAAAGTTCATTTTGAGAGCAGGATTATAGCCTTACCTCAGTGAGGAAGGCAAAATTGGTCACTCTTTTAAAAGTCCATCGGAAAAGTCCAAAATAAAATGCAATAGTTTGTGATATTTTTGAAAGTAAACCCATAACCTGTCGAACCGAAGACACACCCTAGCTGTGTGTGTCGTTTATTTATTTCAATTAATTTCAACTTTGCGAGTCAGTTTTGAACTTAACACGATACGGAGAGGAGCACAAATGTTTTTTTTTTTTTTCAATAAGAAGTTGATCGTAAAAATAAAACATTGAAAAAATGTACACTTTTTGTCATTTCCAAGCACTTACGCACGCGGAAGTGGTTTAAAAAAGTTTAAAGTTTTAGTCAGCTTGTGAAAAGTTGGCCGCTATTCTCATCTGGCGCACCTTCGGCGGCTTGGGACTGGTGCTGGCCTGCTGAAAAAATTACAAAATTCAATCATCTTTGTGTCGAAATTTGTAAAGCTTGAAATGCATACCTTTTGCATACCATCACCCCCGTCGTCCTTTTTCCGCTCCGGCTTATCACACTTTTCGTCCCCGGTCGTAACGACTGCCGCCGCCGCTGCTTCCACGGATTTCCCAGCACCCCCCAGGAAGGACGCAAAGTCCTGCTTGTTCTCCTGCTGCTTCTGCTCGACCTTTTGCCGCAGTTCGGCGTTTTTCTGGGCGAAGCCCGTCGAGTTGGCGTTGCTGCTTCCCGCTTTGTTGCTTTTGTTTCCTCCTCCGTTGGGTCTCGTTTTGGACTTGATGATCGCCTGCAGGGGGACGAAGGCTCCGGTGCCGGCGGGGGTGTTCCGGTTGAAGCTGAGATTTTGCGGGCCGTTTGGGCCACGCTGCCTCGGGTGATGCTGGTTGTTGTTGTTGTTGTTGTTGTTTGGGCCGTTTCCGGGGTAGTATTGGGGCCGGTAGAGTTGCTGCTGGAGCTGCTGGTGATGTTGGTTGAACTGTTGGTACGCCGAGTGGTTGTTGTTTTTGTGGGGCGGCATTGGCATTTGCGGCTGGTAGCGGGGCATTGGTTGGTACTGGTTTGGGAGGAATTGGCCGGGGGGTGGCTGGTATCGGTTCTGCTGGTGGGCCAGCTGGTACGGTTGGAACTGGGCGAACGGTTGGGGCGGCATCGGCATTTGGTGATTTTGCTTTTGCTGGGGTTTGTCCGCGGGGTGTTGTTGCTTTACGGTGTCCTTGGCCGATTTGTGGTCGGAGCGCCAGGAGGACGGCGGTTTTGGCAGGTTCTTTGGCATGGGAATGTTGAGCTGAGGCGGCGTTTGGACGGCTGGCTCCTGGTCAGCACTAATTTTGAGCATTTTCTTCAGCATGTCTGTTGGGTCGCTGGAAGGTGCCGGCGGGTTGGTTGGGACTGGCGCCGATTCCTGCGCGGCAGGAGCCGCATTCGCGAGGAAGCTCTTGATGTCCCGCTCGTCCAGCGTGGTCGTCGTCGTCTGGTTTGGCTCGCGCAGCTTGTTCCACACCTTCTCAAAGTCACACCCGGCCTGGGAGTTTGCACCGTTCTCCTCCAGTGGCTTCCGGTTGGCCATCACGAACGCCTTCATCGGGTTGGGGTTCTTTTCGATGCGCTCGTTCAGACGCTTTTTGATGGATTCGGATTTTGCAGTTGGTTTGGAAGGTTTCACGCGAACCGTCTCGACGGAGCGTGCGGTCGAGGGTTGCTTGCTGGCCAATCCTCCGGGGCAGAATTCCTCCGCCGGAAGCATGATCGGTTGCGCCGGATCGACCTGTTTGTACTCAAAGTCGGCAACGCCGAAAGATATGTTCAGGATGGCGCCCTCGGCCACTCGTACGACCCGATTGCGCGTTTGCTCGATGCCGAAGATGTGCGTTCCGTTGGGGAACTGTTTGTCAAACAGAATGTCAAAATATTTGTCCTCTTTGGAGACGCTCTCCTGCCGAACGGGATTTGGATCCTTGGCCAAGTGGATGCCGATGATGGTGCCTCGATAACCGAGCGGAACCACTTCGGTTTCACGCGCAATGATCACCCGATCCAGCAGCTCGTAATTGGCCATGTAGTCGATGCTTCTTGCCTGCTTCATTCCAGGCTTGTACAGGTCCTTCGGATGAACGAACATGGTCTGCATCGTTGGCAGTTGGCGCACCGATTCAGCCGTAATTTTGACCAACTCCTCCACCGCTGCCGGTTCCAAAATCTTCGTCCCACACGATCGCTTCTCCGCCTTGGCGTGATCCTGAGCCTTTATCCACGCCACCAGCTCCTTCAACCCGGAACCTTCCTCCCTCTTCTCGCCGAATATTTCATCCTCAAACAGCACATCGCGATTTCCAAACGACTCGAGCTTCTCGAACACTTGCGGAACCTTGTCATAATACGCCTTAACCAGCTCGATCGCCTTGTCCGAGTACATCCAATTCTTCGCCATCTTTCTCGTATAGCCAACCGTTTCAATGTCCTGCGACACCAGCCTCAACTGCAGCCCAATGTTCATCTTGCCCTTCTCGTCCACGTTCAGCGACCTCCGCCCACCCGTCACCATGTAGATCGTCGACGACAGCCGACTCAGCAAATTCGCCGAAATCCCAATCGACGAGGCCGCGTCGTACGTTGTTAAGTAGTGACTCCGCGCCTCATCGTCAATCTTCAGCACCGTGTCCAAATTCGGCTCCTCGTAAATCTCAAACCTCGTCTTGATGCGCTTGTGACCGGCCGTCACATCCACGACGTGACCCATACTACCATACCACTGCGTAGCCCGCAAAAACACCACGCAGTTCTCCGGAAACATTTCCTGCACCTCCTGGTAAGGCTTCAGCGTCCTCAACGCCTCCCTCAAATCCGTCACGATCGCCTGCACCGGATACATCGTCTCACCCTGGTTCCACAGCTTGTTCAGCACGTACCGATCGTCCTTCAGCACGTACTCGCTGCCCACGCACGTCTTCACGTGCACCAGCTGCCTAATCTCGCCCAAATCAATCGCCAACCGATTGCAATGACTGAAACAAACAAAACAAATCAACTTCCGACCCCCAAAACTCCCAAAACCTCAACTCACTGCTCCACGATCGCCTTCACGCACGTGCCGAAAAACTTTTCGTTGTTCGGCCGCTCCTCGCGATCCTTCTCGTAGACCGTCTTGGCGTCCGCCACCTTCACCACCTTGGCCTCCGTCAGGTGCGGCCAGCTCACGTACACGATGCTGCCGAGCAGTTCCTGGGCTAACTGGGCGGTTGATTTGTCATCCCCCTCCTTGTCGATGGCCACCACCATGCTGGCGTTGCGGCTCGGAAAGTTGAACACCTTGACGCGGATCTCCTTCAGGATGCCCTGCAGAGTTTTGAGAAGAATTAGAAATCGGCCAAAAGGCTACATTTACGTGTTGAGATCATTGGATCGTCATTTCTCGATCCACCATCGACAAATGGTCGTGATCGTGCTATCATGTCGCACGTCGATTTTGGGTCAAATTGAGTTAAGAACGCCATTTTGTGCAGCTCTAAATGCCTCACCTTCACAGATCCCCATAATTCGATTTCAACTCTAAGATATTCAACAAAAATCGGGGAAAAACTCCATGTTCTCTCCGTAGTCTTGATATGACAGAAGTTCCGATCTAATAGTGCTATTTTGATACACCTTGCAAATTGCTGTAAGTGCGACAACTGGTCAAAGGGATTTTTTGTCAGAACGCGTTTGACACACGTACATGCCCGACTACTGTGAACATAGTTAATTATAACTCAGAACTCCGGCAACCAAATTCAACCAAACTTCGGGACAATGCATCGACAATGTTCGAAGATTGTTTTCTAAAATTCAACAAATTAAAAAAAAAACAATATATGGGTCATTCCATCTGAAGCGGAACAGCATTTGAAAATTACCCTCTCCGATCCTGCTCAAATTTGGCAGAGCTGTTGATACTATCAAAACATGCAAGAATCCCGAATTTCATCCAAATCGGACCACCCCATCCATTTTTGTACCTCCCCAAAAAATCGACTTTTTGGCGATTTTTGGCCAAACCTCCTAGTTTCAAACGGCGATAGCTCAGGAACCACAAATCTCAGAAGGTCGGTCTTAGACTCAATTTTGAAGGAAATTGGACGTAGAATCCATTTCCGTGATCAAAATGTTGATTAATTTATTTTTTCTACCTGCATTGCGCAACTGAAAACTTTAAACGGCCGTATCTCAAAACACCCCAACTAATTTTTTTTTATTTGACCTCACCATCGTGTTCCCCGGCCAATTTTACATAAGAATCACCTATCGACAGAAATGAATATGTTTCGTTCCAGAGATATCGAATTTTAAAGTTTTGTGTTTTCGAGATTACCTGCATCAGCTTCATTCGCCGCATCTGCTAGAAGCACACAGGCGGGCTGATCAATAACTGCTACCTGGCCATTTATTGAAATAATATTTCATCATAAATAATCTTCATCAAATTGAGCAAAAATTAACTGTATAATACTGTAGGAAACTGAAGTTTAATCGCAAATGTTTATCTGCTCAAAAAAATTAATGAAGTGAATTTCTGTGTTAACCCACTGGACAGAGCAATGACGACACACAGTAAAGGGCAGAATTGGATTCCGACGGAGCGAGAGGAAAATGCAATTGGGTACTAAAGCCCTATGCCAATTTTTATGTACAACGGTAAAAAACACGATTAAAAACCATTTCTGATCACTTTTTTTCATTTTAATGCAAACAAAAAATTTGACAAGACAACATTTTTTCGATGGATCAACTATGGTCCCCTTGGAACGAGCTGTCAAGTAGGAGCTTTTCTGTCAAGAAGGACCACGAGGTTAATTTTTCAAAATTGATTTAAAAATCCATTTTAAACTTTTTGTGGTTGTACAAAGGGTCATTGTACTCAGAAAAATAAGCTTTATCGCTGTAAACAATAATATCAGTAATCTAAGCTTCATTTTAGGACCCAATTCTCGGATTAGTTTTCAAAAAGCCGTAAGAGCCATTGTTAAACAAAGTCCTTTTTGCATCGGTATTCGACCTACTTACGAAAAACCAATATCAAAATGCTCGAGATTGTTCATCTACACGTCCTTCAAGTGCCCCAAACTTAAAATTTTCAATTCAATTCGGTTTTATTGGTGAATAATCAAGATACAATAAGTTCTTTTGAGATACATAACAGAGTTTTGGAGTTCCTTTCAGCTGTGTGTTATACAAATCCATTTTGGAACAATTATTACTAGTAAATAAAGGTGTCACCAAGAGTAAGAAAAAATAAGAAAAAACTTACTAAAATTGCAAGGGAAAGGGGATAGAAATAGAGAAAGCTTAAAACTAGATCACAGTTTTTTATCCTTTATAGATGTGCTTGATCATCAGCTCCCCAAGGGCCAGGAATTGATCCGCCTTGTTTCGGCAGGTCCGAAACCGCGTCATCATCTCCCCTGCGAGAGCAAAGAACTCTGGCAGGGTAAAGAGATCTTCCCCGGTAACTTCTTGCTGGGCTGCATTGCCGCTACCGGCAGCGACCACGCTTGCAAACGATCGCCCCCATCCAGGAGGGAACGCTGAGTTGTCCACTGGAACCGTACGATGACCAGCTGCCGGCACGGTTACGCTCGTACTTCGCTGAAGAGGGTGGGATGCTGCTGCTTTCTTCTTCCTCTTTTCCTGCTCCTCGAGGTAGCTTTTCCGTGCGCTGCATCCACGGTAGTTGCTGGTATGGTTACCTCCACAGTTAGCGCACTTGATGCGCGCCTTGGTTTGCTCTGCTTTGTCCCCCAAGTCCGCCTTGCACGGCAGTGCGCACGCCTCCGAGAGGTGTGACTCACCGCACTTCACGCAGCGGGGTGGGAGGTTGCAGTTCCGCGAGCCGTGGCCAAATTTCTGGCAACGGTGGCATTGCGCTGCGTCCGTCGGGTTCTTTAAGTAAAACCGCCAGTTTACCCAAAAACCGTCCAACGCCTTAGTTTTCCGCAGGTCTTGTATTTTGACGGTGCCGCGGTCGAAGTACAACAGGTACAGTGTGTGTGTACCTGTGACTGTTGTCTTCCGCGAGAGGACTTTTATGTCACGCGGCGTAATTCCAGCACCCGAGAGGTCCTTATTGAGGTCGGAGATCGGGCGGTCTTGGTACCCCTGCAAGACGACCTTAACGGCTGTCTTCTGCACGGGGTCGAACGTGTAGAACTTGTAGTTTTTATTCTTCAATTTCTCCACAACCAGGTCGAAGTTCTTGCTGTCAAATGTGTAGACTTGCACTGACGACTTACCGATTTTCAGACAATATCCGAGGCCTTCCAGCAACTCGTCAATATCGTCCGTCAACGTGTCCAAAACATAGATTGGAGGTGGTCTACGTTCTTTTGGAGGATTGTTCGTTTTTGACGTCGACACTTTTTTCCGTGCACGTCCATCGTATTCGTCGTCGTCGGTAGTGCTGCTACCGTCGGTGTTGTTGTTGTTGTTTTCTTCGTCGTCGCTCAGCATCTGGAACTCGTTCCTGATGGGAATGTTGGCGGATGTTGACGTGTTGGTCGTGGCACCGGAAGTACCGGAACGGGTTCGCACTGGTGATCTTGGAACATATCCGGGGTGTAGTAACTTTTTGTCGATTCCATCTGCGCTCACGCTCCCCTGCGCGATGGCGGTCGACACGGCGTTGGTTTGTTTACCTTTTTGCACACGGCCGGTAGACGAACTTCGCGGGTTTTTCGAGGCCGCACTCGAACTGCCACGGCCACGGCCGGCCTTTGGCATGCTGCAGGAGCAAACTCGCGGATAATCACGGTAATTTACGGCGAAAAAATCGAAAAAACGATAGAGCACTGAGCACTTGACTGCTGCCTGCTCTCGTGCTTACACGGAGGTGAAAACTTAAAATAAATGAAATTTTGTTTCATTTTCTAGAAAAACGAAAATTAGTGTCAGAGGTCACAATGGCTCTTACGGCTTTTTAAAAACTCACCCGAGAATTAATCTTGTTAGTAACACTGAAAAATAAGTGCACGATACATTATTGAGTAAAAATATGAATTAAAATGAATAAAATTTGTTGATACGTTGTACTCTAGTGAAGGACGATCACAAGGAGTAGGAAAAGGATTTCTGGAATGTATAAAACTGAAAAATGTAAGAAAATCACAAAGTTTGATCTGCTGCAAAGCGGCTAATCAGGGTGGCCACCTCGGGAAAAAACCGGGAAAACCGGGAAAAACCCGGGAATTTATTCCACCGGGAGAAAACCGGGAAAAACTCGGGAATTCGACTGACAAACCGGGAAAATATTTTAAGTTTAGTTAAAATTCGACAAATTCCTCTTAAATGAATGTATACTTTTCTCTATTAGAATATTATTCAAGTTATTCTTAATGAAGAATTCGGGAAAATAATGTTTAAATTTGTGTAATAGACTCAAGCTACTAGGCTTTGGTTGTTTTTTTTTTTTTTTTTTTTTTTTTCTGTTGAGTATTCCATGATATATTTCTTTGGCGAGGGGTTAACTACAATTACCACTACACCACCGGACCCGGTTTAAAAAACAAATGTTTGATAAGCTGCAATTTTTCCGATCAAGTTCGCGTGTCAATAGAAAATTTACTCAGCGCTATGATTTTTGAAGTCTTATTTCAATAAGTATTGAATTTCATAAGCACAATAAACAATTTATTTTTATTTTATTATTTATTTCAATATCAACTTGAGGGTGCACAGCAGCCAAGGAAGTTGTTGCCATTTTATTCCAAAATTGTCAAACTTACGGATTTAACCCTTCAACAATATGATTGTAAAAAGAGTCAAAATCTGCTTTATTTTTTTTTGTAGACAGTAACTTTAGGGAATAAATAACCGATAGTTCCCATAATTTCGAAGATACTAAAATTTGCGTACCGAAAATCGTGGTGCTAAAAGCTTAGCAGAGAATACAGTTCAGACGCGATTATCCGAAGGCCTCGGAAAAAAATTGAAACAAAAAGCCACAGTTTCAACATTTGCATGAAAAAAGTTTTTTTAAATGCATTTCACACTAGTTCAGTTGTTTTGCAATGTAAAATGTAAGATTTGACGAAAACAAAAATTTTAGCGAAAAAAAAATTAGCATCGAAAATTTTTAAAAATTCAAATGATTTTTAAATCAACCCAAACATGCTAAAAATGATTCTGAACGCAGGTGAATGGATCAAAAATTGATTTCAGTTGATTCCACTTAAATTTTCATTATAATTTTGAAGTTTTTTGAAAAAAAAATTGCCCCCTGATTTTCGGGCCAAAATTTTAAATAAAATTTGTACCAGCCTAAACTACTTTAAATGATTTAGAATTATGAAATCCAAGATGGCGTCCAAAATGGCTGAAATGAAATATTGAAAAAATGCATTTTAAAAATTTAATAGGCAATCAACCACTCAACAGCGACTTAAATTAAGTCGCAGAAATCGAATTTGATGTTAAAAGTAAGAAAATAAAAAAATACGAATTGTTTTTATTGTTCAAACCTTCGGATAATCGAGACGGACTGTTTACAATTTTTACTGTAAAACATTTGGTGGAATTTCAAAAATCTATTTTCAGTAGTATTTTACATCCTTACCAAAAATCATGATTTTCTGAGTTCAATATTCCACTTTTCATACGAATTTTTCAGTTCAACCCATATAACCATTTTTATGGTTGTAGTACCTGAACTCAAAAAATCGTATGAAAAGTGGGATATTGAACTCAGAAAATCATGATTTTTGGTAAGGGTGTATAAGATGATGTTTGGCTTTCTCAGTCAAACAAATTATTAAGGACAAATTGCAATGAACTTTGTGTTTGTGTTTTTAAATCAGATTCGAGTACTTTTGTATAATTTTAAAATGTCGGAAATATTTGGAATTTAAGATATTTTTATATAGTTATTTGAGAATCTTTCAACAGTTAAATGCCTATCAAATTGTGTTCAAATTCAGAACATTTGAAAAAATATCTTTCTTTTAAAATTTATTTTAAAATTGTAATTTAAATTTTAAATAAAATTTTCAGATATTTTAAAATTACAATATTTTCAGAGTTCAACTGCATAATAGTCATTTCAATACAAACAGTCACATTTTATTTTTATTCAAACACAAAAATTTAGTTTTTGTTGGGTTTTATTTAATTCTCATCTGAAAATTCCGTAAAAAAAGATTAACTGAATTTTGACTGTTTCGGTTGTGTTGTTCAGAAAATCGCAGCACGATCAATTGATTTTTTACCATTCTGTGTTACTCAAAAATTTCAAAACATCCAAACATGTTTATTTTTTCTTTTTTCAATAAATTTGGCACGGCTCATACAAAGGATGTATTGAGAATTATGTTTATGTTTGCGCGATCTGGGAGTCGCGATGAGGGGTTGAAGTACAGGCCAACTCAGAGGGTTTTTTTTGGACAGTTACATTTTTTCTAGAAATCGAATCAGCAAAAAAAAATTAAGGTACCGATTGTTTATAAATATATGGCACTCTTTTTCTGGAAGAATCGTTCTTCTTGAACTTAAAAAGCTTTTTCAATGAAAACTGAAGAGTATTTGTATAAATGTTGTTGTCTTTTGCAAATCTTTTCTACCCATACTCATACCCAACATTGTAAATGCTATTTCCTGCTTTCCAGTAATAATTTATGTAATTCTTAAATTTAATACAAAACGATTTTTTATTGATTTTAAGTTAAGAAAAATTGTGGAGCATGGAGATGAAAAATCACAAGCATTATGGAAATTAAGGATTTGGACTAAAAACTGTTAAAAACGGCTTCTTACTTTTTGTACTCAATTTAAAAGCTTTCTTGAGAAATAAAAATATTGAACCAAATGTATACGTTGCGTATGCGTTCAAAAAGAATTTTGATACTAACGTCAATCTATAAAAAAAAACATTGTAATTTGATTTAAAACTATATGGAAAAATTCCTTCTGGCCTCGGGAGAAAACCGGGAAAAAACCGGGAAATTGAAAATCCAAATCTGGTGGCCACCCTGGGCTAATTCTCCAAATTTAGTTGCGATGATTTCGACACCGTCCGAACAACAGTGTTTTTTTTCATCTATCATTCTTGGATTCTTGGAACACAATACGGCTGCTGTCCTCACGTATAAGGATTTTTTTAATTAAATGTACCTTGACCAAAATCATATTTTAATGAAATGGAGCTGGCTCACTATATAAAAATTGATTTAATATGATCAATCTAAACCATAAATCAGAATTATGGTAAAGTGTCAATAATAAACTATAATAATAATAATTATAAAGCAGGTTTTGGGGTTTTTGCTAAATGGCACTATTTTGCTCCACTTCATTAATTTTTTTGAGCAGATAAACATTTGTGATTAAACTTCAGTTTCCTACAGTATTATACAGTTGATTTTTGCTCAATTTGATGAAGATTATTTATGATGAAATATTATTTCAATAAATGGCCAGGTAGCAGTTATTGATCAGCCCGCCTGTGTGCTTCTAGCAGATGCGGCGAATGAAGCTGATGCAGGTAATCTCGAAAACACAAAACTTTAAAATTCGATATCTCTGGAACGAAACATATTCATTTCTGTCGATAGGTGATTCTTATGTAAAATTGGCCGGAGAACACGATGGTGAGGTCAAATAAAAAAAATAAGTTGGGGTGTTTTGAGATACGGCCGTTTAATGTTTTCAATTGCGCAATACAGGTAGAAAAAATAAATTAATCAACATTTTGATCACGGAAATAGATTCTACGTCCGATTTCCTTCAAAATTGAGTCCAAGAACGACCTTCTGAGATTTGTGGTTCCTGAGCTATCGCCGTTTGAAACTAGGAGGTTTGGCCAAAAATCGCCAAAAAGTCAATTTTTTGGGGAGGTACAAAAATGGAGGGGGTGGTCCGATTTGGATGAAATTCGGGATTCTTGCATGTTTTGATAGTATCAACAGCTCAGCCAAATTTGAGCAGGATCGGAGAGGGTAATTTTCAAATTTGCACTTTTTCGTGCACAGTTGAGATGGAATGACCCATATTTAAAAAAAAAATTTCATATTTCAAAAATTTAGGAAATAATTTTAAAGATTAAAAAACAAGATTCTAAAATTAAAAAAAATAATCAAAATTAAAAACATTTTTTTTCTAAATCTATTTTTTTTTTAATTCAATAGATTTAAAAAAAATGAAAATTAAGGGATTTAGAAAAGCTTTTCGTTTCAATTTTTTAAATATTTTTTTATTAAAAAAAACAAATTTCTTAAATGTAAAACTTCTAAAACTTCTGAATATTATTTTTTTTAAAATAAATTTTCCTTTTTTTAAATTTTAGTTGAAGAAAAATCTAAATTTCCTACAATTTTTGAAATAAAAAAAAAAAACAAACAACAAACTAAAATTCAAAATGGGGCATAAGCATTTTGACATTTAGGACTATTTTGCAAATACTAAGCCAACAGATAACTCACGGCGTGTTTTCTAGAACAACCTTATCAAGAAAAAATAGTCATCGCTGTTTTCAAATGTGTCTTATAGGAAATTTTCTCAGCTTTCCAATGCTTCTAAGAGCGAAATGTTTCATCGGGAAATTTCTGAGATATCTTTATTTTAAGTTTTTTTGTTTAAAAATCCTTCATCATTTATAGAAAACTTTTTAAAAACAGTTCAGAAAACTAGTCAAATGACTTGTTTTATGTGTCATTTACTCATCAAAATGGGCAAAATAAAACAAGAAACAAATTTGTAGAATGTTGCAAATCGCTAAACATTTTTAAAATTATATTTTAACTGAATTTTGAACTTGTTGAATTTATTCAGTAATAAGAATTATAAAACCGTATTTAAATGAAATTTTTACTACAATTAATAGATTATTACATTATTTTTGTGAACATATATCACGTGTCTGCTCTGATTCGGCTGATAGTACCAAATTTTTTGTTGTGTGAGATTGTTATTGCATTTTTATAAATAAATATGGTATTTACTTTGTTTAAGGAAATATCACCAGGATTTAACCATTAATCAGGAACATAAATACAAAACATGATTTAAAATCGGAAATGTACTACAAATTACTGTTGCATGCTTCAAAAGTCATATTTTCATAGGTATATATATATATATATATATATACAAGCCTTACCCGAAAAACTTCGTTCTGCCTTTTTTCGTTTGTTGACGTTTTTAGCTCTTTGGCTTTTTCAGCCTTCTGCGATCAAAATTTGATTATACGTAGCTTTTCTCATACAATCGGCAGATTTTCCGGAATCGGTTCCAGAGTGGCCAAAGTTGTAACTTTTTGGCGTAAGAACCTTCTTTGGGCTTATACGAACCCAATGCAACAAAAAGCACCTCGATCCGACGCTCCGTATTGAACTGATTCGCGTTCGAACAAAACCGTCGAAATTTTTTATATATATAGATAGATTATTTTTTATTTTTTTACTATTGAAAGTATCATTATAATTTTGTGTTTCAACTGAGAATGTTGAAAACACCTTATTAATTATAACAAAAATCAAACATAAGCCTTCATTACAAGCTATTTGAACAAAACTCAAGATACTTGTTAAACGTTTTTAAAACAGATAAGACTTCTATAACATTGCTGATTACTTGATCATTTCATACAAAAAAAAAGAAAACAAAAAAAACCTTTCATACTCATGAAAAGTATTTCTCCTGAAACTCTACACAGTAATTTGTAGTTCAATTTCAAGTAAATAACATGTTTTGGTATCCATGCAACTGGTTAATGTTTGGTTAAGGAAATATGATATTTATTCATAAAAATCTAATTACCCTTAAAAATCTCAAACCTGCAAAAAAATCGGTTGTATCAGCTAAATCCAAGCTAAATCAGAGCAGACGGCTGATATTTGTACACAAAAATTTTGTAATAATCTATTAATTCTTGTAAACATATATTTAAATACGGTTTTCTGATTTTAATTTCTGAATAAATCCCGCATATTCAGAAACTCAATTAAAACTTAATTTTTAAAATATTTAGCAATTTGCAACCTTTTACAAAGTTGTTTCTTGTATAATTTTGCACATTTTTATGAGTAAATGACACATAAAACACGTCATTTGACATGTTTCCTTAACTGTTATTAAAAAGTTTCTAATAAATGATGAAGGATTTTCAAACAAAAAACTTAATATAAAGATATCTCAGAAATTTCTCGATGAAACATTTCGCTCTTAGAAGCATTGGAAAGCTGAGAAAATTTCCTATAAGACACATTTGAAAGTAGCGATGACTATTTTTTCTCCTTAAGGTTGCCCAGAAAACACACCGTGTAACTATTTAACAAACCCCGCAGCCTAAAAGGTTTAAAGGTAAAATGCCAGCTAGGTATATACATTCCAAGTTTTGTGAAAATAATACTTATTTTCTCGGAATTTGTTAAATAGTTCCGGCAGTCAGAATGCTTTTCCAATTTTTTTCTCGTGTTGCTCCAAAAATTTCAGAAAATTTCAAAATACAAAAAAAATCAAATATCGAAAATTTCAAGAAATTACAAATTAAAAAAACCTTCGAATTTGTTTTAAATGTCTAAAATTTCAAAAAAATCAAAAATTTCAAAATGTTATAATTTCTAAAATAAAATAAAAACCTAAACTAAACATGAAAATTTAGAATTCTCCAAAAATTTCAAATTCAATAAAATTAAAATTTTCTAGAATTTTTGAATTTTATAGATTAAAAAAATAATTTAAAAATTAAAAACTATATTTTTGTTTCTCAAATTGTAAAATTTTAAAATTTATTCTTTTTTTTATATTTTTAAATTTCCTTTGTTTTGATATTTTAAAACTTCATTTGCTTTGATATTTTTAAATTTTCATATTTTGAACTTTAAGTTTTTTATGTTTTTATTTTCCGATCTCACTAGGTTTTTTGGCCAAATTTTCCCTAGTTTTTGTTTCATTGCATTTGAAGAACCTTCTGTTGCCAAACGGTTATTGAAAAGGAAATAGTTGCAATGAACACCAAATCTCTATGAACCAGTGATTCACACAAGTTGTAAAATTGTTATTTCGGTAAATAAAATGAATTGAATTGAAAAAAAAAATGTTTTTATTCACATTTTTAAGCGAAGATGGCGTTACGAACGGTGCACGCCCAAATTGTAAAAATCCTGCAGTAGTACCAACATTACAAAAAGCAAGTGTGCCATGGCATGACAGCAACACTTTTTTTCTAATGTTGATACCACAACACGATTCTGACATTTCGGGCGTGCACCATTCGTAACGCCATTTTCGCTTCAAAATCTGGATATTTTTAAATGTTATGAATGGCCAAAACCCCAGAGTTTCTAAAATTCCTCAAAATCCTGAACATAAAAAAATGAAAATAGAAAAAATTAAAAAGCTGATTTTATAATTTCTAAAGTTTTAAAAAAATATTAAATAATTTCAAAACTAAAAAAAATAAAAATTAAGAATATAAAAATTAATAAATCTTAAAAGTAAAAAAAAAGTTGCATTGCTAAATTTTAAAATTTGGATGTTTTGAAATTTTTACGCGAACTATTAAAATTTTTATGATTTTAAATTTTGCCAGTGGTGGCCACGCTGTTAAAAAACCAGAACAAAAACAATTGCTTTAAAAAAATAAAAATCAATTGTTTATAATTTCTAAATATTCAAAGATTTAAAAAAAATCAAAATACAAAAATTGGACTATAAAAAATTAAAATAAAAAAATCAAAACTATAAAAAGTTTAAAATTTTTTATATTTTTTTAAATCTCAAATTTCTACACGTTATAAATTAATAAGTTTTAAAAAATTCTAAAAATCTGATTTTCGTGTTTTTTTATTGTTACATTTTTATATTTTAACTTTTAAAATTTTAAGGTTTTTAAATTTTGCCAGTGGCGGTTCAAAAATGTTTGAACATTATAAACATTTCACGGTCGGAAATTGAAAAAAAAAATCTACTTGGTTTAGGGATGGCCCCATATCGAAGCTCCGGATTATCGATGTTTTACTGGATTTATACACGATCCCATATCCGAATCCCGTATCAAAACCCAAGTCATGATTTCTTTTTTTTTTTGTTTCAATAAAAACGAACGCAAAAGTGCTATTATAAATCAGATGGTAGATCAAAATCTTAAAAACTCAATCGTGAGTCGAGAAATTACGATCGAGTACAATGAACACCCCGTTAGAATATAACTTACGTGATACTTGAGGTGCTTCATCGTTGGGAATCCCTTGATGTATCCGTCCAGAATGGCCCCCTTCGACGGACCGAGCACGAGCTTATTCTCCGGCACGTACAACTAGCCAAAAGAAAGAAACCGATCAAAACAGGCGTCACCACGCGGCACAAATTCGTACGTCATCGCGGTAGATTGGAATCTCCTTCACTTTGAGCTCCGCCACGTCGTCCAACCCGTAATTCGCACCCAGGAACGCACTGCCCTGCTCATCGTACTGGAACAGCATCATCGGACCGTGCACGTTCCGCTGCTTTTCCTCGTCGGTCAGGAACGCGTCGCACGGCTCCATCGCCTTCAGCAGACGCTTCTCGTCGATAAAGGGGATCAATACGACCGCCTCCCAGGCCTGCTGCTTGCCGTTCAGATCCGTACCGAAGTTCTCCGGGTAGTAATCGATCACGCAGCTTTCGGGGTCGGTCATCAGCTTGTGGTACGCAGTCGGGAGGTGGTCTTTACTGGCCGCCGGCAGCACACTCAGCAGCTGCTGGAACGGGAGGAACGGTTTGCCCATTTCAAAGTTCAGCTTGAAGTTTTTGAAGTTTTGGACGTCGCTGATGAAGGGCGCGTAGTGATGCGGGTAGTACCAGGCCCAGGAGGACACTCCCCGGTAGTAGTAGAGGAGGGTCCACTGGAGAGCGCGAATGTAGCATTCCGCCTGCTCGGCGCGGGTCTCCCTGAAAAGAAACAACTTGATTTCAGGAACGGCAAAGCAACAGATTTAAACCCCGATCCTCACTCGTTAAATTCGCCGTAGCCCATCTTGGTCATGTAGTAGTTGCGCTTGTACGCGGCAAATTCCTTCTCGAACAGCTCCGGATCGTTCTCGATGTCCTCGGCCGAGTAGCGTTCGCCGCCGCCGCCATCCTCATCGTCATCTAGGAACATGTCCTCCGATGCCTTGATCAGCGCCGACAGGTCCATGTCCATGTCGGCCTTGATTTCCTCGAGTGTCACGTCGAAGGCCTCCGTCTGAAAAGGGATTGTGTTGAATAGGCTGGAGATTCTACCAACGGATAGCTACTCACATCATTGGCGCCCCGCTTTGCCTTAAAGTACTGCAGGTCGGTGTAGTTCTCCAGAAAGATGTCCCGATCGAACCGGGCCAACCGCTCCATCAGCACTTCCAACCGCTCCAGGTTCAGGATGCCTCCCTCGTTGATGTACCCGTCCAGCCCGGGCAGAACGTCCATGTACGCTTGGAACAGCGTCGGCAGCGCGTTCTCGTTGATGTGAAGGTTGGGCAAATGAGGAATGAAATCGTTGCCAACCATGTAACCCATCAAGACCCAGTCGTCGATCAGCTTGTAAGGGTTGAACTCGAACTTTAGTTTGTCTCGCACGGGGGCAAACTCCAGCTCCAGATACTCGCGGAGCAGCGTCAGATGCAACAGATAGAAGCGCGTCTCCTCCACGATCGACGACTTCTTGTCGTTCTTGCCGAATTTGACCTCCTCCCGAAGCAGCGAAAAGTGCCGCTCGTGGGTGCACAGGCCCAGCATGATCAAATCCGCATCCAGCCCGTACAAACAGTGGCGCGTGTTCGAATCAAACCCGGGCGATGCTTTCGCGTGCCGAATGTACTCCATGATTTTGTGCTCGCCCTCCCCTGGCGTCTCGTGGCCACTCAACACCACCTTGCAGTGCTTCCACAGCGGATTCGTGCTGACCTTTACCTTGATAAAGTGCTCCAAGGCGCGCTGCAACCGCACCATAAAGCTCGTCCCTGGCGTGATACAGTTACTGTCGAACCGGGCCTCCAGCGGCAGCACATCGCCCTTCTTCTCCGCCTGCTCAACCTGCTCCTGCGCTTCCCGAGCCGACCGGAACCGCCTTCCCCGCTGCTGGTTCATCTTGGCCCGCGGTGCTACCCCGTCAACCGCGATAAAGAACAACTTCTGCGGACGGATCATCCGGAACAGAAACTCCAAATAGTGAAAGATGTCACTAAAAATCTGCTCCTCCGTGATCCGGAAGAACACGTCCGAATCGTTCGGATGCGAACAGTTGTGAATAATTCCGTTCATGTCCAGATACAAATTGTCAAAGTCCGGCA
Organism: Culex pipiens pallens; assembly: GCF_016801865.2. Lineage (NCBI taxonomy): Eukaryota > Metazoa > Arthropoda > Insecta > Diptera > Culicidae > Culex > Culex pipiens. The sequence continues at coordinate 129,556,165 of NC_068939.1, forward strand.
CCTACAATCAAAATGCATCAATTCTACCATCCAACCCAATCCCAATCCAAAAATTACCTGATTCTCTCGAACCAGCTCGCTCAAGCACGGATACCGTTCGCTCATATAGCGAAAAAACTTGGGGACTCCCATCGTGACGCGCTCTTCTGCTTACAATCTGTACAGTCGTCGAGTATATCTCCACTCTAGCTCGTGGTCCAAACCTGTGCGGGAGGGAAATCGATGCAATTTAGTGCCGATAAAAGTAATTTGTTGCGAAATAAACGAATTCAAACAAAGGACACGAACCAAACTTGCTGTAAACACCACGGAAATTAGAAATGGAAATCGCGCAACGGTGACTGACAGCTGTCTGCAGGTGAAAGTTGATTTAGCGCGAAACGTCAACGGTGCACGCTTGGAGATGGATTGCGCAAGATTGGGTTAAGAATATATGTTTTGCTGCTGTGAACTGACAAGAGGGTAAATTTCAAGGAATGCAAAAGTGAGCTCATATCTCGGCTCGGCTGTTCGGACCTTCTAAGGAAGAAACACAATATTTTTCGAAAACAATATTTTAAAAATTTTTGAATCAAGACTAACTTTTCAAAAGGACGTAATATTGAATGTTTGGACGTGTACCTATTTTTCTCAATAGTCTTCAACCGAAAACGCCAAATGGATCAGAAAATTGGGTCCTAAAATTAAGTTTCAATTTGTGATATTATTGTTCACAACGATAAAGCTTGATTTTCTGAGTACAATGACCCTTTGATCGACCTCAAGAATTTAAAATGGATTTTCAATTCAATTTTTAAAAAATAACTTCACGGCCCAATAAAAAACAACTTCAATAGGATTGCCAAGCCTCGTGGCGCGATGGTTAGCGGTTTAGGCTGACGATCTCTAAGTTTCTATGAGGTGCAGGATCGATTCTAGCCTTATCCTCCTGGAGTTTTTCGTTCAAAGTTTGTCCCGTTTAACATTAATATTCAGTCTGCAAAGACGGTGTGACTCGAGGTGTGACTGCCTCTTCTAGTTCAAACTTAAAAAAGAAAAAAAAATACAAAATGTTTACTATTGAAAAACATTTAACATTTAAATAAATTCAAAATTAAAAAACTCAAAAAATTCAGCACTTAAAATAATTTTAAAATAATAAATCAATGATTCTGAAATCTTCAATTTTTAAATTTAGAATAACAAAAATTCAAAAAAAAATCTAAAATTTCATGAATATTAAAGTTTTTAATATTCAAAATTTCAGTTTGGTGCAGCGTGCATAAAAATTTAACATTTATTCATTCGGCATTTTTTTTTCAAAACAATAAGTTGTTATTTAATTAAGAATTTAAGAAACAAAAAAAATTGTTCGTGTATCAATAATCCGAAGTCCCATAATATTAAAATGTCAATAATTCTGTAACCAAAATAAAAAAGAAGGCTGTCGCTAATGCCCATTAGACATTTTTCTTGACCGGTACCATAAAAAAAAAATCAAAAAGTCAAATTGAAAAATTAAACAGCTGAAATAGAAATAAATATAATTTTGAAACTAAAAATTTTAAAATTCCAAACATTAAAAATTCAAAAACAATTTTAGGCAAAAATAATATTGTTTTAAAGGTCCAATAAACAAAATCTATTTATGGGTGTTTCAAAAAACATAAAAAAAACAAAATATGGTTTTTTTCTATTGTATCATTTTAAAAAATATCTTAAATTTAACCCGATTGAACAATCAAAAATAAAAATAAATTAATTAAAATTTAAACGTTCTATAACTCTAAAACCTCAAATTAAAAAAGTTCTTGAACTCTTGATTTTTTAATTTGAGATATAAAAAAAATAACAATGAAGAAAAGTAATCATTTAAACAACTAAAATATGAAAAAAAATAAAAAAAATATATTTTAAAATTTCAAAAGCAAAAAATCTGAAAGTCGATCCATTAACAATTTCAGAAATATATCTTTTCAAGTAACTTGAAAATAGAAAATGCAAAAATTCTAAAACCTTATTTTTGTTTATTTCAAAATGATTATATTTCAAAAATTCCACTATTTCAAAACACAAAAGCTCCAAAACTCTCAGATTTCTTAATTTTTCAAAACTTAAATTTTTTTCGAAACTCAAAAATAAAAAAAAATTGATAATAAAAAAAAACAAATTAAATTCTTCGTTTTAAAATTTGAAAATTAATTTTAGTTTATAAATTAAAAAAAATCCAGAATTTCAAAATTTTAATTATAGATTCTTAAGGTCGTAAAAGGTTTCTTCCACTTTTGGGGCAATGACTGGCGATGATTGTTCTGAATTCAGGGTCCAGAAATACCCCTGACTCAAAGTGGTTTCAAAAACACCCAAAAAGCAAATACTGAAAATTTTGGTTATTGGACCTTTTCAAAAAAAAAACTCCAGATATGTAAAATGCTTCTACAACCAACAAAAGGAAAACCATTTCTTGATTGATACATTCTGAATCAAGATTTGAATGTTTTTCTAAAACAAACATGGCTGCCAAATGGCCGATTGGGAATGATGCCTTCCAGAGCCTTAACATTTAGAAATTTAGGCAACCAAAACCTTTTCAAAAATTATAAGTTTCCTAGTAAAGGCTAGTATGCAGATCGGAAGGAAAGGGGTCAAGAATCAGCTTTACGAACAGCAGAACAAAGGAGAGGGAGCGATTTCTTGGGGCTTTTCTTTACCCTCTCTTACTTGCTTGCGCTGCCGCTGCTGCCCATTTGATTTTTTTCTTGACTCTATTTTACGTTACCGTGTGGGTACACGCAGAAAAATAAGGCATATTTGAACAGGGGGATGCTAAAGGCCACCATCTTGGATGATTGAGATCAATAACGGGCGCAAACTACGCACAGTGAAAACAAAAATATTTTTTTATTAATATTTCATTTTTGTTATAAGAATTACTGTAATAAAAGTCAAAATACACATTAGATAAGTTAAACGTTTCATGTGATAAAAGTACAACTTTAAATGAGGTCATCGGCCCGATGTGTGCTTAATAATCCCAAGTTTATTTTGCAAATAAATTGATAAAAATCACATCAAAAACATACACTAACTTTAAAATGTACATTGCGGTAAAATTTTACATTAAACAATAATTACTTTAATTCCATTTTATGCCTGCAGTTTTTGTATTTTATTTTACAGTGCGCAGTTGCTTTGTATTGGTTCCGTAACGAACAGCTGTTCTTTTGTGCTGGCGCCGAAATTGACAGCTCCCTTTTGTTCTGGTGCCGAAGTTAACAGCTGGTGTTGGCTGCGGGCGAGCTGCCTGTAGTGAGATATAGATGTCGCCCCCCTGTATTTGAATCAAAAAAACGTTTTGTTGATTTGAAAATCAAGATTTTTGTTGAATCAACGCTAAACGTCAAAGCAACTTTTTTCAAAACAAAAATTTTTTTTGTGGAATTGAGAAAATCAAGGTTTGTTTCAACGCAAAATCGGCGTTGATTATATTCAACAAAAATTTTGTTGAGTCAAACCTCGTACATACACGCTTACCAGACGATCGCAATTTTTGAGATCAATGTCGCAAAAAGGAATTCGCTTATGCCATCTCAATTTTGAGATCAGTTTCTTTTGTTTATATTCGCAATTTTGAGTTGGTGGATGTGAACTCATTTTTGCGATGACACTTAGCTGTTTTTTGACATTCTGGACTTAGTCGAATTTACAATTTTCATTCTGACGGTCGGGAGTGTTTTGTCAAACTGCGCAACGTAGCGGATAAATTTTGAAAAAAGCGTCCCCCGAGAAGGCGGAGAAGATTGGAACTGGAAGATAACCTTAGATTTAAAGGAAACGATGGACAAGGAAGTGGCAAAAGAGTTTTCACCGGTCAAACTGTAACTTTTTCTGCAGATTCAATCAACGGAACATCTCTCTCCTCATCCACCGTTTAATCCACATTCATGGTAACCTTCCCGTTCTGATCTTGCCGGGTTTTCCAGGATCTTCCATTGTTTTTTTTTTATATTTTCTTTCAGGTTCTTAAGACAGTAAGATCAAGCGGGCGCTCAGCAAGGACGATGAACTATCGGACGCGGAACTGGACCAAAGCAGTTCCAACGCGAAGACGCCCAAAACAACCACCAAAAAGGGTGGTCGAGGAAAGAACCGAACCCGCACCGAGTCCGAAGTCGAAGCAAGCCTCCTCCAAGAGCGCCAAGGAGCAGGAACCGGACACACCCGTACCTGCCTAGCCGGAACCGCCAGTGAACCAGGACGATTGGTTGTGGTCCGACCGAAAGTACTACGTAAACAAGGTCACAAGGGAGACAACAAGTACATGGTGCTGTTCGAGGACGGTGCCTCGAAGGCCCTCTCCAAGGATGTCATCGTGATCGGATGCGACACATACGAGGCCGGTTTCGTCGTCGAGGTCAAGCGGAACGAAACCACCATCGAAGTTTCGTACGTGGTCCGGATCGGCGAGGGCACTGTCGAGGTGACCGCCTCCGACCTATATCTAAACGAGGAGCAGGTCAAGTTCATCAACCGGGCATGCAAGGCCGCCGAAGGGGGCGCGGACGATCCGATGCAGTCGCCGTCGGCCAACGGCAAGTGAGACAGCGCGACAAACACGTCGATCCTACAGACGCCGGAAGAAGCGTCCGCCGCGGGTGGTGGCGAAAACAATTCGCGGTCGACGCGGAGCAAACGCAGCTACAAAATCCAGGTTAGGGATATCCCACGCTAAACCAACCGTACGGACCGCAGGTCCATGCGCCTCTCGTGCTCCTCCACCACAAACGATTTTTTTTATTTTATCTGTTTTTTTCTCTACCGTTTCCAGCTCGTTCTCCCGGCAGTGGTTGGTGTGCTTTCCAGCCAGCCCGTGTTTTGGCAACTCGTCCGCGTTCCGGAAGGTCACCCTCCCGGCACTGATTAGTGCGCGTCCCAGCAGCAGCCCGCGTTTCCGCAACTTGACCGTGTTCCGGAGGGCCGTAATCACGGCAGTAGACTTGTTTATTTTTTAATGTAAAATGGTAAAAAAAAACGTTTCAAATAAAGAGTAAACTTTTCAATAAAATCAATTTTCATTTATTTTATTATTCCATCAAAAATAGTCCTCCCCGACCCGATATCCGCATTCCCGGCGATTTTCACCCTACCCAACCCATCTCAATTTTGAGATCGCCTTCTGGATCTCAAAATTGAGATCGAGTTGCTCATCTCAACGTTGAGTGGTTTCACTTTTAGCCGGTTTGCGACATCCATCTCAAAATTGAGATCGCCTGGTTAGCGTGTACAGGCTAATTCTACAAAATATTTTTCTGCGTGTAGGTAGATAGTAATTTTAGCTCCATGTGACTCAACTCTTTTAAACGTGTTTTTTCTGTTGACAAAATTGCATTGTTTATCTCTACCGATTTCTGTTGTTATCAGAGTTATCAGCTGTTTGAATATTGAGTTAAATAGATTCCTGATCACAATTTAACTATTTTTATGTTTTCAACACAGCGTTATTCAAAAAACTTGCATAATGGATAGCGCCACAATTTCGAAAAGCTGTTGCAGAATTTGTTTAGCCGCGGAAAAAACGCTGCTCTCACTGCAGACTGAAATAGAACTCGACGGTTGCAAACTTACTTGCCTGGAAATGTTTACCAAATTTACTGGATTGGAGGTATTTTAATCACTTTTTGTTTTTACATATTGAATTATGCTTAAGCTTGAATGATTGCAGGAACCACCGGAGGAAGCATCGCCGGATCTACCGCGGAAGTTGTGCATATCCTGTTTCTCCGAGCTAAACAGTTGCTACAAATTCCAGCGTAAGGCAGTCGATTCCTTTAACCGGATGTACCAAAAGATGAGCGAATCTACTGTTCATGTTGTTGAAGAGGAAGTTGCTCGCGAAAGCAGCCCAAAGCAGGATGCTGCCCCCGAAATTGAGGAAGAGTTGGAAATCTTTATCGAACTTCAGGACGATAATCTGAAAATTGAATCAACTTCACTGGATTTGGTTGAGGAACCCGTACACGAAGGCGAAGATCAAACTGATGCAAAGTTGATAAATTCTGCTGAAGAATGTGAAGAAGAATTCTTGGAGGTCTACGAATGTGACGATAAGGGCCTTGTGGAGTTAAAAGGATGTGTGAGAGACATGGAAGATGCTTCTCCCAGTCAGAATGAGGAAGAAGTTGTTGCGATCGAAATCAATCTGCAAAATGAACAGGAATTACAAACGCAACCAATCGATGAAAGCAGTGAGCAAACTTTAGAAGGGTCCTTCACTTGTGCGGTCTGCAACAAACAGTTTGCCTCTCGGAAAACGCTCCGCCAACACAGTCGAATCCACGAGGACAGCAGCGCGAAACGTTTTCAGTGCTCACACTGCTCAAAATCGTTCAACTACAGCCATCACTTGAAAATTCACGAACGGACTCACACTCGGGAGACCCCGTTCGCGTGCAGCGCCTGTGATAAGGAATTTGCCACGAAAGATCGGCTTAAAAACCACGAACTTCAGCACAAGGACCGCTTCGAGCACGGATGTGCGCTGTGCGAGTGTTCCTTTCGAACGAAGAAGGCCCTCAAAATGCACACAATTCTAAAGCATGATGCCGCGGTAGGACAGTTTGAACCGATTGTTTGCGCAAAGTGCGGCAAGGATCTGTTCTCGCAATCGGCGGCCAGTGCGCACTTTAAGGCCGAGTGTGGTCAGAAACGGATAACGGAGGATAATCTTAAGAAGAAATCCAAACAGAAGCAGCAAAAGCCAGTGGATTGTATCGACTGCTTGGAAAAATTTCCCAGTCGAACTGAACTATTAGAACATCGAGCAGATGTCCACGAAAATCGAAGTCATACTTGTGAAGTCTGCGGCAAACGTTTTCTTCAGGCGATCGTTCTGAGCAGGCACATGAAAACGTAAGATTAACTCAATTTAAATTTAGTACAGCTAAATTCTAAAAATCGCCCCCTTCTTACAGACACACGGGTGAAAAGTCGTACTCGTGCGATCAATGCACGAAGAGCTTTGCCCAGCTGGCCACTCTCCAAAATCACATGAGGACTCACTCCGGCAGTCAGCAGTACGAGTGCACGGTGTGTTCAAAGCGGTACAAGTTTTTGGCCTCGCTGCGAAATCACGTCAAGGCGAGTCACGGCGAGGGAGAGGCGTAGCGTTAGATAGGCTGATTTGAATTGTATAGTTGTTTTTGTTTATTTTTTAAGCTTAAAAAACATTTAATAAAGAAGACAAATCATTCGAAATCCCCGTCCAGATTTCTCTTAATTATCACATTTTTGAAATGAGAATTTCTCGGGGACTTCAGCAAATGAGTATTCTTTTTATTTTTCTGTTTGGTCATATTTTGCCCAAAGAAGCATTCAAATTTGTTCTCATTATCCATTCGTCATACAAAAATGTTTAGCAAAACTGAGCAAAGCAGGGCTTGAAAAAGGATCGGCCACTGACAGAAACTGGCTGATATTTGACTAAGCTGGTCAGCTTTCATCATCAACTATATCGCTGAATGTTCACTGACAGCGCCAGCCGCGATGATCGTCATTTGGATGCATCCGTCAGTTGACACACACGAAGCTGACACGAAAGAATGCCGAGCTCAACACACTAACAGCCGGGCGACACGACTGCACATGCTTTCTTTTTCTCACTTTTGTTATCTCTTTCGTGCTTATGTGGTGACAGCAATCAATTGAATGCAGTCATGAGAATTCAAACTATTTAACGTGAAGACTTCCATCATTGTCATGATTTTTCGTTCAAAGATATAAATCTTGCGTCGCTTTCAATATTTTGACAAAATTCCTTCAACAAGTTGTTCAGAATAGTGCTCTACACATGCTGATTCCTTTTGGTAACGATTATCCCATTCCTTGTAAAGTTATGGAAATCGGCATTAATCAATGATTGCCAACTAGGACGTCAATGACTGTGCCACAAAATTATATAAATTTTGAAGCACATTTGATTTAGATCAAAAATTCTTTCAGTGGTTTCAAGAAGGCAACAACCGGCACATGCTGATTCCTTTTGGTAGTGAAATTCGTTAAATTGAATTTAATACAGAACATTTTATAGTGATGATCAATTTTCTTCGAAAATGATCAACGGCTTCACCTTAAACAAAAGAGCTCTTCGCTAACGAGAGAGGTGGCGGGAGTCAAATCTGACTGTGTGAGTGACTTTGCGTTGCGTTCATTCATTCGGCTGTGTACGAGCGAGAGCAGGGTATCAAAATCAGACGAACGTAGCGAATTTGATGGACGGGCTGTGTCAACTTTCACAAAAATGTCGATTGATAAGAATTCATGCTGTAGGTTAAGGTAAGGTTCAATTCAGGATAAAATGAGTACTCAAAAAGCTAAGTATATTATGAGACATTTTCCGAGGAATCCGATAAAAATATTTTTAGACATAAGCTTTTTGGTCCAGGCACCAGAGTGACCAATCGAATCGGGAAATCGGGAAAAAAAAGTCTGGAATTCGCCAAAATTAGCAAAACATCGGGAAAAGTCTGGAATCCCAAGCATGCTCGTTTGAAAGTAATTGTCTATCTTTTTAATAATTTTGTGATATTTTGTTCAATTTTCAATTCAATTACACTCAATTGGTTTCGAACAATTAAACAAATTTGAGGTTCCTTTCACTATTTTTTTATCTATTAATTTTGGTTTGGTTTATTTGAATACAGAATCAGTTTATAGATAGATTGAGATATAGATTTTCAAAGTGGAGCATCACCACTTCCCTTCTTCCAAATCCTTTTCCTTGTCCCTGGTGCGCGGTGGAGATGAGAGCGGCCGGCAATGGACGGCTGCTATGGTGGTGTGTATCTGGTTCAGGTGAAATTGGTTCTATTCCCAATTATCGATACCTAGGCAACTTGGGCTTAGACAATCATCTCATCACATGGCGAAAATACAGTATGCAATCCGCTAAAATCACCGTCTCCAAGCGAAGCGATTGAGAAATAGATTTTCAAATTTGGCCCGCCATTCAAAAATTTTGGGTCCCCCATGGTTTTTTAATGAGTTTGAGTTAAAAATGTAAATAAAGGTTGATTTAAATTTTTCGGAAAAACTTGAATAGCACACGAAATCCAAACCTTGACTTTTTTTTGATAAGGTCCTATAAACAAATGTAAACATTGAGTGTATCCCGCTTACTCCGATGGACTTTGACATAAGGTGTGAAAGGGATACACTCAATGTTTACATATGTTTATAGGACCTAATCAAAAAAAAGTCAAGAAACGTTTCTCGTGTTCAATGAAAAAAAATGCAAAAACTTTTTTGCTTTTTGAAAATATCAAACAAATATTGAAATTGCAAGAATGAAAAAAAAAACATTCAAGAAGTTTTTTACTTAGTTGCTTTAAAAATGTCGCATAAAAGTAGAAAAAAAGTTCTTACTGAACTGAATTTGAAACTTGATTTTAAAAAATCCTTTTAATTTAAAAAAAGCTCTTCGATATTTCGTTTTTTTTAAATAAAGTTGTCCTCAGGCGTTTCGTTAAAAAAATTAATGATCAAATTGAAAATACAGTTTTTTTGATTTTTTGTCATTCTTATTTCTTTTCCTTTTGAAACCAAGGAATAAAAACTCAATGGTTATAATACATCTTATGTATATTTCAACTCATATTTGTTTAAAATTTTGATTGTTTAAGTTTTTTTCTTTTATTTATATTGCGAGTGCTTCCAAGCCCAAAATAATTCGATTTATTTTTAAATTTATTTTGAAATTAATTTTAATGGTGGTAGATATTCACTTTTTTATAAACCGTTATCATTTTTTGAGTAAAAAAAAAAGGTGCAGGTGGTTATGTTACACATGACCAGTATGACAAAGAACTTTGCAAGATGATTGTTGAAATTTCGATTAGAATGTCCGGTCCAAATTTCCCCATGATTCCCTTATAATTAACGTCCTATCGAACTAAGGGGACGGAAATTGCAAGTGGAGCTTAAATAGAAATCGAGGTGAAATCCATTGACTTTCCTTCACCACTCGAAAGTTACCAAGATGCGGGAATGTTTTTGCAAGGCTGTTGCAAGCAATCGGCGACAGTAAAGGAAATTTGAACAGCAGACATTAAAACTGCCCTTTACAGGGCTCTAATTGATTACGAGATAGTTATTCTAAAATTCCAGAACAGATTTTCGCAGAGGCACAAAAAAAATGTGCGTCGCAGTAATCTATTTATTACTTCCTGCCTAATAAGCAATTTATTTTAACTGCTTAACTTCAGATAATGGCCAAATGCAACTTTTTATGTCCAGTATCAAAAATCATAAAGTTTGATACCCATATTGCCCCAATACTTACGGTCCGGCAAATGTCCCCTCATCGGAACATCCGCGGGGCCTCCGGCCACTCTGGATTGTGGCCACTACTGTCAAAATGTCAAATTTCATGTCCAGTATCAAAAACCATAAAGTTTGATACCCATATTGCCCCAACTCTTACGGTTCGGCAAATGTCCCCCCATCGGAACATCCCTGGGGCCTCCGGCCACTACGGATTGTAGCCACTACTGCCGAAATGTCAAATTTCATGTCCATTATCAAAAACCATAAAGTTTGATACCCATATTGCCCTAACTCTTACGGTCCGGCAAATGTCCCCCCATCGGAACATCCGCGGGGCCTCCGGCCACTCCGGATTGTAGCCACTACTGCCGAAATGTCAAATTTCATGTCCAGTATCAAAAATCATAAAGTTTGATACCCATATTGCCCCAACTCTTACGGTCCGGCAAATGTCCCCCCATCGGAACATCCGTGGGGCCTCCGGCCACTCCGGATTGTGGCCACTACTGCCGAAATGTCAAATTTCATGCCCAGTATCAAAAACCATAAAGTTTGATACCCATATTGCCCTAACTCTTACGGTTCGGCAAATGTTCCCCCATCGGAACATCCGCGGGGCCTCCGGGCACTCCGGATTGTAGCCACTACTGCCGAAATGACAAATTTCATGTCCAGTATCAAAAATCATAAAGTTTGATACCCATATTGCCCTAACTCTTACGGTCCGGCAAATGTCCCCCCATCGGAACATCCGCGGGGCCTCCGGCCACTCTGGATTGTGGACACAACTGCCGAAATGTCAAATTTCATGTCCAGTATCAAAAACCATAAAGTTTGATACCCATATTGCCCTAACTCTTACGGTCCGGCAAATGTCCCCCCATCGGAACATCCGCGGGGCCTCCGGGCACTCCGGATTGTAGCCACTACTGCCGAAATGACAAATTTCATGTCCAGTATCAAAAATCATAAAGTTTGATACCCATATTGCCCCAACTCTTACGGTCCGGCAAATGTCCCCCCATCGGAACATCCGCGGGGCCTCCGGCCACTCCGGATTTTAGCCACTACTGCCGAAATGTCAAATTTCATGTCCAGTATCAAAAACCATAAAGTTTGATACCCATATTGCCCCAACTCTTACGGTCCGGCAAATGTCCCCCCATCGGAACATCCGTGGGGCCTCCGGCCTCTCCGGATTGTAGCCACTACTGCCGAAATGTCAAATTTCATGTCCAGTATCAAAAATCATAAAGTTTGATACCCATATTGCCCTAACTCTTACGGTCCGGCAAATGTCCCCCCATCGGAACATCCGCGGGGCCTCCGGCCACTCCGGATTGTAGCCACTACTGCCGAAATGTCAAATTTCATGTCCAGTATCAAAAATCATAAAGTTTGATACCCATATTGCCCTAACTCTTACGGTCCGGCAAATGTCCCCCCATCGGAACATCCGCGGGGCCTCCGGCCACTCCGGATTGTGGCCACTACTGCCGAAATGTCAAATTTCATGTCCAGTATCAAAAACCATAAAGTTTGATACCCATATTGCCCTAACTCTTACGGTCCGGCAAATGTCCCCCCATCGGAACATCCGCGGGGCCTCCGGCCACTCCGGATTGTAGCCACTACTGCCGAAATGTCAAATTTCATGTCCAGTATCAAAAACCATAAAGTTTGATACCCATATTGCCCTAACTCTTACGGTCCGGCAAATGTCCCCCCATCGGAACATCCGCGGGGCCTCCGGCCACTCCGGATTGTAGCCACTACTGCCGAAATGTCAAATTTCATGTCCAGTATCAAAAATCATAAAGTTTGATACCCATATTGCCCTAACTCTTACGGTCCGGCAAATGTCCCCCCATCGGAACATCCGCGGGGCCTCCGGCCACTCCGGATTGTGGACACTACTGCCGAAATGTCAAATTTCATGTCCAGTATCAAAAACCATAAAGTTTGATACCCATATTGCCCTAACTCTTACGGTCCGGCAAATGTCCCCCCATTGGAACATCCGCGGGGCCTCCGGCCACTCTGGATTGTGGCCACTTCTGCCGAAATGTCAAATTGCATGTCCAGTATCAAAAATCATAAAGTTTGATACCCATATTGCCCTAACTCTTACGGTCCGGCAAATGTCCCCCCTTCGGAACATCCGCGGGGCCTCCGGCCACTCCGGATTGTGGCCACTACTGCCGAAATGTCAAATTTCATGTCCAGTATCAAAAACCATAAAGTTTGATACCCATATTGCCCCAACTCTTACGGTTCGGCAAATGTCCCCCCATCGGAACATCCGCGGGGCCTCCGGCCTCTCCGGATTGTGGCCACTACTGCCGAAATGTCAAATTTCATGTCCATTATCAAAAACCCTAAAGTTTGATACCCATATTGCCCTAACTCTTACAGTCCGGCAAATGTCCCCCCATCGGAACATCCGCGGGGCCTCCGGCCACTCCGGATTGTGGACACTACTGCCGAAATGTCAAATTTCATGTCCAGTATCAAAAACCATAAAGTTTGATACCCATATTGCCCTAACTCTTACGGTCCGGCAAATGTCCCCCCATCGGAACATCCGCGGGGCCTCCGGCCACTCCGGATTGTGGACACTACTGCCGAAATGTCAAATTTCATGTCCAGTATCAAAAACCATAAAGTTTGATACCCATATTGCCCTAACTCTTACGGTCCGGCAAATGTCCCCCCATTGGAACATCCGCGGGGCCTCCGGCCACTCTGGATTGTGGCCACTTCTGCCGAAATGTCAAATTGCATGTCCAGTATCAAAAATCATAAAGTTTGATACCCATATTGCCCTAACTCTTACGGTCCGGCAAATGTCCCCCCTTCGGAACATCCGCGGGGCCTCCGGCCACTCCGGATTGTGGCCACTACTGCCGAAATGTCAAATTTCATGTCCAGTATCAAAAACCATAAAGTTTGATACCCATATTGCCCCAACTCTTACGGTTCGGCAAATGTCCCCCCATCGGAACATCCGCGGGGCCTCCGGCCTCTCCGGATTGTGGCCACTACTGCCGAAATGTCAAATTTCATGTCCATTATCAAAAACCCTAAAGTTTGATACCCATATTGCCCTAACTCTTACAGTCCGGCAAATGTCCCCCCATCGGAACATCCGCGGGGCCTCCGGCCACTCCGGATTGTGGCCACTAATGCCGAAATGTCAAATTTCATGTCCATTATCAAAAACCCTAAAGTTTGATACCCATTTTGCCCTAACTCTTTCGGTCCGGCAAATGTCCCCCCATCGGAACATCCCCGGGGCCTCCGGCCACTCCAGTCCAGGTGGTGGCCAGTTCCAATGATCGACTCCCGCGACTGGCATGTCTTAGCTGGTCCTTGCCTCCAAGCCATCTGCTCCCGGACCTCCAGGCCGTCTGCTAACGGGCCGCCAGGCCATCTGCTTCTGATGTGTTCTCGTCGACGTCCAGCAATAGAATAAATTTTCGGGACCGACCGAGCCGAGTTTTGTTGGCTCGTCGACGATCCGAAAATTATGAGGTGGAGTGGGGGTGATTTTAGATACATCAATCTCACGTCTCTCGATTGACTGATTGGGAAACGTTCGCTCATCCAACCAGCGTGCACCAAAAAGAGGGGAAATTTGCCGAGAGGGGAATTCGTCACGTAACGTTTTCGCTTCGCGAAAATTTTGGATTGACACCACGTATAGAAACCTTAGGACAAAGTTCTTTGTCAAAATTCCAGAAGTTATTTTTCAAGTTTCACTCTAGGCTTTGACAAAATTCCAATTAGGTCGTTTTTTTAATTATCAAAGTTTATGTTCCCCCCCCCCCCCCCGCCCTCCCGAGGTTTAATTCGAGGGACATAAACTTCAAAAAATATTAGCAACGGCCTTATTTAGATTAAAAATATCAATGCCCGTTTTACCGTTTGTAGTAGATGGCTCGTATTTGGCATGAGTTCATTTCACGTATAGATAAACAAACGCTGAAAACAGAGCAAAGTCTACAAAAAATGACTGTTAAAAATTAATTCTTTATAATTAAATTTTCTGTGTCAAAAAGTCAAATCTCCAATGAGCAATTCTTCACCAAAACCGGATAAAGATTTTATATTATATTTATATTTTTAGATTTTTTCAAGCTTTGTGGGGTCTTTCCTTATGACCAAAGAGGCAATTTTGTGTCATTGGTCAAGGGCCAAACATTCGATATTACGCCCATTTGAAATGTTAGTATTGATTTTAAAATATCTAAATATTTTTTCGAAAAGGTCATCAAGTTTCATAAATATTTCATTTTTTAAACCTTGAAAATGTGTGTCTATACTTCTCCCTTCCCTAAAATTTCAAAAAAAATATCAAAATATAATATGTAAAAAAAAAAATAAATGTCCCTGTACCTATTTTTGCCGAAGACACCAAAAGACACCTTCAAAAGTTACAGCACAGAGAAGGTGAAGGTGGTTACAGTTTTTCGAATATTTACGCACCATTGTTGCATGAAAAGCTGCCAACATTGTATGGAGACTTATCTGGGTGAACCAATGATACAAAATGGCTTCTTTGGTAATAGGGAAGGCCTCGACAAAGTTTGAACCAAATAAAAAAAAAAAAAAAACAAAAAAAAAATGGTCGAAATCGGCTGATTTCGTAGAGAATTGCTCCAAAATAAAAATAGGATTTTTTTTTTACCAACAGATAATTTTGAATGGTAAGGGGTTGAGGACAATTCTTTCAGATCCAATTACGTCCATTGTTTCAAATTGCCATTGCTAGTGGTCGTTACGCTTGCTTAGGGCGAATCCTAGATTTTTTCAGGAATTGACTTTCGGAACATTAAAAATTAAGAACAAAACGCTTCTATAAATTAACGTTTATTCCTGCAGCTATTATTACATATTTCTCTCTGCTCAAACCGTTTTTTTCCTTCTCTATCAGAGAACCTTGCCCGTTGCAGTTTATTTTTTCGAACTGAAGTTTTGCTTTTATTTGTTGCGTACTGCGCGCGTTGTTAGAGCATCCTTAGTTTTCTGTCTGCAAACGTGTGATAGCATTGCGGTTCTTTTTGTTTTGTCTCGAGGTTGTTGTATAATACTTAAAAGGAAGATTAGGATCATTGTTTGTCTGCTCGTAATATAGTTTAGTTTTATTCTGCATTTATTTTTCTCTCTCTCTCTCTGAGTAGTTGTGCTGCCTTACTCTCTCGTTCTCTTTTCTGTGTGGTTTGATAAAGTTGTTTTACGATTTAAAGTTTCTTACTCGTTACAGATTTATAAGTGAGCACCCTCGTTAGTTCTTTACAATAGGTTTTGTTTGTTTGTTTGCACGCGTTTTGTTTTTTTTGTCGAATAAATTTTGTGTCAACTGTTGCGATGGTACAGAGGAAAATCAACGTCACCCTTTTGTTTGTCTAACGTTCTGGTTAAAGCATCTTGCTGTTTGTCAACTTAAAGTTTTTGTTTTATATAATAGCATCATCAATCATGATTACCGCCTGGATTCAATATTTTGTTATGTTATACAGTTGTTTTTAGTCAACTACTGACTTATTGGTAATTTTTTTTACGATATTTTTGACCCTTTACTGTGTCATATTTGTGTTGCAATTATATATATTTCTCCTCTACACTCTGGTACTGTGCCTTTCACGGTGTGGTACACTTCTACGTTTTCTTTTTGTTTATTCTTTCTCTTATCTAAGGCAGTGATATATATCAGATTTTGCGTATGAATTCATTAAAATAAACATTGCTGCGGAATTATTTGATTCCGCATAGATTTTGTTTGCTTTGCTGCTGTTTGTGTTGAGTTATTTTCAAATTTATCGTCAATCGATTTATGAAAAAAAAATACAAAAAGTATTAAAACAACAACTAAAAAAAATCAATAAAAAACTCGTTTAAATCAATCAAAATAAGTCTTGCTCCAATTTATTTGTGACAACGGTCGTATCGCCTGCCTTGGGCGAATCCCGAAACTATTGCCCAATTTTTCAAACTTAAAATAATTTTGAATTTTTGTTTGCAAGAGAAAACTTTTAGGAACTGACAAAAAATATTTAATCAACTTTTTACAGTGATTATTTTTTTAGTTAAATACATCGTTATTTCTTCACAATTTATGTACTTGTCAATCATCTCCAAAGTCGAAATCACTTCCAATCAAACACTTTTATGCCTATGATCGTTTCGCTTGCTTAGGGCGAATCCTGAGCTTTTAACCAACCGACAAAAAAGGTCCAGGTGGTTATGTAACAGACATGACCGTTACGACAAAGAACGTTGTTAGAATGTTAAATTACATAAATGTCTGTATCGAGTGTCGATAACCACGAATTTAGCCAAAATTCGCATGGTTCCGTAAATGTTCCCCCCCATCCAGGGTTGCGAATGAGCGAGCGCTCACGGAAAGCGTGCTCGCTCCAGCTGGAGCGTGAGTTTTTATCAGGTAGCTCGTGCTCGCTCACGCTCACTGGAGCGTTTTGCGCTCACGTGAGCTGGTGAGCCAAAGTAGGTAGTTGTTTTCCCCTGTTGAAGCATCTGCCTGTTTGAAACGAAGTTTCTAGAACTATCTCAGAACAGGCAGCAAAAACAAACAAGAAAGTGGTCAAACGAACAAAAGTAAGCAATGAAATGGATTTAGTCGGCGAACTGAAATATACGTTCTATTTTAAATTCAGAATTAGCCAAGGGGCAGAATGATTCACTTTTGAGTGAGCTAACAAAAAGCTAACTCATTCTTAATGTAAAAATTCATTGACGTGAAGAGATGCATTGATATGTACAAACAATTGAATTAATTGACAAATTATGTTTATTTTAAGTTTCTAGAATGTGGAGTTTTGACTCAAGGCGGTTTTAAAAACACAAAAAAAACTGTTTATAAAAAAGCAGTAAGCTTTATAAAAGTTATAATCATCTCTCATATTTGGAACATTTTACAGAATGTCCATATTAAAAAAAATCATTTATTGAATCTATAAATGAACATTTTCAGGGGCTTGGTAGCGGAAGTGTTAAATATAATTAACTTGGGGGAAGAGGAGCCACCCTTTATGTGGTAAAACAAAATAATGACAATTTATATTATTTCATTCAAATGGATTATTTCAAACACTAGCAATTTGGAGGCTTTAATGTAAAAAGAAAACTGATTCAACAATTTTACCTCATTTTCTAAAATGAGAAAGAGAAAGATTAACTTTATAAATATTATCGGCCGTTTCCAAGCACTGAACGATTTATGAAACGGAATGATTTTATTAATGGCTGCTCATTCTGACCCGCACGCTGGAAAAGTAGTCAACAAACTGTTTAGGTACATAAAACAGTTTAATGTTATATTTTAATAAACAAAGCACATGAAATTGAATCGAGCTTACCAAGTTTTTCTAAGGGTTTCAGTCCTTTTTGTTTACGCGCTCATACCCTTGCCCCAGCAATTGTCTCTGCTTACCTTAACTATTTTAAAGGTAAGCCCGATTAATTCGAAAATATTTAAATTTTCAACTCTGACTGTAGGTCTCCAATATGATTTGACCCTTGCGAATCCAATTTATTATTCAAAAACATAGTCAATGAAAATAAGCTATTTCAATTAATATATAAAAAAAATGATCCTAAGTGATGTTTCCACTGACATGCTCATGCTGCGTCTTAAGCAAAAAATCTAACTAGGATTGAAGAACAAAAACTTTCTCAAAAACGTAAAACGATTCGCGATACTTCCAAAGTGAGCGCTCCGTGAGCGAAAAATGAGCGCGAGCGCGAGCGTGGGGCAAACGCGAGCTGAAAAAAATCGGAGCAAACGTGAGCGCGGGCAAACGTGAGCTAGCTCACGCAGCGCTCCTCCTCACGAATGAGCGAAAAATGAGCGCTCACGAGCGCGTGAGCGCGTGAGGATCGCAACACTGCCCCCATCGGAACATCCCTGAGGGTACCAGTCGATCTGTGACTAGCTCCGTTACGGGTGAAGCTTTGACTTATTTTTGTTTGACTATTCGCGATTAAAAGCTCAATAATTCCACCAGATGGCGCGAAGCATCGAAGTATGACGATTAAAATTTTCCCTGTGTGGTGACATAGGAATGAAAACTTTAAATTTATTTTTTTAGCTCTTAGAACAATTTTTGAGAAAAAATTCAAGTGGTACGAGTGTAAACTTTTTGCCCTCTATAAATTCACGCAATAAAAAAGACATAAAAAATTGGCTCTTAAACGCCAATTTTTGCCTTTGAGGTTATGTATGCGAATTCTGTTCTGTTAAATTCCAGCGTTCAAAACAACTTTTGAGCAAAAATTCGAGCTGATACTGTGTAAACTCTTGATGCTCTATAATTTTACCTATTTTTTCTTTAATTTTTTTTTCAAAATCTTTTTTATTGCGTTAATTTTTAGAGGGCAAAAAGTTTACACTCGTACTACTTGAATTTTTTTTCAAAATTTTGTTCTAAGAGCTGTAAATTAAATTTTAAGTTTTCATTCCTATGGGAAAATTTGAATCGTCATACTTCGATGATTCGCGCCATCTGGTGGAATTAAGAAGCTTTTAATCGCGAATTGAAGTAAAAATATTTGGTTCCTATTCTCTGCCCAGTTAGTGAACAAGTAGGGGAAATTCTCGTATGTTTGGAAGGTTAAGCAATCGTTCCTAACTCCATCCAATTTGCGTATTTTCACTATTTAAACAACTAATTTTGCAAAACTTTTGATAGAAACTTCCTTGCTCACTTCTTATTGAGCTATTTATCACTCCATTTCAGTTGAAAACGCTTTCAATTAGCTTTAATTGAATGTCAAAGTTCTGACCTGCCAACATTAGAGGCACGCTGGAATTTGATGCTGTTCCCCTACTGTCACCAAAAACATTTGTTTTAAAATCGAAATGTCGCTCTTCAGCTCATTTATGTGAATGATCGTATCGCTTACTTGGGGCAGATCTTGCAACTTTTACCCAGTCTTACTTTGCATTTCTGCTGTTTTTAAAGTTAAACTTGGTAAATTATTGCAAAACAAAACCGTCAAAATATCTCCAAACAAATCTAAGAAATTCTACTTGAAAATTTTTAAAATAACTTGGCTTTTTCAAGTCAAAATTAAAACTTGGTTCAAAGTCCAACCAACTCCGTTTCAAACTTATTTATGCCAACAGTCGTACATCATGTTCTGTTTTGCAAGGAGCGCGTCCAGTCTGAGGATAACTTGCCGGAGATCCGCGTCGTACATTTTCCTGTGCGGCTTAAGTTGACAAAAATCTTTGAGAAAGTTCCAGGAAATTTTCTTCTCCTCGTCACCGAATGTTGTGGCCGTTGCTAGGCTACAAGAAAAAAAAAAACAGAAGGTTGGCTTCCGACGTGGTGCATAGCATAGCCTACTAGACTTTACTTCCGTACTTTTTTGAAGATAAATATTTTTTTCGAAATCAATTGATAAAAAAATTAAATTGTCAAAAATAGTCAAAAAAAAAATGTTCTGATTTTGGGGGTTCAATACTTACAACAGCAACAAACAATTCAAACGAAACAATAACATTTAATGATAAATTTCAGCGTTTTCCGCTTGTTTTTTTTTTTTAATTTGGCTGTTTGGCGAAATCCAAAAACATATAAATGGGGTTGTGTCTTTTTTCAGTAATTTTGTGGGCCAGCAAATTTTGAAATCCGTCTATTTTGAGTTATCAGTAAGTTTTTTTTTTACCTCACATTTTTGTTTTATTTTATCCACTATCGGCTAGATTTAAACTAAACGCTACATGTTTTGGGGGGGTACTTTATTTGCTCTGCAAGTTACACCTCCTTTTTATTTATTTTTAACTTTATTTCTCGGGCATTTGTTTATGGTTAATCCGCGCGCACTTGCTTGCATCTGATTGGTTAAACTTTTTTTTTTAGTTTTATCACAGTTCGATCTTTTACCTTAGTTTCATGTTTTTGTTGTGTTTTTCTTTCCTCGCGTTATAATTACTCCTTAAACTTATTATAAATTTTAGCATTCATGGTTGAAAAAGGAAGAGCCATTTTTGTTTTTAGTTTTAAATTGCAGGGGAGGTTGTGAACGGTTTTCGCTTCTTATCTGCTACAATATTTTTTTTCTGTTTGACTATTTTGTTGTGGTTGTGAATGTGGATAGTTGTATGAAAAAAAAAACGTAAAAAAAGTGGGAATGGAATATTTTGTCTGTTTCTGCTGCTTTTGGTTGGGCTATTGCTTGTGTCTTAAGGTGGGACACCTGTTGCGATTGCTCCTGTTTTTTTTTGTTTTGTGTGTCAGCGTTACCTGAAGTTAACCGGTCTATTGCTGGGCGAAAGGTTTCTACGCTGGCGAGGGACACGCCCCTTTCCAGAACGCCCCCCTCGCCACACGCGCTTCAACTAAATATTGTTTCTGCTCCTTCTCATGCTGCTGCTGCTGCTGCTGGTTTTCGAATCAAAACGAAATGTGTCGTCGAACCGAACCACGCGCACCACCCTTTTGGGGGGAGGTGGTGACTTAGTTCATTCCGGAAACACTGCCGCAAACGAAAAGCTGTTGCCGATCTCCGGAGAGTTGTCCGGTACCTGCTCTCTGCTGGGGGGTCCTTTGCGCGAGTCTGCTCACTGCATCGACACGTAGCTGTTGGGGTTGTTCATGAACGACGGCGTGTTCAGGGTGGATGCCATGTCCTGGTAGCTGAACTGTGGGGCAGAGGAAAAGGAGCAAAAAAAAGGAATAAGAACATTGAAGTTGAACTATTTAAAAAAAAATAAACCAAGCAAACTGTCAAAAAGTGCGAGTTTGTTTGCTTGCCGTAGTGTAATAGCTCCTTTAGTACACCATAGGCTCGCAGAAATGCCGATTGGGCTGTATCGCTCTAAGGCCGTATCCACGGCTGGGGTGCAAATCAAAGTTCCTCTAGTCTTATGAATACTATAATCAAATTCGCCACCTTAAAAAGAAACTCCGTTTTTACCACAGATCTAAAAATTCATAAATTCTGGAATTGCAAAAAATGAAAAATTCAGACATTGTTAAATTTAAAAAAAATCAGGTATTCAAGAATTCTACAGTTTAAAAATTTAAAATTCAAGAATTTAAAAATTATAAAATTTGAGGTTTTTAGAGTTTTTGTGTATTTGATTATATTTTATGAAATGATAGATTTTTTTTTATCTGTTTTGTTGAAGATTATTTTCGAAATGATTTAGATATTTATGATTCCTTTTGATTTTGAATTTCTTTTATTTTCAAAATTCTTCTTTATTTTTAAGATACTCCTCATGAAAAAAAAATTAGCATTTGCTTATTTTTTGAATTTTATTTTTTAATTTTGTTAAATTTTTTTAAACTCTTTTAAAAATTTATATTTTTTTTAATCCTTCTAATTTTTTTTTAGAATCTGTTTTTAAATTTTCGATTTGTTAAGATTTGTGACATTCTTGGAATTTTTGTTTTGTTTTTATTTTAATTTTATTTTATTTTTGAAAATATTTAAATTTATGGGGTACCAAAAGTTGCGTATTTTAATTACGAAAATTTTGATACCCAAACATGTATAGGTCATCGCTAAATTTTAAAGTTATCGCAGTTTTAGTGAAAAAAGTAGATTTTTTCGCATTTCGTCATTTTCCTGTTGTAGCGCGCGGCGCGTCGAAAAACCCAGATTTTATTTTCAAAAAATCATATCTCGGCATCCTGTTAATGAACCTCGCCCATGTTTTCATATGTTATGTAAAATTGTCCGAGGAATCCGTAAAAAACATTTTCAGATATAGGATATTTGGTCCAGACACCAAACCGGCTCCGTGGCTTAATGGTTACGGCTTCTGCCTCACAAGCAGAAGGTTCAGGGATCAAATCCCAGTCGGTACCTTTGAAATTTGGAATCAGGAATTTGAACAAAAATACGAAATTGAATCAGGTGGGATTCGAACTCACACCTTTGGATTGGTGGTCTGGGACGCTAAGCAGTCGGCCATCAGAAGGTTTACAGTCTAATAGTGAATTGGTCCGTACTGTTGAAACATGTTATCTTCTCATATTAAATACGCGCTGATCCCTGATTTGCCTGAGGGGATTGGAAGTCTAAATATAGATCGAGTTTCCTTCAGATGCTTGCTTCTATGTTTAGGCGGGGCCGAACAATGCCCAGCGACCTCGGAATTGGACCGCAAGGAGCTCTGTCATTCTGAAACGGGTCGTTGGAAGCAGCGCGAGGGCTATCACCACCTAATACCCGGGACTGAGATAAGTTGTATCAGCATTCGGCATATACAAAGTCTGATACAGATTATACTTTCCCATTAGGTTTTACACCGTGACGTCATTTGACAGCTCGTGTGCACTATTTACATGGTCTTCGTCGATTGTCGACAAATTTCCCCGAACAAAATCGACGACCGCATCGAACTGTGCTAAGTCCATGTAAACAGTGCACTCCTTTCTAACCTCCAAATCGAGTCGGCGTAAAACCTAATAATATCGCTACCGGCTAGCGGGTATTGGATTGGACCACACACACACACACAGGATATTTGGTCCAGACACCGTCAAAATTGCATTTGAACTTTTCATAAGACTTTTTCAAATGTTAGGCTAGATTTTAGAAATTCCAAACTATTTTTTCTTAAAAGTCAAACTTATCATCTTTCATTTCATCGACGAAAATGGCAATTTTTTTGGACCATTCTAACACGGCGTAGGCCACCCTAATGGCCATACAAAAAAAAATACGGGTCTGATTATTTTGGCCAAGGAACCCCCAGAAAAAATTTGAGCCAAATCGAATCTTTAACTTTCACATGGAACTGCTGTATATTTATTCGATTTTTCCCGTGCATCATTCATCCGTGAAATCCCGATGAACTGGGAGCACTGGGAGCTAATTTGCTATCGCGACAGGTACCGCGGTGGGCCTGCCCTCGGGTGCAAATTTGATTTGCTCCGATGTTTGCCCCAGCCGTGGAGACGGCCTAAGCTGATTCACAATAGGCTACAATCGACTTTTTTTTCTAATTCCTTAAAACCAATTTTATCAAAAACAAAAAAAATGTAAAAGTTCCTCTTAATTATACCTTCAACTTCGTCGAACACACTAACTCGATCAGTAATTTCATTCTCGATTTATAGATTTTTAAATATTCAAAAACCATTTTTGTATGACCACTAGGCTGCCGTCTTACGCATAATTGTCCCATGTCATTTTTTAACGATTTTGACTTTATGACAGTTTTGAGTTTATTGACCTGTACTTTGAGAAAAACACATAAAATCAGGTACTTTGTTTGGAAACTCATTAAAAACAACACCAAGTCTGTTTGTCCCATCGTTAAACTTCTACGCATAATTGTCCCACCAAGTATTTTCTTACACGGAATCATTAGTTTTACGAAGCATTATGTCTTGTTTACCTGTTGTATATCAAGAGGATCATAAATAAGTGTAATAAATTAATAATTGGGGCGATTAGGGACGAAAACAAAAACGAAACTATTGGCACTACGCCCCCCGGGGCATGGCCTTCCTCTAACGTGGGATTTCTGCTCCAGCGCCTCTGACGAGACAGGAGAAACCGGGACCGACGTTTTTTACTTCACCATCCGATAGAAGCTCAGTGGATAAGGCGGGAATCGATTAGGGCGATTAGGGACACATAGAGTGAATAGAGACCCCCGGGACTATTATGCGTAGAAACACAGAAATCGATCGAAAAATTTCAATCGCGTTTTTCTCAGTTGCACTTTAGGGTGGTCCTAATCCGGGCAACTATTTTAGTTTTATACCTGTGGAGGGGGTAATAGGAGTCCGATCCTTATCTTTCTCGGAACTTTGCAGGCAAAAATCTTTAAAATATGGGGTCTTCGAGAAAGTTGTTCCAAATTTAATAAAGATCTTACATCCGAGTGATGATAAGGATCGGACATCTATTACGCCCTCCACCAGGGGTGCCAGGTTGCCAGATAAATCTGGCATTGCCAGATTTTTTGCGAGCCAATTTAAAAAAAAATAATTTTCTGTTTCTTCCATTCATTGTTTTATTGACGTGTTTTTTTTATTTTGTGAAGCTATAATGTATAAAAAGTGTAAATACACTGTTTTTTGAACACAAAATTGCTTATTACTTTGAGAAAAGTGGCTTGCCAGATTTTTCCCAGTTTTTTTGCCAGATTTTTTTCTCTTCAGACCTGGTAACCCTGCCCTCCACAGAAAATAACTTAAACAGTTGCATTTTTATATAGAAAACATGAAAACAAAGTTTTATCCAAACCAAAAAATATAAATACTATCATTCACCGAAACCTCAGAAAATTGCTCAGCTGCAAGTATAAAATTATTTTAATAATTTAAATCAAACCGCAAGAATTAATGGCAAACAGGGATGTTGCTAAATCGGACATTTAAAAAAAAATTACTAAAAAAACGTGCAAGGGGTTATGTTACACATGACCAATATGACGAAGAACTTTGTAAAATGCTCTTAAAATTTAATAACTTTTTCCATTTGGCTATTGCCTATTACGGATTAGATTGCTACTTGTTCTCCAAGCCATTTGCAGGTTCGAAACAATATTCAATAAATTTAATGGATGTTTTCTTACAATTAATCTTTGTTACCTGTGAAAAATGCGGCTCCTCCTGGATGGCCCCTAACGGTCCATTATTATCCGGTGGCGTCAACTCTACACTCTCGCCAGTAAACTCCGAATCGAAGTAGCGCGTATCGGTGTCGGACGTTACCAGCGGTTTGAACGGCGGCGGAATACGCTTCTGGTACAGCTCGGTCCAGTTGATGCTGGAGAAGAACGGATGTACCATAATTTCCTTCGCGTCCGTTGGTCCTCCACCCAACCGATCCTTCGGCTGTTTCATCAACAGTCCAGTCAACAGATCGCGCGCATTTGCGGTGATATTCCGCGGGAACTTGACCTCCTCCATCAGGATCAACGTGAACAGGATGTCGTGATCACGGTTGTAGAACGGCAACCGGCCGCACATCATCTCGTACATTACGACTCCGGTGCCCCACCAGTCTACGGCCAGCCCGTAATCGTTGTCCTCGAGCACCTCCGGGGCCAGATATTCCGGCGTGCCGCAGAAGGTCTTCGTGGTGCGACCGTACGTGATCTGCTCCTTGCACAGGCCAAAGTCGGCGATCTTGATGTGGCCGTCCTTGTCCAGCAGCAGGTTCTCCAGCTTCAGATCCCGGTACACGATCTCGTGCGAGTGCAAATATCTGTGTGTGGAGAAGTGAAAAGAGCGAACAAAAACAAAATCATTAGCACGTGTGTGCACGCGTTCGTTCTTCAATGAATAACGAAGTGCCGTTACGGATGGGATATTGAGTCATTCTTAATGCACTGCGCAACTCCAAATAAGCAAGTTGCTAATTTTTAGGTCAACTAACTATACGTATCCGCCTATACTTGAACGTAAACAAATTAGTCATCGGGGCGAAATTCGGCTTAAAGTGCACGGAAATGCGACTCACTTTTATGCGGCGCACGTTTTTTGGCAATGGATTTTATGGACGTTTGTTTATCAAATAAACAGAAAATTGTGTTGTCCCAAGCAGGAACGTGAAATGTGCCCTGTCACGATGGTAAATTTGGAGATTGAATTTTATTTGCTAGATCAAGCCAATAGAAGTGCGTTGTTTCAAATGAGGTAAATTGAATCAATTATTTTCGTACCTAATAGAAATAATTTGAACGCTTTATATAGTGTTGAACACTTTTCAAATATAAAATTTAAATATATTGAGTCAACATCAAATGCATACATTTCAAATGCATTTCTCAACGTAGTTTTCCATTTTAAAATTAATGGCATATATGTTTTGTCTTCTTAAAAAAAAAAAAAAAAAAAAAAAAAAAAAGTGCAAATATCACCCAGATGTACACAATCAATTTCAAGAAAGTGCATGTACAATATTTATCAAAAATTTAAATGTTGGAACTTTTTAACAAATTTCTCAAAATTCAAATGACTTGTTGTGCTTCAATTTCCGGACACTGAATAATTGCTGATATGAAATCTGGAAACTCGTTTTGGCTTCAATTTTACTCAAATTTGAACTAAACTGTTAGTGAGCGGCATTATTGAGGCCTCAAATAAGCTGTTAACAACAAAACAAACGATATTTTGTGCATACAGTCCAGACTCGATTATCTGATTATCCGAAATTCGATTATCCGAAGGTTTGTATGGAACATTGGATAATTGAATGATTAACATAAAAACAAAAAATGTTTTTTAATTTTCTTAGTTTTAGTTTCAGTTTTAGTTTTAGGATTCAAAAATCCTTAATCACATTATCATAGTTTAGGGGACTCGACAATTAAAAATAAGAAAAGAAAACATTTTTTTGTGATTCGATTATCCGAAGATTAGATATCCGATGTGATTATTTTTCATGTTTTCTCATGTCATTTCGGTGAAAAGTTGGCGTGGATTGACACTTCTTCGCCAAATGTTAGCCTGACATGTGTCATTAAATTTGCGCGATGAAATGATTCCAAGAAATCCAATTGTAAAGGACGTATCAGACTACAGGGACTACAGTCCAGACTCGATTATCCGAAGGGCTTGTCAAAATTTCGCTTCGGATAATCGAACCACGAATTTTTTTTTGTTGTCTTATTTTTTATTGTTGAGCTTTACTATGACCCCTTAACTACTCAAAAGTGATTTAGAAATTTTAAATCCAAGATGGCGGACAAAATGGCGGTGATGAAATATTGAAAAAAAATGCTTGTTAAAAATGTTTGTAATTTTATAGGCAATCAACCGTTAAAATTTTACTAAAATGGGGTTGCAGAACTCAAATTTGATGTTGAAAGTAAAAAATAAAAAAATACGAAAAACATTTTTTTCCGTTTTCCGTTCGATTATCCGAAGTCCCATACAAACCTTCGGATAATTGAACTTCTGATAATCGAAACTTCGGATAATCGAGGCTTCGGATAACCGAGTCTGGACTGTATGACAATCAAACAAACTCGCACTTTTTCGTGTTTGACAGTTTTCCAAACTCGCAAACTTGTTTGCGGTAAAATCGCAAACAAGGCAAAATGTATGCAGGATGACGTTTCTGCAAACAAATGCCATACGTTTTTTTTGCTTTTCCGTTGCTCTGGACGTTTATGAAAAGTTTCAGTGAAATGTTTCACATTTTAGGCACACTCATATATTTAAGGAGGAATTAGACTATGACAAACAAACAAACTCGCAATTTTTGACAGCTTTGTTTGTTTGCCTGCATTTGCTTGCAGAAACGTCAGCCTGCATATGTACATTTTGCCCTGTTTGCGAGTTTGCCGCAAACCAGTTTGCGAGTTTGGCACAAAACACAAAATAGTGCTAGTTTGTTTGTTTGTTTGTTTTTCATAGTCTAATGCCTCCTTCAGCCTGCATACGTTTTGCTTTGTTTACGAGTTTGCCGCAAACTGTCAAACACGAATAAATGCGAGTTTGTTTGTCATAGACTAATACCTTCTTTATTTAATTTTTTTTGCGTTTATTTCAACCTCTCAACACATTTTAAATGAAAGTTGATTTTAAAATACATCAAATCTGAAGTAATTTTACAAAAGGACGTAACCTTGCTTGAAAACGCCGAAGGTAACGTCCTATAACGTTTTGATATTTATTATGAAAAAAATAATTGATAAACTAATATGAGGGTTCTGGATTCCGAATCGTCCAGGATTTCGAAGCATTGTATCACCATCACTCTAAACTCGTTTAAAAGGTGTCCGATAAATAGAACACCTATCTTTTCATTGACAACACAGATTTACAAAATGTACAAAGCGTTTTGAAGGTGAGATGTTTCTCTTCAAAACCTATCCACCAATAAGCTCAGGTTTGTTACAAATGTGAACAAAACCAGGGTTGTTACGGACGGCGCGGATCGCGCGGATGGCGCGTTTCGCGCGGATAGCGCGGATCTGGCGCGGATTTGCTGGGTAATTTTGCTCAGGCGCGGATTTCGCGCGGATGGCAATTTTGATAAATAAATTTATTGAGAGATAGAATTACTTTCAAGTTATTAAGAAAAATATTATCAGGAATTACGATCATTTGTTTTTTCCTTTGAGTGCAAGAATTTCATATTTTTTATTAATTGAATTTTCTTTTGAAAATGTTTGTTTGTATTTTCTTAGTACGAAATGTCGAAAAATTAAGATGAAGATTATGTAGAAATTATGTTTCTATTCATTTCATAACATCTCCGGCTCTGAATATTTAATTTCTTTTGAGTTTAGAGTAATGATTTTTAACCTTATTTATTTTTAATTTTATACTGGATTTATTAAATTTTATATGTTGTAAATCAAATATTACAAACTTTTCCCGAAGATATATTAGACATTAGAATGTTTAACAAAAACTATAATTGGGGCTTTTTATGGTGGGCGCCAAATATGAGCTTGATTGAACATAACAGAAGCTGGCCTCCACTTTCGAATTTTATATGGAATTTAATCGTAGAAATATTTTTTTTCTAAATTTAAACATTCTTGGCGAAAATAAAAACATCAGAACATTCCAAATTCAAAGCTTAAGAAATTCATAAATTCGAAACTTTTTTTTTTTGTTTTAACAGTTTTTATTAACGAAAAAAATCAAAATTAATATTAATTTTAAATTAATTTTAAAAATCTGAAATTTCTAAATCCAAAATTTAAGAAATCTGAAAAAATACCAAAAATTTTAAGATTAAAAAAAATCTAAATTAAAAAGTCAAAATTTAAAAACTAAAAACTAAATTCAAAACAATATGGAAAACAACAAAAAATATTTCTCAAATCTTAAATAATTTTAGTTAAGCTTTTAAATTATTAAATTCCAAAATTTTATAATGCTTAAATTCTTAAATTCTTAAGTTCTTAAATTCTTAAATTCTTAAATTCTTAAACTCTTGAATGCCACAATTTTTGAAGTCATATTTTATGTTAGAGATTTAAAAAAAAATTAAATATTGGAAATTAAATTTCTTTCGTAGTGAAATTTTAGATGAGGATTCTGGATTAAAAACTGTATAAAAATTGGCAGATTTTGAATTTTTGGACTCTCGAAATTTAAAATTTTATCATATTAAAAATTTAGATTTTGTTTATTTTCGAGCTTATATTTTTGATGTAAAATTAAAAAAAATGTATTTTCTATTTTGAAGATTTTTTTTCATGACCCTTGCCTTGACCGTCTCTTGAGGTATTTTTAAAAATGGATTTATTGCTTTCATTCTTTTGGAGCGTTTAAACATAAAACGAGTTTTTTTTTATCAAATATTTTCTGTATAAGTTTTTCTTCATTAAAAAATAAAATTTCTTAAATGTTGGTCGCGATATTTTTTTATATGGCGCGAATTTCGCGCGTTTTCGGATTTTAGGTCGGCGCGGATTTGGCGCGGATTTTTTTTCGACTCTCCCGTAACAACCCTGCAAAACATATAAAATTCAAAAATCTAAATTTAAGCGATAGATTATTTTGGAACAATTTTTTTCTTAAAAAGACTTAAAATTGATACCTTTAGCGGAAAAAGCCCAGAGGCTTGTTCTCGATTTATAATTTTCCGTACCCATAGCATTGTAACTTGGGAGGCACGTCGAAGAATATTGGAGAATAAGTTCAATCCATCCAACTTTCTTTAGTTGTCTCTCAAGAAAAACAAGAGATTTCAAATCATTTTTAAAAAAAAAATTGTTGAAATGTGCATGTCTAATATTATGTTTTCTTTCGTAAACATAGAACGCGGAGCAGTAATTCAAAAAATATCTAAATGTATTTAATTCTTGGCCTAAAACATTGTAACATTTTCAAGATTTTACATTTTCTGGATATGTAAGATTTTGAAGAACTAGACTGCCGTTCTACGCATAACTGTCCCATGTTCAAAAAAGTGAAATTGAGAAAAATGCGATTGAAATTATTCGACCGATTTCTGTGTTTCTACGCATAATTGTCCCGTGGGTTCCTATTCGCCCTATGTGTCCCTAATCGCCCCAGTTAGCAGTTTATCACCCTTATTTGTTATCCTCTTGCTATACAACAGGTAAACAAGGCATAATGCTTAGTAAAACTAATGATTCCGTGTAAGAAAATACTTGGTGGGACAATTATGCGTAGAAGTTCAACGATGGGACAAACAGACTTGGTGTTGTTTTTGATGAGTTTCCGAACAAAGTACCAGATTTTATGTGTTTTTCTTAAAGTACACATCAGACTTAACTTAAAAATGGCATAAAGTCAAAATCGTCAAAAACTGACATGGGACAATTATGCGTAGAACGGCAGTAAGAATTTAATAAAAAAAAACTTGAGCTTTCATGTGATAGCAATTTGACTAGATTCTACCTAAAAATTAATCAGAAAAAAATTACAAAATAATATTTTTTGCAATTCCGTCGTGAAACTACTTACTTTTCCTGTCATTCTTGAACGACGAAATAGCCTACTTTTCTGTACCAAAAATAACAGAATCGAATAGCAACACTTTTCAAAATAAATGCTGAAAAGTTCTACTTTTCAGCACTGAAATGGGTGCTGAAAAGTTGAACTTTTCAGCACTTGTTTTGAAAAGTAACACTTTTCAACATTTTTTTGATTTAAACGATTTATTGACAAAATACATGAAAATTCGACTTAAAATTTCACTCAATGGGTGTTTTTCGAAATTGCAAAAAATGTTGTATGGAACTCGTTGCAAAACTTGATTTTTTCAGCACTCGTCGTATTTATCCAACTCGGTGAACCTCGTTGGATAAATGTACGACTCGTGCTGAAAAAATCCTCTTTTTGCAACTGGTTGCATAAACTACTATTGTGTTATCAATAGCATTTTTCAACTACGCGAGCAAGATAGCCCGATCAAAGCTCAGCTAGCTAAAACCGCAACAACAAAGAGAAACCAAACACAGAGTTTCAATAAAAACGACAAACATGACATTTTTACTGCAAATAGCAAAGTCAATTCCACGAAATCCTCCTCAGCCACATCGATTGCGCTGACCAGTGCACTCTTCCGCCGATGATGGGCGAAGGAATTCCACAAAATCAACAACAAGTGTGCGACAAAAAATAACTCAAGACTGCACACACAAAAAAAAAAAAGTTCAACAACATCGCATCTATATTTTATGTCGCGCTTCTTCAGCCTGGTGGTCGTCGTCGCGAGCTAATAATAAATGTTTGTTTATTTTGGCCGCACGCGGTTAATTCCGACCACTGCTGGACTGGGTTTTTCCCCGCCGCCGAATGCATAAGGTTCACCTGAGTCACATGTTATTGCGCCCGGATTCGGCACATGACTTCTTTTACTTGTTCACACTAATATGAATCATCATTTTTTTCAAAGAAAACTTACCCTAACGCAGAGATGATTTCGGCCCCGTAGAACCGGGTTCGATCCTCGGAGAAGACCCGCTCGCGACTCAGGTGGAAAAACAGCTCACCGCCGTTGACGTACTGCATCACGAAGCACAATCGGTCCACGGTTTGAAACGAATATTTGAGAGACTGCAAGGAAAAACAAATTACAAATTAGATTCCTTAACATAAAATTACTTAAGTCAGAACTCACAATCAGGAAGGGATGGTTGGTGCGCTTGAGGACGCGGTTCTCGGCCATCGTGTGCGCCACCTCGTCCTTTTGCACGATCACCTCCTTTTTGAGGATCTTGATCGCGTACAGCTTGGCGGTCGTCTTCTCGCGGCACAGGATCACCTTGCCGAACGTGCCCTTGCCGAGGACCTTCAAGAACTCGAAGTTTTCCAGCGTCTGGGGGAGGGAAAAGATAAAATTAACAAGGATTTTATGATACTTTGATGTTGGGAACAGGAGAAATCTGTTTTGAACATTTATTTTAATATTTTGTAGAAAGAAATTATTTTTTCCAAACCGATTTGGTGATCTAAAACATATCCAAAAATAACAAAAAAAAATGTTTTGCGCCAGTTGAAAATAATACTATTTATGCCCTTTTAAAATGTAAGTCACGATTTTAAAAATCTGAAGATATTTTCCAAGGAGTTTCAATTTCACACGAGTTTCCGATGAATGGTTTCCAAGATCGATTGAAAATTAAGGGTAAATAGGGTCCTAAAGCCCTGTGCCAATTATTACGTCCAACGGTAAAACAAAACGATTACAAACCTGGAGTTTTTTTTTTTTTTGAAAAGGTCCAATAAACCAAATTTCCAGTTTTTGCTTTTTGGGTGTTTTTGAAACCGCCTTGAGTCAGGAGTATTATTTTAAAATTTGGTTTATGGACCTTTTTTTAAAAAAAAACTCCAGAAACCATTTCTGATTGTATAAATAAATTGGAAAGACAGCATTTTACGATGGAACTATAGAGCTATCTAAGCCCGATCTCACACGCACTAGCACACCATTTGTTTTGCTGGCTGGTACAAAATTTAACCTCAATCTATTTCGTGTACATACACGCAATACATGCGCACGCAGATAACTCTATGATTCCCTTGGAACGAGCTGTCAACTTAGATGCTTTCTGTCAAGAAGGGCCGCGAAGTTAATCAAAAGTTATTTCTTCAAAATTGAACAAAAAAAAACATTTTAAATCCTTTGCGGTCGTACAAAAAGGTAATTTTACTCAGAAAACGTTGTGTTGTGTCGTTGGGAACATTAATATCACAAATTTATGCTTAATTTGAGGACCCAGTTGGGTAAAATTTAAAAAAAAAACTATTTTTTGGTAATTTATATCCTTTGCAAAACCATATCTTAGTAACCAAAGGAGGAATCAACAATGTCAAAAAAAAAAAAAAAAACAAATTGTAGAGAATTTTCTTGATTAAGTTTGATTAAAAACGCCAATTCTGTTGAATAATATACCCAAAACTCAAAAAACGGTGCAATTTATCAAAATTTTACAGAAGGACTTTTCGATTAAGAATTAAATTTTACATCGCACATAAAATTTGAAAAGTATTTGCAACAGCCTAAATTTCTATTTCCATTAAAATTTTCAAGTTTTTTGAAAAAAAAAAACTGCTCCTATGATTTTTCGACATTAACTTTCTTATGAATTCGCAATTCGCAATTTTCAGTGTAAGAACGGGCCTTGACCGATCTTATGCACCAGGTTCCCGACGAACACGCACTGCCCTTACACCTACATCTCACCCTTGCTCTGAGTCAGTACGAGCAGCACGCTAGAACACGCTTTGAGTGTTCGTGCCAGGCATGCACACCTTCTTTTCCGGTTACGCATTTTAACTCGGCCGGGGGTGGTACATTACGTAGGGTTTGATGTAAGTATAAGCGCCTAACCATTTATAGTGTGCCTATCAACTTTCAACAAAGCAAAAACTGTTTTATTTTAGTTTGAATTCAAAAACTAATTGTTATTTACTGTGTAATGTTTCCTCCTGAAATCTTCCCTAATGTTGAATCGTGTTAATCTGTTGCTATTTCTTCTGTCGCGGTGTTTTGTTACAATGTTTTGGACCTAAGCATGTTATTCAAAAGTTTACCAAAAGTACAATAATTTTATGTGTGTGATCATTCAATATATTAAGTAAGGACTCGAACCATACTGAAAGAATAAACTGATCGATACTGAAAGAATAATTGTAGTTTGAAGGAAAGAAGAGTAGGAGCCGATGAAAATTACATTTTAATAAATAAATAAGAAAATGGGTAAAGAAAGATCAATGATAAAAAGAAGTTAAAATCGTTCGCATATTAAGGAAAAATGTTTTTGTTAGGGAAAACACGTTTCAGTATTTATCAGGAAATGAGAGCAGAAGAGTAGAAAGATGAGTGAAGCAAAATTAAAGTACAGTACTTGTTCGATAACTAAACTTGTTTGACTGGACTACTTGGGCTGTAGCCCACTTAAAAAGCAGACAAACGTAAAATAACCAAACAAACCGGAATGATGAGGGGCCAGTGGATGCAAAAGCAAGTTCAGCAAATTAGAAATCATATTTAAGTTTTAATGAAATGTTAAGTCAAAATTAAAGGTGAGCTCTGAAAGAAATTTAAGCAACCATCATTTTACATTTGTAGAGAAAATGTTATGCATCGGTCCCCTCGTCATTTTTCGTTCAGCCCAGTTTGCGAGCAGCATTCGGTAACTGTGCTACATTCTCAGCCAAGTTACCGAACAAGTACTGTTGTTGGAAATGTGCAGAAGAAAAACCCCGTGCTGCGATGTTCTAGGTACATCCACAACAGTTCGTTCAACATGCTGTGAATCAAAACAATACCTTCTACAATCACAAATGACTTCCCTTTCCCACATTGCCGCTTTGTTATTGTTGTCCATGCTCTGCAAAGAAAGGGATGTTAATAAAATATAAAAACTATAAAATAACGACACAAATACTTTCCCGAACCTGAGAGCCATCAGGTTGTTGTTGTTACTGTTGTTTCCAATGTGATAGATATCACACCGGAGACGTCTTGATTCGGTTGTCCTGGTGCGACCGTCCTCCAGTCGTAGGCCCAGGCATGACATGAAAATGAAGACAAAATAAGATGCATTAATACATGATCTTCTAACTCACGAATAACCCAATCCCACCCAAAACAACACAGCTAATCTAGGTATGCACCCAAACCAACTGCGTTGTTCCGTGCCCTCCTCATTCGGCTATTTCAATATGATTGTCCTGGAGAATCCTCCCTAAGGATCGTTAAATTCCGGAGTAACTTCCCAAAAGGGCGCAACTCCTGTTGCAAACAAACAGTTCACTTTGAATGTGACTGGATTAGGCTGCCTGCTCACACCCATGGCTACGCTCGATTGAAAAATCACAACGGAACTCCCTAGTGATGGCCGTCCACGCAATCATACTTCGTCATGATAGTGCTACTCTGTCACTCGCCTATACGTCAGTTACGTAAATACATGTGACAAGACAGGGCAATCACCACGATTCGAAACATGGACATCATCAACCGCCAGCTAGACAGATGTTCAAGTCATCATCTAACATACGGGGAGGCATGAGGATAGGGAACTGGTGCAGGACCAGAGCTATACTGTTCAGACTCTCATAACCAGGAATACTAACAACCAACATTCGGCGGATCGCTTCCCTGATTACGACAGTCGCGAACAGGACTGCCGGTACAGTCAGTTCCGCTCCTTCCAGGATGTCCTGCACCTGGGCATCCCTAGTATCCATAGGCATTAAAACATAGTTCAAACTAGCAGGACTAAGAACTTTATTTATTGCACTGTGGATACTTGGAATCTTGCAGCCCTTGGCCGACATTAACTTTCTTATGAACTAAACTTTCTTATGAACTAAACTTTTTGCAAATGAGCAATTCTTTACGAAATTGGGCGATCCCGATTTTTTTTTTGTAATTGGGATTTGGCTCAAACTTTGCGGGGGCTTTCCCTATGACCAAAGAAGCCATTTTGTGGTATTGGTTCACCCATACAAATCTCCATACATTTTTGGCAGCTGTCCATACAAAAACGGTACGTAAAAATTCAAAAATCTGTATTACTTTTGAAAGAATTTTCTGATAAGTTGTTTGCATTGATAGGGACTATTTAGAATGGGTTCCCAAAACTATTTTTTTATATCTTTATTTTTTATTTTTTTTATGTTTTAGGGGACAAAAACGCATTTTTGAGCTATAGGGAAAAAACGGACAAAAAATTTACTTTTTTGAGAAAAAATAGAAATCTTAGTCACAAAAAAATATCATCAAAAAATCAAATAAATCAATCATTTATCAAAAAATCTGTTAAGTATTTTTCGATTGCAAATTGAATTTAGCATTAATTTTTGTCCATTTCTTTCTATAGCTCAAAAGTTGTATAAATGACCAGGTAACCAAAATAGTGAACCTGATTTTTTTTTGAAGATACCCAAAGTTCTAACAATACAAAAAATAATAAAGTAAAATTCAATAACAAAAAATAATAACAAATTTGTTGAAATTGTTTTTAAAAAGATCGACGCCGTCGTGCTAACTTGTCGTACGTCGCTTTTTGACGTTTCGAGATAAACGCGTTTTTTATGTTTGACCTTGAATAAACAAAAACGAGAGCACGCAATGCAAACAATAACAAACACGTTTTGTTTGGTTGACCATTCTGTGCATTGCCCCGAAGTTTGGTTGAATTTGGTTGCCGGAGTCCCGAGTTATAATTGAAAATGTTTACGGTATTCAGGAGCTCGACTATCTCTGTGTGTCAAACGCGTTCTGACCTGAAATCCCTTTGGCCAATTGTCGCACTTACATCAATTTTCAGGCTGTGTCAAGATAGCACGACAAGATTGAAACTTCTTTCATATGAAAAGTGACAACAATGCACGGAGTTTTTTCGGTTTTTATTGAATATCTCAGGATTGAAATCGAATTTTGGGGATCTGTGAAAGTCAAAAGGTGAGGCATTGTGAGCTGCACAAAATGGCGTTCTTAACTCGATTTGGCCCAAAATGCACGTACGACAAGTTAGCAAGACGGCGACGAGATGGAATATCACATGAACAATGCGATCAATGACTGAATGATATTCTATGTGCCATTTTCCCTAATGACGAAAACTTTCTTTTTTTTTCGCGAAAATAAACCTTGACCAATTTTGAAAACGAATGCTTCCATTGGAAAGGAAAAAAAAAGGTTATTTTGTTCTAGTTATTGATCTAATACCCCCTAGGGAAATTTTTATAACAGGATAACAAATTTTGGTATTTTGTGGTATATCATGGGACAATTTTGTCCAATTTGGACAAGGTCATTAATTTTGCATCAAAAATACGTTCCAAAACGAATGCTTCCATTGGAAATGATAAACCTCAAATTTTTATTTTTTATTTTTATTACAGGAAATTTGTAAAATGGTTGAAATTTTCTCTAGGTCAGGAAACCTAGTGTTGGTATTTTTGTGGTATTTTAGTTTTTTATCGCATATCTCTGAAACTTTGGGAAAATTTTTACTTTGAGAAACTTTTAGTGATCTTGTACCAAGCTTGATTTTCCTGTTGCATGAAAAACTTTGCTGGACAAAAAAACGGCATGAAAACATCAAATTTTGGTATTACTTGTGCAAATAACAGCGACCAATATGTGCCCTTGGTTTCCCAGTAATAGATGGTAAAATATCATGGAATCATAACAGAATCATGTATCTGGAAGTCCACAGCAATACCAAAATCTGATATTCCAAGGGCATGGGAATACCAAAAAATAAAATCATGTGAATATTCAAGTTTTCGTATTAAAGCAATGTCCTAAAATCCAGAAAATCTCAACCTGGTATTGAAATAGTTTTAATTTTTGGTTTTCTTTTGATTTTAAGTTTCAGTAATTTGCCCAAGTAATACAATTTTTGGTATTCTCATGTTATTCTCCCCTGCTCGGTATAGGCAAGGACAGTCCTCCGCAGAGAACAGTACAACACATTTTACAGGTGTTATCAGTTGCAACAAAATATCATCATCACCCAGAGAGTACTCACCACTTTCTTCCTGCCGCTGATCTTGCCGGTGGACGTGCCCTGCACCGAGAACTTCTCCGTCAGCAGCTCGTCCTCGGCGATGGACGCCATCTCGACGTCCTCGTTCGACTCGCCCGGACCCGCTCCGCCCTGGTACGCTTCGGCCTCCGTAAGCCGATTCGCCACACTCCGGATGGCCTCGACCCACTCTTGGCGCTCTTTCTCCTCCTCCACGTGGAACATCCGCTCGATGACGGTGGTCCACTGGAGGCCACGGATGATGAAGGTAAAGGGCCGTGGCCGATCGACGGACATGATCTGGCAGCCGCGCACGGTAAAGTTGTTGGATGGTTCCGCCTGGAAGGACGCGTCCGGACGGTTCTTGTACCCGACCAGGGTGCCGTCGTCCTTCAGGACAAAATAGCGCGAGCGCCAGTTCTTGATGTGTTCACCGCGCTTGTACAGCCAGCCCTCCTTGATGATCGTGGCTGGTGGCGGCTGGGTGACCCGGGTGGGCTGTGAAATGGGCACTGAAGCCGCAGCCGTGGCCGGGGCCATTGTCGGCTGCTGCTGCTGGCTGTTGTTGGTGGCGTCGGACGATGACATTCTGACGGGGGCTCTGTTGAACGATCAATTCGCGATCGCGATCGTGACGACGTGTTACTTTCTCGCTCGTGTGCTGGTGGGCAATTTGCGCCACGGCAATAAGACGACTGCCGCCTCGCAGCTTAGCTCAATCAACCGATGCTGCTGCTGGTGCTGCTTGCAGGTTCAGCTTCAGCTGGCGTTGTTATTTCAAATCTATAAAGTAAATATTGAATATTGTTTATTGAATCATCGTTTGACGCGGATGAAAAAAGGAGAGAGAAAAAAACCTGCCAAAGGAAAAGAAGGTTTATTGAACACAACAAAACCGGATTAGTACGTAAGCGGGTTGGCAAATACAAAACAAAAACCCGCCCAACCAATAATATCTGGGCTTTGGATGATGGTGTGGAGGCCGCTGAGCTCACAGGGGCTGCGGCTTAGCTCAAGTGCTGCCGGGTGTGCAGTACGTACGACAGCACCGGTGAACAAAGTCTCAATCGATCGCGTTGCGACTTGATTAAATGGCTCAATTCAGAAGAGAGTGAGCACGTGCGAGTAAATCTAGTGATTGTTTGAAAATGATTAAACACGATTTTATTCTCAAAACAAATAAGCAAAATGGAATCGCTAGGTTAACTCACAACCAGGGATGGAATAATCACAAAAAAAAACAAATTTCGCTTGCGAACTTTCTTCACCCGCTAAAGAGAGAGGAGGCAAATCACGGAAAAGAAAATCGCTCCCGAACTTCTCCAAGAAAATCAATCTGCTGATGATTTTTTGTGAATTTCCTTGTCAGCACCACTTAAAATTTATTTCACTTTATTTACACACATTGCACATCTACAAAATGTGACAGGTCATATTTTGACGTGTGACGTTACACTTGCTGCTGTAGTAGTGAAAAAGATATTCCGCCGAACAATCAAGATGATTTTTTTTTGGGTTCTATCCCATTTCCCAGAATCCCAATCCCCAGAATTCCATTCCCAAGAATGCCATTCTCCAGAAATCCATTCTCCAGAATGACCCATTCCCCAGAATGACCCATTCCCCAGAAAAGCTTTATTTTTATTATGAATGTACACAGCAAAAAATCCGATGGTAAAATCGCATGCAAAAGCATGCACATCACCTTCGTCAAAATGAACACAAGTTTAAGTTAAGTTTAATATTACACACTGCATGTACATTTTTCGCAAACACGAAAAAAAAGTTGCAACCGACGGGATTCAAACCCAGCACCAACAGTAAGGACTGGCGCCTTAGCCCACTCGGCCATCAGACCGATGAAAAATGGAAAGGATAAACGCATATATGAGCTTGACATTTCGGTCAAGTAGGTTTCCCATAGGGACGTGGCGTTACATCGTGCTGCCACCTGGTTTTTTTTAAGTGCAAAAGTGGAAAAGTGCTGAGTCATCGTCTAAAAATAGACGGCGTCCTATCTCGCCCAGCAAAATGAAGTCGATAAAGTAGTCGGTTTCGATGAGAAAAAGTGGAAAACGTGGTCTAAAAATAGCGACGCCATCCCCCTATACTGATGGGCTACATATTTCAGGGTGTAAAATCACATAAAATTGCATAAAATAATGCAATATTTATTTTACAACCAGGCCTTCTACACGCATCTGGATTACTACTTGTTTAAGCTGTGTATCGTTCTTTTGCGACAATCCTCCGCCTCCCGGGTCTCCTAAGTGTGAAGGTATGGCACGGGGAGAGGGCACCGAATACCTTTATTTAAATTTATTAACACTTAGAATTATTTGTGTCTGCCTCGGGATTCGAACCGGCGACCTCTAGATTGTGAGTCCAGTGCGCGGTCCGATTGATCCACACAAGCAGACAACAGGGTCCTTAAGCCCTATGTTAATATTCGCATACAGTGTTAAAAGGCTTGCCAGAGAACAATTTCTTATCACTTTTTTTTTAAGTTTCATGCAAGATCTAAAATAAATAAATAATAATAATAACAACTGTAAAGAATACAAAAAAAAAACTCAATATCACTAAATTATGTTAAATCAAACCCACCGACAAACCACTAACCAGCTGCTAGCTAAATCGTCCAACATATCCCCACACTTA
Source organism: Culex pipiens pallens (assembly GCF_016801865.2). Classification (NCBI taxonomy): domain Eukaryota; kingdom Metazoa; phylum Arthropoda; class Insecta; order Diptera; family Culicidae; genus Culex; species Culex pipiens. The sequence continues at coordinate 129,596,549 of NC_068939.1, forward strand.
TCACCGGACGAAAAGCCGCGGGAATTTCGCGACTTGTGGTGACGACGACGGACCGAACCGGACGCGCGGACAATCGCACACAAACTAGAAGCACGACGACGACGTACGGTTACACGTTGTTCACGTGAATGCCGAATGGCGCTTATATTTGCGTCTTGAAGTAAACAACTTTTACGCCACCACGTCACCACCACCTTGAGGTTCCCCGTCGCAATCTCAAGCCCACCTCGGAAGTGGAAGAGTCGTTGGAGGATGATTCTGACAATTTTGAGAGTTTTGAACATGTAATAGGGTAATTCTCCGCCAACTCACATAGCAGTCGTCCCGCCTCTTCGATTTGCGTGAAATTTGGTCCCTGATCATGAATCGGTGATTTTTCGATATCTCGTGACGGAGGGGCGGTACGACCCCTTCCATTTTTGAATATTCGAAAAAAAGTGTTTGCAGCCTGAAATGGTGATGAGTATAGGAAATTTGGTGCCAAAAGGTCTTTTATGTAAAATGCATTCGAATTAGCAGACATTCGAAGTAGCGAAATTCGAATTAAAGAATCCGCTCTGTACCCGACTTTTCCAGAATCTCCAATAATTACATTTCTTACCCAAAAAATGATTTCTTACCCTGTCTATAAAAAAAAATCAATACAAACCATCAAGAGCAAGGTTGAAAAAATATCAAACTATCAGCTCTCAGCGACTATCGAGAATTTAAAAGTGAGAGTGTGTGCGTGCAACATGGAGTTAAACTTTTCAAAGTGCCATGGTAACCTTCACAGCAAGTTCACAGAAAGTTTAACTCCATGTTGCACACACTCTCACTTTTAATTTCTCGATACAATTATCAAGCCTGAATACTCACACCCCAAACACAGCTGCTCTTTTTCCGTTTTGAAACTCTCAGCGCCGAACACGTTTCTGTGTTTACACACTCGCATTTGACAGTCTCCTTTTCTCTCTCATGCCCGCTTTTACGATCATCACCGCAATAGCGTTTAACCACAAAAGCCGCCACAAAACCAAATTTGCAAGCGCAGTTTTGCGGGACGTTATGCGTGGTCGTCTCCTAATCACCGTCTCGCGTTCTTTCATTGCAGTTTGCGGAGAGATTGAGAGACTCAGCGGTGAGAGCGCATAGTCGAGGAAAATGGGAGGAATGATAGAGAGAGAATGCCATCGCTGGGAATCACGAGACACAAAAAGAGATCTCGCAAGCTATACACAGCAAATTCTGATGTTCGTTTTCAGTTAATATTTACTGAAAACTGCACTACTGAAATTTTCAATTAGTTTTTCGCTGAACTTCAGTTAAAATTTGTATGGAGCTGTCAAAATTTGCTGAAATTTCAGCAATTTTTCATTTACTGAAAATTAACTGAATTCAGTAATGAGGGATAGGCAATCAAACGTCAAAATTACCCCCCACTAGAGGGCGCTGAAACTTGGGGTGATGTTTTCATTATAACCTACAGCGAGTAAGTTGGTTTGAAATTTGAAATTGTTTTATTTCATCATAAAATCGACATTAATAGCAAATTATACCATTTTCAGGTAAGAAATAAATAGCTTAATTAATATGAACGAAAATATTTTTATGATGGCCGATTTAACCTGTTCATTATCTGATTCAAAATAAAAGAATGTTTTAATCAACCAAAACCTAACTAATCAATTGAGAATGTAGATTATTCAAACGGACAAATATTTTTTAAAGTCACTTCTACCATAAAAGCAAAGATCTGCTTGAAAAATGATAATTGGAATGATTTTCAAAATTAGCAATCTAACCTCATTCTCGCGTTTTCAATCCGGATCTCAGAATTTTCAATGAAAAAGGCAACTTAACAAAAAAATCAAAAAGTCAGTCGATAGAACTTTTTATTTCTTACCTCCTGTTAACTTTATTTTATTCCAAAAGATCAATTTTCTTTTAAAAAACCTTAAAATAGTTTTCACTCCCCTTTGCACTTATCGCGCAAAAACGTAAACGTAACCTTGCACCAAAGTTCTCCTACTCGAATGTAGGTGGCGAATCGAATTTTTAGCTTTGGTTTTGGGGGCCTATTGGTGTAGTGACGGTCGCTATTGAGAGATTCGACAGAAACGTGCACGCATCCTGGTGGCGAGTAGAAGCACTACGCAACGATGTTCGGAATGACAGCGTGCTTGGAAATATTATTTTTTTTGCAGTTTTTGATTTTTATTTCCTTCAAATATTTTTTAACGTCGATGAAAGTTATTGTAAAGTGTGGCAATCGCATAAACGAATCGAATGATGTATAAATCATAGGGGCTGAGTTAATTTTTCATGTTTTTTCCTCAAATTTACCAAAAAGATCTTTTGAAAAATTGATTTAAATATGATTTATTTGATTGATAATGCTCCTTATGTGTGTATTATTGATAGAACAAACTATAAGAGTCATATTACAGCATAATTACAATAATTTTCTCAAAAAATTGCCAGTTATTCGAATTTTTCCAAAAAATTCCAAAAAATCAATCAATATTTTGGTCAAAGGGGAAGAAAAGTAAAGTTTGAACACTTTTACATAACATTTCATCATTACTTTTAACTTTTGCAAAATTTAACTCAATTTATCCAAAATATCGATCATCTTTTTAGAAAAATCGTTTAAATAAAATACCAGTCACAATTAATCACTACAAATCACAGCGCATTATGATCGTTAGCGAAATTGCCACACTTTGCAATACCCCACTTTTCTGAAAATGCTTGATTTTTCATCATAAACGCGATTTTTCCCTAAAAACTGCTCAAACTGTATGGGGGCTGTCATTCCGAACACCGCTGGAACAACAGCGAACCTAGCGGAAAAAACGTCGTCGAATTCTTCAATACTCGCTGATGTTTTGGCGCATAGGTTATCAAATCTAGAGTTTTTTTTTAAAAAGGTCCGGAGGGGGGGGGGGGCGGAGGTAAAAAAAATTAACAAATATAAAGATTGGAATAACAAGCCATAGTTTAAACATTTGCATAAAAAAAGGGTTTTAAAATCAAAAACTTGGAATAAAATTTGTACCAGTCTTACTGGAATCCAAAAAAATGGTATAAAATATTTAAAATGACTTAATGAACTATGTTCATCATTTTAAAATATTTACTACAAACAAACTAATTGCCAAACTCGATTTGTAATCGCTTTCAGAATAATAACTTTACGCTAGTCATAATTGTTGAAAATAAGCTCTGTTTTCAGCTCTGTTGTTGATAGAAAATCGTAGAAAATATTCTAAGATTATTCAAGCTCAACAAAGTAATTTTCAAACAAATTTCATATTCCCGACTTTATCGCAATTTTTGCGGATTCTAGTGAATTCTCGACATTTTCCCGATTTGAGTGGTCGCCCTGAAGTTTTTAGGGATTCCATGTAACACTCCACGCGATGACCACAAAGTCACACTAACAAACGCGGGAATAACCTCTCCTGGATCGTGTAAAGTGTTATCACAGTTCAAACGCAACCGTAAACATCCTGCCATGTCTAAACCGAACGACAATAACAAATCGATGCACGTGCGCCCTCACGCCCCGGTCTTGAAGTACCGGACCACTTGTTATGAAACTGTGAATTTACCTTGTCAAGGGTACCTTAGAACTGAATTGAACTGACCTGAGCCTAAGATTGTCACGCGCTCCTCCTGTCCAAGCTGACGATGGCGATAAGACAGCGAGTTTGACCGCAAGTGACTTAAAGTCACATGTTTGCTGATGATACAGCACAGTATTGTTGTTTTGCAAAACCTTGTTCAAATTCGCAATTTCTAGCTGAAACTGCAACTTCATAGTATTGTTGCTCGGATGGCACGTCGTCGGCTAGCGTCAACTAAAACTTGTTAAATTCCAACCTAAATATCTAAAAAGTTCAGCCTTCAAAGGGTTGTGCCCCGTTGCAAAACACTTGGTTTACCTACTTGGCGCCGGTTCGCAACAGCAAATTGTCCACACTTTGCAGAATTTGACCTATTACTAATGCAAACAGAGAGTGGCGGCGTCGCCGGTCGCCGTGTCGAGCGCCGGCCAAAGAAAACACACTTTTGCCGTCGCGCACAGAACGAAAACATTACGTCGGTCGCCGGTCGTCTGCAGAGGCGCCAGGTTTCTAATTTTGTTTTGCATGTGTACAGAGTTGAGGTACCTATACAGTATATCAGGTACTCGCGATTCTGCACATTCGGTCGCGGTATTTGGAATACGGTGAAGAGAGGAAGAAAAAGAGGCTACCTTGCACCGCAAGTGAAAAGCTTATTTTTGTGATGGCCGGCCAAGTTTATTTTCGCGACAAACCGCGACTTTAGGGTACTCCGTGTGTAAAGAGGGTCGATTTGTGCTACTATGTAAAATGATTCACAAATTTGAATCTACCTTTATTGATTTTTTTCGGTACCTATTACATGTTATTTAGTTTTTCTTTTAAATCTATTTTGTGCACCAAAGGTCATGGTTTTAAAACATAATGCTTTTCACGCAGAAAAATATTTTGTACGATCAGCCTGTACGAGGTTTGATTCAACAAATTTTTTGTTGAATATAATCAACGCCGATTTTGCGTTGAAACAAACCTTGATTTTTTCAATTCCACAAAAATCTTTTGTTGTTTTGAAAAAGTTGCTTTGACGTTTAGCGTTGATTCAACAAAAATCTTGATTTTCAAATCAACAAAATGTTTTTTTGATTCAAATATGCCTTATTTTTCTGCGTGTTTATCTTAGACAGGATGACCGATCAAATCCCATTTTAAAATTCCCGATTTTTTCCCGACTTTTTCCGAATCTCAAATGATAGGCATTTCTTAACGAAAGTAAGATTTCAAATCAAATACTGTTTATAAAAATAGTCAATATCAGCCATTGAAAAAAAAAAATCTAAATAAATTCAACTACAGTGTAAACCCAATTATCCGAAGCCTCGAATATCCAAAGTTTTGATAACTCGAAGTTCGATTATCCGAAAGTTTGTATGAGATAATCGAATCATGACAAAACAACGTGCTTTTACCGTTGAATATAAAAATCGACATAGGGCTTTAGGACCCTATAGAAGTACAAAATAAAAAGAGGATAGAGGATTTGCAGCAAAGCAGAAAGACACATGTCGCCACCTATGAACAAATAGCGTAAACCTATGATTTTTTGAAAAAAATGTGTTTTTTCCTTCATAATCAACATTTTTATAAAACTTATGCCGGATTCGGATGAGAAAAATCATTTCCAACAATTTGGTGTACAACTTTCCAATATTTGTTTGATTTTTCTATGAGAAAACTGTAAATTTAGAAAAAAGATGGTAATTTGGACTTTTGGCAAGAAAGTCTGTCAAAAATCAATGAAAATTGTTGAATATACGTTAACCCATCTGTTATCAACTATATAACTGTTTATTTCATTGATACATACGGGGAAACTCATTTTTTCGTGTACCAAAACATGTTTTTTAAAGAAAAAGGTCACAAATTTTTGCGCGCTCAAAAAATGATGTTCATTATTTTAAAGCAAAACAAAAATCTTGTCTTTTGCAACCAGTTTCATTAAGATTGATGCAGGGAATCATGAGAAATAAGCGATTTTGTTCGTCAATCCAGCAGAAAGGGATACGATTTTTGGCAAGTAACCTAATTTTTGCGCCACCTACATTTGAAAAAAAGTCGAACATTGAAAAAAAAAAACGCGGCGGGTACCCCATTTTATTCTTTATTTATTTACATGTCTTACATGTGATTGCAGTATTTTCTATGTTTTTAAAACGTGAAAAAGTTATTACATTTTTCGTTCAGAACGGATTGGATTGGATTTTATTCAAGTTTTTCTGATAAATGAGAATCAAGCTTTTTCTACAGTAATTAATCCATACTCACAATACGTTTAAAGGAATTAAACATTAGGAAACAAATGTTTGAAATGACTTAATTCATTCAGTCTAACCAACCATACTCAAGACTAAATCGTTTTTTTTTTCAGGTATTTAAGCAATGTCATAATCGCTGCAATTCAGCTTTTTTATATTGGTTTTCATTAGCTTTGTTTTGGTTTGAAGTTAGACGTTAACTCTTGTTTGATAAACCTAGCCAAAAAAAAAAATATTCATAAAAAAATACTAATAAAACATGTGGCAAATGCATGACATAATCATCAATATTTATTAGGATTGTTAGTTTCTAAAATAATTTCAAAAAAACTTTAAAGGGGAAAGGAACTTTACATTTAATGTTTTGGGCTAAAAACGAATTGAGTGAAATAAAAATGGTACAAAATTTAAAAAATATCAGCAAATAATTTTTAATCAAGTATGCTTGGGATTCCCGGCTTTTCCAGACTTTTTGACAAAAACTCTCAAATTCCCGACTTTTCGCGGAATTTGGCGAAAAGTTTAACGGAGAGGGTTAACAAAGCGGTCTTTTAATCCATCTATGTTTTACAATATTTAATTTAAATGCGTTAGTTTGCAATCAAAACAGCAACCCAGGGTTTACAAAGTGGTGCACGAGGCGCCAGTGTAAATATTTTATAACGTGTGCGGTGTGAAATCAAAAGTCACACTGCATTGGCCATTGAGCTTAGCTCGGGCTGATTAGAGCCGCAACAGTAAATAGCTCTTAGAAAATAAATCTCGCTCAACTCGTGACAGTTCCACTTTATAACATTGTTTATTGACGTTTGTTTCGTTTCTTTCACATTTTTTTATGTTCAATAAACCCCCAATTTCTGCGCCATTAACATTGTTGATTTACAACTTTGCTTCCAACTAGTTTCACCTTTTCAACGATGATGCACCTGCCTGTTCCCCCTCCCCTCACCCAATGGCACTATTTTTAACAATTAACACACACGTGCGGGTAATTATAGCACCTGTTTGTTTACAACTTCTCGACTAACTGGTTCGAAATCCGAAACCGCGACCACTCGCGCCGTCTTCTTGTGTCCCATCCAGAGGGATGTTTTCAATTGGGGCAGCCCTTCCCTGCTTTGCCCCTTAGTAGGCTGGGCTCCACGTGGCGATGATGACGGCGCGGAAGAGAAATTTATTGGACGCGTGCTGATCATAAATTCTTTATCGAATCCTAGTTGGCCGGCCAAACATTGTTGCGGAGCGAGCTGCACACTGCAGTTTGCGTGGTTTCAAAAAGAAAGGTTTCTTTAAATAATTATTTTTTACATTTTTTTTTTGTTCGAATTTATTTGCATAATTTCAATATGATATAAATATGAAATTGCCGGTACTTTGAAAAATCGTAAATACTCAACTCAAAAATTGTAACTAAATCTCTGTATACCAATAAAATCTGACTACAATGTAACCGTCTCAAGTAGTAATTCACAAGATGCAAGTTCTCCAGCTGTCTTATCACATTAGTTGGATCATCTACCAGTGGGAGATTTGTTAATAATTTAGCCGATTTAATTGATATTGTGATGTCGTATGGACCAGTGAAGCGATACCATTTGAAATGTTTGCCACGACCCAGAAGAATTTATACAACTTTCTTGATTTTTTTAGAAGATTGTTGTAATTCACACCTGAAACCGACCGAATAATTGAATTTTAATGGTATGATTTGGCTTAAGCTTCCTTGTAACAAAAAAGGCAAATTAGGAGAAGGTGGGTCAAGTGTAACAAGCTAAGGAAATACTCGTAAAAACCCATTAAAATCGTAAATAAATCAGTCTGATTTTTTGATAATCATCTTATTTCAGGTCTTGAGCAAGTTTGAAAAAAAAATTGTTTTGTACCATAAAAAATGATTTTAAAATTATTGATTGTCCGTAGGTTCTACTCAACTAGTGGGGCAAGACAAACAAACCGTTTGGGCAAGAGGAACAATGCATGAAACAACATGTTGATTTGCTATCAATTAAACTGTTATTTCTTAGACATAGAGCGTCCAATTTCCCGGGGTTACAAAATTCCCGGAAAATGGGGAATTTTTAACAAATTTCCCGGGAAATTTGAAATTAATTGAAAATTGTTCTGATCCTAGTTCTGATTTTTTTTGCAACAAAAATGTATAGAAAGCAACTTAAATGGTTAAAATCAGTGTGAGGATCAATTAATGCCTTGACTGCTTGTAAAAAACATACAACTTCAGGAAAATATAAAAAAAATCTAAATTTATAAGCTGCCTTCCAATTTGTACAAAATATCAAGAAAAAATGATAAGTATTTTTTTTTGTTAAGAAGTATGTATTATTTTTTTTTAATCACAGTGTTTGGACAGTAAGTAGAATGAATCCATGCTTCAAAACCTCGAAATTGATTTTAAATTTGTCTCTGTGACCAGTTTGAGAAAATATGATAAAGAATAATATTGATGATTAAGCTGAAATGAAAAAAAAAATGCAGAAAATATGTTTTTAATGGCAAATATTTTTTTCCAGAATTATTCTTAGTGGTTTGAGCTAATGAATAAATAGATAAGCAATGAATTTATCTTAAAAATCCGCTTTTTCACTTGAAATACCATTTTTATGCAATAACAACTCAAAGTTATTGGAGCGAGTTTTTGAAATAGGTTTGCATTTTTTCAAAGCAGATTTTTAAATGATTTTTAAGTCATAGCAATATCAGTATTATAGTAATTTCATACTAATCCTTTTGCATCCATGGTAGCTCTGGTACTTTACAAATTTTCAACTTTAGACTTTAATTTCTCAGACACTTTTGAACAAATTAACCTCATTTTCTTGCACAACCCTCTTTGAGACATTTAACCAATTAAATTTTCATCCAATTTGGTTAAAGAAAACAAAAACTGAAAAAAAACTCAATTTTGATCTTAGCGGGAAGAGGTACAGCATGTAAAAAAAGTATTTACACCCCTTGGGCACTATGCACATTTTGTGATGAAACATGTAAAAATTTTAAAGTTTGACAGGAACCTAGTACACTCAACCCCCGGTGGTTGGTCACTTTTTCGTTTGACACTTTTTTAGTTTGTACCCCGTTGGTTGGTCAAAGTCAAACTAAAAAGTGACGAACTGTCACTTTTTACACGGCGCTCACGCATACTATCAAAACCAACGTTTGGTAGTGAGTGTGAACTCCGTGTAAAAGGGGTGTCAAACTAAAAAGTGACCCCGTTCGTTTGACAACAGTTGGTGTCAAACCATCGGGGTTTGAGTGTACTACGTTTTGTTCAGAAACTCATGCCGAACATTTTGCTACAAAAAGCTCATGAAAAGATGATTTCTATAAAAAGTTATATAACAAATACTATTACAAAAATAAAAAAAGGTGCAAAAAAAGTTTGTACACCTTTCGAAAAATTAACATAAACAAAGTTATTTGTTGACAAATCACCATGAATCCAGTCTTCCAACTCCAAATAGGCATCCTTGACTGATTAAAAAAATAATTTGGATTGAATATAAAGTTTACTAACTACTTAGTATAAAAGTTTATATAACTCTGGAAATTTTATATAAAACTTATCTTAACTTAATTTTGCAAACTTTTAATTTAACTAAATGTCAATATATTACCATAGAATTGCTAAATAAACATTTTGGAGTGGGTATAACACCGTTTTGGGGGTCTTTGTATCGATAGAATAGATTTTTCGTTGGAATTTCGTACCAACCCGGAATTACGTCGTCGGGAAATCCGCCGGCATCCGAACCGGTCCACGATTCACAAGTCAACCTATGTGGCATCGGAAAGGGCATAAAATTTCCGATCTTTTGATACCCAAACATCTAGGTTTTCTATAAAATCCACGTTCCAGTTTAAAAATTGAATTTACGAGCCATGGTTTTAACATTTGAATGAAAAAAGTGTTTTAAAATGCATTATACACCTGTCCAGTTGTTTTGCAATCATTAGTTTCAAAAATATCTAAGTATTGACGAAAATTTTATTTTTTGCGAAAAAAAAAGTTTTTGCGATGCTGTGCACTGGAATTTCACAAAAAATCAAAATATTTTTAATCCGGTCTACTTAGACACATCAGATTAGAATGTATATGAAACGTTAGTTTCACTTTTAGATGAAATAATAATATTTTACTAATGTTTTGATCTGTTTTACGAAAAAAAAAATACTTGGAATAGTAAATTATCATAATATCACTATATTTTGTATGGATTTTTTTTAAATAAAATTTGTACCGGCCTTAATCAACTTTAAAACATTTTGAGACACATTTTGTTCATGTAGGATTTTTTTTCAATTCAAAATATCGGGTTTTTTGTAGCTTTGCAGGGTTTTTGTTTATTAAGTGTTTTAATGTTATACAAATTTGTAGGACAGAAAGTTAAAACAAAAATGTATAAACATGACAGGTTTGCTTGCAACCATCACGAGTTTTCGCGTTTTCACGAAACAAAGTTTTGAAAAACAAACGCCTTATGTTAAAGCATTTTTGTGTATCTGTTTGTTCAGCAACTTTGTAGAACATTCATACACTCGTCAAAATAATTCTATAAAATGATAAAAAAACACTTTTAAATGAAATATTTTGTTCTAAATGATAAAAAACAAGTTTGTACATGGTTCGATCACCCGAAGTCTCATAAAAACCTCCGAATAATCGAGACTTCAGATAATCGAGTCTGTACTGTGATTGATTAAAAATAGACTTGTTTTTCTAAAATTATCCAAAATATTCAATCTCGACATTGTTAAATAAATAATTTTACCTAGTTTTCTTTCTAATTCTAACTTATTGTGAGTAAAACGATAACAAATCCTGATAATTCACAACACGCGTACGGCAGTTTCATGTGTGTTTTAATCTTTCAAATTTAGCTTAAAAAAAAGAGTGTGTGTTGTGCTGCCGTTGTAGCAGAGAGTGGCAAACGGACGTGTGCGTTTTCGCTGATCGGTTTTGGCGACGACCGGCAACAGCAGGCGGTGGTGGCGTGGCGAGGTCAGTCAAGAGACTGCCGCGCCGCCGAAGGTTGTCTGGCTGCTGCTGGTGTACGGCCGGTAGGGTAGTTGGTTGTTTGTGTGGTCGTGGCACCACCACCATCACACACATCGCACAGCGTCTTCTTCTTCTTCCTTTTCATTTTCGTAACAAAACGCTCGTTGGTCGAGCATGAAATTGAATTTTTGATGATTATGGTTTCCTGACTTCTACAACTTGTGGTTTAGTTATTGTGTATTTTTTTGGTAACAGTAAAAGGCCGTCGCAAATATTTTTTTGAAGTTTATGTCCCGGCGACATAAACTTTGAAAAATATTTGCAACGACCTAAGTCTTCATTTAAAAAAAAATGTTAGCGTAATGTTTTGAACAAGCAGAATATCACACAACTTACATTATTTTGCTTGATTTTCTGTTCGATTTGTTGTATTCGGCAAAGCGAGTCACATATGCGTGGCCGATTGAAGATTTAGTATAATTTTAAATGCTCAAATCCCGTATATTTGAAGTTTGTAAATATGTTTGTATTTTTTGTGGGATCCAATGTATTTTTTTTTCTTTAAGTTTCTGCCTCTCTTCTAAATTTTCCCAAAAAATCTGGGGGAAAAACAATTTAGGTCGATGCAAATATTTTTCAAAGTTTTTGTCGGTCGACTCTGGTCGAGATATAAAAAATTATATCACAAGCGAGAATTTGAATTTGAAAATGCATTATATATCCATAGAAATCACATACATGCACATCATCAGCTTAAAAAAAATCGGTTTTGTACATCGTAAATTACGAAAATTCACAACATTTTTTATACTAACCCGGGGCACCTAATCTGGGGGGAGGGGGGGGGGGCACGGTACTTTTTGCCCCCCTAAAAATTGGGCTAGGGGGGAAGCCCATACAATGTGACCCGATGACCTATCTTTGTACACAATTTTTCACAATTGTTTGAATTTTTAAGCAAATGCTTTTGAAATCGACAAAATTGTAAATGATTTTTAAGGGGAAATTTCGTCAAAATAGATTTTACGGATAAATAAAAATCTCAAAAATCTGTTCATTTTATGTGAGGTTTTTGTCCAACCTTCAAAATTTCACTGAACAAATCAGAGAAAAAATAATAATTATTTTTAAAAAAAGAAAAAAAAACTTCAACAGCCGCTTTAATGGTTTGTGCAAACTTGATTTTTAAGCTCAAAGAAACGGAAGATTTTTATTTTTTTATTTTAGCATGTGTTTGGAAGTAGCATAACTGCCATAATGCATGATCTATTCTAAGATACTTTTTGTACATTTTTTTTGAAGGATGTGCTTGAAATTTAGTTTTTTATTTTCCTTTCTCCTCGTAGGGTGACCACTCAAATCCCATTTTCAAATTCCCGACTTTTTTCGGCCTTTTCCAGAAACTGAAATAATAGCCATTTCTTATCTTAAAAATGATTCTCTGAGGTTCCTCTTTATAAAAATTTAATATCAACAATTAATGTGAAAAATCTAAATAAATTTTAAAAAAGTTGAAACTATTGACAATTTTTGAAAAATGCAGAAACTTGAAAATTTTAGCTTGGTTACATGCATGTAGAAAATCACAAAATTTCATATTACAGAAAATTTATTAAATCCACTTTCAATCACTCCTGAATTTCAATCACTCCTGAATGTTTCATGAAGATATTTCATGATTTAACTGAGTAAGAGACGATTTAAGCTCAGAATTTTCCCATGCACAAAACGAACTGTCAAACTCTCTGAGCATTTTTCTCAAAACACTGAGTTGATTTACGGGTGCCACGATATCTCGAGATGGGGCGGACCAAATTGGCTGAAATTTTGGATGAAGACTCCCAAGACATATCCCATGTGCATGACGAAGCCCGATTTTGAAATTTTAAATTTTCAAAAAATACAAAAATCAAAAAGTGGCGTTTTTTTTATATGAAAAACACAAAAATGTTTCTATCTTTTTTTTAAATAGACTTTTGAAAATCGGCAATGTCAATATGTTTTTCATGTTTTCAAAACGTAAAACAGTTTTCTATTTATTTTTTTTCATTCAAAACGTAAACAACGATTGGTTTTTATTCGATAATTAAGTTTTCCAATGACTGAAAATCAAGATTTATCTATAGTAATTTACCCAATCTCTGATACATTACAAAATAAAATCTAAAAGTTGCCTCCATTTTGGCCGCCATCTTAGATTACAGATAACTTAGGAACATTTCAAGAGTTTTTTAGCATTTTATTTTTCTGGGAATTAAAAAAAAAACTCTTGATTTTTGGCGTCATATTTTGCGTCAGAGATCGAAATTTGGATTAAAATTTTTAACAAAAATTTCGTGAATCGATTTTCTGAAGCAAAATTTTGGGGTAAATGTAAAAACAGTGAAATTTTTAAATTGTTAGAAATAATTTTTTTGCGACGGACTCATTAAATCAGGGAGATTTCAAGTTATCACCGCATACTTTCCCGATCACATGTTTCTCTCGCGCTAACCCAGACCACATAACAGCAGAGGAAAGAAATCCCGACCAACAGGCAACACTGAACGTGTTACGCGAGGCTTACATTCATATTTATTACTTCTTTCCCATTGAACCTTTCCTACATAGCACTGCTTTCGTGAATCCGGATCTAGCAGCCAAGACATGGTGTCGATCCAAATCCCAAAATAAAATTCCCTGACTTTTCCCTGACCTCTCCAGACCACCTTTTTTTATTTTCTATTTTTTACTAATATATTGTTTGGAGCGTTATTATGGTTTCATGCATTTTCCTTTTTGAATATTGGAAATTTAAGATATTGAAAAACTTCAATGACTTTTTTATTTTATTTTTTTAGTGATGGATTCTGCAAAAACTTAAAAACTTTTTTTATTTTGTGAATCATTTTTTTCTTATCGAACATCCAAAATGAGCAACCATAAAATTGTCCTATGTTTATATCAGGTGATGCCATTTTAAATGTTGCCTTTACCAAAAAATCTAGAGTTTTTTTTTTTTTTGAATGTGTCCTATAAACATATGAAACACAATAGCTTACAGGACCTTCTAAAAAAACCCTAGAAAAAATAAATAATTACAATTGTTGCATATTTTAAATTGCGATTAGTTGTTTCACTTCATTTCCTAAAGAAAATTTAAAGTTAAAAATTAAAAAAAAAATCAATTGAAAATTTGTATCAAAGTAAGAAGTCATGTTTAATTTTAAAATTGTTGCCTTTTGCCGAATTTTAAAACGAATTCCTCCTTCTTAAATAATTTAAATAATCTTACAAAATTTATGTTTGCTATAAAATAAAAAAAAATGTTCCTACCTTGACCAGAGCCTACAGACGATCATTCACACGATCAATACATTTTATAAAAATAAAAAGAAAATACAACCTGTTCGATTTTTTCAAAAAGTCATTATTTAACAAACTTAGATATTTGGGTGTTTTGGAATAGATTCCAAATTTAAGCTCGATATGACCACGGGAACTCCTCCTTGTAACCCCTTGAATGTAGTTTGGGAAAAATATGTAAAATGTAGTTGTACAATCCCTATGAAATCTCGGATGCAGATTTGTTACGGGAAAGTCGAAAAAAATCCGTGCCGAATCCGCGCCGACCGAAACCCCAATCCGCGCGAAATCCGCCCCATATAAAAAAAATCGCGACCAACATTCAAGAAATGTTATTTCCGAAGAAAAAACTAACACAGAAAGTATTGGATAAAAAAAATGAAACTCGTTTTATGTTTGAAGGAATGAATGCAAAAAATCCTGTTAAAAAATACCTCAAGAGACATCAAGAAAAGTGTCACAAAAAAACAATATTTTTGCAAATCAAAGGGACTTAACAATAATTTTGATTTGACCAACATAAACAAAATAGAAAATTAGAAACCAATATAAACAAAATTTAATTTAACTTCAAAAATATAAGCTTAAAAAACCAAAATCTCAAATTTTAATATGATTAAATTTTAGATTTCGAAATTCCAAAAATTCAAAATCTATGAATTTTAGTACTGATTGTATTCCAAATTCCTCACTTAAATTTCATTCCAAAACAAATTGCATTTCCAATATTTGAAATACTTTGTTCTATTAAAGGATGTAAGAATTTAAGAATTCAAGAATTAAAGAATTAAAGAATTAAAGAATTAAAGAATTAAAGAATTAAAGAATTAAAGAATTAAAGAATTAAAGAATTAAAGAATTAAAGAATTAAAGAATTAAAGAATTAAAGAATTAAAGAATTAAAGAATTAAAGAATTAAAGAATTAAAGAATTAAAGAATTAAAGAATTAAAGAATTAAAGAATTAAAGAATTAAAGAATTAAAGAATTAAAGAATTAAAGAATTAAAGAATTAAAGAATTAAAGAATTAAAAAATTAAAGAATTAAAGAATTAAAGAATTAAAGAATTAAAGAATTAAAGAATTAAAGAATTAAAGAATTTAAGAATTTAAGAATTAAAGAATTTAAGAATTTAAGAATTTAAGAATTTAAGAATTTAAGAATTTAAGAATTTAAGAATTTAAGAATTTAAGAATTTAAGAATTTAAGAATTTAAGAATTTAAGAATTTAAGAATTTAAGAATTTAAGAATTTAAGAATTTAAGAATTTAAGAATTTAAGAATTTAAGAATTTAAGAATTTAAGAATTTAAGAATTTAAGAATTTAAGAATTTAAGAATTTAAGAATTTAAGAATTTAAGAATTTAAGAATTTAAGAATTTAAGAATTTAAGAATTTAAGAATTTAAGAATGTAAGAATTTAAGAATTTAAGAATTTAAGAATTTAAGAATTTAAGAATTTAAGAATTTAAGAATTTAAGAATTTAAGAATTTAAGAATTTAAGAATTTAAGAATTTAAGAATTTAAGAATTTAAGAATTTAAGAATTTAAGAATTTAAGAATTTAAGGATTTAAGAATTTAAGAATTTAAGAATTTAAGAATTTAAGAATTTAAGAATTTAAGAATTTAAGAATTTAAGAATTTAAGAATTTAAGAATTTAAGAATTTAAGAATTTAAGAATTTAAGAATTTAAGAATTTAAGAATTTAAGAATTTAAGAATTTAAGAATTTAAGAATTTGAGAATTTAAGAATTTAAGAATTTAAGAATTTAAGAATTTAAGAATTTAAGAATTTAAGAATTTAAGAATTTAAGAATTTAAGAATTTAAGAATTTAAGAATTTAAGAATTTAAGAATTTAAGAATTTAAGAATTTAAGAATTTAAGAATTTAAGAATTTAGGAATTTAAGAATTTAAGAATTTAAGAATTTAAGAATTTAAGAATTTAAGAATTTAAGAATTTAATAATAAATTTTTTGTGTTGTTTTAGAATATTGATATTGATTTTTTTAATTTTTATTTTATAAATCTTTTCATTTCTTTATTAATATAATTTTTTTTTGTTTTTTCAATAGTATTTTTCCTAATTTTATTTCCTAATTTCTGAATAATCCAATTTTAAATGTTGGAGCTGTAATTTTTTTATATACAGTCGACTCTCTGGTTGTCAATATCCAAGGGACCGTCGAGGAAGAGAAGCATCAGTTTACAGAACGATGCAAAATGAAACTCGATTGAAATTGTTTTTTTCTTGCTAGCCAGCTATGGGAGAGAATCATGGCAACGTCCAGCAAATAAAAACAAAGAAATGTCAAACAACCTTCAAAGCTTCGTTTCTCAAAGCAAAATTTCTATGCAAGCCATGAGAAAATGAAATTATTGACAACCGGAATAGATTTTTAGAGCAAATAGAATCCAACGGACCGTCGAGGAAGAGATCCTTCAAGCAAGAGAAAATATCGAGGAATAAAGACAATCGAAGTATGCAGTTTGAAGGGACTGAAGAATTCATCGGTACATGGAGCAATATTGATATCGAGAAGATCGACACATGGTGTCGATCCAAATCCCAAAATAAAATTCCCTGACTTTTCCCTGACCTCTCCAGACCACCTTTTTTTATTTTCTATTTTTTACTAATATATTGTTTGGAGCGTTATTATGGTTTCATGCATTTTTCTTTTTGAATATTGGAAATTTAAGATATTGAAAAACTTCAATGACTTTTTTATTTTATTTTTTTAGTGATGGATTCTGCAAAAACATAAAAACCTTTTTTTATTTTGTCAATAATTTTTTTCTTATCGAACATCGAACAAATGAGCAACCATAAAATTGTCCTATGTTTATATCAGGTGATGCCATTTTAAATGTTGCCTTTACCAAAAAATCTAGAGTTTTTTTTTTTTTTGAATGTGTCCTATAAACATATGAAACACAATAGCTTACAGGACCTTCTAAAAAAACCCTAGAAAAAATAAATAATTACAATTGTTGCATATTTTAAATTGCGATTAGTTGTTTCACTTCATTTCCTAAAGAAAATTTAAAGTTAAAAATTAAAAAAAAAATCAATTGAAAATTTGTATCAAAGTAAGAAGTCATGTTTAATTTTAAAATTGTTGCCTTTTGCCGAATTTTAAAACGAATTCCTCCTTCTTAAATAATTTAAATAATCTTACAAAATTTATGTTTGCTATAAAATAAAAAAAAATGTTCCTACCTTGACCAGAGCCTACAGACGATCATTCACACGATCAATACATTTTATAAAAATAAAAAGAAAATACAACCTGTTCGATTTTTTCAAAAAGTCATTATTTAACAAACTTAGATATTTGGGTGTTTTGGAATAGATTCCAAATTTAAGCTCGATATGACCACGGGAACTCCTCCTTGTAACCCCTTGAATGTAGTTTGGGAAAAATATGTAAAATGTAGTTGTACAATCCCTATGAAATCTCGGATGCAGATTTGTTACGGGAAAGTCGAAAAAAATCCGTGCCGAATCCGCGCCGACCGAAACCCCAATCCGCGCGAAATCCGCCCCATATAAAAAAAATCGCGACCAACATTCAAGAAATGTTATTTCCGAAGAAAAAACTAACACAGAAAGTATTGGATAAAAAAAATGAAACTCGTTTTATGTTTGAAGGAATGAATGCAAAAAATCCTGTTAAAAAATACCTCAAGAGACATCAAGAAAAGTGTCACAAAAAAACAATATTTTTGCAAATCAAAGGGACTTAACAATAATTTTGATTTGACCAACATAAACAAAATAGAAAATTAGAAACCAATATAAACAAAATTTAATTTAACTTCAAAAATATAAGCTTAAAAAACCAAAATCTCAAATTTTAATATGATTAAATTTTAGATTTCGAAATTCCAAAAATTCAAAATCTATGAATTTTAGTACTGATTGTATTCCAAATTCCTCACTTAAATTTCATTCCAAAACAAATTGCATTTCCAATATTTGAAATACTTTGTTCTATTAAAGGATGTAAGAATTTAAGAATTCAAGAATTAAAGAATTAAAGAATTAAAGAATTAAAGAATTAAAGAATTAAAGAATTAAAGAATTAAAGAATTAAAGAATTAAAGAATTAAAGAATTAAAGAATTAAAGAATTAAAGAATTAAAGAATTAAAGAATTAAAGAATTAAAGAATTAAAGAATTAAAGAATTAAAGAATTAAAGAATTAAAGAATTAAAGAATTAAAGAATTAAAGAATTAAAGAATTAAAGAATTAAAGAATTAAAGAATTAAAGAATTAAAGAATTAAAAAATTAAAGAATTAAAGAATTAAAGAATTAAAGAATTAAAGAATTAAAGAATTAAAGAATTTAAGAATTTAAGAATTAAAGAATTTAAGAATTTAAGAATTTAAGAATTTAAGAATTTAAGAATTTAAGAATTTAAGAATTTAAGAATTTAAGAATTTAAGAATTTAAGAATTTAAGAATTTAAGAATTTAAGAATTTAAGAATTTAAGAATTTAAGAATTTAAGAATTTAAGAATTTAAGAATTTAAGAATTTAAGAATTTAAGAATTTAAGAATTTAAGAATTTAAGAATTTAAGAATTTAAGAATTTAAGAATTTAAGAATTTAAGAATTTAAGAATTTAAGAATTTAAGAATTTAAGAATGTAAGAATTTAAGAATTTAAGAATTTAAGAATTTAAGAATTTAAGAATTTAAGAATTTAAGAATTTAAGAATTTAAGAATTTAAGAATTTAAGAATTTAAGAATTTAAGAATTTAAGAATTTAAGAATTTAAGAATTTAAGAATTTAAGAATTTAAGGATTTAAGAATTTAAGAATTTAAGAATTTAAGAATTTAAGAATTTAAGAATTTAAGAATTTAAGAATTTAAGAATTTAAGAATTTAAGAATTTAAGAATTTAAGAATTTAAGAATTTAAGAATTTAAGAATTTAAGAATTTAAGAATTTAAGAATTTAAGAATTTAAGAATTTGAGAATTTAAGAATTTAAGAATTTAAGAATTTAAGAATTTAAGAATTTAAGAATTTAAGAATTTAAGAATTTAAGAATTTAAGAATTTAAGAATTTAAGAATTTAAGAATTTAAGAATTTAAGAATTTAAGAATTTAAGAATTTAAGAATTTAAGAATTTAGGAATTTAAGAATTTAAGAATTTAAGAATTTAAGAATTTAAGAATTTAAGAATTTAAGAATTTAAGAATTTAATAATAAATTTTTTGTGTTGTTTTAGAATATTGATATTGATTTTTTTAATTTTTATTTTATAAATCTTTTCATTTCTTTATTAATATAATTTTTTTTTGTTTTTTCAATAGTATTTTTCCTAATTTTATTTCCTAATTTCTGAATAATCCAATTTTAAATGTTGGAGCTGTAATTTTTTTATATACAGTCGACTCTCTGGTTGTCAATATCCAAGGGACCGTCGAGGAAGAGAAGCATCAGTTTACAGAACGATGCAAAATGAAACTCGATTGAAATTGTTTTTTTCTTGCTAGCCAGCTATGGGAGAGAATCATGGCAACGTCCAGCAAATAAAAACAAAGAAATGTCAAACAACCTTCAAAGCTTCGTTTCTCAAAGCAAAATTTCTATGCAAGCCATGAGAAAATGAAATTATTGACAACCGGAATAGATTTTTAGAGCAAATAGAATCCAACGGACCGTCGAGGAAGAGATCCTTCAAGCAAGAGAAAATATCGAGGAATAAAGACAATCGAAGTATGCAGTTTGAAGGGACTGAAGAATTCATCGGTACATGGAGCAATATTGATATCGAGAAGATCGACAGCCAGAGAGTCGACTGTATTTTTTTATTTTTTTCAAGAATGTTCAAATTAAAAAAAATATTTCTACTGGTTGAATCCCATCTAAAATTCAAAAGCGGAGAGGCTTCTGTTACGTCCAATCAAGCTCATATTTGGGATAGAAGCACAGTACACCCACTGGAACATGCCCAATAATAATTTTTGTTTCATCCAAATGTCTGTATCTTCAGGAATAGTTTGAAATATGATTAAGATTCACAAGATTAAAATTGAATGTATCCAGTATAAAAGAACACTAAATGAGGATAAAAAAAAAATACTCAAAACTTTAAAGAAATTAAATATTCATAGTCAGTATGTTTAAAAATTAGTTGAGTGTAGTAATACATTTATTTAGGAAATCCTCAACAACACATTTAAAAAATATCTCTTCATAATCTTCATCTTTCGACGTTTCTTATTGAGAAAATACAAACAAAATTTTTCGGATTCAATTAATAATAATCGAAGTTTTTGCACTCAACGAAAAAAAAAAAAACAAATTATCCTAATTCTTGATGATATTTTTCTTTATAAGTTGAAAGTAATTTTATCTCTCTCAATGTTTTTTTTAATTAAAATTGCTACCGCGCGAAATTCGCGCCGTCCTTAACAACCCTGTTTATTCCATATTTTTTTGTTTTATTTCTTTAATTCTTGAATTTATTTCTTTAATTTTAAATTCCATTCAATATTTTGCTTACATTTTAGATTACACAAAATTAGATTACTTCGTGAAAGAAAATACTTGGTGGGACAATTATGCGTAGGAGTGTAACGATGGGACAAACAGACTTGATGTTGTTTTTGATGAGTTTCCGAACAAAGTACTATTTTTATGAGTTTTTCGAAAAGTATACGACAAACTAAACTTTAAAAAGTCAAAAGATCAAAATCGTCAAAAAATGACATGGGACAATCATGCGTAGAACGGCAGAAGACTAAAGTAAAATTTTGGAAAATTTTCTTACCTTGTGCGCTAGTAGGGGAAATTCTCGTATGTTTGGCAGGTTAAGCACTCGCTCCTAACTTCATCCAATTTGCTGATTTTCACTATTTAAACAACTAATTTTGCAAAACTTTTGATAGAAACTTGCTTGCTCACTTCTTATTGAGCTATTTATCACTCGATTTCAGTTGAAAACGCTTTTTATTAATTTTAATTGAATGTCAAAGTTCTGACCTGCCAACATTAGAGTCACGCTGGAATTAGAAGCTTTTCCCCTAATTTGTAATTTTCAGTTGAACGCAAATTCAAATTATTTGATTTTTAAACATAAATATATTGCAAACAAGCCACGCGCATTTCATCGTGACCCTTTTCTTAATCATTTTTTAATATGGAGTTTTGCGTTTCTTCCGGACTGACCAATATAAAAAATTAAATATTATCAATGCTGCAAAGTTTGGCCTGGAAGACATTCAAATACATCATCTAGGGCGAATTTTCAAAAAGAAATGAAATTTTGTAGTCATATTTTTAAGATCATCGAAATTCCCTGACCCTGCTTAAAATTCCCTGACTTTCCCTGACTTTTCCAGGTCAAATAAAATTCCCTGACAATTCCAGGTTTTCCCTGACTTTTCCAGAAATCGACACCATGTCGACAGCCAGAGAGTCGACTGTATTTTTTTATTTTTTTCAAGAATGTTCAAATTAAAAAAAATATTTCTACTGGTTGAATCCCATCTAAAATTCAAAAGCGGAGAGGCTTCTGTTACGTCCAATCAAGCTCATATTTGGGATAGAAGCACAGTACACCCACTGGAACATGCCCAATAATAATTTTTGTTTCATCCAAATGTCTGTATCTTCAGGAATAGTTTGAAATATGATTAAGATTCACAAGATTAAAATTGAATGTATCCAGTATAAAAGAACACTAAATGAGGATAAAAAAAAAATACTCAAAACTTTAAAGAAATTAAATATTCATAGTCAGTATGTTTAAAAATTAGTTGAGTGTAGTAATACATTTATTTAGGAAATCCTCAACAACACATTTAAAAAATATCTCTTCATAATCTTCATCTTTCGACGTTTCTTATTGAGAAAATACAAACAAAATTTTTCGGATTCAATTAATAATAATCGAAGTTTTTGCACTCAACGAAAAAAAAAAAAAACAAATTATCCTAATTCTTGATGATATTTTTCTTTATAAGTTGAAAGTAATTTTATCTCTCTCAATGTTTTTTTTAATTAAAATTGCTACCGCGCGAAATTCGCGCCGTCCTTAACAACCCTGTTTATTCCATATTTTTTTGTTTTATTTCTTTAATTCTTGAATTTATTTCTTTAATTTTAAATTCCATTCAATATTTTGCTTACATTTTAGATTACACAAAATTAGATTACTTCGTGAAAGAAAATACTTGGTGGGACAATTATGCGTAGGAGTGTAACGATGGGACAAACAGACTTGATGTTGTTTTTGATGAGTTTCCGAACAAAGTACTATTTTTATGAGTTTTTCGAAAAGTATACGACAAACTAAACTTTAAAAAGTCAAAAGATCAAAATCGTCAAAAAATGACATGGGACAATCATGCGTAGAACGGCAGAAGACTAAAGTAAAATTTTGGAAAATTTTCTTACCTTGTGCGCTAGTAGGGGAAATTCTCGTATGTTTGGCAGGTTAAGCACTCGCTCCTAACTTCATCCAATTTGCTGATTTTCACTATTTAAACAACTAATTTTGCAAAACTTTTGATAGAAACTTGCTTGCTCACTTCTTATTGAGCTATTTATCACTCGATTTCAGTTGAAAACGCTTTTTATTAATTTTAATTGAATGTCAAAGTTCTGACCTGCCAACATTAGAGTCACGCTGGAATTAGAAGCTTTTCCCCTAATTTGTAATTTTCAGTTGAACGCAAATTCAAATTATTTGATTTTTAAACATAAATATATTGCAAACAAGCCACGCGCATTTCATCGTGACCCTTTTCTTAATCATTTTTTAATATGGAGTTTTGCGTTTCTTCCGGACTGACCAATATAAAAAATTAAATATTATCAATGCTGCAAAGTTTGGCCTGGAAGACATTCAAATACATCATCTAGGGCGAATTTTCAAAAAGAAATGAAATTTTGTAGTCATATTTTTAAGATCATCGAAATTCCCTGACCCTGCTTAAAATTCCCTGACTTTCCCTGACTTTTCCAGGTCAAATAAAATTCCCTGACAATTCCAGGTTTTCCCTGACTTTTCCAGAAATCGACACCATGCAAGATGGGATATGATGGTCTAGGAACGGGAATCTAATGATTTGATGGGATTTCCTAGAAGAGCTTGGGTACACCATAGATCATAGTTTGTGTTTTGATTTGCCACCCAGAGGGTTAGTATTCATGAATGTACACGAAAGTTTTAAAAATTTACCGTAAGGAATTTCGCCTTCATTCATGGATTGCTCCACCTCAAGTGTGTGAGAGATAGACGATGATGATGCTGATTCTGCTCTCGTTGTCGAGTTGTTCTTCTAGCTCGGGGTTTTTTTTCGGATGTAAGATCAATTTTTAGTATTATTATTTCTCAAGTAATCCACGGGGCAATCTGGTCACAGAACACAGACACTGAAACGTATATTTTGGGCTATTTTTTCCTTCACTTTCTAGTGCACAGCGTAATAAACTTTTTGCTCCCAAAACGACGACGAAGACGACGACGGCCAAGACGGTGACGACATTATCTTTCTCGAGCAATAATGTTGAATGTTATTCTTTTTGGTTTTGTTGTTGTTATTCATCACACACCACAAAGGAACACGAAAGTATCAGGCAAAGGAAACGAGAATGTAAAAATCACACCAACACGCACATTATTTCAGTGTAGGACAGACAAGCAAGACAGACACAGAGTATAACCCTGAGTTTTTTTTTTTCGTTTTTCTTTTAAAATTAATTTAAGAAACGCACTTTTTTTCCTTGAACACGACGTAGTAGGCAATGATCCTGCGGGATTATGAAACGTCTCCCCTAATCAATCCTCTAATGATCAATTTGACCCTATCCCGTGGTAGGCCATGAATTCTCTTCCTCCAAGACACGCGGATTGCTTGGACAGGTCTGCCTGCCAGACAGACAGATACCGCAATTCTGATGCGTATTTTTCCTTCCTTCTATCCGACCTTTACACCGACGAAGCTTTAATTTGGCCACCTTTCAGCACTAACGCAGTGCTCACAAATCCCGTCACTAAGCTTGTCTATCTTCGATTGAATCGCGAATTCGCGTGGTCACCACCGACGATTAAATTGTTGGACTTCTTTCGCCCCGTCGACGGAACGTACAGCTAATCACGACGATGTTGGTTGGACTGTGGTCTGAAAAAAGTTTTGACTTTTGCGTGGTTCCCCACAAATGGACGACGGCGAGACAGCGTTGCCAGTCGGAATGGTTTTTTTTTCGGTCTGAGCTGTGAATACGTCTACGCGACAGGCACTAAAGCATGCTTGAGGCGTATCCACGCGAGAACGAAGTGTTGGTTTTCGAGGTGAGGTTGGAACGTTCAATCGATTTTTTGTTAGGCCCTCTGGAAATTGTTGTTGCTTATCTTTTTTCAATGTAAATAGTCAAAAATATTCGGAATAATTTTATTTTACCCAAAAAAAATTCTATTTTTTTTTGCTTCTTTATTTTATTGGTTAAAATAATTAAAATCTACATCTTGTAATCAAATTCTAGCATATTATTCAATTCTTTTTTAGTAAAAAAATAAATTCAAGACCTATAAAAAAATAAGCATTCAAATATTTAAAATTTCTAAAATTTCTCAATTTCTTGTTTCAAAAACTAAAAAATTCAAAAGTCATAAATTCCATAATTCATTAAAAGCAATCAATAATTAAAAAAATCAAACAAGATAATTTTTTAAATTTTAAGATCCAGAAATTCGAACATTCTTAATTTTAAAATTGATTACTCCAAAATAAAAAGATTTTATTTTTTTTTTATTTTTTTTTTTATTTTATTTTATTTTTTTTTATTTTATTTTTTTTTTTTTTGGGATGGTGATCCAGCCGCACATCGTTGATGTCGAAACCTCTAAACTGGGCCCTCGTCCTGTCACGTCCGTCAGTAGTCTTGTCGTACATTACAACTAGAATCAGATCTGCCAATGAATTAGTACACTTCGACCAAATAAACACTGACGCTGTATGGATCTGACTCTAGAATAAATGCACAGTTGTGTGTTATTCATAAGTCCAAAATGTTCAATTATTCATATAAGTCCAAATATTCATTTGCGGATAACTACCTAACTTGAATTGAATACAAGATTTAAAGCAACCTATCCGAAAGCTACTCTTAACTCAAATCCCCGACATTTTAATTATTAACCAAAAAAAAACGTTTCTTTTAAAACCTGTCTGGCTTCTTTTAAAAAACAAAAAAACAAATAACAGTTGATATTTTACAAGTCGTGAATTGAAAAAGAGACAACCATTTGATCGTCAGAATTCCAGAAGATCCTCGATTCGCAACAATGGTCGATACAATCATAATCCGACAACCGTTAGTTCAACAGATCAACGAATTTAGTCCGATATCATTTCACTATTGATTGATCGAGACTCTATGGAAATTTTGACAAATCAGAATGGTTTTTATGCTACTGATTCTGATAGAATTACTAGATTCACTGTTACTAATTTTGTCCCTAAATAACTAAAGGCAAAGTATAAAAAGTTGATATTTATAGTTAAAATCCTAAATTCTACAAACACTATTTTTTTAAACCCGCATCCTAACCTGACACCCACATTAAGATAGGGAAAAATCACATATGTAGCGGTTCATTGTACAAATGTGATATTTCCACTATCAGAGAACCTCCTTGTCTCGATGACAGCTTACCGGCCATCGATTAAGCCCTGAGACTACGCCAAAGTGGGTTCTCGCAGCATGAAGTGGTGTCCATGTGTAAAAATGGAAGCTTCAGCAATATACTGAACACTTCGATTTTAATTCCACATCGAATCAAATCATACTCTTTGCCAAACAAGCATCAAACCTGTGACATTCATTATGACAAAGCCCAGGGATTACTCCAAAATAAAAAGATTGAAAATAAAACAAAAAATAAAGAAATTAAAATTTGAAAAATATACAATTGGGATTTAATAAGTTTAGGTTTAACGTCAAAAGCGTGTAAAATTTAAAGGTTGAAAATAAAACTAAAAATAAAGTAATTACAGTCCAGACTCAATTATCCGAAGCCTCGATTATCCGAAGTTTCGATTATTCGAAGCTCGATTATCCGAAGGTTTGTATGGGACTTCGGATAATCGAATCACGAACAAAAAAAAGTGTTCGTGTTGACTGGAATTGGGTCGCAGAACTCGAAATTGATGTTTAAAACAAGAAAAAGAAAAAAGTTTTTTCTTTTTCTTGTTTTAAACATCAATTTCGAGTTCTGCGACCCAATTCCAGTAAAATTTAATAGTTTATTGCTTTTTAATTAATAGAATGCATTTTTCAATATTTCGTCACCGCCATATTGGCGGCCATCTTGGAATTAAAAATTCTATATAACTTTAGCGTAGTTCAACAACGAAAAAAAAGAAAAAAAATTGTCGTGATTCGATTATCCGAAGTGAAATTTTTCCGAGGCCTTCGGAAAATCGAGTCTGGACTGTAAAATTTTAAAAAATAAGTTAAACGTGTAAAGCAACGCACAGAGAGCTTCCAAAAGCGTTTTGTAAGTCTCAACAAAACCTACAAATTGCTTTTAAAAGATAGCAAAAATTTTGCGTCGTTCCAGATAAATTGACAAATTAGAAAAATGTTACACACCGCGTGAAAAGAGATTTCTTTGTATTTGGCGTATCTTCGTACTCGATTTTTCGAAGTTCTCGTCAAAATTTCACTCGGATAATCGAATTCAGAAATGATTATTAAAATTATGACTCTAAAAGTTTAAGAATTTAATAATTTAAGAATAAAAGAATAAAAGAATAAAAGAATAGAAGAATAAAAGAATAAAAGAATAAAAGAATAAAAGAATAAAAGAATTTAAGAATAAAAGAATAAAAGAATAAAAGAATAAAAGAATAAAAGAATAAAAGAATAAAAGAATAAAAGAACAAAAGAATAAAAGAATAAAAGAATAAAAGAATAAAAGAATAAAAGAATAAAAGAATAAAAGAATAAAAGAATAAAAGAATAAAAGAATAAAAGAATAAAAGAATAAAAGAATAAAAGAATAAAAGAATAAAAGAATAAAAGAATAAAAGAATAAAAGAATAAAAGAATTTAAGAATTTAAGAATTTAGGAATTTAATAATAAAAGAATAAAAGAATAAAAGAATAAAAGAATAAAAGAATAAAAGAATAAAAGAATAAAAGAATAAAAGAATAAAAGAATAAAAGAATAAAAAAATAAAAGAATAAAAGAATAAAAGAATAAAAGAATAAAAGAATAAAAGAATAAAAGAATAAAAGAATAAAAGAATAAAAGAATAAAAGAATAAAAGAATAAAAGAATAAAAGAATAAAAGAATAAAAGAATAAAAGAATAAAAGAATAAAAGAATAAAAGAATAAAAGAATAAAAGAATAAAAGAATAAAAGAATAAAAGAATAAAAGAATAAAAGAATAAAAGAATAAAAGAATAAAAGAATAAAAGAATTTAAGAATTTAAGAATTTAAGAATAAAAGAATAAAAGAATAAAAGAATAAAAGAATAAAAGAATAAAAGAATAAAAGAATAAAAGAATAAAAGAATAAAAGAATAAAAGAATAAAAGAATAAAAGAATAAAAGAATAAAAGAATAAAAGAATAAAAGAATAAAAGAATAAAAGAATAAAAGAATAAAAGAATAAAAGAATAAAAGAATAAAAGAATAAAAGAATAAAAGAATAAAAGAATAAAAGAATAAAAGAATAAAAGAATAAAAGAATAAAAGAATAAAAGAATAAAAGAATAAAAGAATAAATGAATAAAAGAATAAAAGAATGAAAATTGAAGAAATTAAAAGAATGTATGATTTTTTTTTAGGTTTCAGGTTTTCGTAATTTTTAAATTTTAGAACTTTTGTTTTAAATTGAATTTTCCTTTTTTTATTTTTATATAAAGGGGGGGAGGGCTAGGATAATCGAATTCAACAAAATTGTTTCACAAACAAAATACAAAAATCAATATTTTAAAAATGGAAAAATGATGCTAACTGAGAACCTCTGAACGAACAAAATAAGAACACAGTTTGCTACATCACATAGTCGACATTGCGCAAAACGCCATTCGGGAGGGCAATCTGTCATCAATTTTCATTTTGTTGACGTTTCTCTTGCAAAGCAAAGCCGCTTCTCTTACGTGTGCCATTCATTCCTCGTAAAAATTTGGTTGCGATCTTGTTTTAAAGATTTTCCTAGCAGATTGTTACAAATTGTGAATTTTAAAACGTTTTTAAATCAGTTCAATTTAACAGCTAATTTTCTACATTTCAGTGCACCATGCTGGAGGGCCTGCAGGCGAGTGAGCTGACGCTCTACTCGATTTTGATTTTCCTGTTTTTGGAAAATCTGGTCAATCTGTACCTGACCCGGCGGCAGATTTTCGTGTACGAAACGAGCAAGGACATTCCGGCGGAGCTGCGCGATGTGATGAAGAAGGAAACGTTCGAGAAGGCCCGCCTGTACGGGCTGGACAAGGCCAATTACGAGGTGTTCAAGCTGCTTGTGTGCGACATTGCCATTTCTTCGATCGAGCTTTATACTGGATTTGTGGCCATGGTTTGGATGCGGGCTATGGAGGTGACTGCTAGAGTTGGGTTGGACAACGGAAGCGAGATCCAGGTCAGCATCGTGTTTTTGCTGCTGATCAACATCATCGGGACGTTTAAGGATATGCCGTTCAAGATCTACTCGACGTTCGTGCTCGAGGAGAAGCACGGCTTCAACAAGCAGACTCCGGCGTTCTTCATCAAGGACCAGATCAAGTCGTTCCTGGTTGGGCAGATGCTGTCGATTCCGATTGTGGCGGCGATCGTGTACATTGTGCAGATCGGTGGCAACTACTTCTTCGTCTGGCTGTGGGCATTTGTCGGCGTTGTTTCGCTTGTCCTCATGATGGTCTATCCGGTTTACATTGCTCCACTGTTTGACAAGTTCCGTGCGCTGGAGGACGGCGAACTCAAGAGCAGTATCGAGCAGCTTGCGGCTTCGTTGAAGTTCCCGCTGGGCAAACTTTTCGTCGTGGAAGGTTCCAAGCGATCGGCACACAGCAACGCGTACTTCACCGGTTTGTTTGGAGCTAAGCGAATCGTCCTGTTCGACACGCTCCTGCTGAACAAAGGCCTGCCTGATGATTCGACCCTGACCGACGACGAGAAAGGAAAGGGCTGCGAAAACAAGGAAGTTCTGGCCGTCCTCGCCCACGAACTTGGCCACTGGAAGCTCGGCCACATCCGGAAGAACATCATCATCATGCAGGTGCAAATGTTCCTCATCTTCATGGCCTTCTCGCAGCTCTTCAAGTATTCCCCACTCTACCAAGCCGTCGGATTCCCGCCCAACGTTCAACCCATCCTGATCGGTTTCCTCGTGATCGTCATGTATGTCCTCGCGCCGTACAACACCGTCATTTCGTTCGCCATGACCATCCTATCGCGTCGCTTTGAGTACCAAGCGGATGAGTTCGCCAACAGCCTGGGTTATTCGAAGGAACTGGGCAAGGCCCTCGTCAAGCTGCACATCGACAATCTGGGTTTCCCCATCTACGACTGGATGTACTCGGCCTGGAACCATTCCCATCCGACGCTGCTGCAGCGGCTGGAACGCTTGAAAAGACTCCAGAAGAAGGAGAAATAAGCGGCGAGAGTAAGATTGGAGTGCAAGTGGGATCTAGTCTCGGGGCTGGTCGGAAGCGGGGCGTGAGCGTTGAGAGCAACTTACAAACAGAATTGTCACAAATATTGAATAATCTACAGTAATTCATTTTTAACTATCAGAACTGGATAGCTTAAGATTAAGCCTAGTTGTAGTAATAAAGCATGCTGTCATCATTCTGCTATTTATCATTAAAGTGTGTTTAATTCTTCTGACATGTAAAAATTTATCAAATTTCAGATTAGAGGCAGTTTTTGCAGATTTTACTCGGTTTGTTCCAGAGATCGTATCGAGGTACTCCGATTTGGATGAAACTTTCAGCGTCACACAAATGTGAGATGAACTCATGCCAACGATTAGCCCTCTTCGACAAAAGGAAGTGGGGTTAAATGGACATTGAAGTTTGAGAGAAGATATCTGGAGTTTTTTTGAAAAGGTCCAATAAACCAAATTTTCAGTTTTTGCTTTTTGGATGTTTTTTTAATACCACTGACTCAAGGCGGTTTCAAAACACCCAAAAAGCAAAAACTAGAAATTTGGTTTATTGGACCTGTAAAAAAAAAACTCCAGATATTTGAAATCTTGAAATTCTTAAATTCTAACATTTTTAAATTCTTAAATTCTTATAAATTTGTCATCATCTTAATTAAAAAAAAAAAAACGTTACTTAATCCACCTTTAGGTGGTTGGTGCCTTCCTCACATTCATAAAGTCAATTCATTCAGTAAAAATAGCAACATGTTTAACAAATCCACTTTGTTACTCATTTCTTTTGATAGGGATCACAGACCTTGAATATTTCTGGCTCATCGGCAAGGTCTGATGAAAAACCTATCCAGCGATAGTTCGCATGGATGATTCAGGCAATATTTCTATCACAATATCTGAAATCCGGCCTCCAAAAAGTGTATAAATAACACTGAAGTGCTAATAACTTTTGATAGGGTTGTCAGATCTTCAATGTTTTGGACTCATTGGAAAGGTCCTTTTAATATCTTTCTGAAAATGTATAACATGATAGGTTTTGCTGCAAATACCACCCTTTTTACAATCTTCCGGACATACGCCAAAACCGTTTTTTTAGCATAACTTTTGAAGTACTTAACTAAACTTGCTGATTTTAAAAAGAGACCTATGGGACCCCAAGACGGATCAAATGAGACTAATACGGTCAAAATCCGTTCATCCAGTCTGGAGATAGTCGAGTGACAATTTTTTTGTCCACCCGCCTACACACATCCACACAGACATTTGCTCAGAGCATGATTCTGAGTCGATATGTATACGTGAAGGTACGAGTACGAGTTCAAACTAATAATTGCATTTTTCGAGTGATTTTATAGCCTTTCATCAGTAAAGTGAGGAAGGCAAAAAAGATAATTTTGGAACATTTGTTAAGCCATATTTTCGGCTAGAGACCAACATTTGGAGGAAAAATAAAACTTTCGTGATTCGATTATCCTGCGTGAAATTTTGACTAGGGCTTTGGATAATCGAATACAAACTGTGCATATATTTTTAAATTTCTGAAATATTTTTTTCTTTTATTTATTGCGTTTTAGTTTTATTTTTATTATCCTCAATTTTGAAAATTGGTTTTTTTTTATTTAAATTTTAGGTTTTTGAGTTTGAGAATTCGACCTTTTTTGTATTTTTTTTTAAACCTGCTGAAACTTTTTTGGTGCCTTCGGTATGCCCAAAGAAGCCACTTTGCATAATTAGCTGTCCATATAGTTTTCTATACAAATGTGGCAACTGTTCATACAAAAGTGATATATGAAAATTCAAAAATCTGTATCTTTTGAAGGAATTTTTTATTATTATTTTTTATTTCACGTTTTGTCACTAAAACTTGATTTGCAAAAACACTATTTTTTTATCTGATTGTTTTAGGGGACATGCCAACTTTTCAGAAATTTCCAGAATGTGCAAAAAATCTTTGACCGAGTTATGAATTTTTGAATCAATACTGATTTTAAAAAAAATGTAAATATTGGTAGCATTTTCAACTTAATTTTTCAAGGTAAAATTGAATTTGCAATCAAAAAGTACTTCACTGAAATTTTAATAAAGTGCACCGTTTTCAAGTTATAGCCATTTTTAGGTATTTTTTCTGAAAATAGTCGCAGTTATTGATTTTTTAAAATTAGTGCCCATGTTTGCCCACTTTTGGCAAAAAGTATTCTTGAAATGTGAGAAAATGCTGTATATTTTGCTTTTTTGAACTTAGTTGATACGAGCTGAGATGGCGTCTCGGGCGTCGCGAGGTGCGACGCATATCTTTTTTGCCGGGGCCGATTTTTCGAAAAAATGCCAAACTTTGAAGGTCTGTACCGAACTCCAGGAAGCTCCAAACTTCAATGTTATATATACCAAAAGATGCGCAAGGATCTGGCCTACACGCCAGTGATGTTTTTGGTAAACGCATTCGTGGCCAAAATGCCTCAAAAAGTGACATTTTTGAAAAAATCTTTTTTTACGGGTTAAACTGCCGTTCTACGCATAATTGTCCCATGTCATTTTTAGTCGATTCTGACTTTTTGTCATTTTTAGGTTTAGTTTGACGTTTACTTTTCAAAAAACACATAAAATCTAGTACTTTGTTAGGAAACTCATCAAAAACAACACCAAGTCTGTTTGTCCCATCGTTGTACTTCTACGCATAATTGTCCCACCAAGTATTTTCCTTCGAGGAATCATTAGTTTTACGAAGCATTGTGTCATGTTTACCTTTTGTAAAGCAAGAGAATAACAAATAAGAGAAATAAACTGCTAACTGGGGCGATCAGGAACATATGGGGTGAACGGTCGAAAAATTTCAATCGCGTTTTTCTCAGTTGCACTTTTTTGAACATGGGACAATTATGCGTAGAACGGCAGTAAATCCCATTTAAAATTAAAGGGCGGAGCACCAGCTCCTGTTACGTCCAATCAAGCTCACATTTGGGATTTAGGCTCAGTATGCCCACCGAAACAAACCCCTGAATGCCCGCCAAAAAGTCATTTTTGTTACACTCTAATGCATATCGATTCAAATTCAAATTCTGAGCAAATGTCTGTGTGTGTGGTGGAATGTAAGTCCGTGCACCGAAAAAAATGCACTCGATTATCTCTGGACTGACTGAACCGATTTGGACCGTTCTGGTCTCATTTGATTCGTCTTGGGATCCCACAAGACCCTAGTTATTATTATAAAGTTTTGTAAAGTACTTCAAAAGTTATGCTACAAAATAGGTTTTAACAAAAGTCCGAAGGATTGTAAAAAGGTTGTTTTTTCTAACGAGTTCAAAACATTGAATATCTGACAACCGTTTCAAAAGTTATAAGCACTTAAGTGTTGTTTATACACTTTTTTGATGCTGGATCTAAGATATTTTGATGAAAACGTTGTCCGGATCTATCATGCGACACATAATCAAATAGGTTATGAGCACTTAAGTGTTAATTTAACACTTATCAGAGGCTAGATCTCAAATATTTGTATGAAAATGTTGTCCAAAGACACAATGCGATTAAAAATTCCTTGCCGAGATGACGATTTTCGAATATTTTTACAGTAGTTGTTCGGTATCTGGGCTGAGAAGGTAGCCCAGTCACCGAATGTTGCTCGTTAACTGGGCTGAACAAAAAATAACGAGGGGACCACCGATGCATAATATTTTCCAGATGAAATATAAAAATAAAAGTTACTCAAATTTATTTACAATGCTTACTTTTCATTTTTCTTTAATTGTAACTTGAAATTAAACAAAAGTTTGAAAAAAGTTTTTTTATTTATTGAATATGATTTTTGCATCCATTAACCCCTCGGTCATTTTGGTTTGTTTTGGTTTTTTGACGTTTGTCTGCTTTTTAACTGGGCTACGGCCCAGTTATCGAGCGCCCAGTTAAAAAGCAACCCAATTAAACAACGCCCAGTTACCGAACAACTATAGTTATATACAGTATACTGTATATCAATTAGGTTTTACACCGTGACGTCATTTGACAGCTCGTGTGCACTGTTTACATGGTCTTCGTCGATTGTCGACGAATATCCCCGAACAAAATCGACGACCGCATCGAACTGTGCTAAGTCCATGTAAACAGTGCACTCCTTTCTAACCTCCAAATCGAGTCGGCGTAAAACATAATTGTATGGGCAGCCGTCAAAATTGTATTCTGATTTGTATCGATGGAACAATTATGCAAAACAAAGCTTTCAATAAATTAATAAGGTAAATGTTTCTAATTATTTGAGTGATTTTGCAAAGAAAAGTAAAGTTGTTTTTTTTTTATTAATTATCTAACAAAAAGGTTTGTAAATAAGGTCAGGTGATATCTTAGATTAAGTGCAACGAAACTGGGCTTAAAACTGATATTTTAATAAATATTCAACGATTAACACAAGCACTAGCCATTCTCCCCTCTCTTACGTCGTCTTTTGAAACTTTTTCAAAACTTCCATCAAAAACTCATACCGGGTCCGTATCTGCCCCCCGCTTCTCCCCTCAATCCTGGCCCCAATCCGTTCCAGCAGTTCCTCAACCGAGCTGTACCCATTCTTGATTTCTTCCAAAATTACCTTGTCTTCGTCCCTGGTCCAGCTAGGCTCCTCCCTCGGCGGTTCCGGCTCCCTCGTTTCCACCTGCTCCTCCGACTGCTGCTGTTCTTCCAGCTGCTCGTCGGAAGGGTGCTTCCGGAGGGGTTTCTCCTTCTTGGCCGGTACAGCGGAAGGCGAGGAGGTCGCGGTTGTGGGTGGTTTTCGTTTCGTTGGAAGGGGTGATTCCGGGGGAGCTTCCGACGAGGTTGCCTCGACCATGCTTTTGAGCTTCTTTGAAACGGAGATCACTTTGGAGTCGGCGGGTACGGTTGGGGTGGCCTTTTTGGAGGTTGTTGGAGAACTTTTTCCGGCGGTTCCGGGTTTTTTGCTGACGGGGGAGTTGATGCGCTTTTTGGGGACGGTTCCTTTGAGCTGCTGCTTCTTTGGTGAGGTGGGTTTGTCCTCGTCGGCGGGATTGCTGCTGAGAAATGGGGGGAAAAGAGGATTAGTTGCGATGTGCTGATAAACGAACTTGAACGCTTACCTTTCACCGGAAGTCTCCGGATCCGGCACCAGCAGGTGCGCCACGTCGGCATAGTTGACGCCTTTGCCGCCGTGCACGAGCGGATTCAGTCGAATGGCATGCGCCTTGAACGCGGCGTCGTCACAGAGTTTGTACCGCGGCTGCTCGTCTCGAACATCCTCGGTTGGGACATCAACCGTGGCATCTTTCTCTTCTTCCAAACCGCTCGGGCCGGCTCTCGATTTGTCGACGTTTCGTACCGCGTGGACACATCCCTTGAGCGGAGCTTCCTCGGCGGACGGCGTCGCAGCTCCAGCTTCGTGCGCCAGGAAGGATAACCGCGCCGGCAGCGTTCCGTACACGATCCGGCCCTGGATGTACTTGGTACCGCAGACGGTGCTCTCGCCGGCCGTCGGTTCCTGGGACAGCTCGACAAACGGGACGTCCTCGTAGATCTCGTTCGGGTCGGTATAGTCTGGGAGGGGGAGCTTCTTCATGGAAATCGCTTCGTAGTCGGAGAGATTGTTGCTTTCCGGGGGTTTCTCCTCCGGGAATAGCTGGACGAACCACTCGATCAAAAAGGGATTGCCTTTTAGGAGGGGGAGGATTCGAGCTTTGATCTGTTCCATGCTGACGTTTGGTTCATTTGAGAGATCATTTAAACTTGAGTAGATCTTTTTGATTTGAGAGGGCTGTTTGGCGAAGTAAATGTTCAGTTTAGCCAGAAAATCGTTGGCGTTGGTCAGGATAAAGTGTTCAAAGAACTTTCCCACCTCAGCGGCTTGACCTGGCAGCAGGAACGTCAGAAACAGATCGCACAACTCCGGATGCTCACCAAGAAACAGTTCTTCCATTTTACGATACAAGTCCGCAACGCGATCATCCTTCTCGTTGAAACTCTGCAGAATCTCCAAAAACTTTTCGTACTGAGCATGCTTGTTCTCTGCCAGCAGCGTTTCTTCGACCTTCTCGAAAAAATTATACGCGTAGTTGACGTCCTTCTCTTCGACTTGCTCCACCTTCATAAACTTCCGACCAACTCCGTTATCCACCGTCCCCAAATCCCCCACATTCCTCCCCGCATGATTCGCACTCATCTTTCTCAAATCCTCCAAAAAGTAACTAAACCCAACAATCAACTCACAGTGCCGCTGAACCTTCTTCAACTCCACCAACCCGAACTCTACCCCCGGCCCGTGCAAATCCCAAAACGTCCTATAAATCCGCCACAGCTTCTCCTTCAAAACTCCCCGCTTTCCAACCTTCCCCTCCTCTTCCTCCTCGTCCTTCTTCCGCGGCGTCCGCTGGAAGTACTCCGTCAACCGCTTCTGCCCCCTCAACAGCGCGTGTGGAGAGTCGCAGTCCTCCCGCAAACTCCCGTGGCAATCACAGCCGCAGCAGCACTTCCGGCTCGAGTCACCCTTGGACGCGTCCAACTCTACCACCTCGATCGATTCCTGCGACGAGTCCTGCTTGAACTTGGACACGTAGCTTGCGAGGGACGACGTTGGTTTCACCGGGTGGTACGATTGGTCTAGGAATTGCTGGTTGATCTGGAACGTCGACTCGTCGCCGTCGTTGCTGGCCACGTCCCGTGGCGCTGATTGGACGGATGGCTGCTGCTGTTTCGGATCGAGGATTACGCTGATGGTGATGTTTACGTTGGAATCCTTCGGCGGAAGATGCTTCCTGGCGGATGCTGGAAGCGGTTTTATTGAGAACGTTGATACGTCGGGGCAGCCGTTCAGTTTGGCGAGCTGGAAAGGGGAAAATATGTAGGAATTGTTGATGAATTTCCTGATTTATTTGAAAAATTACCAGCAACGAAAATTTTAACGATTGATGTTAAATTGCACTTTTGTGTTGGTAAACATGTCAAAAACGCATAATGAATGATGTCGATGACGTTTATGTCTTTTTAAGTCAAAAATGTTTATGGCAAAGTGCACAATGAGCGTTTTTCACAAAAAGGTGGTCAAAAATTAATTGAATACACTTTAAAAATATATTTAAAAAAAAGTTACTTTTAATTCTCCCTAAAGTGGTTTGGGCTTCCTCACATTGAAATGTGGTCCAGATCGCAAAATTAAGTGGAAATGGATTTTCTGAAAAATGGTGAAGCTTTGAAGCTTTGCTGTCTTCAGAAGAGTTGTTGCAAATAGAAAAGGGCAACTTTTGGTTTGGTTCAAAATTAGGATGGTTCAAGATTAAGCGGTGTATGCAAATCGGAAGGAACCGGTCAAGAAACATTTCAAATGGGCAGCAGCGGCAGCGAAAGCAAGCCAGAGAGGGTGAAGAAAAGCCCCAAGAAAACGCTCCCTCTCCTTTGTTCTGCTGTTCGTAAAGCTGTTTCTTGACCCCTTTCCTTCCGATCTCCATATTAGCCTTTAGGGTGATTTTGAAAATCTAACTTTTCAGGAATATTTTTTCGTCTCCTAAAAAGTTTTTGGACATGCTAATCCAAGCAACTTTGTCAGAGACACTAAAATTTTATCTCAAAATCTAGAAGCCGACCAAATTTAGAGAAAGCATCTGTGCAAACCTTTAAAAATCAGTTTTTTAAACGTAGCAATTTAGGGTCAAGTTTTAGAGAAAGTGATCTTCGAGGCACTTTTAGAGCTCTTAAAAACGAACATTTT
The DNA here is from genome assembly GCF_016801865.2 of Culex pipiens pallens. NCBI lineage: Eukaryota > Metazoa > Arthropoda > Insecta > Diptera > Culicidae > Culex > Culex pipiens. Next base: position 129,634,116 of record NC_068939.1, read on the forward strand.
TTTCATTTGACATGTCAATTTGAACTTAAGGGTCAAAAGTTGCAGCCATTTTAAGGTAAAAAGGATGCAAAATTGAAACTTAAATATCTCGAAAAGGCCAGGTTGCATTTATAGAGTTTTTTTGAATAGGTCCTATAAACATATGAAACACAATAGCATGAAAACATGGTTAAGTTATGTTTTCAATTTTCTGAGATACGATTTAAAAAAAAATAAAAACTGGGGGTTTCGACGCGCCACGCGCAAAAATGGGAAAATGACAAAAACGGCAAAAAAACGAAATTTTTCACTAAAACTGCGATAACTTGAAAATTTCAGCGATGACCTATACATGTTAGTATGTATGTATGTATGTATGATCCCCATACCCGCAGGCAACTTGGTCCCGAAACACATGTGAGCGCTAGGTGAACAATTCGATCATCTTTTACTCCATAATCTGTACACCCACGTGCATAAGTTTTTTTGCACGAATTTTAATGCTACAAATACCGGCGCATAGATCAAAATGGTTTCCCTCTTCCCTCCCCAAGCGCCGGATATTTGTAGCGGGTGTAGGGACACTTTGCATAGACGCCCTTGCTCCCATCACGTCACTGAGGGTATGGAGCGACGAGAAATTAATAAGCATGCCCCCTCAGCCGAACCTTCATTAGAGAAGCAGGCAATCCACAACTCACAAACGAAAAATCCACAACTCACAGCGAACGACTAAAGGGACACCCTACCGCGTATATAGTTAAATTGGCGTAGTTAGTCTTGAGTGAAGTGAGTGACTGTTAGCGTATAAGTGAAAGAGTTTTTTTTGTATTATAACAAGAACGGGCTCACCAAATTAAGTAGCGATGACCTATAGATGTTAGGGTACCAAATTTTTTTAATTGAAATACGCAACTTTTGGTACCCTAAAATGTATAGGTCATCGCTGAAATTTTGGGTCTCCTACGAAAGGCCGAATCTCAAAAGGCCGAATCCCGAAAGGCCGAAATTCAAAAGGCCGAATTACTCGAAAGGTAGAATTATCATAAGGCCGAATCTCATAAGGCAAACCGCGCCCGAAAAGGCGGAAACGCATTCCAAACTTCGTTTGTAATGCGTTTCCGCCTTTTTGGGCGCGGTTTGCTGTTATTTTTTTTTTTATAAACCATAGTTATGTAATAAACATTGGTTTCAAAATAAAGAGGGCATAACTTTCTAGCATTGCTGCTAACTAAATTTTAAAAGTTTCTATTTATTGGCCGCAAAAAAATAATTGTAATTATTTGAATTCATTTAAGTACTTGGTGACGAATAATCGAATTTCGGTTATCGTCACCATAATTCAATAAACAACACTATTGAAACACTTTTGAATTGCTTTAATTCACTTTACTCTACTCACTTGTATGCCGAATGTACTCATTATGTACTAATTTCGCTTAAAATTATAAAAAAGAACACAGTTCGTTAGTTTACTGTATCTTTGAATATCATAATCAATGAAAATCGTGAAAATATGAACAAAATTCTGAATTCCATAATCATTCTGCCTTTCGAGACATTCGGCCTTTTGAGACGTTCTGCCTTCTGGGCAAAAGACAAAATTTGGCCTTTTGAATTTCGGCCTTCCGAGGTTCTGCCTTTTGAGTTTCAGCCTTTTGAGGTAATCCCGAAATTTTCAAGTTATCGCAGTTTTAGTAAAAAAATCGTTTTTTTGCCGTTTTTGTCATTTTCCCATTTTTTTTGCGCGTGGCGCGTCGAAAAACCCAGTTTTTATTTTTTTTAAATCGTATCTCCGAAACTTGAAAACATAACTTCGCGATTTTTTTATATGTTATGGGAAATTTTCCGAGGAATCAGGTAAAAATATTTTCAGATATAGGCTTTTTGGTCCCAATACCTTCAAAACAGCATTTTAGATTTTCATACGACCTTTTCAAATGTTAAGCTAGATTTTTGAAACTCCTTACTATTTTTTGCAAATAGCTAAACTAATCACCTTTCTTTTGCGTCTAAGACAGCTAAAATCGGATTGAAAAAACGGGTTCATTTATTTTGACCAAGGAAAATTTTTGACCCCGGTTGGAGAACTTTTTTTCGAATCATGCTGTTTTCGTGGGGAATTGCTGAATATCAACGCTGAAAAAATCCCAGGGGTATTTTTCTTTATAAACTCGAGATATCTTCATTTGAAAATGTCTTATTTTCAAGGGAAAAGTGTATGGGACACCCCTAATGAAATTCGAAAATTTGAGTTTTTTCCATGTAATTTTGCCCGCTGAATCTGAATCTGCCCTCATAATTGAGCCAAAGTGTAAAAAAACGATTTTTGATCATATTTTTTTTGAATCTTGATTTTGGAAAATTAAAATAAAAAAATTAAAATATTTTAAATTCGAAAAAAATAAAATCAAAAATTTGAATATTTAAGAGTTAAGAACATCAAAAATTCAAAATCTACACTTAAAAAATTCAAAGAAATTATAATTACAAAAACAAAGTAAAATAAAAAAAAATTACAAATTTTTAAAACTTAAATATAAAAAAAATAAAAACTGTTCGTACTCTATTATCCGAAGATCTCGTCAAAATTTCGAATTTCTAAATCCTCTAAATAAGAGTTTCTAACCTAAAATATGACTCCAAAAATGTGTATTTTTTATGAATCAAGAAGGCGGCATTGAATTTAAGAAATTCAAGAACAATTTCTTAACAGAGAAATGTGGTGTAGAGTATACCGAAAGTCTGACTTTTTAACACTGGAACGCCCAACGCATGTCCAACTTACACGGACGCCCAAGCCTCCCAAAAAAGTTGGAACGGTAACTTCAACTCGCTGGTTCTCGGGCATAACTCACCCAATCAAGACGATTCTTTTTTCCAGTGATTTGTTAGGATGTCTAGATGATCCTAGAACTTTGCAGAACTCAGTTTGATCAAATATGTAATTTTTGCGAACAAAAACATCGTTCCAACTTTTTCAAAAAGACTGCCTTTGCGGAATTTTTGGCGAATTTTTTTTTACACGCGAAAAAAAAAGTTGGAACGATGTTTTCGATCGCAAAAATTACAGATTTGATCAAATTGAGTTCTGGAAAGTTCTAGGATCATCTAGACATCCTAACAAATCACTGGAAAAAATAATCGTCTTGATTGGGTGAGTTATACCCGAGAACCAGCGAGTTGAAGTTACCGTTCCAACTTTTTCGGAGCCTTGGGCGTTGGAATGTTAATAGATGAAAATGTATATTTTAATGTTTTTCGCTTGTGGAGCAGGGGGTCATTTTTTCTGGGCACCCTAATCCACAGACGTGTATCGTTCTTTTTGCGACAAGACTCCGCCTCCCGGGTCTCCGAAGTGTGAAGGTATGGCACGGGGAGAGGGCACCGAATACCTATATTTAAACTTAAAATTTTGCGAACTGGCGACCTCTGGATTGTGAGTCCAGTGCGCGGTCCGATTGATCCACACAGGCAGACAATATCTTTGATTTTGCCAAAGCTATAAATTTTTCAAAAAAAATAATCTCTCCGGTGCCAATTTTTGTACCATCTAAAATTCTAGCGCAAAAGATGCATTGTTTAGTCCCCTTAAACATTAAAAAATCTTTCAGAGATTTTGCAAGCAAAATTAGCGCTTCCCTAACACCAACGGGAATGTCAAGGGGAAATCACCAGTTTTAAATGTTTTGGATCAAAACAACAATGAAACTTCACTTACCCTCGCGTTTGAATACAGGTACTTTCCCCAGATCGTGGGCAGCTGGTCCTTTTGGTAGGATGCCGGCGGAATCACATTTCGCAGATCGAGCGCTTCCAGCACGTGCTGATACGGCGGTGCCTTCGAGTGCAGAAAGTAGTACTTGATGGGGTTCAGGTACGAGTACCGCTTGTGTCGCGTACAATAGTCGTAAATGTGATCCTCGGTGTAGTTTACGCAGAGATACTTGCTGATGTAGAAGCAAACCTGCTTGAGGGACGGGACCTTTTCCTGGACGTGCTTGACCCACCTGTTTTGTTCGGCTTTGAGAATATCGAAGAACAGCTCAAGACCGAACGCGATGAGGCGCTCTTCGCTTTGCGTGATTCGCTTCTTGGTCGTGGGTTTGGCATGGAACGGTGCGCAGGGTAGTAGCTTTGGGTACATGAACGCCTTGCAGTTGACCACCTTTTCCATCAGTCTCGGATGAAACATGCGCCGTTCTTGGTAGTTGCGGTCTGCTTTCGCTGATTTTTCTGCATCTTTTATGAGAAATTTAATGAGCTGTTTATTCTCCGCCGAGGGTTTGTCCAGTTCTGCTTCCCAGCTGAGGCAACACTCTAGAGCTGGGTCCAGGTTCCAAGGCTTAACGGACGCGTTGATCTCTTTCAAATCGGTCAGCATTTTCTTGAACGTGCTGGCCAGCTTCCAGAACTTGGGATGAGCGTGACATTGCATGAAGTTCTGCGCCGCAAGCTGGGTGTGCATTCGCAGCTGTTGTTGCAGAATCTGCAGCTGAAAGCTAGTGTATCCGGTTTGACCCTCGGGAAACTGGTCCTGCACTGGGTGAAGGTTGTGCAGGTAGCGATAGCGACGCTCGCTGTGGATCAGGTGGGAGGTTGCATCGATCGGAGCGACGGGAACCTTGTCCGAAGGCAGAATGTACGGATGGTAGCTGGACTTGTCCGGCGTCGAAACCTGGATGTAAAACTGCCCGTTGGTCATTACGCGCTGGTAGTTTGAAGGATAAACGCTTTGCACTGGAGGAACCACCGCCAACGGCTGAATCGCCGAAACTATCGGGGTATTGTCTGCAGCTCCAAAAGAATTCGGAAACTGTATCGCTTGGGCAGCCATAACCGGAACCCGGCTCACCGACTGAACTGCTGCCGTTGGCGTAGAAGAATTGGTCGGTTGAAACGAGACATGCTCAACCGAAGACACGGCACTCGAGCTCTGTTGCTCCTTCGGGCCCGGAGTGTTCAACCCCGACCTCGAATTCTGCTGCGGAACGTCGTTCTTTTGATGCACCTCTTCGCTGCTCGGCGCGGTCAGCGTGTTGAGACTCGTGTCCAGGAAGGACTCGTCGATGATGCCGCTCATCTCGATCAGCTCGGAAACCAGCTCGTTGAGCTCCTTTTTGGAGACCTTCACCTCGCGGAGTTCCTCGCGGTCGACTGCGGAAAGAAAAAGTGTAATTCCAGATTAAATCAACAAGCAAAAAAAAGAACTTTGGAGATGCGGGGCATCGATCCCCGTACCTCTCACATGCTAAGCGAGCGCTCTACCATCTGAGCTACATCCCCTAATGGACTTGAACGCAACACAACCCAATGCAGAGTTTTAGCCGACACAATGAACAATGCAAAAAAGAACTCGCGCCCAACGTGGGGCTCGAACCCACGACCCTGAGATTAAGAGTCTCATGCTCTACCGACTGAGCTAGCCGGGCAGATAAGTTTTGTTTGTGACTTTCGATGCTGTAAAGGCTTTTTTATAAGTATAGAGTATACATTTAATTTTTAAAAGTGTTTGAACATATTTTTTGTGTTTTTTTTGCCTTTCTTACAAAAGAAAGGTTTAAGGTTTGCTTTTGGAAAAACGCTTTTCTCAGAAATCTTAAAAAAATCGTGCGCGGCGAGGAATCGTCCCAGAAAAAATCCTATTACTAAATTGAAGGTTTAAATGCGCTCTTTCGATTGAATTTTGGCCCGAAACCCGGAACTCAAAGTCTGATTTTTGAGAGCTCTTTTTCTGAAATACTTGAGCGATGTCTGTATCCGCTCTTAAAAATTTGTGTCTTCCATCATTGGAAAACCGCTCGTAAAACCCACAATTTTTATATTTCAGATTTGTAGCCATGGGGTCGGAGACGAACATTTTATTTTTCGATTCACAATTTTCGACCAATAAATGTGGTCAAAGCCATTTTTAGAGGTATTTTTTGGACAATTTTACAGATAACACTATCAAATTAAAAGAATTCAGTTTCAAACAAAAATCCATTGGAAAACATGCGCCATAAACTGCTTGGGCCCAAAATTTGAAGCTTTTCCAAAATGTATTTCCAGAGATATAGCCATATTAGTGTTTTTCGTCTTATTTTTACCCTATTTTTTCCCATTAAATTTTTGGTTTTATACAGAATCATATACTGAACATCAAATTCGAAGTCCCGGCTCGTTCTCGCTCGAAAGATCGACAAGTCGTCAAGTCGAAGCATAAACGCCAGCACATTTACGCTTGCGCGTTTTACGCTGCGCGTGAAAGTGTTCTTTCTGGCTTCTCATAATAGATCGACAAAGTGCAATATCGATACATATCTTTTTAAGCTATTCATAGACTAACATTAAAGACTGAGTACCCTTTATTTTTTTCTAATAATGTCAATCCAATATGTTTTTCTTAATTAAATTTAAATATCTTGCGACCCATAATGTACCTCTGAAATTAAAAAAAAAATGGCATTCGAGGTTTAGCCTAAAAATATTCGAAGCTTTAGGTCAAATTCTCACTGGGTGGTATCATTTTGTTTCTGAAAAATTAATTGCACCAATATATTTGTCGGAGTTTCATCATTTTGTAAGAAAGGCTCTATTTCACCTCTGGTGATATTAAATCGGGTTTTTAATTAATAAACAATTATATAAAGATAAAAATAGTTAGAACTTTGGTTGGAACCCAAATATTCAATTGTTAGGCAGTGGCAAATATTTTCAATAGTTTATGTCGCTTCCCTTCAATTTTGGCTCGAAAAATAGGGGGCAAACAAATATTTTCTTCAAAAAACTTGAAAAATAATCGAAATAGACGTGCAATCTACTGAAAACTATGTAAAATGCACTAGCACCAGCTTAAAAGTATTTTGATTTTTTGTGTTTTTTTCGCAAACAAACGTTTTTGCCAAAACTTCTATATTTAAAAAAAAAACGAATGATAGTTAGACAACTGTACTACAAATTGTACAAAGGAAATTATTTTTTACTTATATGTAATGATGTATACATTAACCAATTTTAATTATTTTTAAGAAATTTTTGTCTAGTTATTTAAATGTAATTAATTAACATGTCTTCAATCTTGATTTGATAACCAACCCACAGGGCCCACTCGGATGACCTAATTAACATATCTTCAATACTCAGTAAAAATGAAACTCGCGCCCCCGGGTGGACTAGAACCACCAACCTTTCGGTTAACAGCCGAACGCGCTAACCGATTGCGCCACGAAGGCTCCTGATAGATTAATTGATTTTATGTTATCACATTGTTTAGAAATGTTGAACATTTCATGGAAACAGACATTAAATAATTGGACTAGGCTGCCCCTGTTCGCATAATTGTCTCATATGCATTCTTTTTCACTTTTGAGTCAATGATGCAGGTTGATTTAAAATCACGTGCGCTTTCAGAAAAACTAAAAATATCCAGTACTGTCTTCTACACAACCGAAGCAAAACAATTTTTTCGCAAAAAATTGAAACGAAGCCTTATTTATGGGACAAACTGTTAAAAGTCATATCAGGGCATCTGTTAGAGTCAATTGCCATCATTTATTGCATTATTGTTTTCCCTTGAATCATTGTAGGCTCCAAAAACTCCTAAAATTGAAGCATTTTCAGAATCGGGATATTTTTTAAAACTTCACTGTTTTAGTAGAAGTAGTTAATAGAATGCGAAAAATTCGATGAAATTAATTGTTACACGTCTCAAAAACAGTAACCTTGGAGGCTGTTTACTTTTTAATCCATACAAAAATTCACAAGTGGCTCTTCAGATCGACCAACAAAGAAAAGTCATTTTTCCTTTATATGGCCTGGGCTGGAAGAAAAGCTGAGGAAAAAGTTTTCAATGCATTATTTGTTTGTTTGGATCCTATTTAACATGTACACATGCTACATACATCGTAAATAGTCAAAATAGGCCCGATTTCCACCTAATAACAATGTCGCATTTTTTTATGGGCCATACTGTACAACCCAACCCCGCCTTTAGACGGGTTTCGATTTGAAAAATCGCCAATTTTTTTTTTCCAACTAATTTTTGATCTTTAGAAAGCATTGGAAAGAAGAACTCTTAAAATTTTAGAAAATTTCTGGGTTGGAAGTTTTACTTGTTTGATGTGACATTGCCAATGTTTTAAAAAATGTAATTTTTTAGGGGTCAACTTTGGCTGTGATACTAACAGTTCACGCAGAAAAATAAGGCCTATTTGAATCAACAAAACGTTTTGTTGATTTGAAAATCAAGATTTTTGTTGAATCAACGCTAAACGTCAAAGCAACTTTTTCAAAACAACAAAAGATTTTTGTGGAATTGAAAAAATCAAGGTTTGTTTCAACGCAAAATCGGCGTTGATTATATTCAACAAAATTTTTGTTGAAACAAACCTCGTACAGGCTGATTCTACAAAACATTTTTCTGCGTGTTCCTATATTTTAAGTAAAAATAAGTAAATATGCAGTAATTTTTCAAGTGTCCCAGACTAAGCCTCTACGCATTTTTTTTTTACAATTTAAATGATAATGGTGCCATTCTATAACAGAAAATGTGAAAAACAAGCAAAAAATTGAAAAAGTGACTGTAAAAACATGAAAAAAATAGATAGACAAAATGTAATAATAAGAGGTGGTAGAGTAGGCCAAATACTACCGAAAACAACGAAAAACATAAAAAAATGTTGACGAAAACTCCAGCATCCTCTAGAATTTTGGGAGATTACTTCCAATATCCTTCTTTTCTAAGCGGCCAGGCCAACTGCGTGGAGTTAACCGCAAAGATGATTCGTTGAATTGGATTGAGGTTGAGCACAAAATGTTTAAAAGACAATATACCGTCATCTGGGGTGACAATGGGCCTGGGGGGTGAGATTGGGTCATATAAAAATGCAGAAATTTGAACAATGTCACCCCTGATGACGGTATTAAAAAACAATTAACCTTCAATTTGTCAAATTTTTAAGACCCTTACGAAAAAGTACCAAACTGGAATATTCATAATTTGGCAACACTGTTGTGATTTTTCAAGAATTCTGTGAAATTTCCAGGTCTGTTAAGATTAAGGACCTCCGGATCGATCTTTGTGTATGTTTTGGACAAGTATTTGAAAGATTTCCCTTGGAAAATATCAAATTTGAAAGTCTGGCAACACTGTTATGAGATTACCAAACTTATGTGAAATTTTTAGAGCTTTTCAACTACTTGAGTAGTGTTGGATAGGTATTCTAAGTACCTTCCTTACGAACTGTAGTCTTTTGGATGATTTTGTACTCTAAAATTTCGCTGATTTGGCAACACTGTTTGCAATATAAACTATTAGTAAAAATGATAGTTTTATTCAGATTGGAAATAAACTCCTCATCGACCTTCGTCTACATCGTACGGTAGGTCTTTTTTATAAATAATTAGGTCTGGCAACACTGCACTGTTCTGAGATATTAAGGATATAGAATATTAAAGTTGGATTTTTCGTACAAGTTTGTGTAGAGAAATCTCGAAAGTTTAAAACATGTTTAAAAAACAATTAAATTTGAAAGTCCTTTGTTGAAAAAATACAAATCAATATTACAATTTTTACTTATACAGATAAGGATTTCTTTATCTTACTTGGAATCTTGTCCGCAGCTACGTATTCCGGATCCGTATCGTCGTCATCCTCGGCGTGATTTTCTGTAAAAATAAATAAAATATTACTTTGGATCTGTCATTTAAAAATGTGATTTCCCAACTCACGCAACGGCTTGGTAAACTCGTTCAGAAACTCCTTCCACACCAGATCCATGTCGCAGTCAAAGTCGTACATGTCGGTCGTAATATCGGGCGGAATGAACGTCGACTCGATCGTCTCGATCGCGGTCGTTTGGAGGCACAGCTTCGATCGCGTCCGCCGCGCAATGTTCTCCTGCTCCTGCTCGGACTGCTGCGAACAGTGCGAATCGTTGCGAAGGCGCGGAATCTTGAACAGACCATCCTTGCTGTACAGCAACGCATCCTGGCCGGCGTCCTGCTCGATCCGGCCGGGCGTTGTCGGAGCGGCCGGCGTTCGGGGTTGGGAATCAATGTCCGAAATGGTCGTGTTGGGATCGTCGTCCGAGGGGATGTCTTCCTCGGTGGGTTTGTACTCTTCGTCGTCATCGTCGGAGCCGAGTTCCTCGCGGATTAGGGCGGCGACCTCCTCGTCCGGAAGCGTCGTTTTGAGCGGGACGATTGGGAGCGGTTGCTTGTTGAGCTGCTTAGCTTTGAGTCGGGTAAGTTTCGGCTGGAGCGATTTGAACTCGTCGTCCTCGTCGTCACCTTCGGTGCCGTCTTTGGACGTTCCCTCCTTCGGGTCAGTCTTTTGCTCCTCCTCTTCCTGTAACGAAACAATCCGGTTAATTCTAGAACAAATCCACCTCCAAATCAAGAACACTCACCTTAAGCTTCACGATGGCCAGCACGTGCTCGTTCATGACCAGCTTCTTCAGCAGCTTCTTGACGCAGTCGGGCGTCAGGTTGTTCTTGGTGGCGCACCGCTCGATCGTTTCCTCGAACGTCTGGTCCTCCAGGTCTTCGGTGGTGCTGCTGGAACTGCAGGACCGTGGCCGGCGGCGTTTCTTGCGAGTCGAAGGTGTCGGCCGCTTTTCCGGACTTGCCTTCGGTGTTGAACTGGCCGCCCGGGTTACGGCCGGTTCTTGTTCCGGTGCCGTCATCGAATCGTCGATGATCAGCTCGTCGCAGCTGCTGTCTTTACCTGTTGCGGCTGCCGGCGTCGGAGTGGCGCGGTTTCGGGTGTTGCTCCGGCGGGATTTCTTCTCGGAGGACATGGCGTAAGCATTGCTTGCAAGGTTGGCCAAGGCCATGGGATGTTATCGGCACTTTTACGACGAAAATCGGATCTAATACGCGAAACACGACATAACTTGAATGTTTTTGTTTACGTTTTGCGTGTTTGAATCAAAACATAAAACGGCATTGCCAAAAATGACATAAAAGTGATAAAGTCGAAAGACATACAACTTTATGTCAAATCAGCTGTTCTTCAGATTCTTCAGAGTAGAGGGATGTTCAATTATTTTTAACTTTCTGTGAGAATATTTGAATGAATTTTGATTCAAACGGACTTTTATCGACAGATTTTCTCCAATTTGAAATGGGCTTTTCTGTCAAAAACAAAAGAACAAATATTTTAGGCATTTTTAAAAAGACTCATTTATGTAACTCAAGGGGGTTGACACGAGGGTTGACACTCTTGAAATAATCGATATTCACATAAGATTGATTTGGATGATTTTGTTATCTATGTCTAAGATTGCAATAATTGTTTATTTGAAACATGCATTATAGTAGAAATAAATTTTTGAATATTATTGAATTGAATTTTCAAGTTTCTGGAAAAAAAACTTTGGAGTTCAGAAACGTCGTTACGCCCTTTAAATTTTTCATCAGCCATGTTTGTTGACGGTTTGAACTGTCATAAACCAAAACACAAAGAAAAACACTTTACAACAGATTATCGATTTTTCCTCAAAAATGATCGCCCATCCCGTGGCCATCGGTGCTCATTAGTTTGCCTCGTCCGGAATCCGAAATCCAGTCCAACCCGGCCACATGTTCGAGAAAATCGAGCCGGAGCTGTCCACCACCAAGAGCAGCAGCATCATCAGCTTCAAAATGGAGGAACTGTCCGGAGTAATGCTGGTGCTCCTCATCGGCGGAGGAGTCCTGGCGGTCATCATTTGCTTCATCGTGGCCAAGCGCCAGATCGTGCGGTTCACGCTGCGAGGACGGCGGGGTCCGCACGTGGCCGTCGGCCATGACGCCCGCAAGTCTATCAAGAAGGAGATCGAAAGGCGCATCGACTCCATTCAGAAAATTTACTTCGAGCCGAGGCTGCTGTGGGACACGAAGAAGGACGACGGGGAGAAGTATATTTTGAGGCCGGACTCGAACCTGCCACCGTACTATTACCGCATGAAGGCCGTGGACGACGTGAAGGAGCTGGGTGGGATGCGATTTGTTAATTTCTTTTAATTGGAGCCTAATTAATGAATTTATCTTGTAGAGAAAGAGATCGCCAAACAGGACGGAACGACTCGGCATCCCCGGGATAGTTTGAGAGCGTTCCTGCTGGTATCGCTGGCCGCACCGTTGAATGGGGCGGGACAAAGGTTGATTCATCAGTTTTGTGACATGTAAGTATCTGAGGAGGGTTGCTCCGCACACTGAGGGCAATGGCAATGACGGATTTACTACTGTTGGGAAGAAAGGCAAAGCAAAAAGGCAGTTGTGGGAGGAAGAAGCATCAACGGGATGTGGGAAACACGCTGAATTCTGGAAACGGACAAAGCAATGACAACGGTAATAACAACGTGAACTACAAATAACGTTTTTGCTGGTTGTTCAATATCGGCCATGAGAGAGTTGTGCGAAGAGCGAGTATCGACAAAAGTGGCACGATCTTCAATAAGTCAATTCAAATCCGAGTTATAAGAGGAGAATGAGTGTGTACTTGGGATCGCTGGTAACTGCCAACAACGACATCAGCTGACGATGTATAGTTCACTGATTACACCGGTTGTCCGCTTGGTCACCATAACTGAACGATGCGGCATAGGACCAACGTGATAAAGGAAATTTATATCGTTTCAGGTACGAGCACGCTCGCCACGATCCCAACGAATTTGGTGAAGAAGAGTATCAGGCGTACCAAAGACTGCTTAAAAAAATTACAGATGCGTAAGTTAGATTCAATAAACAAGAAAAATGTTTAAGAAACCAAAACAACTAATTTTAGGGCAAAAATGCTAAAATCCTTCAGCCACAGCCGCAAATCGTCCCCGAGCCGTACGCCGGTCAAGAAGCAGAGCAAGATGCAATCTCTGCTGGATCCGTCCCGTCTGCGGCCACCACCAGCTGGTGCAGGAGGTGGCGTCGTCGGAGCAGACAACCAAACCGCCCGACTCAATCTGTCACTGGGCGTTCAACTGCAGCATCAGCAACAGCAACAGCCAGATTTGGACGAAAACGAGATACTGAGCATCTCCCAGTACCACGGGGAAACAGGTTAGAGCCGGTTTGGGTTGGAGTTTCTTTTGTTTAGTTTTATTTTTAAAGTTTAATTATTTGGTTATTTGCGAAACGAGATATTTTAAGTTCCTTTTTCTCTGCCATCGTGCCCACACGGATGGTGACCGCTTACAGCTCACATTTGTAACGTCTTACCCTAATCAGCTTGACCAAATTGCTACAAATCTCCTAACTTCCTGTTCTCTCTCTCTCTTTCCTTTTTCTATGTGCTTTTTCGACTTCTCTCTATTTCTCTTTTTTTAACACACTCTCTAAAGAAACCTTTGCCATACACAGGTCTTTCAAAAATTGAAATGGTCTAGAAATTTGGACACAGTTCTCTGTAGGATGGTTCGTCCGCGAAATTTTAAATAAACTCTGACTAGATTACTCAATTTTTGTCGTTTTTTTGTGTTTTGGATTTCGGATAAATAACAAATGAAGCATTTGTAAGCAAATAATTTAGTTTTACTTGTTTTAACAAAATTCATCTTTTTGCGAATAGTTCACACCGCTGCAATTGGGGCAATTATGGTTAGGAAATTCTCCCCAACCCAGCCAGTGCAAACGAAACATGTCCGAAAGCCTTTAACAACATTTTAAACAGTTCCTAGTTACGAAAAATGCATGTTAACGAAATGGTCGCGACTTTTGAACGTGGATCCCCAGGCTGCGTTCGCCTTGCCGTGAGAATCCTCCTTTTTGCCGAATGTGGACGAACCCGTCGTCGTTCCAGATTTCATCTTTTGAGCGTTGCCGAAAGGTGCCTTGCTGTCGGGCTTGTTGTACGCCGACGACGAGTGCTTGTTCTGCTGGGACTTGTCCTGCACCATTTTGGTATCGAGAGTGTTGATGCGGTTTGGGTGGGATTTAAAAGTGTGAGAGTTCCGTGGGCGGGTTGACGCAGTTCGTTCCTCCTCAGGGCACGTACTGGATCTGGGTGAGTACTTGGAATTCTAGCGGGTTGCCCGAGTTTCCTGTACGGCTGCCCTTGCGTAGGCTCAGGTTGTTGATCAGCCTGTGCGGGGAGAAGAGAGATGGGTGGGTGTTATTAGAATGGTTTCGGTTGAATGTCGTAGTTTTATATGAAAGATGGTAAAATATCACTACTGCTCAGATGTGGTTATTTTGAGTAACTTTTGCTCTTTTGTTCTTGTGCTTCAAAAGACCTTTCGAATGCATCTAAGAGAGTTGGAAATGGTGAAGTTTTACGGAAATGCGAGTAATTTTAGGATTTTTCGGGATTTTTCATGTTTTTTTGGACCTCAAACTTCAAAGCCCGTTTTACCCCACTTCCCTTCGTCGTAGAGCGCTCATATTTGGCATGAGATCATCTCATGAATAGACAAACAAACGCTGAAAGTTTCATCCAAATCGGAGCACCTTGATACGACCTGTTTCACATTGGTGAAAAACTCGCTCTTAATTTGCATAATTTGATTGCTGCTTATAATTTTAAATTTTAGCTTGTTTATAATAAACAAAACAACTTAAATATTTTTTGAATACATTATATTACTGAATGCGAGCGATGGAATAATCATCATCGAAAGAAAATCATTGGACGTTCATCAAGGGAAAAAATCCGAAGGGAGCATGGCTCTCCTCTCTCGCGCACGAAAGATCGGTAAAAGAAATCTAAAAAATCATCATCTTGATTATTCGGCGGAACATCTTTTTCACTACTGCACTTGCAAGTGTAACGTCACACGTCGAAAAATGACCTGTCACATTTTGTAGATGGGCAATGTGTGTAAACAAAGTGAAATAAATATGTTTAAGTGGTGCTGACAAGGAAATTCACAAAAAATCATTAGCAGATTGATTTTCTTGGAGAATTTCGGGAGCGATTTTCTTTTGCGTGATTTATCTCCTCTCTCTTTCGCGGGTGAAGAAAGTTCGCAAGCGAAAATGATTTTTTTGCTATTATTCCATCCCTGCTGAATGCAGTTTTAATGGAATTTCAGCATATCTATTTATAGAAAATTCAGCAAACTAAATCGCTTATTAATGTTTAGTGAAATCTTCAAAATGTAAACCGAAATTTGGTCAACTATTATCCTTCGAGATGTCGGGGTATTTTGGTCTATGACCGTAAAATGGTTGTAAAAAATAACTTGCTCTAAATGTAAAAATAAAGATCTGAGTCAAGAGTTGATGTTGGTTGAATAAATTATAAAAAATCGATTTATGTTTTAAAAACACCATAAAACATTGCAAATAATTTATATTTTCTAAGATATTTATGATTAGGAAAAAAAACAATTAAAAATGCAGCTCATTCACACAAATTTCATATCGATATCTATCTCTCTTGTTTAAAAAGATAAAATTTTGAGATACTTATTTTAGTTTAAAGATAATAGTTTGATAAACGGTTAATAAAAAATTTAGAAATTTTATTTTTTGGTGAATTTTAATTTCTTGTATCCCATCCCTCTAACACAAGTGAGTCTTAACGGGAGTGCCGAACTACTTTAATAACACGGCAGTGGGTATCAGACTGGTACAGTCTGAAGGAAGGTTGTGTATCGATCCCCTAGCTGATTAGATTTTGAAAACTTTAAAATATTACCTTTGATATTACCATAAAATGCTCAAGGCATGACTTTTTTATCACTGTTAAAAAAAATATTTTGAATTTGTTTAAATACACGTTTTTTTTCAAATTGTCGTAAGCTTTAAAGTTAGATTTTAAAATGAATAATTCAAGTTAGAAAATAAGCTCAAAACATTTATTTACTTTGTTAAAAAAATTCTAAATAGTTAACTTAATATTTATTAACGTAATGTTTTCTATAGTTATGCTGAAAAAATATCCTCTACAATTCAGCCCCGCTCTTTAAGTGCTTTGATGAATCAATTTTCCAAATTATATTTTGTCCATCAATTTTTGAGCTTTAAAAATACTTTCAAATACAGTCCAAACTCGATTATCATTGGCAAAATTTCACTTCGGATAATCGAAACTTTTTTATTTTTTTCTCTGTCTTATTTTTGATTGTCGAGCATCAGTATGACCCCTAAACTAGCCTAAAGTGATTTAGATTTTAAAATCCAAGATAGCGGCCAAAATGGCGGTGATGAAATATTGAAAAAATGCATTTTTTTAATTTTGTTGGCAATCAACAACTCAAATTTGACTAAAATGAGGTCGCAGAACTCAAATGTGATGTAAAAAGAAAGAAAATAAAAAACACGATTATCCGAAGTCTCATACAAAACTTTGGATAATCGAACTTCGGATAATCGCAACTTCGGATAATCGAGGCTTCGGTTAATCGAGTCTGGACTGTATTTAGAAATTTTTTTTTACAAATTTATATTTTTCCCTCGTTCAGGAGGTCATTTTGAGCAAATTTTGTTCTTTGTAGTACTATAATTCCCTTGTTTGATGTTTTTTTTCCTTATTTTTTGTATTTTTATTTACTTGTAGGGGAAATATGCCCATTTTAATCACTCTAAGCCGTTCGACCAATTCTCATCACTTTTGCCGATTTTCCGCTATTAAATCAACATTTTCAGATGTATCAACAATGGAGAGTTGCTTGCTCACTTTTGTTTGGGCTATTTATTACTTTGGAACAGTCAAACACACTTTATGAAAGCTGTAATTCATTATCAAAGTGCTGATAGGCCGATAATAGAAATAGGCTGAGAAAGGGTATAGTTCCCCTATGTTTAGTTATTTTTTTCTTTTTATGATAACATTTTTGTCATATTTTTCCAGTTATTCAATTTTTCAAATGCTTTAAAAAACCCGGAAATTTGTTTAAAAATTGACCTTTGAGCCTTTTTTTTATGGTTAAGGGTTAGGTTTGAGCTTTTATCGTGTTGTTTACTAAAATTCCAGTAATTAAGTAAAAAATGTCAGAAAAAATAAATAAATTTGAACGAAATTGAAGTCGCAAAGTATGAAAAGCAAGTGGAAAAACTAATTAAGCTCTTGATCTAGCTGTACAAAATATTATATTTTTTTAATTTACGCGCAAAAAAAGGTGTATTTCTATGATAAAAAATATGCTGTATCGGCGGCATTTATCAGCAGCCGTGCCTAATTTATATCGATTTTTTTTTGCAGAACCGGAAAAGTTCATTCATTTTTTGAAGAGCTACAAAATGAACTTCCATCGTTAATTTATTAAATAATTGAATTTGTGGCTGTTGAAGCTTCACCAAAGAGACGAAAAGTGAACGTCTGCTGTATAAGTTTCCGTCTCCCTTAACGGTACACATCAACCATAGCTTTTGCACCGAGATTTCTGTTACATACATTTTAGTATCTTCAAAACTGCGGGAACTATCGATATATTTTTTTATTCATCCCCTAAATTACTGTCTTCGTAGTTATTTACAACAAGGTTTGACTATTTTTACAATCAGATTCTTGCAGGATTGGGTCCGTAAGTTTGACAATTTTAGAATAAGAAGACAACAACTTCCTTGGTTGCTGTGCACCCTTAAAGAAAAAAAAAATTAAAAGGTTTCCCCAATACTTTAACATGAAGAAACAGGTCACAATAAATTCAAATTGAGTGAATCTTAAAATCGGCATGATGGAGGCGCATGGTAGTGCAAATTATGTTACTTGATTATCCTTAACATTTTAATTTAATCCGCCGCGAATACCAACTCGCAATATCCACCGTCAGATCGATCTTCGAGGTGGTTTAAATTTGAATAACTTCACAATTAAATAAACTCGTTTGTTCACTTCTTGAATGCACTCACTTGCGCCTGAGTGTAAGATGACGCTTTGTCAGGCCCATGTTGCATCAGCCTTTCTTTCTTCGACATGTCTGTTTTGCAAGTTTCACAAATTTAAATTGATTTCTCGTTTTATCTTTATGTAGATTTGTCGAATGAGCGCACAAAACTGGTTTGACTGATTTCATGGGGAGGAAAAAAAACACACACACAAATTCACTGGAAACTCCCAGAACAACAACGAACGGAACGACATCGATCAACCTTCGATAACTGGACTTCCTCGTTCTGAATCATCTTCTTACCTTACAGATGGAACGAACTTAAGCGCCGAGTCTGATCGAACCAATAACATTGACACCAATCTCTTTTTTCACTACCACGAGGTCGAAACAAAAAACTAACTTCCAACGGAGAAGACTTGAGCGTCTCTCTCCCCTTTCAATTTAGAACGACGGTCACTTTGGAAATGATGGCTGCGGCGGGACACGAACCCTCTATTTATACCCTCGGAGCACGATCGCGACCAAAACGGTGACGGAGACGAAGCAGATCGGTGATCGTCGGAGCTTTGGAGCTTTGGATCACCATCACGCGCTGGGAGCGTGCTACTCAAAATCGAAACCCCAGCACAACGAAAAAAAAAACTGGTTCCTTTTGCCGAGGCTGGGTTGTTGTCGTTGTTGGTTTTATGCAAATACTGCGGATAAATACGCGGCCCGGGTCGTCGCGCACACTGGGCACCGGGTGTGGGTGGCCTACGTCAAAAAAGTCACGTCCTCTGGCGTGGTTCCCCCGGTTGGGATGGAAATTTGGCCAGTAAAATACGGATCGGATTGGCGTGGGGAGAGTGCAGTTTGATCCTTTGCTTTTTCTTTCGGACAGAGAGAGGTTGACTCGTAACGGAGGAATGTCCACGACATCGCGATGATGGCTACGTGGCAAAGGCCGGGCAGAGGATGGAAAGGGTTGTGTCTTGAAGTTGGGCCTAGGTTCTACTGCAAGTTGAGATGAAGGATCCGCACTTAATTTGTTGACCTGGCAAGTCTTGAGATATGGATGCCCTTGCATTGCTTAACAGGATCGCAATCTTGGCCATCAACGGCGCCTACAAGTTAAAATGCAGATCTTGAGGAAACTGTAAACAAGCAGGTCATCTTACCGTCGACGTGCCATTCGAGTTACAGTGTTAAAGGATGGACTTGAAAAATCGATTATGGCTTAAACTTTCTAACGCCCATGATTTGACTATGAATTGAAATTTCTCGAAAACTACGAAATAAATATATTTATTGCTATAGCACTAATACTTCTTGTACAGTTTTAACTGGCGTGAATGATTATCAGTTAATATCTTAATACTGATAATCTTTCACATTTCATCCAATTCAAGAAGTCAAATAAATAAAATTCGGGATGACTGTATCTAATTAAGACACCTTGGGAAGATGACATATGGAATGTCAACATTAACATTAAACATGTAAGCTATGTACCGTACTGTCACTGAATCGAGACTTTGTAACTGTCAAATTCTTGAGGAAAGCTTTAAATTTTTTACTCCTGAAGAAAATTGGTAGAAAAAATTACATTTTTTCAAACTAGGATCTCATTTTGAGCAACTTTTTTTCTACGGAAAACTTGACTTCTCTTGTTTTATGTTATTCTTGGTTTTCCGAACTCTGCTTGATCATAATTTCTGTAAAGTTTTATTTTACTTCAAATCAGATTTTGCATCTGATAATTAAGATATTTTTTTCAACCGTGTTTCAAAAGTTTTCCAAAATCATTGATTTTTTTTACATAAAATTAGCAACACTTCCAAATTTTTTTTTTATTTTTTTTCCTTTTAAAAATTTTTAGTCGCCGGCATGCTATTCCCTTGAAATGTTAATTTCTTTTTTCAAATTGTTAGGTCTTTAAATCGCAAAATCTTTCTATCATCGCGATCGTGGTATCTTTTCGCACGTCGATTTTGGGCAAAATTGATTCAAGAATGTCATTTTCTGCAGCTCTCAATGCTTCACCTTTTGTTTTTTACAGATTCCCAAATTCGACTTCAATCCTGAGATATTCAACAAAAACTGTCACTTTTTACATGAAAGAAGTTTCATTGTGATCGTGCCATCTTGACACACCCTGCAAATTGGTGTAAGTGCGACAACTGACCAAAGGGATTTTAGTCAGAACGTGTTTGACAGAAGTACATGTCCGACTGGTGTAAAAAAAAACTATAACTCGGGACTTCGGCAAACAAATTCAACCAAACTTCGGGACAATGCACATAATGGTCAGGTAAACGAAACGTGTTTGTTATTGTTTACATTGCGTGCTCTATATTTTGTTTATTCAAGGTCAAACAAGGACAAACGTGGCTTAGTCAAAATCTTAAAGTGACTTACACAAATTTATAAAATATGCTGCGCATGCCCAAATAGAGAGGAAACATGAACTTTAAGGTCAAAAACAGCTTTGATAAAAAATAGGCATGTCTGAATGGGTTTTCTCCAAAGGGCGCACAGTGGTTCAAAAGGCTGTTTTGACGAACTTAATTGATTAGAGCTAAAAGTAAGCATTTTCGAGCTTTGACATGTTCTACAACTTTGTTCAGCATTGTCATGGTCTACTTTTGGTCAAATTTGTTTTTCAAAATATTATCACAGCAGGCTATGGAATTTATAACTTTTGACAGTTAAGAGATAGAGCTTTGGTGTCTTCGGCAAAGTTGTAGGGCAGAAAATTTCCACAAACTTTGTCCAAGACGTCAAAGCTCTATCTTTGCGTTGAATACCAGTTTTTGAACCTTTTTCATAAATCCCTGCCAAAAAACAGTTTTTTGACAGAAACCATGTTAAATTTTGATTTTAGACGATTACAATGTTCAGAAGAATTGTCAATGATATCAAAACAAACAACTTTGTCGAAGACACCAAATTGATAGGAGCTTTATATGATGAGTTATAGCAAAATTTTGTGATAATTTAGCTACTTTTCGAGCTCGGTATACAAAGCCTCGGGCAAATTTGGGCAACAACCCATACAATAGGCTTCAAGTATGACAATTCCACAACAAAATGTCGGGTGAATCATTCGTCCGAAGTTTTACGGTCATAGTTTTCCGAGCATTCCAATTTATTTTATTTTTGATGATTATTTAAATGCATTTAGGACACTTTTAAGGCACATAACCCATTTTGGCGATTTATTTGGACACACGAGGCGTGTAGGTCAGACTCTTGCGAATATTTTGATGTATAATAAAACTATTTTTGAGGCTATCCAGTGTATTTTTGGCATTCTCTTGAAAAAAACCCCTCCAAAAGAGCTATTCGGCGTATCGAAACCTCTAGTCAACGGCATAACTTTAGTGTTGTAAAGACAGTAATTTTTTCAAACATTCATAAAATTTATTAGACTATATTATTATTAGTACCGTAAAACGGAGTGACTTTGATTGGTTTGAGATTTTTTAAATACGTACGGATTGGTATGCAATCATACTGACGGTGGAAAAGAAGTGTTCAAAGTAATCCTAGAAGAAGTTTTTATAAATTTATAAATTATGAATTAATTAAATATCGATAAATAGCAGTATTTTCATATCCTCAAATATCCTCGGAATGCATTTTCGAATTCTTTGGATAATTTTCCAGAAGGAGAAGGTAATATTAGTTCGTAAATAATAATTATTATGTGTTTTTAGAAGCAGAATCAATAAAAATCCAAAAATGTAAAAATCTCAAAATGTTTGGGCATCTTCAGTACAACAAATTTCATATAAATTGAGAAAACTTTTGATTTTTGCTTCGAATTCAGTTTAAAATGCAATATGAATCGATAATTTTATAAATAAAACTGGATTAACGAATTTCAGGAAAAAATTTGATTTTTTAACAATTTTACTTAAGTTTTTTATGTATTTTGTTAAAAACTGGTAAACTTAGTTGACTTAATATAAACATTGTTCCCTTTTTTCTTAGAAAATATATCAGCAACCTTAGTGATGGTTCATTTGATGAGAAATGAACTGACTATAGTCACACCGGAATTCAAAAAATAAATTTTCAACGCAACTATTTTTTTAAACACTATTTATTGAAAAAACTTTTTTTCTGTGTGGCCTACCTCAGTACATGTATTAAAAATAATAATCTTGAGAAAAAGATTCCAAAAATAAATTGAAATCTTACCAATGTCACTCCGGTTTATGGTAGTCTGATAAAAGAATCAAAATTATATTTTCCATAGAGTCCAATTTCTAACCCAGAACACAAACGTAATGAAAAAAAATAATATTTCAACATGATTTTTTTCAAACATTCAGTAGCACCAATCTTGGGACACTAATCCTCAACACCTTTATTTTGGCAAACCCATACTGGTTTAGATGTTTGGCGCTAAAATGTATCCTTCACCGGAAAGTTCTGGAAATCTTGAACCTGTTTTATGCCTCATGAATGGTGTTTGTTATTGCCGAACAGTACGAAGTACAAACAAAGTTCCTACAACAAAGTTTATACATTTTTAAAGTTTATTTGAGTACTTTTTATATGTTTTATTAATTTTGCGAGATTTATAAATTAATAAATCATGATTGCACAAATATTCCTTAATAATATTTTATATTAATTTCAAAAAAAAATCATTTTTTTGACAAGCGTTTTGAAGTTTTGCTACATAGAGTACAAAGTAAAAACAAGTACAAATTTAAAACCATTTTGCGAGGTTAAAAATTAATAAATCATGATTTCATAAATATTCCTTAATAATATTTTATACTAATTTAAAAAAAATTCAACATTTTTTTGACAATGGTTTTGAAGTTTTGCTACATTGTACAAACTACAAAGCTTTAAAAAAATCTAGATGAATATGACCATTGTAGTTGCTTTCTTCTCGGGATATTGCGATCGAACTTTCTTTACCTTAGAAAATGCTTCGTCATTGCTCTATGATCGAGAGCATCATCAAATTTTAAAACTGGCATAATAGGGGAAAAGCATGTATTTCCATCTTGCATTTAATTATGGTTCATAGCACAGAACAGGACATTAAATTTTAGCTTTTGAAAAGTATTTTAATTTTGTAACCCATTAATAGTAAGCTTAATTTTCTTAATTTTTTTTTTTACAAGAAAAAATGTTATCGTTGTTTTTCAATTTTATTCTTTTTATTCATTGAATTTGATTTTTTTTAAGTCGAAAAACACAAGATAGTTTTCCCTTCTAAATTTATATTACCAATTGCAACCCATTCGAAAGGATACTGCATTGAGTTCAATATTCTTGTGCTTCAAGAACGCATTTGACTAAACTGCCCACTTGACTTTGCACAAGACTAAACATATCAACAAACACAGCTTCCCAAGTCAGATGTAGGATATGGCATCATCATAAAAAAGTTCGGCTCTCACCTTGGACCGGTGCGAACCGGATTGGCAGACCCCGGCAAAAATACAGGTTTTTGGGATTTGTTCAGCCGAACCGGTTAAAACTGGAATCGAACACAATTTGTATGAGAGAACGATCGAATGGGAATGCGAATGCAAATGCATTTCTGCATCGTCTGTCTCTAAGGAGCAATTTTTTTTTGGGGGGAATTTGAATGCAAATGAGTGATGCAAATGACGAACTTTCTGGACATTACACTGTGACACACTAAACAAACTCGATGATATAATTTTGAAACATTAGAAGGACATAAAACATGTATTTATTTGTATTTTATTCTGAGACGAGACTAGACAACTGCAATTACGTATCAGACAGGTTTTGTGCAATGGCGCAATTTCATTCAGTTTGCTCAGTCTGGTGAAATCTGGACACGGACTGGTTATTTGTATATTCCTCAGCTAAATTAAGCTTGGAATTCCCCGACGGAATTCAGGTTTGTGTCAAGTTGTGAATTCTGGAGAAACCTGGATTAAGAATGCACTGTTTTCCAGTTTTTTTTTTCTGATAATAATGGATATAAGTATTTGGTTGTTGTCTGCGTATTATTAACAAATATTCTTTAAATTTTATATCAAATTTAGTAGGGGTTACTTGATTCTTGTTATGCCTGTATCGTGCAGTTCTCTCTAGCAAACAAAGTATTTTTTTCAATAATTTTTAATGGCTTTCAAATGTTTGATTTGACTTGTAACTTTCCCTTAGTTACAACCCGCTCAGTCGCACAAAACCCCCCAAGAACACCCAGGGTCGGCTCACTCAGTTAATCTTCATTTGAAAGCAAAGAGGGAAAAGACCACTTCTACGTTTTCATGGCACGTTTATTTGAGAATCTGCCCTAACAACCTACTCCCTATACGCTACCTAACCGGACTTACTTGTGTGGTGTCAGTGTATGGGCCCGCTGATCAGCTACTCTCGGCGTCGCTCGTGGACATCGGGATCTGGTGCATTCCCCGACGCGTGGGTGGTCGGATCTCGTCCACGCTCTGTCCCCCGTCCTCGACCTGGGACCTCTCGTTGCCTGCCGTCTCCTCCTCGTGTTGCCGGACTTATAGCGTTCCGGCGTGGAACACCGTAGCCTTCGCCGCAGTCACGTTCCCGTCCGGAACCTCGTGACACGGCGTCTCTCGTACTCGCTTCCGTACCCGTAGTAGACGATCCGGGACGTTCGATGGACCGTGCGTGGTTGTCGTGCACGTCCAGGCACACTTCGGTGCGGTTCGTGGCGGTGGCTATGTGTAACGGAGCCCACCGATGCTTAGCTCGTGGCTAGCAGGAACACTTGCCAAGGGGCACTCCAGGGTAATTAACGTGCTGGTCGAACACTAGAACTCGCGGGACTTGGCCAGGTTACGGATGGCCGTACGATCGCGCAATCCCTCAGCCGTAGACGGTGGCTTTCGGGCTTCCTCGACCTCGTGGGAGGTTCTTAAATCGCGGTTCCACTCACTGGTGTGGATCTTCGTGAGCGTGTGGACTCCTTCCTGGTGCTCAAGCAAGTGGACGAGTCGATCCCGTCCAGACTCCGAAGAGCCCTCGAAGATCACGCAGAAGTCGAGGTTGCGTTCATCTCTGCGTTTCGTGGGTGTTGATAAGAGTAGCCAAGTTGTCGCTACTGAAAACAATGCCTAATGTGATGTGTGATGCAAATCTCTTGTGCCATTCTATTACTTTTTTTTCTAGCTATTTAAATTCAAAACGACTGTTGTTTGACGAATTGGTGCAGATTTATTATATTTGCAAATGTTGTGCTTATTTTGCGTTTCTTGGTTGAAAAACTACCCTAACTCTAGCTTTTCTAAGTGGTCGACCTCTTGAAATGACCCGAGTGTTCAGGGAAGGTTTATGAGACGATGTGGGCATACCAAGGTGGTTGGTCACACTACCGCACCGCTCGGGGAAAAAAAATATTGTTAGATATTTTTTTTGTTTTTTGAATAAGATTAGAATCAAACAAAATGCCGCAACTGTACCCTTACAATCAATCCGTTCAAACTGTGCATAAGTGAAGAAACGAAATGATCTTCGACTGAAATATTATACTCGCATCAAAAGATGGGAAACAATCATTAACAAACAATAAACATCAAACAATAAATTACACATTAAAATTACAAAAAAAATATGAATTCTTACTGTATTCCGGAATACTTCTACAAATTTAAATTTTTATTAATTAAGCGCGCGGATTCGTTTTGGGTGGTATTATGTTGCACTTGTGAGCACTAACTAGAGTGACACTGCAAACTATAGCCTTACATTTTCAATTCATATCGCAAAATTTACTTTTGTTGCGTATTTGATTCGATCCAGTTTAAGAAAACGAACAATTTTTGCGCAGATACGAAGTCGTAATGTATCGATTTTTACTTTAAAAGACTGGCCAAGATCAGTTAAATAGGGTTGACTTCGTACGTGGATTCTTAAACAGAAGGGAATCAAATTTGGTGTATTTGTACTTAATTTGGTGGTGTATAAATAAGAAACAGTTTAAAATTGCTCCTCCTTCAATGGATTCAACGTTCACAAGCGTCCTTGTGACGAAGTTAAAATAATACAGCATAAAAACATAAATACTGGTGCTTCAAAAGCTACCCACAAACATTTTCTGTAACAAAAACTCAGAGATAAATAAATAAATTCATTTTGTCCGCCCACAACTCGCTATTCCATGACCAAAAGAACTGTTTACGATCAAGAACAATGCGATTAAAAGACACAAAAGAAAATAAATATATCACAGAAGAGTATAAAAATTGTAAAGCTTTACTGTTTTGTTTTGGTACCCTTTAACAATAGGCAAACTGACCTTCAATTATTCCATCTCCAATCGTTATCCATATTCCTCTCCTTTTCTTGTTCATCATCCCGGGATACCATTCTATGATAAGAACGGCTGGGTCGAAACAATAGCTGAAACGGTGTGAGGAACCGACTTTCTACATGCTGATAACAGAAATCGGCTCTCAACTTTCCCATCACAAATCGTTTACACCAACGTTCTATCACTTCTAGCATAAAACATGCAAAAAATTATGCTTTTAAATCGCCAGCGGAAAAGACACCAAGACTTTTCCCTGCGTCATCACCAACTTCATACGCACAAGAACCTTTCTTCGCGAGAATCACCACCGGTTCGTACACTTCTCCAAGCTTCGCGTTAAAGTGGTCGCCGGCGGAAGACTGACGGAACGTACGTTTGTACACTTTCTGCCCGACGTCAAAGGTCGGGGCGTAACGTTTGTGCCTCAAATCGTAACGTCTCTTCGTCTCTTCGTGCGCCTTTCGTAGATGGTCAACAACTCTCTGGTGAACCGATCTACTGACGATCTGCATCCGCTCCATCCTCTCTTCATCACTCAATTCCAGTGAGGATTGGAGTCGATGCTCGGAGCCCTTGGTAACGATCTCATGCCCGAAGATCACCCTGTACGGGGTGTACTTGGTAGTCGCGTGAACGGTGTTGTTCAGCACAAATTCCACCTCGGAGATTCGCGTATCCCAAAGTCTCTGATTCTCCCTAACATAACTTCTAATCATTGCATTTATCGTCCTGTTCAGTCTTTCCGTGGGGTTCGCTTGACTACGGTGTCTTGCGCTAGCCCAATGTTGTATTTCATATTTGTTCAATAGTTGTTGAAATTCTTTAGATTGGAATGTTGTTGCGTTATCTGATATCAGGTACTGAGGTACAGATAAACGACGGAACCAGAACTGTTCTAGAATCTCACAAACACTACTTGCACAGATCTTCCGGACAGGGACCAACAGACAGTACTTAGAGAACACGTCCATCAGGACGAGCAGATGTGCATTGCCCTTGGCACTCCTCGGAAGAGATTGTATGTAGTCGATTGTTAGAATCTGAAATGGTTTGGTTGTAATCCGTTGATTGCCCATTTCTGGGACAACCGAAATTGTTGAATGTTTTATTCTCTTACAAGTTTCACAGTTCATTACATATTTCTTAATTTCAGCTGCCATTCGTGGCCAATAAAACCTTTCTTTAATTTTCGCAACAGTCTTTTCGTAGCCAACATGGAATGCTTCATCATGTTCTTTGACTAAAATGTCTGCTCTTTTAGAAGTCGGTACACATTGCTTCCAGTCAAACGCGTAATCTAATACATCGGACTGTGAAGAAACTAGTTTGTAAAGGACATTATTTTCTATTTTGAAGTCAATATAATTTTCAGGATCTCGTTTTACAGAAGCGTAAAGTTTAGAATACCAATCGCTACCATCGTCAATCTCCGCGATTTCTAAAGATCGGGAGAGAGCGTCTGGAACAACGTTTTCTTTTCCCTTTCGGTGTTTTATGATCATATGATATTGTTGTAAAATTATGCTCCAACGTGACAACCTTGAAGAAGTCTTCCATTTGGAGCGCATAATGAATGTTAAAGCTGACGAGTCGGTCACTAGTGTAAATTTACTCCCCTCGATATAACATCGAAACTTTTCTATACACCTCAGAGCTGCTAATCCCTCCTTTTCCGCGGCGTGATAGTTAAGTTCCGCGCCTTTTAACTTTTCTGAATGATACGCTATGACCTTCTCCTCTCCGTTCTGAACTTGAGTAAGCACCCCCGCAATTGCGTGATCGCTTGCATCGGTTTGCACCGTAAAAGGTAATTTGAAATCAGGGTTTGACATTACAGGAGCGCTAATCAATTTCTCCTTAATGGTCCGGAATGCCAGATCAGCCTCAGCAGTCCACTCAACCTTTTTAGGTTTGTTTTTGAGTAGATCTGTGAGTGGCGATGTCAATTCGCTGAAATTATTGATAAATCGTCGATAATAGTTCGCCATACCGAGAAATCTGCGCAACGCACGAACAGACTTAGGGACCTCATACACAACAATCGCGTGAACGCGATCAGGATTGGGCCTAAGACCGTCTTTTGATAAAATGTAACCTAAGTAGGGCAATTCCGGGACACAAAATTTGGATTTTTGTAAATTGATTCTCAAATCAGCTTCATTCAACCTTCTAGCTAACTCTTTCAAATGTTCAACGTGTTCTTCAAACGTGTGACTTGCGACAACTATGTCATCCAAGTACACAAATATATTTGGCTCAAGCACACCGAATCCTAGCACTTTGTCCATCAATTTGCTCAAACTGGCTGGACTGTTTGCTAACCCGAACGGTAGTTTCTTAAAATGAAACAATCCACGTCCAGGTATGGAAAATGCTGTAAATGGCCTAGATTCGGGGCTAAGCGGTATTTGGAGAAAGGCTTGACTAAGATCAATGGTGGTAAGATATTTGCAAGAACCAAGTCTGCTTAAAATGCGATTTTGATGCGGAAGCGGATAAGCGTCACGCTTAGTGCGCTCATTCAGCTTTCTCGCGTCGAGACAGAGGCGTACAGCATCGCTGTCTCTTTTTGAAACAGGTACTACTGGTTGAGACCATTCTGAAGTAGACGGTTCTACAATATCATCCCTAATCATATTATCTAAAGCAATTCCTATTTTTCGTTGAACTTCGGGACTCCATGGGTATGGGTTTTGTCTAATTGGTGGTTTGTCACGGTATTCGTCACTAAGTTCAATAGTGTGAGTTAACAACTTTGTACAGCCGATATCACCAGGCTTTGGTACCAGAAATAAAGATTTAATTTGTTCTAACTCGGCTTGTTGTTTGGGAGTCAACAGAACTTCATCATCGATCTGCTCCTCAGAGTCATCAATTGTTTCGATAAACGACTCTCGGAGAGAAGGATAGATACCGAATTGGTCCCAAAACGACATTCCAAGATAGCACTGTCGCTTGAGAGAGGGCGCGACTACAAAAGAGACGATCTTTGTAGTTCCGTTAAAAGAAACTGGAATATCAATCTCTCCTGCAACTTCTACTGGATGACCTTCGGCAGTAATCAAAGACATGTCCGACGGTGAACAGTTCAAATTCAAATTCGTGACGAGTTTATGTGAATTTTTCCCTAAAATGTTTCTATTTGCCCCGCTGTCTAAAAGTGCAGTTATTTGGATTCCTAGCAAGTCGATTCGCACAAATGGCCTGTTATCACCATGTGGGTGGAGAAAAATTGTGTTGACCTCCCCATCATCGTTAGATTCAGCCTCCACGTGCGCGTAACCGAGCTGCGTAAGAATACTTTTGGTGGAATTTTCTTCAAGAGGGCTTTCAGGTAATTCCTTTCGACTACTCTGCCTCATTGAGCAGCCTTCTCTGAGTTTTTTGTTGGACAAAAAGGACAATCACATTTTAAAAATCCAGGAAAACCACACTCTTCACAAAATATTTGCTTTTCCTGTTTACATTGATAAAAGTTGTGCCCAAAATTATGGCAATTAAAACAAGTACCTTTACGTAACGGGACATAAGACTTTAAAATCTTTTCCAAAGTATTTAGATTTGTACTAGGCCCTGGATCAGGTTGACTAGTTTTTTGCAATGGCTTCCGCTCGGGCTCTTTTTGCAACGAATTTTCTGGTTTAGTTGGTGGATTCTGCTTATTCTGACCATTTCTGTAATTTGGATTTGGACGATTTGTGTTTCTAAACTCTCTCGAGAAATTCTCTCCCTTATTCCATGGACGATTATTGTTTTGATAATTTCCAGCATTGTTCATCGGGTTTGGGTTTCTTCTCTCTGTTTTGATTTCGTTTATCTGCCTATCATTTGTTCGTGTTCCTCGGGGACTGTCTTTTTCACCCTTAGTGTACCATTGCCAGTTGATGGCGTCAAAGTTTTTCCCAAATTCCTTCATAGCTGGGAGAGTTTTAACGTTTGCAGCTAGCATAGCGCTTTTGTACTCGCTTCGAGCATTACGAAAAATAATTTTAAACTTTCTGTCCTCCTCCATCGGACTAGACAAATTTCTAAAGAGTCGAATCATATCAAAATAATAATCTTGAAACTTTTCCCTCGCAGCTTGCTTACGCAAATGCAACTGCCGTTCATAAAAATAATCAAGATCAGGTGGAAGAAATTCTAGTTTCAACTCACTGACAACATTTTCCCAAGTTTCTAACTCATTATTTGCATTAATTTCCATAAACCATGACCTAGCTTTCCCTTCAAACAAGTGATGAGCTGAATTTAGTGCGTCCATCCCGGGAATTCCCGGGACAAAAATCCCGGGATTTTTCCAAAACCGGGAATTCCCGAATCCCGGGATTTTCCATAATTTGTCCCGGGAATTCCCGAAATTGAAAAAAATAATCATATTTTGGTCTGGAAATTCAGATTTGGTTGTGGAAATAGTAGAACAGTTGAATACTTAGTAATCGATAAAATGCATTAAAATTTGTATTCGGCAAATATCAGCATTTATTTGGCTTATTAGGGAAAATTATTATAATTTTAGTTAACAGGTCCGCAAAATGCCTAGCGCTTTAAATGGATATATTTACGTATATTTACGATTTTAAATTTGAAAAAAATAATCTCATGTCTCATCTAAGCAAAAAATAATTGCAAAAATATTTTGGATGACTTCGGTTAAAACAGGAACAGAACAAAACAATTAGTACACCGACTTCCAAATGTATTGCTCTAAAATCTCCTGTACCTATTCAGACTTTAGACCCGATTTTCCCCCAGTTGGTGGTAGTAACTTGAAATTATTTTGTGAAATATGTTTTATATAAAACAATGTATTCAAAACTAATCTAAAAATTTACATTGATTAGTCTAATTTTATTTGTTGTCGTTTTTTTGTTATTTATACATATAAAAGAAACTCTTTAAGCTGAGTGATGTCATATAAAAAAAATTAAAAAGAAATATTTTCATAAAGACTAACTTATGTAATTTGAATCGCAAATAAAAAAAAATCAAATTGGAATTAAAAATTGTAATTGATTTAAAATCCAAAACACCACAAAGAACAAAATTGATTTTTATCAATTTTTTATTTCTTTTAGGCTATTTAAAAACTTGTTTATGTTGAAGTGTAGATTATCACCAATTAATATTATTAAGCTCATTCTATGATTTTAAGCATGAAAACATAACAAATATAATTAAAATATAGATTTTATTACTGATACAAAAATTTCCCGGGATCCCGGGAATTCCCGGGATTTCAAAAATATTTTTCCCGTTTCCCGGGAAATTCAAAACCCGGGAAAATTGGACGCCCTAGCTGAATTGTACAATTCTTGTTTGTTAAAACCTTCGGATCTTGCATTAAATTCTACTTCTTTCAAAAAATCGTGCAGGCGACGACCTCCATCAGAGCCATCGTACCTGATTTTCCACTTGTGCACAGGAAACCTTTTTCCAGTCACTTCTCCTGCCGATCCCTTATGGCTTGAAGAACTCGGTTTTGGTTGTTTATGAAATTTTTTATTATCTTTGACATTTCCGTTTGAATTTTTGTTGCTATGTTCACCTGAATTTTCATCTTTGACCAGCCAATCCAAAAAATCTTTGTAACTAAATTTTGGTTTTGATGGAACTTCCAACTTAGGTTTATTCTGATTGTTAAATTGGGTGCTATTTTTCAAGACATCCTCTGGTTTGGAATTTTCAATTTCTAATTTGTGTATTCTCTCTAATAATTGATCAACTATAGTTCTAAGCTCACCGTTAATTTCTCGCAACTTATTTAATTCGTTTTGTTGTTCATTCCTTTTTCCCGCATCTCCCTCTTCTTCGATGTTTCCTTCCTCTTCTACTTCATCTCCTTCCTTTTCATCTTCTTCCTCTACTTCTTCCTGTTCAGTTCCCACTCCCGAATATATTGAATTTGATTTGGACGGAATAGGGGTTACGTTACCATTGTTCTGAGTAGTGATCTCAGTTGGAGTCTTATCTTTGTCGAGTTCATCTCGCGCTTGGCGTATGCTAGAATTGATAATTTCTGCTTCTGCCGCTCGTATCTCCTCAAACGGTGAAGTCGGTGAAAAATAATTTGTTAATAGTTTAGCGCAAACTCCTACCATTTCCTTAATCGTATTAATATCAGCGTCCTCCGTAGTGTGAACTTTAGCTCGAAGCATGCGGATAAATAAATGAAGTAATCGTGTTTTGAATTTTTGATCTGGGACACTTTTAGCTGTTCTGTTTTCTAAAATATTTTTGATCTCCTGAATTTTATCATCACATAATTCCAGTTCATCGATCAATAAATCCCATCCTTTTTCGTACTCAAATGTTAAGACTTTGGACTCTCTTTCTTCTTTTAATTGTCCTCTTAATCTTCTCTCTAAAGCTGATCGAGACTCCGAACCAAACTCAATATTGCGAATGGTCAGCTCGTTGTTCAGCTCGTCTTCCAACAAATGAGCAGTGTTCATATCAAAATATTGACGAATAAATTGATCCATTTTGGATAGAAAAAAACACACTTAAACAGTTTAAAATAATAAATAAAATAAATAGAATAAAATACAGCTCATGCAAATTGATTCACACCTTAAAATGTACAAATGGACACCAAATTTAATAAATTAATTGAGACAAACGATTTCGCGACAAATTATAACCAATAAATATTTTTACATGCGGTTTTCGATCGAATCACGCCAAAATTGCAAGTTATTGAGCGATTAATTTACTTTTGAACAATCATTGCCACCCAAATTAAGTGGTTTATAATATCAGTTGAAGAATTCACTTCAGAACTACAATTATCTACATTAAATTGAACAGTTTAAAAGCAAGTGGGTTTACCAGAAACACCGACGCCAATCCGAAGACCGATTTTGCCGATTCAAACCAGATTCTCCCCCCTCGTTAACCTCCAAAATAAAGGGAATAATTGAAATTATTAACTTTTTTTTGTTGGTCGCCAATATGTAACTTTCCCTTTGTTACAACCCGCTCAGTCGCACAAAACCCCCCAAGAACACCCAGGGTCGGCTCACTCAGTTAATCTTCATTTGAAAGCAAAGAGGGAAAAGACCACTTCTACGTTTTCATGGCACGTTTATTTGAGAATCTGCCCTAACAACCTACTCCCTATACGCTACCTAACCGGACTTACTTGTGTGGTGTCAGTGTATGGGCCCGCTGATCAGCTACTCTCGGCGTCGCTCGTGGACATCGGGATCTGGTGCATCCCCCGACGCGTGGGTGGTCGGATCTCGTCCACGCTCTGTCCCCCGTCCTCGACCTGGGACCTCTCGTTGCCTGCCGTCTCCTCCTCGTGTTGCCGGACTTATAGCGTTCCGGCGTGGAACACCGTAGCCTTCGCCGCAGTCACGTTCCCGTCCGGAACCTCGTGACACGGCGTCTCTCGTACTCGCTTCCGTACCCGTAGTAGACGATCCGGGACGTTCGATGGACCGTGCGTGGTTGTCGTGCACGTCCAGGCACACTTCGGTGCGGTTCGTGGCGGTGGCTATGTGTAACGGAGCCCACCGATGCTTAGCTCGTGGCTAGCAGGAACACTTGCCAAGGGGCACTCCAGGGTAATTAACGTGCTGGTCGAACACTAGAACTCGCGGGACTTGGCCAGGTTACGGATGGCCGTACGATCGCGCAATCCCTCAGCCGTAGACGGTGGCTTTCGGGCTTCCTCGACCTCGTGGGAGGTTCTTAAATCGCGGTTCCACTCACTGGTGTGGATCTTCGTGAGCGTGTGGACTCCTTCCTGGTGCTCAAGCAAGTGGACGAGTCGATCCCGTCCAGACTCCGAAGAGCCCTCGAAGATCACGCAGAAGTCGAGGTTGCGTTCATCTCTGCGTTTCGTGGGTGTTGATAAGAGTAGCCAAGTTGTCGCTACTGAAAACAATGCCTAATGTGATGTGTGATGCAAATCTCTTGTGCCATTCTATTACTTTTTTTTCTAGCTATTTAAATTCAAAACGACTGTTGTTTGACGAATTGGTGCAGATTTATTATATTTGCAAATGTTGTGCTTATTTTGCGTTTCTTGGTTGAAAAACTACCCTAACTCTAGCTTTTCTAAGTGGTCGACCTCTTGAAATGACCCGAGTGTTCAGGGAAGGTTTATGAGACGATGTGGGCATACCAAGGTGGTTGGTCACAGACTTGTTGACAGGAAATGCAGAAAACAAAATTAAAGTTCGATCAAATTGTAGATTCTCTAAGGCAGACCCGTAGCCAGGGGGTGGCTTCCGGTTCCGGGCTCCAAAAATTCAAAATGGCGGTCATTATGGCGGCTTTGAACTGTTGAGCATAATAATTTGGTAACGAAACAGACCACTCAAAGTTGACTAATTTGAAGTCGCTTATATCGAACTTGCATCGACCCTATATCATCACCAAAAATAACAATACTGCAAAGTTCATTACAGAACTTGTTTAAGGGATGAAAAGTTCAACTTTTGATACAATTGCTGAAAAGTTGAACATTTCATCACTTAAATAATAAGCAAGAGACGAATGCACACTTGTGTAAAATCTCTTTAATAAAAACAAAAAAAATAATCATTCAAATAAGTGCATAATAGTAGTTTATGCAACAAGTTGCAAAAAGAGGATTTTTTCAGCACGAGTCGTACATTTATCCAACGAGGTTCACCGAGTTGGATAAATACGAAGAGTGCTGAAAAAATCAAGTTTTGCAACGAGTTCCATACAACATTTTTTGCAATTCCGAAAAACACCCATTAAGTGAAATTTTAAGTTAAATTTTCATGTATTTTGTCAATAAATTGTTTAAATCAAAAAAATGTTGAAAAGTGTTACTTTTCCAAACAAGTGCTGAAAAGTTCAACTTTTCAGCACCCATTTCAGTGCTGAAAAGTAGAACTTTTCAGCATTTATTTTGAAAAGTGTTGCAATTCGATTCTGTTATTTTTGGTACAGAAAAGTAGACTATTTCGTCGTTCAAGAATGACAGGAAAAGTAAGTAGTTTCACGATGGAATTGCAAAAAAGTCATTTTTGCAATTCCGTCGTGAAACTACTTACTTTTCCTGTCATTCTTGAAAGACGAAATAGCCTACTTTTCTGTACCAAAAGTAACAGAATCGAATAGCAACACTTTTCAAAATAAATGCTGAAAAGTTCTACTTTTCAGCACTGAAATGGGTGCTGAAAAGTTGAACTTTTCAGCACTTGTTTCGAAAAGTAACACTTTTCAACATTTTTTTGATTTAAGCGATTTATTGACAAAATACATGAAAATTCGACTTAAAATTTCACTCAATGGGTGTTTTTCGAAATTGCAAAAAATGTTGTATGGAACTCGTTGCAAAACTTGATTTTTTCAGCACTCGTCGTATTTATCCAACTCGGTGAACCTCGTTGGATAAATGTACGACTCGTGCTGAAAAAATCCTCTTTTTGCAACTTGTTGCATAAACTACTATTTCAGCATAGTTATTTTTAGTGATGATAATTCAAAATGTGTTTATACGTGCACACTGCACGTACACAGCAAAAAAAATGTAAATTTGGAAGGTGTAATTTTAGAAGGCTGAATATTGCCTCGTTTATGATGTAATTTTACCTCAATTTAGACTGAAAATGCGATATTACACCAGAAAAGTGGTAGAATTACACATTTTCAGAGGTAAACTTACACATTTTTTCTGATATAAAAGATGTACCCCTTTCCAGATGTAATATTACCGTGAATTTTTTTTCTGTGTACTTATCTATCAACCTTGATTACCATGCGCCAACTGTCATCAAAGATGGCCGTGCTGCACGACATGTGCATCCGGCAGCGTGGTTTGTTTATCTGTGCAAAAGTATTCAACTGTTTTTGGGTACAGACTTCAAGATGGACGATAAAGCAAAGTGGTTGGCCAGGGAACACCGTCGAATTATGGGTAAGATCAATTGAGAAACACGTGGCTGCCGCACGTGAAAACTAACACCTTTGATGCCATTTAGAGGAGTACAAGCACCAAAAGACCAAACATGAGGAGTTGCGCCGGAGAATCCGGGACGTTACCGGAAGTCTCAACAACCGAACCAGTCAGCTCCAAGTGCTGAAGAAGAGATGTGAGGTTTGTCGAGATGATAATTTTGTTTATTTTTTGAGACATTGAAATTTGAATAACTTTAGGAGGTCAAACTACATTTAACTGACGCCATGGCCGACGACAAAACAATTACGGCTTTTCACGAGCTTGAGAGGTCTCGTTACGCGAAACTTCGGCAAGCAGTTGAAGAGCACAAGGCGGCGGTTACACGTGCTGGTGAGGTTATGTTCTGTGACCTAATTCCTAAACATTTAATTTCTTTTGATATTCAGTGGAACAAAAGCAAACGAGCGTCGTTAAAGCGGTCGAAATCTCGCCCTCGTACGTGCGCTGCTCCCGGGAGTGTGAGTTGGACGAGAAGGAGCGTCAATTGGCCGACCAGAGGCGCAAGCTGGCAAAGCGCGAGCAAGCCATCGTCATCCGGAAGAACCACAACGCGGCTCGCATCGTTCGGCTCCGGAAGTTGCTGCAGTCAAACGAGGAAAAGCGTGCCCTGTACAAGGAACAGCTGGCGGCGCTGCGCTCCAAAGCTA
Organism: Culex pipiens pallens; assembly: GCF_016801865.2. NCBI lineage: Eukaryota > Metazoa > Arthropoda > Insecta > Diptera > Culicidae > Culex > Culex pipiens. The sequence continues at coordinate 129,670,692 of NC_068939.1, forward strand.
GCCGGCGCTACTAGGTTGGCCGGGGCTGCTGCTTGAACAGCCGCCAGGCGAAGAAGTACAGGAACTCGGTGAACGTGATCAGGCTGCACCCGAGGAAGAACCCGCCGAGGCCACCGATGTAGACTGAAATTGTTAGTAAATGAGTTAATTTGAAATTGCATTTTGTTTTATTTTACCGAAAACATCCGAAAGTCCAAAGATCATGTCACGATTCAGTTGCATTTTTGGGTAGTCTGTTAACCCCCACTGCAGATTTGCCCCAAGGAACCATTCGCGGGATCTCTGAAAAATTGTTTTTTATAATTAATTGTTTGAGGTTTTTCCCGAATACTCACGTAAGCTTGTATGAAATAATTGGAATCGTCGCAGTTTGGAACACAGTTGCATTCGGTGTTGCCCTTTATCCCTCGAAGAGCTATTAGTTCCTCTAAATTTAAAATGTTTACGTACTTAAATCAACAAACAATCGCAAATCTTACCCGCATTTTGACCCAGACATTGATACCCGCTCAAGTCACAAATCCGGTACTTGAGCGACTTCTTTCCAGCGTTTCTGTAAAAATGTGGCACACAACCACAAAATCTGACCGCCAGCTTCATCCGGCACTCGATCCGGCACAGGTTGTAGCTGTAGACCGGACTGAACTGCAGAATGTCCGCCTCGTGCGTGAAGCGACACTTGCGCTGTGAAATGGACAGTCTGAAATATCAGATTAATTTTAGGTTAGGGAAATCACGCTACTAGTTCGGCCCGTACTCCCTAGCATTCGGCGATGTGATGATCTCCAGCGCCAGCAGTTCAACCGTGGTGTAGAAAGCTTCCAGAAACGAGTATCGGCGCTTGCTGATCTCCGGCACTTCCATAAACCCGTGAAAGAACACCTCGTACGAGCTCTCCAGCTTGATCAGCTGACCGTACACCTCACCGTCCAGTGGGTGCACGACTACCGGTTCCGGTGGTGGTACCAAATCCCACCGGTTGTTCCTCCAATACTCGTACGAGCTGTACGCCGCAACCTTGGAGTTGACGGACACGCACGATCCCAGCTCGGTTATGGTGGGCTGCAATTGCAGCAACAACGTGGTTCCGCTACTACTCATCGGCTGAAACGGCCACGACAGATTCTGAATCAGCTCCAGGTAGTCTTCGCTTGGAATGCCATACGTTTTGTGCACCGGTAGTTCCATAAAAGTATCATAGCTAGCGTTCGCCAACTTGACGATGAACTCCTTGAAATCATCCGAATCTCCCTCATTCGCAAACTTTTCCGGATGTTCGCCAATGTACCGGTCAACCTTGTCCTGGTCGATCCGATGGTGCGTGCACACGGTCAAGCTCGGAAAGCTCGTGTTCCAAAAGTACATGTTACGATCCATCGATATGACCACCGGTGAGGTTTGGTACCGGTCCCAGATACGCTGAGCCAACGCAACACTTCCAAAGATTCCCACAAATATGAAAGTAATCCAGACCATCCGTTCGACGATGTGGACGCCCATGCGGACCAGATGGCGCAAGCCGTGGGCCGAGGTGGTTTCGAACAGATTGATGATAAACCATTGCAGGTGCTCGAGCAGATTCATGACGGTTTAGCTTGGATCTTTAGACGACACTACCCTGCAGGCTCATTGATGGTTAGTTTTATAGTGAGCCGTAGATTACGTTGTAATTATTTCCCGTGTCCAAATAAAGATTACAGGATAGAAGTTGGGGCAATTACCCGTTATCTTAACATCTATCAAACATGCTCAGCAGCTTACTATTGGAATTTGTTTTTGATACTCATAATTGTAACAATCATCTGTTTCCAATCAATTAAGGATGGAAATTTTGTGCGATATGACTTCCATGCTGAACGTGATGAAGCTTATAATAAAACCATATGAAATCAGTACCAACACAGGGAAAAGGTCATTGAAATATAGAAAACTGCTTTGTTTCCCAAACTCTCGCCCATAAATCGTACCTTGTGGTTCTTCCTTGAAAAGTGAATTCCAAAAGTTGAAAATTCCACTTTCTATAAACACGTTTATCGTATAGGCAAAAACTTCCAATAGCTCACTTCGGGACGCAAGTTTGTACGCAACAGGTAATAACCCAAGGGACTGCTCCATGATTTTGTAGCGGTACAGTTTGTTAGCTGGATCGTAATAACGTGGTAGCAATTTTAACTCGCTTAAACTTTTCTCAGCAATATATGCATGGACAAAGTCCATTCTGTACAAACTTTCATTACTTTTCACGAGCAATCCATTCAACTCCTCTAGTTCTGTGGCGAACAGAGTAACTAAGTGATCATACTTCACTTTAAATCCATGCTTGATCAAATCTGGGATTGTCATAATCTCTTGTGTAGCGGGTCTACTAATCATGCAAGATAGTATTTTAGTCTCATATGCTCTGGAGATGAAAAACATGACAACAATCAATGAAAACAGCACTAGTTTCTCTACAATTCCTGCTCTGTTAAGGTTGTACCGTTCATATCCACAGACTACCAATAGAATCGGTTCGTTCTGGAATATCAGAGGCATTTTAATCTTCACTAGTTCTACCATAACAATCACCAGCAACAGTGCAACCCAGACCGTCCACTGAAAAGGAATCGTGAACAGCTGCGCTGTGCTAATTGGAGATCTCGGAGCTAGGATAACGAAATTGGTCGTCATTGGAGTCAGCATGAAACTGAAGAACATATTATCGACCATTCGAATTGAATAAACCCACGGTTCAAAATCGATTTTTCGACTTATCAAGTGACGTACAAAACAAGCATTTGTGTCGTCGTTAACAATTGTGGAATTGCAATTGTGCGATATCTCACGCACTGTTGTGTTCAAAAATGTGGCAGTTTCCGCTAGCCATCTCAACGACGGTTTGTCTGGGGTCATGGGAATTCTGGTGGAATACGTAATAGTCCTTTGAACGTTGCGTTTAGCTGACCTTTTATTAAAACTCCAAGGTTCCGGAAAATTCTTCAGCACAACTCTGTTCACGATTATCCAATCATTCTTTTCGTCTAGAAACACTGCATTATAGTATGACATATGTTTACAGAGGAACGCCAATTCAGCATAATCATGACTTTTGGTGTTAATCAGTAGCATTATTCTAGTGCTTGGTTTGAACAACCGCAACGTATGAAAAACTTGTTCAAGACGAGCTGAGGCAAGCTCACCTTGTATCAGAAGCAGTGACGGCTGCACTGGCCACCGAGTAATGTCAACGGCAGCGGTGCCGGAAATGATAAATTTTGTAGTGAATGCAAGCCGAGGATCTTCAAGGACCTTTCCGAGAAGGTTATCGAACGGATTTTTAAGCGACGTGCCATAGAAAACCATTCTTGGAACTTCAGGTTCATTTTCCACTAGGTGGGTAATAACTTGCACTATATAGTCGACAGTGTCCTGTTTAGCTGAGGCTAATCCTGTTGAACAAAACAGCAACACAAATGATAATACAATCCATCCTATTGAGGCCATATTTGGAACAACACTAGCTAAAAAGTAAACTTTATGTGTTGACATCATGCAGTTAAATGATAGAGATCCATGTTGGGTACATTTGAGAAACACTTTAGGGTGCATTAGAGCACTAAAGATCCTAACGATAGGAACTAGTAAGTATATAGAAAAATAAATTCATGCCTATCAGCCAGCATGTATGGTTTTTATATAAACTCTTCATTTTGAAGATCAGTGCTTGTGATTGTTTGCAATAGGCAACTTGGGCTTAGACAATCATCACGTCTCATGGCGAAATCTAGCCTGGAATTTGCTTAAATCGCCGTCTCTTAGCGAAGCGTGACATCTTCAAATTTAACTTTTAAACTCAAAAATTATAAATCTCATGGAAGTGGCGTGTTTGTGTTTTTTTTTTCAGAAAGACTATTCAATTTCTCACAAGATTGTCTTATGATAAGATGCAACGGCTTTGAGTTACAGTTGGGTCATTCCATCTGAAGCGGAACAGCATTTGAAAATTACCCTCTCCGATCCTGCGCAAATTTGGCAGGGCTGTTGATACTATCAAAACATGCAAGAATCCCGAATTTCATCCAAATCGGACCACCCCCTCCATTTTTGTACCTCCCCAAAAAATCGACTTTTTGGCGATTTTTGACCAAACCTCCTAGTTTCAAATGACGATAACTCAGGAAACACAAATCTTAGAGGGTCGGTCTTAGATTCAATTTTGAAGGAAATTGGACGTAGAATCCATTTCCGTGATCAATATGTCGATTAATTTATTTATTCTACCTGTATTGCGCAATTGAAAACTTGAAACGGCCGTATCTCAAAACACCCCAACTTATTTTTTTTATTTTACCTCACTATCGTGTTCCCCGGCCAATTTTACATAAGAATCACTTATCGACAGAAATGAATATGAATCGTTCCAGAGATATCGAATTTTAAAGTTTTGTGTTTTCGAGATTACCTACATCAGCTTCATTCGCCGGCCGATCAATAACTGCTACCTGGTCAATTATTGAAATAATATTTCATCATAAATAATCTTTACCAAATTGGGCAAAAATTAACTGTATAACACTGTAAGAAACTGAAGTTTAATCGCAAATAATCGCGAAATATCTGTGCTAATCCACAGGACAGAGCAATAACGACACACAGTAAAGGGCAGAATTGGATTCCGACGAAGCGAGCAGGAAAATGCAATTAATCTTGTTAGTAACACTGAACAATAAGTGCACGATGCATTATTGAGTTAAAAATATGAATTAAAATGAATAAAATTTGTTGATACGTTGTACCCTAGTGAAGGACGATCACAAGGAGTAGGAAAAGGATTTCTGGAAAGTAGAAAATTGAAAAATGTAAGCAAATCACAAAGTTTGATCTGCTTCAAAGCGGCTAATTCCCCAAATTTAGTTGCGATGATTTCGACACCGTCCGAACAACAGTGTTTTTTTTTCTTCTATCACGGCTGCTGTCCTCACGTATGAAGATTTTTTAAATTAAATGTATGTAAATGAGCTGGCTAACAATATAAAAATAGATTTAATATGATCAATCTTTTAAACCATAAATCAGATTTGCCAAATTATGGTAAAGTGTCAATAGTAAACTATAATAATGATAATAATAATAATAAAGCAGGTTTTGGGGTTTTTGCTGAATGGCACTATTTTGCTACCGCCCATGATAAAGGCCCTAGTCATGGCCTCGGAGGTACTCTGAAACGGTTAGCAACACGTAAAAAACGGTGCATTCAAAATAACCCAATAAATATTCCTTTCACTAAAATAGATTGATCAAAGTAGGTATCAGCCATTTGAATAAATATTTGCGTAATTTTTTTAAAATTTAAATTAAATTATTCATCTCCCAGAACACCAGGTAGCAGTTATTGATCGGCCCGCCTGTGTGCTTCTAGCAGATGCGGCGAATGGAGCTGATGTAGGTAATCTCGAAAATACAAAACTTTAAAATTCGATATCTCTGGAACGAATCATATTCATTTCTGTCGATAAGTGATTCTTATGTAAAATTGGCCGGGGAACACGATAGTGAGATCAAATAAAAAAAAGGTGCAGGTGGTTATGTTACACATGACCAGTATGACAAAGAACTTTGCAAGATGATTGTTGAAATTTTCGATAAGAATGTCCGGTCCAAATTTCCCCATGATTCCCGTATAATTACATAAGACAACTCTTGTGTGAATAGTTTTAAGACATAATATCAACGTCCTATCGAACTAAGGGGACGGAAATTGCAAATGGAGCTGCAATAGAAATCAAGGTGAAATCAATCGACTTTCCCTCACCACTCGAAAGTTATCAAGATGCGGAAATGTGTTTGCAAGGCTGTTGCAAGCAATTGGCGGCAGCAAAGTAAATTTCAACAGCAAACATTAAAACTGCCCTTTCAAGGGCTCTAATTGAATTTGAAATAGTTATTCTATATTTCCAGAAACAGAATTTCGCCGCGGCACAATAAAAAGGCAATCGCAGTAATCGATTTATTACTTCCTGCGTAAAATAAGCGATTTATTTTAACTGCGTAACTTCAGATAATGGTCAGATGCATGTGCAGTATCAAAAACCATAAAGTTTGATACCCATATTGCCTCAACTCTTATGGTTCGGGAAATGTCCCCCCACCGGAACATCCCCGGGGCCTCCGGATTGTGGTCACTACTGCTGAAATGTCAAATTTTATGTCCAGTATCAAAAACCATAAAGTTTGATACCCATATTGCCAAGCATATTGCCCTAACTCTTATGGTTCGGCAAATGTCCCCTCATCGGAACATCCGCGGGGCCTCCGGCCACTCCGGATTGTGGCCAATACTTCCGAAATTTCAAATTTCATGTCCAGTATCAAAAACCATAAAGTTTGATACCCATATTGCCCCAACTCTTTTGGTTCGGGAAATGTCCCCCTTCGGAACATCCGCGGGGCCTCCGGCCACTCCGGATTGCGGTCACGACTGCCGAAATGTTAAATTTCATGTCCAGTATCAAAAACCATAAACTTTATCGCAACCACAACCAACTTGACCCAAAGGGAACTGGTTCTCGATCAACACGGAGACCCCTTCTTGATGCCGTTAACCGGAGCCTTCCGGGATCAGCAGCTTGACCACATCGGTCCCTAACGTTCTTCCTTGATGGCCTGCAGCGACAATCCGTCCCGTTCCTGCGACGGCCCGAGCCATTTCGGCGACCTCTCCACGTCGTTGACCGGGGGAAATTTCTGCTGTCCCTTCTGATTCTGCAACTGCCACTCGATGTTGACTCCTCGGCTGTCAGAAAATTATGAGCTTGAGTGGAGATGATTTTAGATACATCAATCTCACGTCTCTCGGAGAGGATGATCGGGAAAGGTTTGTTCAACCAATCAGCGTGAAGGAAAAGGAGGGGAAGTCTGCGAAGAGGGGAAATCGCCACGTAACGATTTCGCTCCGCAAAAATTGGGTTCCGATCTTTTTATTCATTCTCTTTACACATACTACACACCACCTAGAGCACCAAACAGTGCGTTGCAAGCAGGGCTCTAAAAGGGATCGATCACTGATAGTGATCGCACGATATTTGACACAGCTAGCCTATCAGCTGTCATTTTCCATTTGATCGTTGATAGAGAACTCAGAACGCCTATCATGAATTCAGTGCTAAGTGATCGCTCAAAAGAGGGCCGGTCGCATGAACGTTACACTCAGTGAGCTCACATGTATTTAAACCGAGAGATTGCCGATTTTGACTCTCAAAGAGTTACTCTGACTTGACGGCTTGCCTTCTCTCTCTCTGCTGCTCACTGCTCTCTTTAATTTTCATTGCTTACTTGGATGAGATAAACAAAAACAAACCCATCCAGATTTTGCAAATAATATTATTATCAATTATATTATATTATTATAATACACCATATTCTTGATTTACACAACGAAATTGGGGTCAGTGTCTTGCGAACCTTCGTGGGGAACGGACACTAGAGCTGCGGTATTTTTTACTACCTAAGCTCAGAGTTATTTCAAAACAAAATTCACAGTCTTTTTAAAGACTACCTGAGTTATTTTCCAAAATTCTAAACAGTCTTTTCAAGACTAACCCCACCTGAAATTTTGTTGTATTTTACAAACGAAGCCATCTTTTTAAGAGAACTTTGCTTGCAAAATGCGTCAAAACAAAGGTAAACGCAAATCTTCTGAAGATTTGGTCGTTACGTCGGTGAAGCGTTTGAACGCTAAACCGGCTAACGGAAACAGAAAAAGAAAACAGCCTCTTCTGAGGTCTGATTCTGATTCTGAATGTGAGGTCAATCCTCCAATTCCATTGACAAACAGTTTCGGTGTTTTATCCGAAACTGATGACAAGGAACCTTCTCCTCGTACTGAGCCTTCTGCCGTCGAGAAACGAGTAAAGGCTCCGCCAATTGTAGTGACTTCCGTCTCCGATTTGGCCAGCTTTCGAACGCAACTGAAGAATTGCAAGGAAACTTGCAATTTGAAAGTTTCGTTCCAGCTTGGTCGAAGAGGAGAATGTCGCTTGTTGACGGAATCTTTACAAGATCACCAAACTTTTGTTGGTTATTTGAAAAACCACAAACACAATTTCTACACGTATGAGACCAAGAATGCTCGGCCATTCAAGGCGGTCCTGAAAGGTCTCTCCAACGACTTGTCGGTGGATGAGATCAAAAACGAACTTAAGGTGTTGCTTGGCTTTGCCCCATCCCAAGTAATACCAATGAAGAAAAAATCAAACGGGAATATTTCTCGCTTTGGTTTGACTTCACAATTTTATCTGATTCATTTCAACAGAAATGAAATCAACAATTTGAAACTTTTGGACAAAGTTCAGTTTTTGTTCCATGTACGGGTAAAGTGGGAGCATTTTAAGAAACATGGCGGTAATGGCCAGAATCTGACCCAGTGCCGGCGTTGCCAGGCATTCGGTCACGGTACTGATCATTGCGCCATGGTTCCAAAATGCATGGTTTGCGGGGATTCTTCTCACAACAAGGACAATTGTCCCGTGAAAGAAGTCACCCAATTTAAATGTGCAAATTGTGGTGGAAATCACAAATCAAATTTTTGGGATTGCCCCATCAGAAAAAAGGTTTTGGATTCTCGTGCTAAGCATCAGCCGAAATCCAAACCGAAATTTTCTCAAAGTCAGGTTGTACCTGCATCTTTAAATCAAACGTTCGTGCTGTCTCACTCGAACAATTCTAGAAATACCCCTACCGTGGAAAAGTTAGGTAACAACAATGGCATTTCTTATGCTAACGTCGTTTCGGGTTCATCCACGAATTTTAAATCCTCTACCAATCTTTCTGAAATTGGGCAGGTACCTCAAATCTCATTTGAAAATTTTTCTGCTGGCAACGCTTTGGGATCTTCTGATCTCGGCGATGTTACGTTTGAAAAAATGACTTTTTTGCAAAACTCACTGTTTGGTTTGATTCAAACAATGAGTAATGCTACATCCATGATGGAAGCAATCCAGATTGGATTAAAATTTGCGAATGATGTTGTTCTTACCCTGAAGTTTAATCATGGATCTAAGTAATTCCATCAATATTATGAATTTTAATGCTCGCTCTTTAAAAGCGAAAGAAAATGAATTTTTCAACTTTTTACGAGTTCATAACGTGCATGTTGCTGTTATAACCGAAACATTTTTAAAAACTGGCACTTATTTGAAAAGTGATCCAGATTATAAAGTTATAACTAATAACCGAATGAATCGAAATGGCGGTGGAGTTGCAATAGTTATCCACCGTAGTATGACTTACAGCACGTTACGTGACTTTAAGTTAAAAGTTATTGAAAGTTTGGGCATTGAACTTGAAACTTCTTTTGGGAAAATTATGATTGCAGCTGCATATTTGCCTTTCCAATGCACTGGGGAAAATAAAAATTATTTCAAAGGGGATTTGAATAAACTTACTCGGCATAGATCTCGATTTTTGATCATCGGTGATTTTAATGCGAAACACCAATCTTGGAATAATTCTAAAGTAAATTCCAACGGTAAAATTCTATTCAGAGATTGCACTTCTGGTCTTTATTCGGTTTTATACCCGAATGGGCCAACTTGCTTTTCTTCTGTTAGAAATCCATCAACAATTGATTTGGTTTTGACAAATCAAAGTCAGTATTGTGGTCCTTTAGTGACTCATGCTGATTTTGATTCTGATCATCTTCCAGTAACTTTTTCACTTTCTCATGAAGCAGTTATCAGACCCAATAGTTCTGTGTTTAATTACCACAAAGCTAATTGGGACAGGTATCAGCATCATATTGAGAATAATTTAAATCATGATTTTGTTTTAGAAACCAAAGCTGATATTGATTCAGCCTTGGAATCTTTAACTAATGCAATTTTGGATGCTAGGAATATTGCTATTCCTAAAGTCCAAATCAAATTTGATTCTCCCATTATTGATGACGATCTTCAGCTTCTGATTCGTCTGAAAAATGTTCGCCGAAGACAGTATCAACGTTCTCGTGATCCTGCTCTGAAGCGAATTCAAAAAGATTTGCAAAAGGTTATTGACCACAGATTCACTCTCCTGCGAAATGAAAAGTTCGCAAGAGATGTCGAACAAATTAAACCTTATTCCAAACCTTTTTGGAAACTTTCAAAGGTTCTTAAGAAACCTCAAAAACCCATCCCTTCTTTAAAAGATGGTGATAATATTCTATTAACTAATGGGGAAAAAGCTCAAAAACTTGCTCAGCAGTTTGAGAGTGCTCATAATTTCAACTTGAATGTTTTGAGTCCTATTGAAAATCAAATTTCAATAGAATTTCAGAATATTGTTGAACAAGAATTTACATCAGATGAAGTTTTTAATACGGATCTGAATGAAATAAAATCTATTATCAAAAAATTTAAAAATATGAAAGCCCCTGGTGAGGATGGCATTTTTTACATTTTAATTAAAAAATTACCAGAAGTAACTTTAAGTTGCTTGGTCAAAATTTTCAACAAATGTTTTGATTTGGCATATTTTCCCAGTAGTTGGAAAAATGCCAAAGTAATTCCGATTTTGAAACCGGATAAAAATCCTGCTGAAGCCTCAAGCTATCGGCCCATTAGTTTGCTTTCATCTATTAGTAAATTATTCGAAAGAATAATTCTTAATAGAATGATGACGCACATTAATGAAAATTCAATTTTTGCTGATGAGCAGTTTGGATTTCGCCTTGGGCATTCAACTACTCATCAGTTGTTGAGAGTTTCAAATTTAATTCGAAGCAACAAATCTGAGGGCTATTCTACTGGCGCTGCTCTTCTTGATATAGAAAAAGCATTTGACAGTGTTTGGCATAAAGGATTGATTGCGAAATTGAAAAGGTTTAATTTTCCGATTTATATCGTGAAAATTATTCAAAATTATTTGACGGATCGTACTCTGCAGGTATGTTATCAGAATAGCAAATCTGATCAACTACCTGTACGTGCTGGCGTCCCTCAAGGAAGCATTTTGGGTCCAATTTTATACAATATTTTTACTTCTGACTTGCCTGATTTGCCCCCAGGATGTCAGAAATCACTTTTTGCTGATGACACAAGCATCTCCGCCAAAGGCAGAAGCCTTCGTGTCATCACAAGAAGATTACAAAAAAGCTTGGATATTTTCAATTCTTATTTGAAAGAATGGAAAATAACTCCAAATGCTGCAAAAACTCAACTTATTATTTTCCCTCACAAACCAAGGGCTGATTTTCTTAAACCAAAAAGTCATCACATTATAAAGATGAATGAGGTAAATTTAAAGTGGGAGGATCAAGTGAAATATCTTGGACTTGGTTTTGACAAAAACCTTACTTACAAGGATCACATTGAAAGTATCCAGGTTAAATGTAACAAATATATTAAATGTTTGTATCCACTTATAAACAGGAATTCTAGACTTTGTCTCAAGAATAAACTGTTAATTTATAAACAAATTTTCAGACCTGCCATGCTTTATGCTGTGCCGATCTGGACAAGCTGTTGCTTAACCAGGAAGAAAAAACTTCAGAGGATTCAGAACAAAATTCTGAAAATGATTCTGAAACTTCCTCCCTGGTTCAGCACCAGTGAACTTCATCAATTAGCCGAAGTTGACACTTTGGATGTTATGTCCAATAAGATAATTGATGCATTTCGACAAAAATCATTGCAGTCTTCAGCTGCATTGATCCGCTCTTTATATAGTTTATAAGTTAGTTTTAAGGTATCCCTTTTCCCTTTTGTACATGTAGGACCTCCTACATTTGAAATCACTGAATAGCGAAAGCTACAATATTTCATGAATAAATGAAAGTTGCTAGTATTTAAAATTGAGGTGAAAAGTCATCGTTTGTGATTGGGCACTCAATAATATTTTAACTGAATGAATGTACATGGAAAAGAAATTTGAATAAATATAAATTAAAAAAAAAAAAAAAACGAAATGGGGGTGTTTAAATCGAGAATCGTTTAAAAAAAATAATGTCCGTGACTTAAATTGAGAATATGACTTAAATTAAGAATCTTTGGGAATTCGTAATTTGTCGGAGAATTTTCAAAATGTATCAATAGTATTTTGTTTAGTTATGATATAAAAACATTTTACATGGTTTTGGAACACCTGGGATGTTCTAGTCCATCCGAAACATCCGGAAATTTTGTGCAACAGGCTAACCAAAGAAACAAGTTGAAACTTCAAAATTTTGTCAACGGATCCTACCCAGACTGCTTCAAGAGTGCGGTAGGCTACAGTGCATTGTTGTAACAACTTATTGGGATGATCTGGGTCATCCAAGGACTCCCTGGAGTTAAGATCTGTGGGTCTACCGCCGTAATAAGCCAGAGGTCGACGGGTTTTTACCCCGGAACATATCCACATAGCTTCAGTGAGTATTGTAGACTAATTTTCGGATGAGTTGGGATGTCCTGGGTCATCCAAGGACTCACTGAAGTTAAGATCTGTGGGTCTACCGCCGTAACAAGCCAGAGGTCGATGGTTTTTGACCCCGGAACATATCCGCATAGCTTCAGTAAGTATGGTAGACTACTTTGCTGATGTGTTGTGATGTCCTGGGTCATCTAAGGACTCCCTGGAGTTAAGATCTGTGGGTCTACCACCGTAACAAGCCAGAGGTCGACAGTTTTTTACCCCGGAACATACCCGCATAGCTTCAGTGAGTATTGTAGACTAATTTGCTGATATGTTGAGATGTTCTGGGTCATCCAAGGACTCTTCTGGAGATATGATAGACCACCAGATCTTAACTCCAAGGAGTCCTTGGATGACCCAAGTCAGCCCAACACATCAGCAAAGTAGTCTACCATACTCACTGGAGCTATGCGGATATGTTCCGGGGTCAAAAACCGTCGACCTCTGGCTTGTTACAGCGGTAGACCCACAGATCTTAACTTCAGTGAGTCCTTGGATAACCCAGGACATCCCAACTCATCAGAAAAGTAGTCTACAATACTCACTGAAGCTATGCGGATATGTTCCGGGGTCAAAAACCATCGACCTCTGGCTTGTTACGGCGGTAGACCCACAGATCTTAACTTCAGTGAGTCCTTGGATGACCCAGGACATCCCAACTCATCAGAAAAGTAGTCTACAATACTCACTGAAGCTATGTGGATATGTTCCGGGGTCAAAAACCGTCGACCTCTGGCTTGTTACGGCGGTAGACCCACAGATCTTAACTTCAGTGAGTCCTTGGATGACCCAGGACATCCCAACTCATCAGAAAAGTAGTCTACAATACTCACTGAAGCTATGTGGATATGTTCCGGGGTCAAAAATTGTCGACCTCTGGCTTGTTACGGCGGTAGACCCTCAGATCTTAACTCCAGTGAGTCCTTGGATGACCCAGGACATCCCAACTCATCAGAAAAGTAGTCTACAATACTCACTGAAGCTATGTGGATATGTTCCGGGGTCAAAAATTGTCGACCTCTGGCTTGTTACGGCGGTAGACCCTCAGATCTTAACTCCAGTGAGTCCTTGGATGACCCAGGACATCCAAACTCATCAGAAAAGTAGTCTACAATACTCACTGAAGCTATGTGGATATGTTCCGGGGTCAAAAACCGTCGACCTCTGGCTTGTTACGGCGGTAGACCCACAGATCTTAACTTTAGTGAGTCCTTGGATGACCCAGGACATCCAAACTCATCAGAAAAGTAGTCTACAATACTCACTGAAGCTATGCGGATATGTTCCGGGGTCAAAAACCATCGACCTCTGGCTTGTTACGGCGATAGACCCACAGATCTTAACTTCAGTGAGTCCTTGGATGACCCAGGACATCCCAACTCATCAGAAAAGTAGTCTACAATACTCACTGAAGCTATGCGGATATGTTCCGGGGTCAAAAACCGTCGACCTCTGGCTTGTTACGGCGGTAGACCCTCAGATCTTAACTCCAGTGAGTCCTTGGATGACCCAGGACATCCAAACTCATCAGAAAAGTAGTCTACAATACTCACTGAAGCTATGCGGATATGTTCCGGGGTCAAAAACCGTCGACCTCTGGCTTGTTGCGGCGGTAGACCCACAGATCTTAACTTCAGTGAGTCCTTGGATGACCCAGGACATCCAAACTCATCAGAAAAGTAGTCTACAATACTCACTGAAGCTATGCGGATATGTTCCGGGGTCAAAAACCATCGACCTCTGGCTTGTTACGGCGGTAGACCCACAGATCTTAACTTCAGTGAGTCCTTGGATGACCCAGGACATCCCAACTCATCAGAAAAGTAGTCTACAATACTCACTGAAGCTATGTGGATATGTTCCGGGGTCAAAAATTGTCGACCTCTGGCTTGTTACGGCGGTAGACCCACAGATCTTAACTTCAGTGAGTCCTTGGATGACCCAGGACATCCCAACTCATCAGAAAAGTAGTCTACAATACTCACTGAAGCTATGTGGATATGTTCCGGGGTCAAAAACCGTCGACCTCTGGCTTGTTACGGCGGTAGACCCACAGATCTTAACTTTAGTGAGTCCTTGGATGACCCAGGACATCCAAACTCATCAAAAAAGTAGTCTACAATACTCACTGAAGCTATGCGGATATGTTCCGGGGTCAAAAACCATCGACCTCTGGCTTGTTACGGCGGTAGACCCACAGATCTTAACTTCAGTGAGTCCTTGGATGACCCAGGACATCCCAACTCATCAGAAAAGTAGTCTACAATACTCACTGAAGCTATGCGGATATGTTCCGGGGTCAAAATCCGTCGACCTCTGGCTTGTTACGGCGGTAGACCCACAGATCTTAACTTCAGGGAGTCCTTGGATTTGTTTTGTAATTTTCCTCGAGGGGGGGGGAGGGGTCTGACATTTAAAAAAAAAACTGTCCACGTGGTTTATGGATAGTCCCTAGGCGCGCGGACAATTTCCAATTCGAGCAAAAAAAATCAAACTCAAAACCGAGCTCAAAATTCAAAAAAATCTGCCTTCGATTATCCGCCGGGCACTCGACTAGCAACAGTCAGTGATAGAGAAAAAGAGCTGTCGATTGATAGCTATCATTGCAAAATTGATCGAAATTCCGATCAAATGTCAAACGAACTAGTGATACGCGAATGAATTTCAGGAGAGAGTCAATTGAGCATTTGAGTGACTTTGTTACGGCGTCCTTCAAAATTGAGTCTAAGACCGACCCTCTAAGATTTGTGGTTCCTGAGTTATCGTCATTTGAAACTAGGAGGTTTGGTCAAAAATCGCCAAAAAGTCGATTTTTTTGGGGAGGTACAAAAATGGAGAGGGTGGTCCAATTTGGATGAAATTCGGGATTCTTGCATGTTTTGATAGTATCAACAGCCCTGCAAAATTTGAGCAGGATCGGAGAGGGTAATTTTCAAATTTGCACTTTTTCGTGCACAGTTGAGATGGAATGACCCAGTTATAGTTTTTTAATCACAAAATTAAAAAATATTTAAATTACTTACGCCCTTCTCAAATGTCATTTTCGAGTAAAATTGTTTAAATAAACACAAAAATGGTCTATATAGGCTTAGGATAACATGTCAAAAAGTTTCATTGAAATCGGAAAGGGTCAGGTACAAAAGTACCAGAAAAAATCCTGATTTGAGCTGGAATTGCTCAAAAATAAAAGTGCTACAATTTGACTCAACATTGTCAACATGGACCTGAGAAGTTATTTTTTTCAGTGTTGGATGGGGAGGGACCATCCATAACACGTGGAGGGGGGGGGGGGGGGGTGATTGTCCGCGCTCCATACAAAAAAAGATTTTATTTGTATGGAAATTGTCCACGATGCACAGTGGGCGAAATGGAACCCAAAATCGGACTTAATTGAACGCGGCTGGTTCCCTGGTATGAAATGTTTCTAATGTAAAAAAAAACCGGGGAATCGATTGATGATGGTTTCATCCACCGCAAGAAAAGTCAAAGGGTCCATTTTGCCCCAATTCCCAATATTTTTACATTTTTTCTTAAAATTTAGTCTGCATTTAGAGCGAAGGCTTCATGCGGCCATCCAAAATACACTTAACTTATGTGAAAATGTCCCAGGAATGACGAGTTGCTAGAAGGCCTCGGATATTGTCTGAAAATCGGTAAGTCGGCAGTGCAAGTGATCACACTGAATAAAAAGAATTTCGACCTGGTGTTTGAAGAATTGAAGCGTAGCAACTTCAACTTCTTCACATTCAACCCCGAGAAGCCCCCTGTCAAGGTTGTCTTGCAGGGTTACCAACACCGTCCGGTTTCTGACCTAAAAAAACACCTTTCGGACGCCGGAATAAAACCACGGGAGATCAAAGTACTCTCGCGCAAGACATCGGTCACGGGTGTGCACACACTGTACCTGTTGTACTTCGACCGCGGCACCGTCAAGATCCAAGACCTGAGGCGGACTAAGACGTTGGACGGGTTTTGGGTAAACTGGCGGTTTTACACCAAAAATCCAACGGACGTAGCGCGTTGCCAGAAATTTGGCCACGGCTCCCGGAACTGTATCCTCCGGCCCCGCTACGTGAAGTGCGGTGAGTCAGCACTGCCACGAAAGGCGGACTTGGGGGACAAGGCAGAACAAACCAAGCCGCGCGTAAAGTGCGCGAGCTGTGACGGCAACCATACCGGCAGTTACCGCGGATGCGTCGCGCGCAAGGCCTACACAGAAAAAAAAATGTAAATTTACCCAACACTGAAATCATGCTTTGAACGTAAACATGCTCAATGTAATTTTGAAATTCAATTTAAAAAGTTGTTTTGCATTTAAACAGCGTTCATGTAAAATGAGATTCAATGTAATTTATGAAATGCATGTAAATAAAGCTTTTGGGTCTGGAAAATCAAAAATTTTAAAATATAAAAAGCATGTAAATTTATTTCTGATGTAAATGTTTTGAAATGTAAACTTAAAAAGGCTTTAAATTCATGTTTTTTGTTAGCTTTGCGAATGACAGCTCAAGCGCAAGACACAAAAACAGTTCAATGTTTGTTTCGCAGCTAAGTGGAAGTATTTTCAATTTTACTGCTGGATTTCAACTGCAAATCCAATAGTAATGGTTCGTTTCATTAAGGTTTCATAATGTAAACAAACAAATAATTCGAGTAAAACTTTTTTCCAGGATCATTTACATTGTAAACAAGAAAGGCAACTTTTGTTTATAGTTCCGTCACATCTCGACCGGCACCAAATAAATCACCCGGAAGGTGCACCGGAGTTGGCAACCCTTTAGGAGGAAGGACTAGAAATGTTGGTCCCGGGCCGGAGTGGACCCGGAGAAAATGCCGTTTGTTTTAAAACTGAATGTTACCGAGACGCAGGCTTACCTCGATCCCCCATTGATACCGTACTTTTCAATGGTTTGAAGCGACAGCATCCTGCTGGCAGCGGGAATGTTCACATTGGCCGGATCCTCAATGACGGGGCCGTGTCGATGGGCATTCCATCCTTTTTTTGATACTTTCTGCAGCACGATCTTGGTGAGCTGTGCCTTTGTTGTGATTCGCCAGACCCGATCATCTGGAACCGGTGAACGGAGCTTGGAGGCCAAGAGGCGCAAGGCAAGGTGTTCGATGCGAGTGCCGGACATGAATTTCCTTCAGCGATACTCCGTCAATGTAATGTCCATGTCCGCTAGCAGATTCCTGACCGGTACGGTAGCCCGGGTAGCCCTCGTTGGTTTCGTTCCTTCTCAGTATTTGTTATTGTTTACCTTTTAGCTTTTGAAAAGTTAGATCGGAACAGGTTTTTGAAAGATGAAAAGTGTCGAAGTTTACACAGTAAAGTTGGCATACCAAAAACTTGTATAAATTGTTACTCCGACAAAAAGAGCGTACTTTTCCCAGCCCGGGAGCATGTTGACAGCTCCCATACAAACTGAGCGTACCTCTTTTTGTGGGCCCAGTGGGCCTAAGATGGCGGCCTTTGATATTATCTAGCCAATTTTTTGAAAATGTCGAATAGTTTAAATAAATATAGTTTTTGCCTTGTTTCGACAAAATAAGCAGTTTGGAATCATTTTTGTAAAAAACTTGTTTAGAGATACGCCTCGTCCAAATATTAGTCTAGAACAGTTGAAAGGAGCGTACCACGAAAGCCGTCACGAAAAAAAAGTTTCTCATGCAAATTTTGAGTTGCGTAATTAATGGGCGGATCCGACGAGGCCCACTGGCCATCTGTCGGTGAATACGCGCAACTCACGAAAACTGTCAGCTTAGGGTCCGGCTAACTTTTCCCCATACTGTAACTGAAAATCGCACTTTTTCATACTATTTTTTCAGTTCGACTGCGATTATACACAAAAAAAGTGTAATCGTAGTTGAACTGAAAAAATCGTATGGGGACGTGCGCAAACAAACACTGCAAAGCGATTTTCAGTTATAGTCAACTCGAATCATACAGAAATTCAGTTTCAAACGCAACAGCCGGTACAAACACAGATCACGGTTGTTGCGTTTGTAACAGAACTCGTATTAAATTTTATTTCAGAATTTGGAATGAGTTGAATGGGTCGTTTGATTAAAAAATGAGTGTCAGAATTTCCAAAGCTAAAGATTAAATCTGGAGATTTTTTTTTAAGTCCAATAAACAAAGATTTCATTTTTGCTTTTAGGGTATACCCCTGACTCAAGACGGAAATGTAAACGATAAAACGTATTTTTATCAGAACAATTACACATTGTTTGATAGGCGCAAAACAACTACAAAGGATTCTCAAATCAACATTTCTAGAGTAAATTTTCAAATAAAAAAAATCTAGATTTAAAAATTATCTTCGCTGCCTTTCTCAACAAAAAGTCTCTTCTTTGACAGTTGAGATATTTTGTTGCATACGTGCATTCATGAGCTTGCAATATCATTATGAGGTCACTTTTTTAAATATTTGTTTCCCTCTACCAACTGTATGCAAGGGAGCGTTCTTTTATTACGTATCGCAAAATTTGGGATTTTCGACCCCCCTCTCCCCCTTCGTAACAAATCGTAACAGATGAGCGATACCCCCTACCCCCCCTGTAACGCGTAACACAAGGTCTTTTTGCGAATTTTTATGAGTGCTTTTATGCAAATTTTGCTTTACGTATCATAATTTTTCATCAAACCCCCCCCCCCCCTTCCCCTCCCCCAATTTTCGTAACATTTCGTAACAGACGCCGAGACCCTCTCCCTAATTGCGTTACGTAATAAAAGAACGCTCCCCAAAATGTTTTAATTCTAGGCCCGTTTGAAATATTTACACCGTCACGCAACTCCGACAGCTTCAAGCCAGTCTGTCGCTGTTCAAGGTTATTGGACTCAAATGTCAAAACAAATGGAACAAATAAAAACATCACTCTCGTCGTAAGCCAGAATCAGCTGATCAAACTTCAAAGTCAAATTCCGATCCGAGATTTAGTCGGTTTCCGCCGGGAACCGGCTGCAACTTTTTGTTCTCGAAGGTGTCAATGCGGACGGAAATCTGTGGATCGTCATCGGGTTAAGTGCGCCGAGGGCGACCAGGTAGCGGCCAATCTGCGACAAGGCACGTGCATGGTAGTTGAAGAAGAGCTGTTATTTTAAAAAATACCCCCAACTTTTAGGTTACGGAATATCTGCTGAAACATGGTGCCGACTTGAATGCACAGGACAAGGATGGACCCACTGCAAATGCGTCCCAGATGGATCGCCCCAGTTAGGATCATTTCTCGTAAGTTGTGGTTGAACATCTCCCGTTGTTAGGTTACATTTGAAACTTATTCTAAGCAGTTTGTCAAGAACCAGAAAGGTTAGCCAAGCCTGAATCTGGCCAGTGGCATCGCTGTGTCGCTGGGTGTGCAGGGACGTGTTGGCGACAACGCGCTCTTCGACGACGGAATCCGTCACGCCTCCATGAAGCTTCTGGTCCAGGTGGGATGAATTTGACATCAAATTTATTTTCAAAACTAATACTATTCTTTGTTTGCAGTTTACTCAGTCTAGAGTTGAGGACGTCATGGCCGCAATGGTGGAAAGTAGGTTGGCTTGTCGGCGTACGGCTTCCGGCACAATATTCTATAGAAAATCGCTCCGCTACTAGACTGACCCCTACAAATATG
Source organism: Culex pipiens pallens (assembly GCF_016801865.2). Classification (NCBI taxonomy): domain Eukaryota; kingdom Metazoa; phylum Arthropoda; class Insecta; order Diptera; family Culicidae; genus Culex; species Culex pipiens. The sequence goes on from NC_068939.1 coordinate 129,690,717, forward strand.
GATCGGCAATCTATCAACATGATTAAAAATTAGTTGCACCGTGTAAGTATATATTCCTCTGGTCGCCGTGGTTCAAGTATTGATTTTTTTCAATGATAATAAATTCCGCAAAGCTAAACTCACAACTTGCATTCTCAAAAAGGCAATTTTGTTGTTGCCTTTAGTGAAATTTCATATTACTCCGTTGAATTTTAATTCTGATACTATTTTTCAAGCTATCAGCCTTGTGTACTTTGGCATGATTCACTTTTGTCTTTTCTTATCAATAAACAGTACAGTTTGATTAAAATCAAGTACTTAAATTGATTAGAAAATTATAACAAAAGTGCGTCGTTTCAATGAACATTGAGCTATAAAGCATTTGAAATTTACATCAGATTCAAAATTCAACGGAGTAAAAAAAATTGGACTTGGGTAAAATTACATCGATTTCATCGGAAAATTACAATTTTCTGAAGCAATGTTTGTTCGCAATATTTACGTCGGATGGCATTTAAATTTACAATGAATTCGATGTAAATTTGCATCATTAATGACGTGCACTTTTGGTACATCATAAATGATGTAAATTTACCGGATTATTTTTTTCTGTGTACCTCGAGGAGCAGGAAAAGAGGAAGAAGAAAGCAGCAGCGTCCCACCCTCCTCAGCGAAGTACGAGCGCAGCCGTTCCTGCAGCTGAACAGCTCACGGTTCCAGCAGAAAACTCAACGTTCCCGCTGCCGGTAGCGGCAGTACGACCCAGCAAGAAGTCACCGGGGAAGATCTCTTCACCCTGCCGAAGTTCTTTGCTCTCGCGGGGGAGATGATGACGTGGTTTCGGAGCTTCCGGAACAAGGCGGAACAATTCCTGGCCCTTGGGGAACTGATGATCAAACACATCTACAAAGAATAAATATCCTGTGATCTAGATATAAGTTTTCTCTTCCTCTATCCCCTTTCCTTTGCAATTTCTGTGAGTTTTTTTTATTTTTCTTACTCTTGCTAGTGCCTTAGTTAAAGAAAAAAATGTTCCAAAATGGATTATGATGCAACACACAGCTGAAAGGAACCCCAAACTCTGTTATGCACTTCAAAATAACTCATTGTGTCTTGATTATTCACCATTAAATTAAATTAAATTCAGAACAGTATACTGGTTGAATCATTTCATCTGCCAAATTAGACTGCACAAAGCTTCCATTACAAATTTGCATAAATTGGGTCAAGTCGCAAATTAATTTTGCCAACGAGAGACCATTCTGTCGATAAACACTCTCGAATCAATCCCAAAATAAGGTCAACATCACTTGACCATATCACAAAACGAACCCGCGTGGTGCGTTAGCCGGAATTATATTCACGTGTTTGTGGCCAAAACCATCGGTGAATATATTCGTCATCAATAACGGCAGGAGCACAAAACCACACCGCTCCAGACGGGGAGGAGTGCACGAGGTTATATCAATTCAATTTGATAAAACCGGAAGGTGCTTCAATCTGTCAGAACCATTTCCGAGTCCTGCTCAACAACGCTCTGCCAAGTGGGGATTGAACGCAATCTCTGTTCGGACCCGGTAATGGAGACGGACGTAATCAATACTATGTGCAGGGATGGGGGATAATTGATTTAATGCACGAAATGGCTTTTACCGGTTTGCGTAGAAGGTAATTCATTAGGAGCCTCAAATTAAATCGAAATCAATCGTGAGCAATGCTGATTAGTAGCGCTAGGAAATTTGAACTGTACTAATTAAACCAATTACGGGTAAATAATACACGTGTGCAGAGTGAGCTAATTATTATTTTTGAATTTTATTCGGACCTTTGGATTTTTTGGCCTTGCCCTTCTTGGATTGCTTCTTCTTGCGTTTCCGAGCTCCGAGTACAATTCCACGACGAACGATCACCCCACGCCACCAAGCTTGAATCTTCGTTGCACTCTTCAGGCACAATTCCCGGCGTTTGATTCGCTCCAAATGTGCAGTTTCAACTCCCTGCAATCGTCGAATCTCTAAAGTTCTCTGTTCAACTTCCGTCTTCAAATCATTCCAGTGGTTTTTCTTCACACGGGCCTTCTGAAGTCGTCCATCAAGTTCGTCCTTTTCTCGATCGAATCGACTCATCCACTCGTCGATCGACTGCTGAACCTGTTCGAGTTGCCACGAGTAGAACTCATCGGTCAGGACACCAGCTTGAACAGCAGTTTGTAGCGTGACCTCTCGGTTTACGGTGTCCTTTCGAAGAGTCTCGCAACGATCTTTGTTCTCTTTCAGCTGTAGAGCCTGTCGTGATCGTTCCCATCCATCGACGAGCTTGTTCTTAGCAACTTCAAGTTGAAATTCTTCCTAGAAGTCAATACTTTTATTGAGTTCAAAATGTCAAATAACTTCAACTTCTTACAATAAAATCATGATGCGTCAGATCCCGCAACCGGTTCAGGTTGTTCAGCTGGCGAGTCAAGATTCGTTGCTCCTTGCAGTACCGCTCGTACCGTTCCATGTCGAACAGCTCTTCGAACCCGGATCCCCATCGTTCGAAGCTTAGCGTGACCGTTCCAGAGTAGTCGCTTCCACCTGCAAGTGATTCCTCCTCGCTACGGCTGGCCTCGAAGCAGCGAGATATCCGTTGGAGGTAGCGAATTTTCTGCATAAGTACCTGGTCAATTGAGTAGCTACCCGATTCGTCCCATAGCTGACCGGTGCTGGCGGGGTTGGCGTTTAGAATTTGCAGTCGGACATTGGCGTTGTGGAAGAATTTTAGGACCAGATGCTTTTTCAAAAGTTCCATGGTTTAAAGAATTTCCACACGGCCTACTAGAAATTCTAAATTCACGAAAAAATCGCAATGCTCACTTGCACAGCACTTTTCACCACTCAGCCTAATCGTTATTTAAATGTCAACCACTAACCACGTTACGCCCAATTGAGTTCACCATCCAACAATGGAGGAATTCCGAAGACGTTCCTCTCCGGTCTCGACTCACTTTCATGTGGTATTCCAAGGATCTGTCCCCCGCTGACTCGACCCCGACCCAGGGGGAAAAGTGGGAAATACTCGGGGAAAGGGTCGAGGCTGAGAAGACAACCCAAGGAATGGGGACGGCTGTCGATGATGACGAAGTTAAGATATTTAATTTTCTCACGAAGTTCTTGCCCCGGAATGCTTCTCATAATCGGAGAAGGAATTCAATAATAAAATAATGGTCCCAGAGGCAACGTGGACTGCCGGATGTGTGTAGGTGGGAATCGGGAGATAGGGTTGTCTCGAAGGACATCAATTCAAAAATTAAACGCGAATTTTCCTTAAGAACCTCATGAGAATTTTCCCAATCTCTCTTTTTTTAAAACTTTTTAAACCTTTTTTTTATGCAAGTGTACCAAATTGATTTTGAGTATGGAATAAAAACGAATTGCTGCAACTACATACTTTAATTGGAAAAATATATAAAAAATACTTAAAAACTGATGAAAACATTAAAAAAACAATAGCCATACCAAGAGCCATACTTAATATAGTGATATTTTGAAAATATACCATTTATCTTCTGAATATTTTTTTTTCGAAAAAACGACTATAATACTATTAAAAATTATCATTTCATCTAGAAATTAAAACAACGTTTAAAATACATTGAAATCTGATGTTCCTAAGTTCCTAACAGTTCAATTGTTGGAAAAATAACATGGATGTTATGGAATGAAAATGAAATGGTCCCAAGAACCACGTGGAAACTGGTTTCGAATTCTCAGACCTGAGACAACTGTCCCTACAAAAAAATCGTGTTTGTATGGAACGTCCACGTGGTTTATGATTGGTCCCCATGCTGTTTCATGCATTCCCACTAGGTCGTCCAATTTCCCGGGAAACGAATTTCTGAAAACAGTCATCATCTATATTTTCATTATATTAGTTTGTTTTTCAAGCTCAAAATTATACCATTAGCTCAATTATATTAATTATTGATAATCTACACTTCAATCTAAACAAGGACAACAGTTTTCAAACAGCTTAAAAGTAATTAAAAATGGGTACTTTAATGCCAACTGGGGAAAACCGGGACTACAGTCTGAATAGGTACAGGAGATTTAAGAGCAATAAATTTGGAATCGGTGTACTAATTGTTTTGTTCCGTTTCTGTTTTAAAATCAATAATATACCTAGATATAATATTCAGTCCTTTAAAAATATAAAGAATTTAATAGAAAATATTTAAAACACTACGCATTTTACGAATCTGTAAAAACTTCAACATTTTTCCCTGATAAGCCAAATTAATGCTGATATTACAGTATGTAAAAAAAGTATTTACACCCCTTGGGCACTATGCACATTTTGTGATGAAACATGTAAAAATGTAAAGTTTGACAGGAACCTAGTACTACGTTTTGTTCAGAAACTCATGCCAAACATTTTGCTACAAAAAGCTCATGAAAAAATTATTTCTATAAAAAGTTATATAACAAATACTATTACGATATTAAAAAAGGGGCAAAAAAAGTTTGTACACCTTTCGAAAAATTAACATAAATAATGTTATTTGTTGACAAATCACCATAAATCCAGTCTCCCAACTCCAAATAGGCATCCTTGACTGATTAAAAAAATAATTTGGATTGAATATAAAGGCAGTGCGTGGCCGAATGGTTACGCTGTCCGCTTTGTAAGCGGATGATTCTGGGTTCGATTCCCATCTGCTGCAACCTTCCATCGGATGAGGAAGTAAAATGTCGGTCCCGGCCTTGGTTGTTAGGCCGTTAAGTCTTTCCAGGTGTAGGAGTCGTCTCCATGCCATAAGTACAAACAACACACCAAACTAGAGGTGGGCAAAACCGCTCTTTTTTACGAGCCGCTCATTTTCGTTCGTTCTTTAAAAAGAGCGGCTCTTTTGAACGGCTCTTTCGCTCTTTTTCGAAATTTGGATGAAAAGGATTTTTTCAAGAATCGTGTGATTTTATAAGTTATTTCACATTGGATTTTTATAAATTAGGCCGTACCAAATATTTTTTGAAGTCTGCTCAAAGTCGCAAAAAAAAAAAAATAACAAGCCATGGTATAAACATTTGAATGAAAAAAAAAGAGTTTTAAAATGCATTTCTTACATCCCCAGTAGTATTGCAATCATTAGTTTTCAAAATATCGAAGTATTAAGAACTTTTTTTTAGCCGAAACAATGGAATTGGAAAAAATGGTATTAACTTTAAAATTGCGTTTTTTTCTGCAAGAATTATTTTTTTTTATTTGATGCCAGTAAAAGCTTTAGTGAATTTCCTGTGAGAAAGAGTTCTGCAAGAATTGAACTAATGCTGATATTTTATTTGGAGAAAATATTCTGTGATTGATTTAATCGATAAAGTCTATAAACGCTAATGTTTAATCGGACAAAATAATTTATTTATTTTCCAAAATCTCTTTAGTATTCAATAGATTTTTGGTAATATTTGACAAATTATGCTATTTGAAATGCTCAAATTTGTATTCCGGTATTACTTTATTGTACACTCAGTTGTACAATTAAAAGTTTATTCCATTTTGTTTAGAAAATCATTTATTTTTGGGATTAATTTTTATAAGCATTGAAATATTTGAAATTGCATTTTCAATTCTCAAAAACAAATTTAATACTATTTTTTTGGAAATTCAATAAATTATATTTATAACAAAAATCATGCCGTATTGAAACGGTTCTTTCAAAACTCCAGAGTTTAAAAAAGAACCGCGGTTCTTTTTTTGTGAGCCATGGTTCGTTCGCTCTTTTTAGTGAATCGGCTCTTTGAGCGGTTCGCTCTTTTTTTGCCCACCTCTACACCAAACCAAGCCTTCTCCGGTGGAGTCACTGGTTGGCGGTTGGGCTCGCAATCCAAAGGTCGTCAGTTCAAACACTGGGGTGGAAGGTTCCTTGGAGTAAAAAGAGGTTTGGGTGCTCTCCCCATTCAAGCCTTCGGACTCCTAGGTTCGAGCAGAAACTTGCAATAGAGACCACAAAAGACCCGGGGGTCGTTAATGTGGATGGTTTGTTTTTTTTTGATTAAGTTTACTAACTACTTAGTATAAAAGTTTATATAACTCTGGAAATTCTATATAAAACTTATCTAAACTTAATTTTGCAAACTTTTAATTCAACTAAATGTCAATATATTACCATAGAATTGCTAAATGAACATTTTGGAGTGGGTATAACACCGTTTTGGGGGTATTTGTATCGATAGAATAGATTTTTCGTTGGAATTTCGTACCAACCCGGAATTACGTCGTCGGAAAATCCGCCGGCATCTGAACCGGTCCACAATTCACAAGTCAACATATGTGGAATCGGAAAGGGCATAAAATTTCCGATCTTTTGATACCCATACATCTAGGTTTTCTTTAAAACCTACGTTTTTAAATACCTGGGCAAAAAGTAAGTTTGATCCACGAGAACAAAAATTACGAAATTCCATACATTTTTGGCAGGTTGCTCAAACGAAACCATAACAATGTTTTTGTTTAGGTATTTAAAAACGTGGGTTTTATAGAAAACCTGGATGTATGGGTATCAAAAGATCGGAAATTTTATGCCCTTTTTGATGCCACATAGGTTGACTTGTGATTTGTGGACCGGTTCAGATGCCGGCGAATTTTCCGACGACGTAATTCCGGATTGGTACGAAATTCCAACGGAAATTCAATTCTATCGATACAACGAACCTCATAACGGTGTTATATCCACTCCAAAATGTTTATTTAGCAACTCTGTGGTAATATATTGACACTTAGTTGAATTAAAAGTTTGCAAAATTAAGTTTAGATATGTTTTATATAGAATTTCCAGAGTTATATAAACTTTTATACTAAGTAGTTAGTAAACTTAATATTCAATCCAAATTAGTTTTTAAATCAGTCAAGGATGCCTATTTGGAGTTGGGAGCAGAGCTGAAAATGTCAAGGGTCCTGACGCGAAAACCGGCGACGCATACACGATTTTTTCAGATCCATTCACTGAACCGCAAAACCGTGACATAAACAAACCCGACTCAGTCGTGAGTGCCCTAGCTCACTGAGCAGCTACAATGCGAGGCAGTAGTCGACCAACGCTCATTCGACGTTGCACGCACACACATAAAGAAACAAGTTTTTACACAGAAAGTTGGTATTTATGCGTGGAAATGTAATTTTGAATACAAGTTATTGTTGTTTTAAGTGTTTTGCACAGTCTAGAACCATTCAATTGTTTGAAAATAGTCAAAATAGTGTTTAGAGAGGATTTTACGAGTCAGTCATACGACACGAATTGAGTGAGTGTAGCTCATTTTTCACGTCTCTCATTCTCCAGCAGCCGACCGGCACGAGTCAGGCGGCAGTGGTTGAACGGACACAGTAGGCTTACAGTCACATGCTAGCAGTGAACTGACATTTTGGTTTGCTTCATGTGTACGCTGGGTTGGAAACATTTTGCAGGCCTGGTTGGGAGACTGGATTTATGGTGATTTGTCAACAAATAACATTATTTATGTAAATTTTTCGAAAGGTGTACAAACTTTTTTTGCACCTTTTTTATTTTCGTAATAGTATTTGTTATATAACTTTTTATAGAAATCATCTTTTCATGAGCTTTTTGTAGCAAAATGTTTGGCATAAGTTTCTGAACAAAACGTAGTACTAGGTTACTGTCAAACTTTTAATTTTTTAAATGTTTCATCACAAAATGTGCATAGTGCCCAAGGGGTGTAAATACTTTTTTTACATACTGTATATTATGCTGAATACAAATTTTAATGCGTTAAAATTCTTATCGATTACTTGAATACATAGTAATCTATAAGAATTTTTAAGCATTTAAATTTGCATTTAAATCTATTTATTTATTTCTTCAAACAAATTTGAACATCTATACTAAAATTTGATTTTTTTTCGATTTCGAAATATAACAAATGTTTTTTCGACGAATTTAGTCATTTTTATTAAAACCATGATGTTTGTTCCTCAAGAAAACGTCAATGAATATTTTGGATGGAGCCCTGGTCACAAAGGTACCGTCAGTGGGGGTGACATTGGGTCTGGGGGGTGAGATTGGGTCAAAGTGATTTTTTACGGATTTTACCATTTCTCAGATTCTTTTCAATGAAACTGAATTCTGTTAAAAGGGTTGTGTATGGGACATCTTAAGATGACTTCGCTGAAAAAAATCTGGTTCCTAGAACATATCCTGTTATTTTGGCAGATGTCTAAAGTTGGGGTACGTTTTTGGCCAAAAATGACCTCTCGAAAAATCATTTTTCTAATATTTTTGTTAGAATTGCTCGAAAACTACCCAAGTGTTTGAAAATCTCCACTTCAAACATTGTAGCGTGTCAATACGATTCCCTCGAACAAGAAACGCTGTTGGATGACTTGTTTTTACCATATCTTTGTATTTCAGCATCATTTTAGTTTCATTTGACCCAATGTCACCCCCTCTAAGGGGTGAGATTGGGTCAATTTTCAAACAATTGGCATTTAAGGTAGTGTTCATCAAAATCGACCATATTTTGGGAAAATGTTAGTAAACTATCTAAGAACAAATCTACGTTAAAAGATTTTCGATGTTATTTAAATTGTTTTTGTTATTAAGAAATTTCGAGAAGTGTTTCGTTTTTTGACCCATAGTCACCCCCACTGACGGTATTGGACAAAACTCATTTTTTTTATTCAACACCCGTACCAAAGCGAGGTTTTGAATCAAAGTCCAATATTCTGGGCACCCTACTGATCATACCATTCTGATCTTAGTTTTTTGGGTTTTTCGTTTCTACATTTTTTGAACAAGTTTGAATATTATGATTTTTATTGAATTGTTTCCAGAACCAAAATATTGGCAAGTATTTTTTGCCTCTGTTGGTTACATTAAAAACACATTTTATGTAAAGTTGTTTGTTACGTTTATTAGAATTTGAAACGAAGACATCCCCACGCAAATTCTTCGTGTAGGCGGTTTAAGAATGAAATGGTTCCACGCGACGAACCGACAAATGATTCCGATAAGGAGTAAACCGCCTCTCTGTGCGGACGGTAATGACAGAAGTAAGTCATTGAATTTTGAGTACCATTTGCGTGTGTGTGTATTTTTGCCTTCACCACAAGAAGCTCAGAAGAATTTTCCTGCCAACCATCACCTATCCCTCACTTGGACAAATAAAAATAGAATCCCGTTGGGTATTTTAACGGTGAAAATTGTGTTTTCAGACAAAAAAAAACGATTTCCCATATAAAGTACAATGTGTGGAGGCGCATGGTAATTCAGTTAATTTGTTATTGATAATAAATTAGCTTTATTATGTGGCGTCTTTTAAAATGCTTTTTTTACTTTATTTAACTTAAATAAATATAAATTTGAAGAAAAGTATTTTTCAATCATTTTTTTTTAATTTTTGCTTAGTGTCTTGATTAGTAGGTACTAAAAATCATGTTTTTTAAAACTTAATTTACATCTATAAAATCTTTTCAGTCATTCAAATTCTTAATAAGGAAGATGAAAAACATTTTTCTACGTAAAAATCACTCATAGGTCATATCTATTCAGGATACCTTGCTGCCGCCAAGTTTTTGATTCATGCCTTCGCCGAAAAATATTTATGGAAATTTTCTAAGAATAATGGACAGCATTGGCGGAAGAAAACGATGGCAAACTGGTCGAAAGGGAATTTCTCTTAAGGGGTTACATACATGTAAATCGACAAAAATGTAAGAGGTTGGTTTGAGCACACACTTATACTTTTTTTTAATTATGTTTTAAGGGCATTAAAATACACATTTTCAACTAATATTAAAATAAATTTGAAGATATTTGGTTGTATCATTGCCGAGATATAGGCATTTCAAGTTAGCAGTTTCAAAAAACGGGTGCCACGATATCTCCACACTGCTTTGACCAAATCGGCTCAAAATTTTGGTGAAGCCTCGTTAAACCGGTCCTGTGTGCATGACGAAGCCCGATTTTCAAAAAAATTGTTTGAAAAAAAGATAAAAATATGTTTATGTTTTTCATATAAAAAATCGCCAGTTTAAGATTTTTGTATTTTTTAAAAAAGCAAAACTTCAAAATCGGGCTTCGTCATGCACACGAAATATGTCTTAAGAGTCTTTACCCCAAATTTCAGCCGATTTGGTCCATCCCATCTCGAGATATCGTGGCACCCGTTAATCAACTCGGAGTTCAGAGAAAAAACGCTCACAAAGTTTGACAGTTCACGTTGCGAATGGCAAAATTTTTAACGTCTCTTACTCCGTTTAATCATGAAATATCTTAATGAAACTTTCAGGAGTGATTGAAAATCATCTTTTTAGTGGATTTATGAAATTTTCTGAAACATGAAATTTTTGAATTTCTACATGTATGTAACCCCTTAAGGAGAAGAGGACGTCTGGACTAGCAACAGGTGGCATCAGGTGTGCTAAAATTGATTAACACCGTGCAACAAAACTGCAAATCTTCATTGGACCTATACTTTTACGGTCACTAAAATTTGTGTAATTGAAAGAACCAACTATGCGCTAGAACATAAAGAGTCATTTGCATTAATTTTTTAAATCCCAGTTATTGAGAATTAACATTCTAACTCTCAACCCCTAAAAAAGATGGAACGCATTGATTCTCGGGCATAAGTCATTCAATTGGAGCGATTATTTTTTACAGTAAGTTGTAGAGATGTCTAGATGATCCTAGAACTTTGCAAAACTCGATTTGTTCAAATGTGTTATTTTTGAGATCATAAACATCGCTCCAACTTTTTTTGTTTTCATTTCTATTTTCAAAAAAAAATGTCTCTTGCTCCATTTTTTTTGCACCATCCAAAGGATCGCAAAAGATTCCATTTTTATGTACCATGCAAAATATAAAAAAACGAATATGGGAAAAAATGTATTTTTGGAATTCAACTTTTGGTGATAAACATTTGATGATAAAATTGAGTTTTACGTGTACCTATTTTTACTGAAATGTCCGAATCATATCCTACCTACAACTTTGCCGAAGACACCAAATCGACCAAAAAATCCCTTCTCATGATACAGATTTTCGTGCCCATTATGTATAGCCCGCAAAATTGTATGGAGCCTTATTAAGGAATACTTATGATACAAAATGGCTTCTTTTGACATAGGGAACACAATTCCATTTAAAACAAATAAAATCATAATTTGAAAATCTTGTTTTTTTTTGTGATTTTAGTGAATAACTTTTCTGTTAATTTTCTGTCCTGTTAGCTTAGTGTAGTCAGATCTTTTTTTTTTTGTGGAAACGATAAAAAAACCTTGTAAAGCATACAAAAAAGTGAGATTTTAGAGCAATGGTTCAAATTTTATTTCAATTTTATTACATTAAGAATATTTTTGAGTTATTAAAAAAAAGATGCTAAACTGTTTTAAATGCCTTCCACTATAACACAGTGTGATTTGTACTTTAAACTTAGTCCCATCTAAGAAAATTCCAACTCCTTCACATTCTGCAAGTGAAATCTCATTCCCTTCGACAATGAGCACGCATCGGAAAGCCATTTCCCACAGATGAATTGAGTTTTTCCTTTTTTATTCATTCCTTCATTCACTTTTGCCAGACCAATACTTGTGGAAGCTCTTCCATTTTCCGATCTGTACATACATTTCCAGCGGAAATGCTTGATTTTCCAGCGAGCACATTTTCACGCCCTCCCACCTCCCATCAGGGCACAGTTCGATAACCATCGCACTCCCACATAATTTTCTCGCCCATGGATCGCTGTTGGTCCTTCCGCACTGCAGCATTCCCAACATCACTTACTCCTTAACCCATATTCACATCTTTTATTATCACTCACTCTTCTCTGATTGCTGTGTCTGTGATGTGGAATTTTTTGCAAAAGGGGGGATAGTTAGATAAAATTCTAATTTTAAATAAGTATTCCTGGAATCAATTTTTAAACATTTTTTATTGTTTTTTTTTCAATCAAAAATACAGTTTTTTAAAAAGAAAGTCAAAAACAATTTTTTGAAGGTTACATTTGTTACTTGAAGATTAAATTTGATGTTTCTATATATATGTTTATAATTAGTCATTAAAATTTCATAATGTACCAAAATCATTCCACCTCGAGTATCAGTCCAGTTTTTTGCTGCATTATTTCCACTTTTCACCCCTGTTCAAGTCCTCCCGGTTCGGCCCACCCCCAGGTACTGGTCCGGGTGGGGGGAAAAAGTCTCCGGGGATGCTCTTGGAAAAGTGATGCGTTCAAGTGTTTGATGTTCAAATGATTTGCCGTGCTGATGACATCTGAATAGCGAACTAATTTACCATGTGATATGGGTTGGGTGAGGCCAGGAAATGTGCTCTGCCCCGGTTGGTTGTCGGTACATCGCCGTTGTCGACGTCGGTCTGCTACGGGCCCGGGGTCACAATGTTGATGGGAAAGACAAAAAAAAACTTCGAAAGGTCACCGAAGAGGGCGTTCGTTTTGGATAAAATTTGTCAAATCTATCATCAATGTTTAAATTGAAATCAAATCAAAATATATTTGATTGGATATTGAGTTTGTGAAAAAATGATTTGTTATTTAATCATTAATATTATGTTTTGATGAGATTAAAAAAATATAAAAATTGAAATAACAAGCAATGTTCTCATCATTTGAATGAAAAAAGTGATTTAGTGCATTTTTCACCTGCCCAGTTGTTTTGCAATCATTAGTTTTCAAAATATCCAAGTATTAAAGAGAGTTTTTTTCGCCGAAAAAAATGCTTTTTGTGGTGGTACATTGGAATTCACAAAAATTTAAAATATTTGATTGATCCCAGACATGCTAAATATGATTTTTAACGCAATAAAATGCATTTCTAATTGTTTTCAGTTGGTTAGACTTCAATTTCTTTTAAAATTTTGAAGTTTTTTGAAAAAATACATAAACTTTAAAAAATATTTGCCTTATTATTAAAAAAAACTAAATTATATTAAAAAAAATAACATTGGCTTAATCCGTTTGAAGTTTTAAAGACATTTTAATGATTCAAAAAATAAACAAAAGAAATTTATTATTGAGATGCTTACTGAATAAAAAAAAACAATGTAAAAAGATTCGTGGTTGATGTAATATCCAATTTTTAATACTTTGAAGCCAAGTTTATAAGTAATTTAAAATGATGTCCCTGTTTTAATTTCAGTCTAGATTATCACTACATGATGAGGTTATGATTTCAAACTTTAAATACTTAGCAAATGTATTGAAAATTATTTTATGCCCATTTGAAAAAAAAAACCAGGATTTGAACAATATTGTTCCCGTTTTCCAGGAAATTACAAACCCGGGAAAATTGGTCGCCCAAATTAGGTCTACGTTTAGAAAAAAAAACATTTTATCCACTCACATGAATAGTTAATCTCATATTCCCTTCAATCCAGAAATGTTGAACTCTTCAAGCATTCTCCTAGGGTGAGCTAGGTATCTAGCATACATTCAACAGGGTTGTGGTAGCAAGTTACTTACAAAATCAAAAAATAAATTTAGGAATTCAACTTTTCAAAGCGCAATTGATTTTTGTGTTCTCTTTTTTTCGTCGAGTCAGTAGTCATCGCGGCTGAAAAAAAACTGATTTTGTTATTAAACTTTTTATTACTAAAAGTTAAACTCCCATTTTTTTATTTTTAAAATTTTTAAACTCCCATTTTTTTATTTTTAAAATTTTGATTTTTTTTTCACTAGAAATGACATCTCCTGAGTTAAGATCTGGTTTAGAAGATATGATTTTTCGAAATAATCGTGCTTTTGGAAAAACAGGAAATCCTGAACAAAAATGATTTTTCAAATATTTTTTTAAACAAAATCGAATTTGCAATCGAATGTATATTTTTTCTGATGAAATGTACTGTTTTCAAGTAAAGAAAAATGCTTTTTTGAAAAAAGCACACAAGAAAAAAAAATCGAAGAACTCTCTGGATATGAAAATCGGACAGATTTTAGTTTCTGAGAAACCAGCTCACATATAATTTGAAGAGATGAAAAAGATTTGTTATAAGTGTCACATAATCAGCCTATAATTTTCAACTGACTTTATTTCGGAAACTATTGGATCGATTTTCTTTTTAATCACAATATTCCAGCAATTTTATAATTTGGTCGAAACTATGAAATTAGGAAATTTATCTAGTGTAGACCTTTTCAAAGTAAAGCTTAATTTTATAATTCTGGAGTGTTTTTGAAAAGGTCCTATAAACTAAATTTTCATTTTTGGCTTTTTGGGTGTTTTTGAATACCCCTGACTCAAGGCGGTTCTAAAAACACCCAAAAAGCAAAAATTGAAATTTTGGTTTATAGGACCTATTCAAAAAAAAAAACTCCAGAATTTTGTAATTATTTTTATTGAAAATCTGAAAATTTTACTCAAGTTTCATCTTTTGCATTGAAAATCGGACCAATAGTTTCCGAGATCTCGTCAAAAATTAAAAAGCTAGTTCAACCAAATATTACACTTAGAATGAATGGCCCTTAGCTTCTTCACCTCCTTACCCCTAAGGGTGGATTTTCATGGATTTTTCGATGAACGACATTGAAAGCGGCTTTCGATGGTCGTGGTCGAATTTTGTTGCAAACTTCATTTTTTCAAAGAGATAATGTTCAAAGATATTTTATATTAATGTAAAATGACTGTACAAGTAAAAAAACAAACCACTCATTGCCGGAAAGTCACGAAAATACGATTTTACGACTTTTTATTTTCGATGCACGAGCATTTTAAACCGACCGACATCGAAAGCATACTCACGACCATGCTTTGCTAAAATGTCAGTGCATCGAAACACGATGCTTGTCCGCGCCGCTTTGTTGCCATCGCTGCACCCCGGACACAAACCAGAATAACGCTTGGTAACTAGCGGGAGCATGTTGGAAATGAAACTGAACGAAACGAAAAAATCTGACTGATCTGTCAAAACAGCTGATTTTGTTGCGATCGCAATTTCTACCAAAAATCAAAACAATGTTGGAAAAATGTTTAAAGCTGGATGACGAGGAAGGAAAAAGACGGTATTGGCCAGATACAAGGTGGATCGAAGAAGGTTTCGATCTACAATTGGCCAGAAGAACGACTTCGAGAAGAAGCGGCGATCCGCTGACCCTGAAGGCCAGTTTCAGAGCGGGCAAGACAAGTGTACTGACACTTGTGTATCGTTGGAGTTGGAAACCCTCACTGCGGCGGCTTTGCGATGATACCACGTCCGGCTGGACCCGTTTCTGGCGCACAACTTGCTGCAGGTGCTCAATGAAATGTCCACGAGTGGCAAGACGGGAGATCCAGCAGATGAGTTCCGGCACAACGCCCCACAAAAACAGGTTATTGGTGTTCCAAAGGAAAATGGCAGCGGCGACGGCCACTCCGAAGGAGTTGGTGGGTTCCTGGGAGTTAAAAGCGGAGTCCATCGGTTAAATGGCGCTGCAGAAGCGGAAGAGTCACGGTGGAAAGATTGAAAAATTTATGAGAAAAAACCGAAACAGTTGGCCTGTCAAAAATAAAAGTATTGATCAGTTTTAAAACGTCTCGCCTCCACATAATGTAATAATTTTGATTTCAAATGTATTGGAAAGTTGCAAAGATGATTTGAATTTGCTAGATAAAATAAATTTTATGATTTTCAAAATATTATTTTGTTTAAATGGATCAAAATTATTGACATAACTTATTGCTAAAATCAACCTCTCTCCCTCGTGGACAATTTCCACACAAAACGAATATTTTTAAGTATTGGAATGTGGATTATCGCTCAAAGGGAGTGGGGGGGAGATAGGAGGGGCCCCCTCAAGGTGTCCAAGTAGTTTATGGAGTGTCCCCTTGTATTTCGGAATTTATAGATGTTTTTCAATATTCTTATTTGAAATTATAAATTTCTTAAATTTCTTAATTTTTTAAATTTCTTAAATTTCTTAAATTTCTTAAATTTCTTAAATTTCTTAAATTTCTTAAATTTCTTAAATTTCTTAAATTTCTTAAATTTCTTAAATTTCTTAAATTTCTTAAATTTCTTAAATTTCTTAAATTTCTTAAATTTCTTAAATTTCTTAAATTTCTTAAATTTCTTAAATTTCTTAAATTTCTTAAATTTTTTAAATTTCTTAAATTTCTTAAATTTCTTAAATTTCTTAAATTTCTTAAATTTCTTAAATTTCTTAAATTTCTTAAATTTCTTAAATTTCTTAAATTTCTTAAATTTCTTAAATTTCTTAAATTTCTTAAATTTCTTAAATTTCTTAAATTTCTTAAATTTCTTAAATTTCTTAAATTTCTTAAATTTCTTAAATTTCTTAAATTTCTTAAATTTCTTAAATTTCTTAAATTTCTTAAATTTTTTAAATTTCTTAAATTTCTTAAATTTCTTAAATTTTTTAAATTTCTTAAATTTCTTAAATTTCTTAAATTTCTTAAATTTCTTAAATTTCTTAAATTTCTTAAATTTCTTAAATTTCTTAAATTTCTTAAATTTCTTAAATTTCTTAAATTTCTTACATTTCTTACATTTTTTAAAATTCTTGAATTTCTTGGATGAGCTATATTTTGCAAATCCCGTAACTTGTCATATTCCGGGTTTCATCGGAGTACCGGGAACCGGTCCCAAAGTGGCCAGATCGGTCCAAAAGTGGTTTTGGGGATTATGGATGAGCTTGATTTTGCAAATGATGAACTTTGACATCCATATTGTCCTGTCAAAACTTGTTCAGAAATAATCCCGTAATTTGCCATATTCCGGGTTTCGCCGGAGTGCCGGGAACCGGTCCCAAAGTAGCCAGATCGGCCCAAAAGTGGTTTTGGGGATCATAGATGAGCTCGATTTTGAAAAAGATGAACTTTGACACCAATATTGCCATGATAGAAATAGTTTTATTTCTGACCGTCCCTTAACCTGCTCCCCCGGGGTAGGGAACCTGTCCACTCAATCCGGAACATCCCGTTGGTTCAAAATCCATGGTCAGCACTGTCTGTGGGTAAAACAAAGATCGTAACATGAAAAATTGTGTTTTTTCCATGATTTCTGTTAACAAAATTGTGCGGGACCCAAAAATGGCAATTTTTGTCTCTGTTTGACCCAGTGACCCATCGGAATATCTCCGGCCACCGGAACATTTCCGGGTTCTGTGGGTCATTTTTGGAAAATAGACATTCTAACGAGTCCAACTAACAAAGAAGTATGCAAATTTGTTTGAGTTTTCACTGAATTATTGTCATTTTCGTGATTCCAGTTTCACCCGTAGGACGCTAGTCTACTCATACGACCATTTGAAAAAGATTTATTGAGCAACATCAGCTTATTTCAAAAGTTGTGCTGGAATTCCGACCGCCACGCAAATGCTGCTTTGTTTACGTTTGAATATGTCATTTTCCATCCTTCGTTAACTTGCATGCAAGTGTTCCTTATTCCGGAAAGTCGATTTTGGGTTTGTGTCCAAGCTAAATGAAGTAACGCAAGCCATGAGCATCGAGTTGGTTCGATGCTCGTGCTCTCGATGTCGTTGCATAATCCATGAAAATCCAGCCTTATAACTGCCAGCGCCCTGTCTGGATCTATCCACCATGTGACAAAAGGTTTGAAAAAACTGTTGTCGCGATCTTCAATTCTGTCTCTCCTCTTTCTGTCCTAGGTTAGCTTAATATTTCTCGCCGCAAATTGCCAATATAAGCAAATAATTACAAAAATTAATTATCATCGTTTGGGTAGTAGAGAATTACTCTAGATCGTTTTGCTCGCATGTTTAACCTATAATTTTTGGAGTGCTATATTTTCGTCAGCATACAGGTCTTATAAGAACAATTCTCTGAGATTTCGGTCATTCGATTTTTTCTTGAATTTTTTAATCCTACTGAAACTGTTTTGATGCCATTTTGCATCATTAGTTACACAGAAAAAAAAATCATGGTAATATTACATCTGAGAAGGGGTACATCTTTTATGTCAGAAAAAATGTGTAATTTTACCTCTGAAAATGTGTAATTTTACCACTATTCTGGTGTAATGACTTTTTTTCAGTCTTAATTGATGTAAACTTACATCATAAAAGAGGTAATATTCAAACTTCCAAAATTACAGCTTCCAAATTTACACCATTTTTTACTGTGTAGACTAACATTTCAAAATAGCGTAATAATGAATGAACCAAGAAAGTAGTGCCAGATAGGGACCTACATAGGGAAATGAAATGTTCTGGGAGAAATTTCAAACAACCAAGGTCATTCAAATTTAAGGTTGGAAAACTTGTAGTTTTTCTTTGGTGCTGGCACTTTTCTTGTACCGAACAAGCATAAACATAACAAAAACTACCAGATTGTTATCAACAACAGTTTTACAATACTTGTGATTGTTATAAGTCTCGTTTTTTTGTCAAAATTATTTTAAATTGATTCCGACCTTGTTCTTGCATGATCTTGTTGCTCGATTGGAACCCCGATTTGACAGTTCGATTGGAACCCTGAGAGTGACATTAGGCTCTCTAGTGCCAGAGTGACATTTTGACTTTTTTTTGTTATTGTTATTGTTTTTTTTCTACTTGTTTTGTAAAAGTAAATCTTTCCCAGTTCCTGAGGGGAACACCCTTGAAGAGTATCGGGGCCGGCATTTACAAAGCGGATTCAGTGGCAGTTTCTTTCTCAACTTAATGTTAACATGGTAAGGTTAATGTTAACATTCCATAGGTCGCCTCCCTAAGGTGTCGTGATAAGGTCCAGTTTGTGACGATACACTACCTTCCCTTTACTAAGCAATCGAATCCAGAAGGGAAAAAGATCACCAGTTGTGTTGGTCCGAGCCGGGATTTGATCCCCGATCTACCGCTTACGAGGCGGAAGCGTTACCACTAGGCTACGTGGCTCGGTCACTTGTGTACAGATGTACATCACTGAACCAGGCCCGTATCCAGGATTCTTCAATGGGGGGTGTTTCCCCCCATAAGGCGTTAGGGGTGTATGTGTGTTATAGGAAGGGCGTATACAGTCAACAAATGCGTACCAAACAAAAACGTGAAATTTGCTTTATATATTGTAGCAGTAATGCTAAAAAAATATCTAAACATCAATAAGTTCATGAAAATATTGTTATTCTTGCATATATTATTGATGTGATATATGTGATAGAAAATATTGAAATAACGTTATTGAATCCTTGATAGTTTAGATTGTTTTGTTTTCAATTAATTTTTTTCTCTTCAGTAATTTGTTTTGCCCCTTAATTTTTCGGGAAAATTTTAAAGGAGGGCATTTTTTATCTATACACAGCTTAAGCCAGATTGGTAACGAACTCGAGCATCTCAAGCCAAATCAATTCAAAATGGAAATCAACTCGTATTATCTATGCGTTTTGGTTTTCGCCGTTTTTTTATTTTTCAAACATATCATGAGCTTATAGTTTGTGTTTTAAGGAACAAGTTTGCCGAAGACATCAGCGAGATTTGCTTTGGCACAAACAATAATCCCTTAGTTTGATTTTAGTTTGAAAAAAAAATTAAGGCGATGTAGACGTAGCTCTTCGATGTTATCAGCAAAGTTGTTTTTTAAAATTCAAACTATAAGCTCATCAAGTTTTTGGAAAATCAAAATCAACAAAAAGTTTTCGTACCAAACTTACCAGATTTCTAGCTTTCTTTGAAAGAACACAAACATCAAAGCTGACGGATATTTTTTTCTTGTTAAATGTAACATACCAACCAACAACTTTTTTTTCAATCCTCGGTCATATCACACAATAACATTTTCGAATCAATCACATTTCAGAGAACAGTTTGTAGATAAAAAAGATAATATCGTCAAAAAAACATTGATTTGTCCGTACAAGTTTCCATAGAAGTTTGACAGCTGCCCATACAATTGCTTACGAGGCCATTTCACGCCACTCGAAATTGACTTTTTCTGAACATGCCTAAAATTTAGCGGAGCTGTTTATCCTATCGAAACATGCAAAATCCCTTCTTTTTGGCACCGCCCCAAAGTTTTACGATTTTCATCTATTTTTTTAAATTAGTTTTCAAATGGCCATGTCGTGGATACAAAAAAGCAAAAATCGACTGCTTTTTTAAGAAACGCTGAATTATATGGCGTCATCAAATTTTTTATTCGAATCGAACTTTACTTGTTAGGGCAAGTTGAAATCTCTTGAGAATTTCAAATTTATAAGCTTAAAGTAGCAGAATTTACTCACATCCATCCCTGCATCATTTATTCTAATTGCTCAAAATGCTGCCATGTTTGATATTAATCAAAATGATGACGCTGAATTGAATCATTTTTTTTCCAAAATATTTGAAAATGTTTTTTTTAATTGGCGAAAATCGTAAAACTTTGGGGCAGTGCCAAAAAATAGAAGATTTTTTTATGTTTCGATATGATAAACAGTTTCGCCAAATTTCAGCAGGATCAGAAAAAGTAAATTTCGAATTTGTACTTTTTTGTTTCCAGTTGGGGAGAAATGACCCTAAATAAAAAAAACTTTGGCGTACATAGTCAAAGTTGGATTTGGATCTGGCTGATAACGATCTAAGTATTTTACTAACAAAATCCAGGAGAGCCTATCCAGTTAGTCAAAGGCTTTATAATAAAAATAGCTGACCGATTTCAGTGCGATTTCGATTTTTCGAGATTTTAATGAGGCCTTATTAAGCTAAACTTCAGTTTTTTCAAGGCGTCAACGATCAAAGCTTTTTGCCTTTCTTACAAAAGAAAGGTTTAAGGTTTACTTTTGGAAAAACGCTTTTCTCAGAAATCTTTAAAAAATCGTGCACGGCGAGGGATCGTCCCAGAAAAAAAATCCAATGTCTAGTTTGAAGGTTTAGATGCGTTCTTTCGATTGAATTTTGGCCCGGAACCCGGAACTCAAAGTCTGATTTTTGAGAGCTCTTTTTCTGAAATACTTGAGCGATGTCTGTATCCGCTCTTAAAAATTTGTGTCTTCAATCATTGGAAAACCGCTCGTAGACCGGCCCGTGGCTTAATGGCTACGGCTTCCGCCTCATAAGCGGAAGGTTCAGGGTTTGATTCCCGACCGGTCTACTTGAAATTTTTCGACTGTCATTGAACTTTGAATATGAACAAAAAACGCATAGAATCAGGTGGGATTCGAACTCACACCGTTGGATTGGAAGTCGGATGCTCTAGCAATTCGTCCTCCAAGTAATTAATACTCCTTGAGTGAATTAATCCGTAGTGGTGAAGTAATGTCACAAGGTCATTAACTATATAATACAGCAATCCCTTCCCCAACAATTCCCCTACACACCCACACACCATTATAATCTATAAATAACTCGAACCGGTTGGTACGGTATGTCCCCGGCTTCTTCTTCTTCCCCTGATGGTTCTATGAAATGTGGGATCCGTTCATAGAATCTGTCTCATGCGGTTAATGCAACGCAGTAGCGGCCCGGCCTACTTAATGAGTGTAATACACTTCGGGGGTTCTCGAAAGTACTGCAATCATTAATAATGACAAGAAGGAACTTGAGGCGTAATCTAACCATAAGTTCTTCCCGGATGCTTTCTTCGGACTGGCTGCGCTTGTGTTCGATTAGATAAGATCAGATTAGATCATTGGAAAACCGCTCGTAAAACCCACAATTTTTATATTTCAGATTTGTAGCCGTGGGGTCGGAGACGAACATTTTATTTATTGATTCGCAATTTTAGACCAGTAAATGTGGTCAAAGCCATTTTTAGAGGTATTTTTTGGACTATTTTACAGATAACACTATCAAATTAAAAGAATTCAGTTTCAAACAAAAATCCATTCGAAAACATGAGCATGAGCATGAGCATGAGCATGAGAGATCACCCATGGTTGCCCCTCCGTTGCTGAACAGAACCGTAATATCCTTTCAGCCCTACTGATCATAAGCTTCGACATAAAAAAAAAAAAAAAAAAAAAAAAAAAAATCCATTCGAAAACATGCGCCATAAACTAATTGGGCCCAAAAATTGATGCTTTTCCAAAATGTATTTCCAGAGATATAGCCATATTAGTGTTTTGCCTTCCTCACCTTACTGAGGAAAGGCTATAAAATCACTCGAAAACTGAACTTCTCAATTAGACCTCCTAGAACCACCTTCATGTATACCTATCGACTCAGAATCAAATTCTGAGCAAATGTCTGTGTGTGTGGTGGGATGTTGATCAAAAAATTGTCACTCGATTATCTTGACATTGGCTGAACCGATTCTGTCCGTTTTGGCGTCATTCGATCCGTCTTGGGGTCCCATAAGTCGCTATTAAAAAGTATACGGTTTAAAAAACTGCCCATGTTCGCATAAATGTCCCATATGCAAAAACAGCAAACTGAGAAAAACGCATTTGAAGTTTGTCCCACACATAAGGCTACATGTTAAGTTTTCACGAAAAAACTGGATTTCCTCCCGATTTCTAGAACAAAGTACTGGATGTTATAGGCTCTTTAGAAAGAGCACACGATTTTGAACCAAACTGCATCAATATCTCAAAAGTGATGAAAATGCATATGGGACATTTATGCGATCATGGGCAGTAAAGTACTTCAAAAGTTATGCTAAAAAAACGATTTTAACAAAAGTCCGGAAGATTGTAAAAAGGGTGGTTATACATTTTTAGAAAGGTATTTAAAAGACCTTTCCAACGCAACCAATACATTGAAGATCTGACAACCCTATCAAAAGTTATTAGCACTTAAGTGTTATTCATGTACTTTTTGGAAGCCGGATCTCAGATATCATGATGAAAACGTTGTCCGGATCTATCATGCAACCTGTCATTGAACAGGTATTCAAAAAATCTTTCCAACGCAACCAAAACATTGAAGATCTGACAGCCCTCAAAAAAAAAATCAAACCATCCACATTAACGACCCCCGGGTCTTTTGTAGTCTCTATTGCAAGTTTCTGCTCGAACCTTGGAGTCCGAAGGCTTGAATGGGGAGAGCACCCAAACCTCTTTTTACTCCAAGGAACCTTCCACTCCAGTGTTTGGACTGACGACCTTTGGATTGCGAGTCCAACCGCCGCCAGCGATTCCACCGGAGTAGGCTCTGACAGCCCTATCAAAAGTTATTAGCACTTAAGTGTTATTTATACACTTTTTGGAGGCCAGATCTCAGATATTTTGATGAAAACGTTGTCCAAGTATATCATGCGACCTATCTTTGGATAGGTAATTAAATGACCTTTCCAACGAATGTGAGGAAGGCACCAACCGCCTAAGGGTGGATTAAGTAACGTTTTAGTCTTATTTTAACCCTATTTTTCCTATTACATTTTTGGTTTTATACGGAATCATAATCTGAACATCAAATTTGAAGTCCCGGCTCGTTCTCGCTCAAAAGATCGACAAGTCGTCAAGTCGAAGCATAAACGCCAGCACATTTACGCTTGCGCGTTTCACGCTGCGCGTGAAGGTGTTCTTTCTGGCTTCTCATAATAGATCGACAAAGTGCAATATCGATACATATTTTTTTAAGTTAATCATAGACTAATATTAAAGACTGAGTACCCTTTATTTTTTTTTAATAATGTCAATCAAATAAGTTTTTCTTAATTAAATATTATTAGGACGCATAATGTACCTCTGAAAAAAAAAATGCATTCAAAGTTTAGTCTAAAAAGATTCGAAGCTTTAGGTCAAATTCTCACTGGGTGGTATCATTATGTTTCTGAAAACTTAATTGCACCAATATATTTTTCGGAGTTTCATCATTTTGTAAGAAAGGCTCTATTTCACCTCTGGTGATATTCAATCGGGGTTTTTTATATTTTCATGAGGGCGTATTTAGTGACAGTTGAATGTTTTTTCAAGCCGTCAACGATCAAAGTTTTTTTGAAATAATTTCTTGAGGGCGTATTTAGTGAAAAAAAAATGTTCAAGGCGTCAACGATCAAAGTTTTTTTTTTAATATTTTCTTGAGGGCGTATTTAGTGCAAGTTTTTTTGCAAGGCGTCAACGATCAAAGTTTTTTTTTTAAATAATTTCTTGAGGGCGTATTTAGTGAAAAAAAATTTCCAAGGCGTCAACGATCAAAGTTTTTTTTAAATTATTTTAGTGAAGGCGTATTAAGTTTAGTTTTTTTTTCAAGGCGTCAGCGATCAAAGTTTTTTTTTATATTTTCTTGAGGGCGTATTTAGTGACAGTTGAATTTTTTTCAAGGCGTCAACGATCAAAGTTTTTTTTAAATATTTTCTTGAGGGCGTATTTAGTGGAAGTTTTTTTGCAAGACGTCAACGATCAAAGTTTTTTTAAATTATTTTAATGAAGGCGTATTAAGCCAAAGTTTAGTTTTTTCTCAAGGCGTCAACGATCATAGCTTTTTTTATATATTTTCTTGAGTGCGTATTAAGTGACAGTTGAATTTTTTTCAAGGCGTCAACGATCAAAGTTTTTTTTTAATAATTTCTTGAGGGCGTATTTAGTGAATTATTTTTTTTGTTCAAGGCGTCTACGATCAAAGTTTTTTTTTTATTATTTTAGTGAAGGCGTATTAACACAGAGTTTAGTTTTTTTCAAGGCGTCAACGATCAAAGTTTTTTTTAAATATTTTCTTGAGGGCGTATTTAGTGCAAGTTTTTTGCAAGGCGTCAACGATCAAAGTTTTTTAATATTATTTTAATGAAGGCGTATTAAGCCAGAGTTAAGTTTTTTTCAAGGCGTCAACGATCATAGCATTTTTTTTTTCTTGAGGACGTATTTAGTCAAAGTTGAATTTTTTTCAAGGCTTCAACGATCAAAGTTTTTTTTAAAATATTTTCTTGAGGGCGTATTTAGTGAAAAAAAATTTCAAGGCGTCAACGATCAAAACTTTTTTTTTATTTCCTTGAGTGCGTATTTAGCGACAGTTGAATTTTTTTCAAGGCGTCAACGATCATAGTTTTTTTTAAATATTTTCTTGAGTGCGTATTTAGTGACAGTTGAATTTTTTGCAAGGCGTCAACGATCAAAGTTTTTTTTTTAATAATTTCTTGAGGGCGTATTTAGTGAAAGTTTTTTTTTTTTCAAGGCGTCTACGATCAAAGTTTTTTTTTATTATTTTAGTGAAGGCGTATTAACACAGAGTTTAGTTTTTTTCAAGGCGTCTGCGATCAAAGTTTTTTTTATTATTTTAGTGAAGGCGTATTAAGTCAGAGTTTAGTTTTTTTTTCAAGGCGTCAACGATCAAAGTCTTTTTTTATATATTTTCTTGAGGGCGTATTTAGTGACAGTTGAATTTTTTTCAAGGCGTCAACGATCAAAGTTTTTTTTTAATATTTTCTTGAGGGCGTATTTAGTGCAAGTTTTTTGCAAGGCGTCAACGATCAAAGTTTTTTTAATTATTTCTTGAGGGCGTATTTAGTGAAAGTTTTTTTTTTCAAGGCGTCTACGATCAAAGTTTTTTTTAAATATTTTCTTGAGGGCGTATTTAGTGACAGTTGAATTTTTTTCAAGGCGTCAACGATCATAGTTTTTTTTAAATATTTTCTTGAGGGCGTATTTAGTGGAAGTTATTTTGCAAGACGTCAGCGATCAAAGTTTTTTTAAATTATTTTTATGAAGGCGTATTAAGCCAGAGTTTAGTTTTTTCTCAAGGCGTCAACGATCATAGCTTTTTTATATATTTTCTTGAGTGCGTATTTAGTGACAGTTGAATTTTTTGCAAGGCGTCAACGATCAAAGTTTTTTTTTTTTAATAATTTCTTGAGGGCGTATTTAGTGAAAGTTTTTTTTTCAAGGCGTCTACGATCAAAGTTTTTTTTTATTATTTTAGTGAAGGCGTATTAACACAGAGTTTAGTTTTTTTCAAGGCGTCTGCGATCAAAGTTTTTTTTATTATTTTAGTGAAGGCGTATTAAGTCAGAGTTTAGTTTTTTTTTTTCAAGGCGTCAACGATCAAAGTCTTTTTTTATATATTTTCTTGAGGGCGTATTTAGTGACAGTTGAATTTTTTTCAAGGCGTCAACGATCAAAGTTTTTTTTTTAATATTTTCTTGAGGGCGTATTTAGTGCAAGTTTTTTGCAAGGCGTCAACGATCAAAGTTTTTTTAATTATTTCTTGAGGGCGTATTTAGTGAAAGTTCTTTTTTTCAAGGCGTCTATGATCAAAGTTTTTTTTATTATTTTAGTGAAGGCGTATTAACACAGAGTTTAGTTTTTTTTAAGGCGTCAACGATCAAAGTTTTTTTTTTAATATTTTCTTGAGGGCGTATTTAGTGAAAGTTTTTTTTTTCAAGGCGTCTACGATCAAAGTTTTTTTTTTATTATTTTAGTGAAGTCGTATTAACACAGAGTTTAGTTTTTTTCAAGGCGTCAACGATCAAAGTTTTTTTAAATTATTTTAATGAAGGCGTATTAAGCCAGAGTTTAGTTTTTTTCACCCTTTTCTTAAGGGCGTATTTAGTGACAGTTGAATTTTTTTCAAGGCATCAACGATCAAAGTTTATTTTAAATATTTTCTTGAGGGCGTATTTAGTGGAAGTTTTTATGCAAGACGTCAACGATCAAAGTTTTTTTTTATAATTTCTTGAGGGCGTATTTAGTGAAAGTTTTTTTTTCAAGGCGTCAACGATCAAAGTTTTTTTTTAAATAATTTCTTGAGGGCGTATTTAGTGAACAAAAAATTTCAAGGCGTCAACGATCAAAGTTTTTTTTATTATTTTAGTGAAGGCGTATTAAGTCAGAGTTTAGTTTTTTTTTTTCAAGGCGTCAGCGATCAAAGCTTTTTTTTTATATTTTCTTGAGGGCGTATTTAGTGGAAGTTTTTTTGCAAGACGTCAGCGATCAAAGTTTTTTTTTAATATTTTATGTAGTTAAATACGCCTTTATAAAATAATTAAGAGTATAGTTTTGTTTCAAGGCGTCAACGATACAAGTTTTTTCAAAATATATTCTTGATGGCGTATTTAGTACAAGTTGAGTTTTTCAAGGGGTCAGCGATCAAAGTTTTTTTTAATTATTTTTATGAAGGCGTATTAAGCGAGACTTTAGTTTTTTTCAAGGCGTCAACGATCAATTTTTTTTTAAATTTTCTTGAGGGCGTATTGAATGAAAGTTGGGTTTTTTGCAAGAGTTTAGTTTTTCTCTTGGCGTCAACGAACATAGTTATTTTAAATATTTTTAGAAGGGTGTGTTTTGGGAAAGTGGAGTTTTTTCTTAGCGTCAAATGTTTTTATGAGGGCGTATTTACTTTGATAGTCATAAAAAATGGCGGCCCTTCGGGCCGTGTCTTTGTCGGGGCGTTAGGGGTGTAAGCCATTTTTTTCCATGGGGGGTGTTGAACACCCATAACACCCCCCTTAGATACGGCCCTGCACTGAACAAAAAACATCGAAAAACGTGTGTAAAAATTCAAAACAAGATACGTTGAAAAGAGCTAGGGTGTGCTTCATCCGCCTAGATAGCTCCACTTCAAAAATCATGATGACCTACAGTAGCAGAACGTTGGACCATCCATTCACTGCACAAAACATTCCGAACGAATGACATCAGACCAATGTCTGACTGTCCTTCATCGTAGGGGTACGATTTTACGCGCGAAAGAAAATAACAAAATCAGCTGTGAAGGTAAACAAAACGAAATCAGAGTTAACTTGTGGAAAGGTACTATTTTAAGCTATCGTTCAAAAAAATAATTTTTAAATATGTTTCCTGCTATGTTTTCGTTAATGTTAATGTATTTTTGCATTATTTGCAGTCAATTGAAATTGTACTGAAGTGAATTTAGTTTATAAACGAGGAAAATATTATGTTTCTGAGGAAATTATTGAGCCATTCTACATTGTTAAGTCAAGTAATCTTAGCTGCGACGGTGGCGCCGCCAAGCCTATCCTTTACACCCTAATTTCTTTAATGCAAGATTGTATGCAACACATTTTGTGAGTGCTGCAGTGTTTAGACACAAGTTCGAGCCTAGATGTACATCTGTTCTCTGTGCCTCGGCAGAAGTAATCGCCGTGTGTTTGCTTTATTGTATCGTCCTCCGAATGGTATTTTGTCGTCGTCTTCGCTATTCTTCGTGGTTGCAGAGGCAACTTGTGTGCTTTCCCGGCCGGCCCGACAGACACAACGTAGGGAGCTAGCTGATTGGGGCAAACAATATTTTTTCAGTGTAGTCCTTATCCATACCTTCAACTTTGCCGAAGATACCAAATCGTTAAACAAATATCTTCAAAAGATACAGATTTTTGAATTTTCATTTTTGTATGGACATCTGCCAAATTTGTATGGAAAATTACATGGACAAACTAATGGTGCAAAATGGCTTCTTTGGGCATACCGAAGGCACCAACAAAGTTTCAGCCGGATAAAAAATACAAAAATAAAATTAGAAAAAAAGACTGATTTCATAGATAACTGCTCATAAGTCTTATTCACAACAATCCACTTTATATTACTGCTGACTGGTGAAATAAAAATCATGCAAGTTGCAAATCACAGTCAGTTAACACACGCACGTGTCTTTGGATCAGGGCATATTTTTTCGCCAACAAACCGTTTCCCACCGCGAAGAATTACCTTGATTGATAACGTATCACGTCGTTTACCGGCACTCTGGGAAAAAGACAATCAATAATGATAGCCCGAGCTGCCGTTGTTCGTGCCCGGGGAGAGGAAACTTTTTTTCTGTTCCGTTAACTGAAAGTTGATTTCCGTTGTCTGAGCAGATCCTTCTTGTCTCCCTGGGAGGTGGAACAGACGTCCTTAGACGGCACTAATCAATAAAATCACGTTTCCAGCAAACGTCCAACCGGGAAGATGCTACAAGTGGCATCAAATCTGTAATGTAAATAGTCCACGTCGGAGCCACATGGGTTCTGTCGTAGAATCGTTTTTATTGGGCTCTGATCTCATCGCCGACACTATCGAAGAGGGGGGGGGGGTGGGAGGCAGAAATTTGAATTTCATGGACTTGTTACTCGTCGTCCTCCTCCTCCGGACTCCTATGTGCAAAGGATCCCTGTCAGGACACCCACCCCGAAGGAAGAACGCACAAGAAATTGCTCGGACTTGCTTAACGATACATGCAGCATTAGAATCAGCACCATTAAACGTACGCACATAAATTTTCATCGCATTTCTCCCAATTACGGTAAGCGATTTCGAAAAGGGGATGTCTACTAGTAGGGTTGGAGGTGGTTATAGGGGGCGATGACAACCAAGAAGTCTCCTTTCTAGACGGACAGGAGGAGACAATGGCTCTCGATGACTGGGTAAATAATGCGAAGACGCAACAAGTTGTGGGTTTTTGGTGTGAAAATGTATTATGGCGAAAACTGTACATGGTTTGTTTAAACATTTAGATATGATATATGTTTTTGAGTAATTTTCCCTAAAACCAAGAAATGGATCTTTTTTTGTTTTTCAATTGGTTGGCTCTGACGAAAGTTGGCATTTTGCATCATTGGTGTACAATTTTTGCAGCTGTCCATACAATAACGGTATGTAAATATTGGAAAATCTTAAGTTTTCGAGTAAAACATATTTTAAATATTAATATCAATCCAAACAATTCTAAAAGGAAATGTTCAAGCTAATTTGAGTTTTCAGCCTTTTTTTTGTTTCACTTCTTCATTTTTTGGAATGCTACTGTGGTCCAGATAGCAATACTGGAAAATGGAAAATGGATTTTCCGCAAAATGGTACAGTTTTGGAATTTTGATGTCTTCAGAAGAGATGTTGCAAATGGAAAACGGCAACTTTTGGTTTGGTTCAAAATTAGGGTGGTTCACAGTTAGGATGATTTTGAAAATCTAACTTTTCAGAAATATTTTTGGGATTTTTTCGTCCTCTAGAAAGTTGTTGGGCTCGCCAATCCAAGCAACTTTGTAGAAGACACCGAAATTTTATCTCGTAATCTACGCCTTCTACGACCAAATTCAGAGAAAGCATCTAAGCAATCCATTCAAAAATCAGTTTTTTGAACGTAGCAATTCCGGGTTAAGTTTTAGAGAAAAGCAGGGCTGTGGAGTCGGAGTCGGAGTCAGAGCCGGAGTCGGTGGAGTCGGGTCTTTTTGGGGACCTGGAGTCGGAGTCGGAGTCGTCAAAACTCGAACAGCTGGAGTCGGAGTCGGAGCCGGAGTCGGCTAAATTGTATGAGCTGGAGTCGGAGTCGGAGTCGGAGCCGAAGATTTCTTTATCTTTATCTTAAATTCAACAAAAATATGTTTTTTACTGTTCAGTATTTTCTATATAACAGCTTAATTTACAAAACAACTTATATTTTCAATTGATTTATCATGCCATTATGTATTTGAAGCTTTTTATTGTGATTGAAAAGCTCTAATTGTGTTATTACACTATAATCACTAAATGATAACCTCTTACCCAAGTATGTAGTATCATAATTCAAAAAATAATCAAAAAAATATTGGTTATGTAGTCAGACTATATTTATGTGCCCTTTCAATTCAAATTTGACCAAATTGCATCCAGTTATTTCTGAAAAAAAAGTACACACAAAGTCATCTTTTACCCCGATAGCGAATGTCTTAGAGGTTTTAAGTTAAATCATTTTTTAGGAAAAAATTACGAGGTACATAAAAAGATTATAAATAGTAATCACTGTTTTAGCAGATCGAAAAAGAGTCACTGACAGTTTAACTTTAGTAACAAATAATCAACGATAATAACAATCTCTTACTTGGAACTCAACATGCGCATTTTGTTTATAACTGAATACAAGAAAATCAAAGTGTTGCATTTAAAATAATTTAAACTAACAAAAAATGTCAAAAGAAGTTGCAACAAATTTGAAATAATCATTGATAGTTGATGTTGATGTTGATTTAAGGTAAACTATGTTGATATCGTTGCAAATTATCGTTGAACAAATCTCAAGAATTCAGTACAAAAATGAACTAACAAAAAAATGTATATAACAAAATATAGGATTTTAATTTATTTTTCAAATATCATAAATAAAAACATAGAATCAAAATATTATCAACTGGTACGAATTTTCTCATACTTAGAGGGTGACGAGCGGGAATTCCCGGGAAAAATTTCCCGGGAAATCGACCATTTTTGGACCTCTCGATTCCCGGGAAATTCGGTCGAGACTCCCGGGAAATTTTATACTTATAAATATAGGAGCAAAATTATATAAACTAATCAGAAAAATATTTGAAAAATTCATAATTATTTAGAACAGGCCTGCCCAACCTTTTTGGCTCAATTTTCACATTTCTGATCGTGAAAATTACAATTGTTTATTTTTTCATGGTTTATTTGATGAAATCGGTTCCCAGATGACCAGTGAACATAACTTTTCCAAAAGTTTGAAAAAATATTTTTGAGAGTCGTTTTTATGTAAGTTTTAAGTGAAAAATAGGTCAGGCCCGCGGGCCCGGATTGATTTTTGACGTAAAATGTAGATAAAAACGACTTGTATAAATATTTTTTCTAACTTTTGGAAAAGTTATGTTCACTGGTCATCTGGGAACCGATTCCATCAAATAAACCATGCAAAAATAAACAATTGTAACTTTGACGATCAAAAATGTGAAAATTGAGCCAAAAAGGTTGGGCAGGCCTGGTTTCGAACATTGAATGTTCAATGTTCGGTGTTCAAGTTCGAATAAACCAATGCTTCTCTTATCTTCTTATTCAGAAAGTGTAAATTTTAGCTTGTCAAAAATTCCAATAACTATTATTGAAAGAAGCAAAAAAAAATTGGACCCCAAAATTTCCTTTAAAAATATTAAGCAGTTTCACCCCAGAAATGAAATCAAATGTTTTAATTACAAATATTTTTCTAAATTATTTCTAAGAGTGAAAGCTTTTTCAAGTTAAATTCAATTTCTTTATCTTCTCTAGAGCATAGCAATCCTCATAACCTAGTTTTTTTTTTGAAAACTTGGGTTTTCCTGATTACTAAATATATCTTCAATGAATATTTACAGTTGACCTTAAAAATTAAAAAAATACAGTTTAATTTGTTGTTTTAAGTCGTTATTTATCATATTGCCAAATTTCCGATACTGAAAAATTATATATATTTTTTTTACACACATCTATTAACAAGTTTGTGAAACTTTTTGTAAAATCACTAAGTGCGAATTATGATTCGTAAATATTTTAAACTACAATTTTAAGTCTTAAAAAGCTCAAATAACGATTTTGTATTTGCAGATTCAGAAAAAAAATCACAAGGTCTCATGAGGCTACTTAAATTAACGTTTCATAGAATTAGTATGAAATAATTGTAACTGAACTCTTTGAAAATAACACATTTATTACTTTTCATTTTACATTTTTGGCACTATTGGCATAGTCAAAAAAAAAAAAACTCCCGGGTCCCGGGAATTCCCGGGAAATGGCCAAATTCAACTCTCGATTCCCGGGAAATCGAAAATCTCGAGAATCGTCACCCTCTACATACTGTATGTCTTACGCCAATATGACGGAAGGCATTGCAAATCAATGTACCTTAAAAAAAATGAAATAGTTGTGACCTAGAAAATATTTTACTTGTGGATATTTGTTTTTTATTATATTTTAAGTTTTTTTTTCATATATTTTGATAAAGGCGCAAGATCATTCATAAAGCTTCGTTTTAGGTGAAGATTCACGAAGTATCGTGCACCTCCTTTTTAAAGTATATAAAATTTTAAAATTAAAATAAATTAAAAATTTCCACGTTAAAATATTTTTCATGTCACAGATATTTGAAAAGGACATCTTAAGCGTCCTTTCCACGAAGAAATTGTTTAGATACATTGATTTGCAATAATAATCTCCTTCAGCCACGTCTTAAAAAAAAAAAAAACAAAAAAAAAGTTTCGTTTAAAATTGTCATTTAAAAAACAAGGTGCCTGTCACTGTGCTTCTAACAAATGTCAGCCTGAAAGTGTGCAAATTGAATTTTAATGTTCAATAGATCATTAAGGCGAGATTTCTTTTAGTTATTCATTCAAAAATAACAATTTAGTATTTAAATGTATAAGCTTTGAAAAAAATATTTTCAAATTTGAGGTTAAGCAAGTAATTCCAAATTTACTTACAAAACTGTTCTTCTCAAAATGCCTCTAAAACTGAAGATATTTTTTGATTTCTGTTTCCATAACGTATAAAACTTGTAACCTAGAAACTTTTTTCCGTTTATTTACTTTACTTTACTTAACTTATTTTTCTTAAGCAAAACATGACGCTTAAAGAGTATTTAAATAATCCTATTTATCAATATTTTATAAATAAATAACTAATAATAGTTAACTAACTTTTGAAACATTTAAAAACTTGTGGATTCGGAGTCGGAGTCGGAGTCAGAGCCAACCATTTGTTGAAAGCTGGAGTCGGAGTCGGAGTCGGAGTCGGATAGATTTGGTAGGCCGGAGTCGGAGCCAACCATTTGTTCAAAGCCGGAGCCGGAGTCGGAGTCGTTTGACATATGACCCGACTCCGCAGCCCTGTTCATAAGAATCATTTTTCCATTATTAGCAAAAATATAGTTTTTTTTTTAATCAGGCTTGAAAGGGATAGAGCGGTGTCAGGGTTGCGAATGAGCGAGCGCTCACGGAAGGCTTGCTCGCTCCAGCTGGAGCGTGAGTTTTTATCAGGTAGCTCGTGCTCGCTCACGCTCACCGGAGCGTTTTGCGCTCACGTGAGCTGGTGAGCCAAAGTAGGTAGTTGTTTTTTCTTGTTGAAGCATCTGCCTGTTTGAAACGAAGTTTCTAGAACTATCTCAGCACAGGCAGCAAATATAAACAAGAAAGTGGTCGAACAAACAAAATTAGGCACTGAAATGGATTTGATCAGTGAACCGAAATTTACGTTCTATTTAAAATCTACACATTTTTCGAACAAGGAACGAAAACCTAAATTTATAATGTAAACATTCATTGACGTGAAGAGATGCACTGTTTGTTCATATATCAAATCCATATTGGACCATATTGTATTGTTGTTACGTACAAAAAAAATATTGACAATTTATGTATATTTTATTTATTTTTAAAAAATCTTTTAAACAGTTACAATCATCCATGTTCAAAAAATCATATATAACTTGTAATTGAATATTTTCAGAGGTTTGGTTGCGTAAGTGTTGAATAAAATCCACTTGTTGGAAGAAGAGCCAACCTTTTCGTGGTGAAAAATATTGACAATTTATTTGATTTGATTCAAAAGGGTTATTTCAACGCTTAGGAATTGTGAGACTTATATTTCAAAAATGTTACCCTATTTTTTTTAAATGTTTGCCAAATAAAGACTAACCTTATAGAAATGATTAGCCCTTTGTCATCACTGAATCACTGAAAGATTTAATAAACGGAATTACTTTTTTAATGGTAGCTCATTCTGACCCGCAATCTGGAAATGTAGTCAAAACACTGATTAGGTACATAAAACAATTTAATGTTATATTTTAATCAATCAAGCATTTAACATTGAATCGAACTTCCCAAAGCATAAATCCTCTTGAATCAATTCATTGTTTTGTAAGTTTTTCTAAGGTTTACAGGCCTTTTTATTTAGGCATCTAAACCCCTCCGCCCGCACCTCGCTGCTACAATAAGGCCTTTAAATTCTCAAATATTTATACATTCAACTGCATGTCTAAAAAATTATTTGACCCTTGCGAATCCAACCTTTTATTTAAAAACATGGTTGATGAAAATAAGCTATTTCAATTCATATATCTTAATATTTGTTCACAAAGTCATATTTCCACAGCCCTACTGTACCTTAAAATCCATCTAGAATTTAAAAAAACTTTCTCAAAAGCTTTAAATGATTAGCGACACGTCCAAAATGAGCGCTCCGTGAGCGAAATATGAGCGCGAGCGCTAGCGTGGAGCAAACGCGAGCTGAAAAAATCGGAGCAAACGTGAGCTAGCTCGCGCAGCGCTCCTCCTCACGAATGAGCGAAAAGTGAGCGCTCACACTGGGTGTATTCAATAATTTCATGTCCAAAAAATTAATAACTTTAGCCATAGGCTTGCCAAAAACTAAGAAAATTCAACAATACATTATGGAAGATTCATAAAATTATGTAAATTTTGAGTCAAAATTCCTTCCATGAAGATGGCTACAATCAGCACATACTGATTTATTTTGGTGCGGAAATTCATCAAATTGAATTGGATATCCAACACTTAATGTGATTTTTCTTGAAATAAATATGCACGGCTTTAGCCTAAGTAAATATAAAGAAACTAAGACTGTGTATTTTAAACTCATAAGCAAATTATAGTACAGCGTAAATCAAAATTAATTTGCCTGTTTGGTTTTGCTCAAAAAAAGGGAAATTGAACAACTTAAAGCCATGGAAAGTGGTCGTTCACCACGATTCATTTTCGTTGATTTTTTTTATTTTTGTAAAAAAAAATATTTTTTTACTTAACATGGATTTCCTAAGCGAAAGCAACATAGCGTGAGCAAAAATATAGCACTTTTGGTTTCTACTATTTTTTTGCGTGGAAATCCTCTAATAATGCGTTTTAAACACACTAAATATTCCACTGGTGACCAGTTTTTCCTAACGCAATAATCGCAATCCCATTACCCGCTCATATAATGTGTGACCACAATGTCCGCGATAATGTTCCACTCAACGTGTCCCTGCTTGGAATGCGCACATGGCTGTTTCCCCCCCCCCCCCCCCTAACCAACCACGCCGGATACCGGAACACAGGACAATAGTGGCTCCACCACTTGTTGGACGCTGTGCTGATGGAGGACATTTTCCACGCGCAACGACGACAACCCCCCATGATAAGGATGAAGTCCGTTAAAAAGGGGGGTTAGGGGGAAGTTTAGGATTCCTTTTTCTTCCCAAGAATTCCTGCCGTCCAGTTAAACGAACTGTGGTTCATGAATTTTCACGACCCGTTTCGGTGGCCAACGCATTTTCTTCGGATTTTCCGACTTCGGCGAGCGGGACGGCACCAGGTTCGGCTAGAGCGAGAAAGCTACAGTGGGTAGGGGATGAATTTTGCTCCTTGACAGGATTCTGGCAGAGTTCGGTCGGAGTCTGGTTCAGTGCGAGACCAGATCTCGTCGGAACAGGCTGTGGCTCTGGCAGCTTCTCGTGGAAGATACCTGGTGGACCAGCCTGGTTTTGTGTGAGTGTGAGGGACTCTAGCAGACCTTTTTGGGTGCTAGAGAGGGTGGTTAGTGAGTGTGTCTGTGGGAGGATGCGTTTAGGGGGTTTCCAAGTGATGGCAAAAGTGATGATGGTGTGCTGTGAGATATAGACATAAACAGAACCAAATATTGGTACAGAGTGTGCTTGGGGTTCTCAAGTGTCTTTTCCCTTCCCCTTTTGGAGTGGCCAAGAGATTTTCCCATTTTTTCTCCACCCCGTGGTTGAAGTTGAGGGGCTCAAACAGTTCAAGCTGTGACGTGAGCCGAAGAGGTAAAACTGTGCTGAAATATCCCATAAAAAAAGAAAAAAAAAACGTTTAAGGGCAAACCAGCAACTGAACGGAAGCAACCAGTGTTTGTGTGTGTGTTTGCGGGTGATTACAAAGCTTCGGGAAATTCAATATACGCGAATTGTGCCGGGCGGGTGCACAATAAATTTGAAATATATGCGCTATATAAAGAGTCCCGCCGGTCCAATAGAGAGCGCGAGTTGTTGTGTACACGAAAGGTACACACGCGGACGATTACACACGCCAAAATCGAGTGATTAATATGACTCTCCAGACGACGACGTCGGTCAGGAACTATTTTGTGGTGCGGCGCTCGAACAAATAGACCGTTTCTGGGCACTATCAAGCGGATATTACTTGCTTTGAGTAGACATTTTAGAGTGCAGTTTATTTGAAATTTCATGGGAAGCGTAGAACTCAGCAAAAATAATAAACTAGTTCATTTAGTATTTTAAACACCTTGAATCCTTATTTTCAAAAACGCACATCTTAACTAACCAACCAACTCAACCG
This sequence comes from Culex pipiens pallens, assembly GCF_016801865.2. Taxonomy (NCBI): domain Eukaryota; kingdom Metazoa; phylum Arthropoda; class Insecta; order Diptera; family Culicidae; genus Culex; species Culex pipiens. The sequence goes on from NC_068939.1 coordinate 129,727,521, forward strand.
AAAGCAGTGATGTTTTTTCCCATTCAATGAAAAGCGTCCGAACGTCTATTCCACATCAAAACGAACATTAGATTTTAAAATTTCTCAATACACTATATATTCTTGATATTTATAATTATATCAAAAGAGCTCAAAAGAAAAACTTCTTAAAAAAGGGGACCTAATACTGGCTTATAATCGCTTCGATTAAAGTATCTTAAAAGCTATTCATTCAGGAAATGGTCACAGATTTTGTGTCAAAATAATTTATTAATTTTACTCCAGAAAATGATGAATTTTCATAAGTTTTTGATGAATATTCTTCAGGTTCACATTTTTTATGTAGTACCGTAAACCGGGGTGACTTTGATAGGATTTCAATTTGTTTTTTGAATATTTTCCAACAGGTAAGGTTTTTATCAAGATTATTATTTTTAAAACATGTACTGGGGTAGGCCACACAAAGTCCATACACTGTTTTGGAAAAAAAGTTGTTTCAATAGTGTTTAGAAAAAGAGTTAAATTTAAAATTCTTAGCTTAAATTCCGGGGTGACTTTGATAGTCGTAGTTTTTCTTGTTAAATCATATTTAAGATGTTCAAACTTTATTTGTACGTTAAATTTACCATCACTAAAGTAGCTGATATAGTTTTTGAGAAAAAAAAAATCAATGTTTATAATTAGTTAACTAAGTTTATAAGCTTTTTAACAAAATACACATAAATTTTAGGTAAAATTGTTAAAAAGTCGAAATTTTGTCTGCAATTTGTTAAAACTAGTTTTGTTTATAAAATTATCGATTTATATTGCATTTTATACTGAATTCGAAGCACGAATCACAAGTTTTCACATTTTGTATAAAATTTGTTCTATTGAAAATGCCTATAAATCTGAAGATTTTTTTTAAATTGTTTTTCAAAAACACATATTATTTGTTATTTACAAACTTATTTAACCTTCTCCTAGTGGAAAATTTTCCAAATAATCCGAAAATGCATTCCGCTTTCCGATTCAAAATCATGTTCATTGAGAAAATTATGACACTTTGAGAAGTTTAAAATAATGACTTTCATCAACATTTTCTTAACTGTAGTAAACTAACTTTTTAAACTTTTCAAAATTTTATGAAATGTTCTTTTTGAGGTACTTTGAACACTTCTCTACCACGGTCAGTATGATTCTAAACCATTCCGTACGTATTTTAATTGTACTTTTCATTTTGCGGAAAAATTGCAAACCTATCAAAGTCACCTCGTTTTACGGTATTCCTCAAAAAAGTGATAATATTCAACTTACCAAATTTTCAACATTCCAATATTCAACTATTTTTTCTGTATACTAATAATAAAGCTATAAGGATGAGATTCATCCTATCAATTAAATGTCAAAAGTCTCGAATCCTTAACCTTCTAAACAAACAAGAATATATATGTTGGAGCAACAACGGGTCAAAGAGATTTTTGGCAATAATTTGCATTGATACATATCAACGAAATTAAGCTGGGAAAATCCACATACACAGAAAAAAATGATGGTAATATTCATCAGGAAATGGGGACAGATTTTGTGTAAAAAAAATGATTAATTTTACCCCAGAAAATGATGAATTTTCATCAGTTTTTGATGAATATTAATCAGGTTCACATTTTTGCACATTTTTAATGAGTCGAAATCAGAGCAGAAGAGGGATAAGTATGTACGTTAGCTTAACAGTTCCCTTCTTGAAGGCCTGAATCTTTTTTTCTAATCTAATCAGACCCTAGCGCAGCCAATCTTTCGAAGGGATCCTGGAGAGTGCCTTAGGTTAGATGACGCCTAGCACTCTTCTTGTCATTTATTAACATTTGTAGTGCGCCATTGCATTGAAATGCATTGAAACATCACAAGCGTTAAAGCGGCCAGGCCTACTGCGTAAAGCCGTATCGCAGAGATGACTCGTAATTGGGTTGAGTTTGAGCACTGAGTGTTCGAACAACAACACAATTCTGAATCGACAGGGGAGGAAGAAGCGTGGGGACACACCACCATACGCTCCGAGATTTTGGTTGTATTCGTTGGGAGCACCATGCTAAGAAGGTTTGGTACTCCGGGACCCTCTGGGATGGGACATTGTATTTCCACGAATGCCCTGGACACTATTTGCCGTGGTTAAAGCGCCACAACTCGCTCGAAGGCCTGAATCTTTTTTTATATATTTTCTAGAAAATATTTTATAGTAGATCCTTAGACGTTTAAAATTACTTCAAAAGTTAATCGGAAGTTCGGGTTGATTTTTATTAATTTCAGCCATTCCACGTTTAACAGGAAGAATCCAAATTAGAAGTGTTCGAATTTGGCTCAAACTTGACATGGGAGTTTCTGGCAAAAATAATTAGATCCGTGTTTTTTTTTGTTTGGCGATGAGGATGCTCCTATCCGAAACAGGGTGGTCCAAAACAATGCGTTTCTCGTCGATCTTCGCAAAAACCAAATTTTCCACAAAACCATATCTCCGAAACGACTGAACCAATTTCAGTGCGCCACGTTTCAAAAGAAAGGGCTTTTAAGCAAAAATATGTTGAGGTCCGAAAAAACGAGCTGAACATTAGAAAAGGTCCTATGGAAATTCCAGGACTAAACTGTAGGTTAGTCGATGACTAATAAGTTCTTTAAAAAAATAAGTCGTCTTCTTAAGGGGTTATATACATGTAGAAAATTACAAAAAATCATATTACAGAAAATTTATTAAATCCACTAAAATGATAATTTCAACACTCCTGAAAATTTCATGATGATATTTCATGATTAAACTGAGTAAGAGACGATTTAAGCTCAAAGTTTTGCCATGCGGAAAGCGAAATGTCAAACTTATCCCGTATACATGACGAAGCCCAATTTTGAAATTTTGCTTTAAAAAAATACAAAATCAGAAACTTACTATTTTTTATATAAAAAATATAAAAATATTTTCATCTTTTTTAAATCTTTTTTTTTTTTGAAAATCAGCCTTCTTCATGCACACAGTACCGGTTTAACGAGTCTCTACCAAAATTTTGAGCCGATTTGGTCAAAGCAGTGCTGAGATAACGTGGCACCCGTTTTTTTAATTGTAAACTTAAAATAGCTATATCTCGGCGAAGACACCGCCAAATGAGTTCAAATTTATTACATGAATAGATGAAAATGTACATTTTATACCCTGAAAACAGATTTGAAAAAAAGTTCAAGCGTTTGCTAAAACCAACCTATGAAAATTATGCCGATTTACATGTATGTAACCCCTTAAGCAATTTGGCGCCCTCAGGAAGCACCAGTGCGCTCAAAATTCCAAATTGGAGAAAATTTCATTTGCTGACGAGACCTTCAATTCGGGACCAAAGAGCTCAAATCGGAAAATATTTCTTCCTGATTGCTTGACATATTTTACATATCAAATCTAATTGCGAATATCATTTAACAAAAATTCGGAGGAATGATTCACAAAATAAAAATTAAGACTTTCAACGCGCGAAAATCGAAATAATTAAAAAAACTAGGAAATTTGAAAAACCCTTTTTATTTTCAAAAAATCATCCCTCAGAATCCTGTTAATGAATATCCGCACTTTTTGGGATCGCGAGCAATATCGTAATCTGGAGTGACATTGATAGGATTTCAATTTATTTTTGGAATATTTTCCAACTGTTAAGGTTTTTTTCAAAATTATAATTTTTAAAACATGTACTGGGGCTGGCCACACAAGGTCCATGCACTATCTTTGAAAAAAAGTTTTTTCAATTGTGCTTTTCAAAAAAAGTAGCATTGAAAATTCATATTTTGAATCCCGGAATGACTTTGATAATTATAGTTTTCCTTCAGATTTAAGGTGTTCAAATTTTATTTTTACGTTTAATGTACCATTACTAAGGTTGCTAATATAGGTTTCAAGAAAAAAAAATCAATGTTTATATTTTGTTAACTAGGTTAATAAGCTAAATTGAAATTCATCAACATTTTCTTAATTATATTTAAACTTTTCAAAATTTTATGAAAACTTCTTCTTGAAGGACTTTGAACATTTCTCTACCATAGTCAGTATGATTCCATAGCATTTCATACGTATTTAATTTGTACTATTCATTTTACGAAAAATTCTCAAGCCTATCAAAGTCACCCCGTTTTATACATGAGCTTTTTGGTCCCGATACCATCAAAATTCATAGGACCTAAAATTGGTTTAGCCGTTCCGAATGACGAAAAACGCATTTTTTTGATTACCCTTTTTTGGATAGAAGCACCCTTAACGGAGAACAAAAAAAAATACAGGTAGGTACCTATGCCAAATTTGGGCCAAATTAGAGCACTTTTGATATGGATTCTTCCTGTCTGACGTGGAACTGCTGTGGTATAACTTTATTTATGATCCAAATTTCTTTTAATAATCAAAATTACTTTATCTATTGAATGGAATTGACTTTCAATTACACTCAAACCCCGATGGTTTGCCACCAACTGTTGTCAAACGAACGGGGTCACTTTTTAGTTTGACAACCATTTTACACGGAGTTCACACACACTACCAAACGTTTGTTTTGATAGTGTGCGTGAGCGCCGTGTAAAAAGTGACAGTTCGTCACTTTTTAGTTTGACTTTGACCAACCAACGGGGTACAAACTAAAAAAAAGTGTCAAACGAAAAAGTGACCAACCAGCGGGGGTTGAGTGTACTCTCTCTTTTATTAATTGAACTCAAGATGAGCTTTAAATATTTCATTAAAAAGCTATCTATTACCTATGATATTTCCAAAATAAGTTTTCAATTCCTCTACAATGTATGGCACTATAAAACATTTTCGAGGCAATCAGATTAATTGAAAAAGGTTGCAGAAACACATTTTCTGAAGAAGTATCAGGTTTGGTTCGATAGACGTGAGTATCATTGATTACAGAACCTCGTGACGATTACTAAACATAACATTGGGTTAATTGGGCAAATACTCAATTTTTATGCGATTCTTCGGTTAAAAAGCAATTCCGCTGACCAAAAAAAGAGATTCAGTGAAGATTACCTCAAATCTATTAAACTTATTGACTATTTTAGTTAATCTTCAATGAAATTGAATTTGATGCAATATCAATGAAACCCAAATTACAATTTGCCAGATTCTACCATTTCTAATCAATTTTATGGTCAAAAATTCTCATTGCGGATTTTTATACCACTCTTTACAAAATATATAAAACGACCATAGCAGGCAATTTAATGTTCTTACGATTGATTTGGTATATAATTATAAAAGCGTCTGTACCTAAAACACTATGAATGCCATATGGTTTGCAGGAGCAAAAAATACTCGTCTTGAAATGCAAATTAGTTGAACTTTATCTTTCTTTATCTTTCTCAATAAGGATTAAGAAAAGGACTGGCAATTCCTCCTTTGTATAACAAAAATGTGCAAGTCGTCAATCGTCGTCAGTCGAACATCGAAAAATCCATAAAAGTTATTTGATTATTTTTGATCCTAAAACAGTCATTCGTTTTGACGTGGAAATCGTTTGCCGCCGTTGCACGTTTTTCAAATTTCCCTTTCCCCTCTCGATTTCCCGGAAAACAGAACAAAACGGAAGAAGCAACAGTAGGAAGCGCGCAAACACAGCAACAAGCTAGAGGGAAAGGAAAACTCTTTTTTTTCTGCCAAAGCGCCTAATCGTTGTAACAGCCCGAACCAGAAGGACAAAAATGAAGTGACATCGTCCCCAGCCGTCGCGTTCCGGTCGATTGAGATCTCGCCCCCAGCCGTCGCACCACGAGAACAAAGCCGTGTAAGTATTACAACGTCATTCTGGGGTTTGGGAGGTTTTTTTTTTACTTTTTTTTCTAGCTTTTTATGGCAGGTATTTTTGTTTTGGTCGTCGTCGGTGATTTTGGCCAGGGATCTGCGGTTTACGGGTTTATGGTTAAAAAGGGGGTTTTCGGCCAGATGCCGACGGTGGATGCTGAGGAGGGATTATATTTTGTTTCAAAATTTCATTCACCGTCATTATTCGGCCTTGATTTATTTTCTTAAATTTTACATATATGTTATTCAAGTTTTATAAATAATTTTCCATTATGAAAGTTTTATTAAAATTGATATTTTAGACAAAGTTGTCCAGTATCCTAAAAAAAATTACCCGTTTCCTGATGGGTATCAAGGCCAGCATTTACAAAGCGGATTCAGTGGCAGTTTTTAACATTCCATAGGTCGCCTTCCTAAGGTTTCGTTGATACGGTCCAGCCTGTGACGATGCAGTACCTTCCCTTTACTAAGCAATCGAATCCAGAAGAGAAACGATCACCAGTTGTGTTTGTTCCGAGCCGGGACTCGAACCCCGATCTACCGCTTACGAGGCAGAAGCGTTCTCGCTAAGCCACGTGGCTCGGTCAAGAGACTTTTATTCCTAAGACTGTCCAAAATCATTATTTTAATGTGTTTTCTTGATTCGGAAATATACTACTAAAACACCAGATAAAATTTAACAAAATAGTATTAAAAAAAACAATTTCTGTTTCGAGCACAATTTTTACTATTTTGAAGCAAACAATATTTCAGAATACTTTACAAACTATAACAGCCATGCAAAATATCTTAGATTTCATCCTAAAAGATATTAGATGATATAGCTGTTAAATTCTTAAATATTTTTGCTTTTAAAAATTTTTCAAAATGAGCTGCACTTCATGTTTTTAGATGAGTGTGCTTCATATTTTAAAGAAAATTCATGTGATTTTTCGAGTTCTTTTAAACATTTGCATTTCTTGAAAATATGCAAAGATTTTTAATGAAATAGCTTGAGTTTTGGGATTGTTTCAATCATGAGTCGTTCTTTTTTTAATTTGAAAGAGATTGTTTTTTATTGTTTTGTTAGTTTTAGTTTTTTAAACAGATCTCTGATAGTGAAATTAAATTTTAATACGTTACCCTAGCAACACATGTAACCAATATTTGTAAGAATTTTAGTGTCTTCGATTTATTGAGAATATTATTTGCTTACTTTTTTTGAAAATTTTGTTATCTTTTCAAGCATCAATGAAATTTAAAAAAAAATAGTTTTCAGACTTTATTTTTGTGTGTTTTGTTTTCTTTCAAACAACAAAAATTTATTTGACTTCTTATCCGTTTTTTTATTTTTGGAAAAAAATTGATTGATTTCTGTGAATTTAGCTAAATTCCGAATTAAAAATTTACCAAGAGGAATTTAATTAATTACGTTTGCCTGAAAGTTACGAAAAATGTTGAAGAAAAAAACTTCAAGGATTTGTATTTTTTTTCCTTAAAACATTATGCTATGTTGAACTAACACTTTCTACAAACATGAATTATTTGAAAAATGTAAGGGGAATAAAGTTCTTGAAAATTAGCCAAGGGGGGAATAGATCGAAAAAGGTTGAACAACAAAATTATTAAAATTAATTTCTGAAACATTTCAGTTAAAACTTGTTACTTCTTTTACCACATCTAGATCTATGTGTACATTTTTGGGCCCTTCTAGACAATAGTAGAGCTTGTCAAAATTAATATTTTTATTCCGGAAAATCGAATTTTGGTCAATTTTATCAAAAAACGATTGATCGAAATGAGTTTCAAATGAGTTACAAAAAAGACTTCCGAGATATTTTCAGCAAATGTACTCTAGAATATGTACTTTTCGATACTTCCTAGAGCGAGGACAAACTTCACCACCTTTTTAAGTTATTCACGTTTCAAAATGGCGTATTTTGGCTGTTCTCTTAGAAGACAACTGTGTATTTTGAAAAGCTCTACAAATATCTAGAAGACACCAATTCGCTACGACATAAGCCTGAGTTGATAAATATAAAAAACTCATCATTTCATAATCACCTTAACTCAATTCACATAAATGGTTCTAAAAACTTCCCATTTGAAAATTTGATCTTAACTTAATTTAAGCTTTTTTTTAACATAGTTTATCAGGGTAAAGTTTTTTGTTAAAGGGCTTTGTGGTCCAATCTTCAATGTCTCTTAGACAATTTTACAGCAAATTTTCTGAACTTCTCAAAAAAAAATAGAAATGGTCACTTATGGTCACTATTTAAAAAAAATTGAAAAACTGCAAATATTTCGCTAAAATCAAACTTTCGGTGGCTATATCTTGAAAACAGAACCTTGTATCAAAAAATCTGTAAAGTACTTTTCCATTGCAAATTCAATTTTACATTAAAAAATAATGTCAAACTTGTTTTTGCATGAAACTTCGATTTTTTTCCAAAAAACACTGTTTTTTCAAAAATTGATAACTCGGCGGCAGATATTTTGACCATGTTTCTCTATGGCTCAAAAGTTGCGGATTTTTGTCCCCTGAAACATATCAAAAAATCTCGAAAATCAAAAAATACGTATTTTGGGAAATTGAGTTTTAGTGAAAAAAAAAGTTGATTAAAAATCTACAATTTTTTTTCCGTGTACCTATTTTTTTCTCAAAACCATTTTTGTATGGACAGCAGCCAAAATTGTATGGAGACTTGTATGGGTGAACCAATGACGCAAAATAGCTTATTTGGTCATAGGGAAGGCCCCCTCAAAGTTTGAGTCAAATCAAAAAATACAAAAAAATAAAAATTGTCTAAATCGGCCGATTTCGTAGAGAGTTGCTCAACTATAACTTTCCGAGGCAGAGATTAAAAATTGTTTGAATATAATTCAAAAAATCAGAGACAAATAATTTATTTTTTGTATGATTTCGTGGTATTTTACCATCTGTTATTGGGCAACCAAAGGCACATTTTGGTCGCTGTTTTTTGCACAAGTCATACCAAAATTTGGTATTTTCATACAATTTTTAGTGCACCAGTTGCAGTTAGTGCATTTTTCATTGATGAACGGCCTGTGCTTGAAGTTCTTGAAGCTTCTGAAAAATAACAAGATTGAAAAATAAGTGTTATTAAAATGAAACTGGATTGAAATTCACCAAAATTCAATAATCTGTCGATTGACTCGTTTTTCAAAGTATTTGGTTATCCCGACTTAGAGAAATTTCAACGATTTGAAATAATAAATTGTGTGTAAATAAAAAAAATAAAATCAGCTTTAACATTTTTGAGTTTCAAGTAATTTTAGCGCAAAATTAATTATCTCGTCAAAGTTTATAAAAAATTTCCCATAGTTTCAGAGGAATTTGATGAAACACTTCAATACCAAAATAATACCAAAATGTGGCATCCTGACTTAGAAAATTTTCCACAATTTCAAGTCATTTCTTTAGGGGGTATATCAAAAATGTTTAAAATCAAGTTTGAAATTTCCGGTTTTCAATGAAAGCATTCGCTTTGAGACATCATTTTAGCGCAAAATTAATTATTTTGTAAAAAATGGTCAAAAATTTTCCATAGTTTCAGAGGAATTTGATAAAATACTGTAATACCAAGAGAATACCAAAATGTGGTGTTCGGCCATCGACAAATTCTGCAATTTTGCAATATCAAAACAATACCTTAAACTGGTATGATACTACATTTTGCTCTTGCATAATCCTTAAGACAAATTTTAAAGGGTCCAGAAATACCAAAATTTGGTATTGATACCAGAGAACCTTGACCTAAACAAACATAACAAATTCGGGGCTCAATAATCCGAAGAAAGGAAAACATTGATGACTGATTTGGCTTATAGAGTCTGGTTCGTATTAGATCGTTCTCAAGCAAAATCTAAAATTTTCAACAGAGGTGTTATATTGAATAACATCGTAGAGTCTTCTAATTTAATGAAATTTACCACATTTTGTTTTTAATTCATATAAAAAAATGATATTTGGAATCTGGTCAAAATCTCATGACGCTCTTTGCTTACATTTTCTTATCCCTATACAAAATTTATTAAATCTAATGATGTCTTTATTCATTCATAATTTTTTGTTCGGCGGTAAAAGAAAGAATAATAAGCTATTAATTAAGTTGTATCTTAAGTTCAATTATTTTTTCCCCGCAACTATCCAACGTTAACCATAATCGCGAATGGCAGCAACACTGCGGTATAACAACAATATTACTCAAATGTAAGAGGTCGTTCGATTTTCCCATAAACTTCAAACTCATGTTTTACACGTTTGGAATATACTGCAGCCCGGAGAGGTACCGATAACGATAACGAGTACACGTGTCATCGAATTGCTTCCGATGAAAGCATTACACTGTACGGTAAGGTCGTCGTGCGTTTTGAACTTGTGCTAATTGCATCGGTCAGATACCGTGGTTAACTGCCTTGTACCAACAATGATAACACAACCGTGCTAAAACAAAGCCTATTTTACTGGGCTGTTGATTGTTTATGATGTTGCCAACAAACACATTCCTGTAAGCACCTAATTGAAGCATCTTCCCCTCATTACTCCGGCAGTCCGCGTTGAAACACCTCGTCAATGTTAAGGTCAGCGCTACAAAATTCCATTCTCCGCCCTCTTCCTGCAAATTTGCGCGAAAACCTCCAGCATAATCATTTGGCCGCGAAGGTTCGTCGTTTTTACCTCGCCGCGAGATTCTAACCTCACAGAAAAACCGGTTTTCATCCAGAGCGAATTTCGGGACTCTTCTTCACTTTCATCAAAACCCTGAACCGGTTCTAGGGTCCAGAACATCGAGTGGCGCAGAACACACCGAGCGTTCGGACACAAGTGGCACAAGTCATAATTTCTGGTTCAGGTTTGACCTGTATCATTTGCAGACCGCCGTTTGCTGCGCGCTTTGAAATTGGAGTACACATGTGAACACATGAACAAGTTTTTGGGCGCTGGAAACAGTTACGTATCGGGAAAATTGAATTTCGCAATTTGCCCAAATTGAATTGGGCAGATTACGGCGATTTATGATCTGTTGTGCAGGTTGTCGTCTGAATGGTTTGTTGGCAATAATTGATGATAAATAGTGAGAAGCATTTTTTTGTGGATATTTTTTTATTTAATGACATTATTGTATAACACAAAATGCAACACTTGATTTTGACAGCACTCGTGGTATTTATTTAACTCGGTAAACCTCGTTGGATACAACTCGTGCTGATCTTTGTTTTTTTTTTTTTTAACATGTAGAATAAATAAAAATAATCACGATATTTGACGGAGTGCGTTTTTTGTAAATCAACTAAAACAATCATATTCTGAAAAGCAGTGATAATGGATTATCTCCAAATCGTAACCATTCTGACTTTTAAAAGTGCGGCACCGAAATGACATCATCAGTTATCTCCCCCCAAGATAGGACGGAATTCCTTCGGTGACCTAAGATGAAGAAAAAAGGGATAACACACGTACGATAGTAAATCTTTCTTTCGGGGGACATAAGCTGACATTGAAATTCACATGCATCAAAATTCTACCATAACACGTCCTAACCTGTTGAAAGCATCACTTTCTGAGAGTGTTGTATATAATATTTGCGGAATAGTGCTTGACCCATCATCATCCCTTGCTCGGCAGAGATAGATGTATTCTGTGGCGAAGGGAGAGGAACAAGTCATGTCTAACGTAGGGGGAAACAACTTTTTTTTGCAGTCTTCACTATCAAAACGATATACACTAAACCCCCGGTGGTTGGTCACTTTTCAGTTTGTACCCCGTTGGTTTGACAAAGTCAAACTAAAGAGTGACGAACTGTCACTTTTAACACGGCACTCACGCACACTATCAAAACAAAAGTTTGGTAGTGTGCGTGAACTCCGTGTAAAAGGTGTATCAAACTAAAAAGGGACCCTGTTCGTTTGACAACAGTTACTGTCAAACCATCAGGGCTTGAGTGTATTTCTGAAATACATTTTTATTTTATTTTGGACGTCCTTTTATAGTACAGAAACGATTTTGGAAGCTGTCATTCATCAAGTACTGATGACGAACTTTTGAAATAGGTGCTTTTCCCCTAACTCGTCTCGTCGGTTTCCTAGCAGAGGTCTGAAAGATGAGCTGCAATAAAAAAGCTTATGATGATAACAACCGACACACAACCACACACATAATGTGGGGGAGGTCAGAGAGCGCACACAAAAAATGATAAAGAGCGAATAAGAAACAGCATTATTGCTTTTTCGTTCACCGTCTGACGAGGGAACCCTAGAACCCGATTCGCGAGGGTGGGAAGCACATTGTTACCGGTCCGTTGGACGGTTGGTAAGCTCAGAAGCCCTCGAAAAAATTTCCTCTGCCATCAGGAGATCCTTTTCACAGGGAGGCATGAGTGGGAGGAAGACGCTGGGTTAGATGATAAGCTGGATGAGTATCTTTGGCAGGGTTGACAGTTTGAGGCATTGCTCATCTCATCTGTTAGAATTATGTTCTTTGTTGTTCTTATTTTATCAGACCTATACTGACTCTTATTTGGCTTGTTTTCTACCTCACTCTTTCGAAAATTATAAGGGAAAATGTGAATAAAACATTTAATTCTTTATTTTTTTAAACTCTTTTCATTAAAAACTGTGATAACTTGAATATTTGAGCGGTTCAACTTATTTGAGTATCAAAAAAGTCGTAATGGAATAACGCAACTGAATAAATGGGTAATCGAAAAACTTTCTCAACGAATCTAAAAGTTTGCAGATCTGGCAACGCTGTCTCATGTTATGGTCACTTAAGAGTTACTAATATACTTGTCTAGGCCGGAACAATTGACCAAGGTTCATTTCTAGCGAAGCTATTGTCCACAATGGGGAGAGGCGAAGGCACGTGGTATGTAGATGGTCCTGTTTTTCTAATTTCCTGATCACGTGGTATTCAAAGAGTTATAGAAATTTATCAAAAATATGTACGGATCTTTCATTGGACTTATTTTTGGTATAGAATGTGGAAAGCACAAACCACATAGGCGGATTAAGTCAGCTGTTAAGTTAAAATTCATTGAACAAATACATAATAAACTATATTATCGATGAGGTGCCCCGACAAAAAATATATCTGATATCTGATAAAATCATATCTGATATTTTGAGGCTTTGGTCCAAATTAGAGCTGATTCATCGAGCATTGAGAAGTGCACAAAATTAGAGATAATTGTACCAGAAAAAAATGTTTTTAACCGATCCACAGCTAAGAACGAGCTATAAGCAATTGAAAGAAAATGTCTGTTTTTCCGTAAGTGCTGGTACAAGTGGTAAAAATACATTGAAACCCTCAAACGCAAAATTTTTATATTTGGCAAAACTGTTCGTAAATTTTGAGTACATCATTGGATTTTACGTCCAAAATTCTTCAAATTGGCTTACCAAAAAGTTGACTTCTGTTAAATTATATCTTAGGAAAAATCATTTAAAAATAAGTGTTCAAAAACCTAAAAAAAGGGAAGCGCGGGTTCTGGACCATTTATCACCAAAACTTTTTTGTTTTTTGGGCAAAAACAACTTCCATGCCAAATAGGAGCAGATTTTCATAAAGGTCGATGTCGGACGTGTGGTCTCTGGGGAAAGATATTATGTTATTTTGTTAGGAGGATTTTTGGGGTGAATGTGTGTGTTTTTCTTTTTTTTAGTATAATTCTTTATGGTGAGTAAAACCCCTTCATTTTTTCGTTTGAAAAATTAATTATTTTTGAAGAATTATCTCCCATCTGAAGTTGGGCCGTTGCAAATATATTTCAATGTTTCGAAGGGAAAACATTTCCGGCATTGATTACCATATTTAACTTGCGTGGGTAAGTTTAAACATATTTAAAATTTTCTTGAAGCTGTATCGCAAAAAGTGTTTTTATCCCTTTTTTTCGTCATAACCATCAACTGAACCGGGGTGAATCGGCAGTTTGAAGGGAGCGTTCTTTTAATACGTAACGCAAAAAATCGGATTTTTAGGCCTCCTCCCCACCCTTGTAACAAAATTTCCATACAAATTTTAAAAAAAAATGTATGGAGCGTAACACGACCTCCGACCCCCCCTCCCACCCAACTGCGTTACGTAATAAAAGAGCGCTCCCTAAGTGCACTTAAAATCTTGAAAAATGGAAAACGATGCACTATTTTTTTGTCTATTCCAAACCTTCAAAAAATATCCAAATATTGCGTAGTATCAATGCAAAAACATGAGGTCCAATTCCCCGCGGATCATGATACTTAGATATTTAGAAAACGAATGAAGTCACAACAACTTCTTCATTCAAGTGTTTAATTTTTTCATAATTCATAAAAAAGACTTGAGAGTCATATTTCTAATTACAGTATTTTATCAAATTCCTCTATAAAACTATTGACTTTGACCACTTTTTGATACGATGCAACGGCTTCGAGATACAGAAATATTTATATTCCGAATTACAAAAATATTTAAAACACTTACGCCCTTCTCAAATGTCATTATCGTGTGGAACTGGCTCCATATACATAAAAATGGCTTATATAAGCGTAGGATAACATGTTTACAAAGTTTCATTGAAATCGAAGAGGGTCGGGTACAACCGATTCCCTATTTGGCATGGAATTGCTCTTAAAAAAAAATAAAGTTTGATTTTTCGAGAGGTAATTTTTGTTCAAAAACAAACATCAAGTTTTGTGTGCTGCCAAAATTACAAGATTTGAGATTATCGTGTGAGCCAGGGGTGCCAGGTTGCCAGATTTTTTGAGTGCCAATTTGAAAAAAATAATTTTCTTTTTCTTCCGCACATTATTTTGTTGATGTATTTTGTTTAGTTTGTGAATCTATAATGTATAAAGAGTGAAAATACACTGTTTTTGGACAAAAAATTGCTTTTTAATTTGAGAAAAGTGGCTTGCCAGATTTTTTCCAGATTTTTTGTCAGATTTTTTCTGTTCAGACCTGGTAACCCTGGTGTGAGCAGCAGCGCCGAGAAAATGGATTTTTGTGGTGTCCTTTTTGTGCTGTATTCGTGGTCGTGTTCATGTTGAATTCTGTGGAAGGTACGAAGCCGCATGTTTAGATTCTTGTGTCTCTTTTGTTTTATTTGTGGTTCCATGAGGAGTATTAGTTTTACAATTATTTAAATTTTTACAGCTTCCTGGAATTATTTTAAATTAAATGTCTACATGTTAATTTATCTACTCACTATATAATTTATTTAAATGTTCATATTATTCCTTATCCTATTCCTTTCCTGTAACATACCATCTTCTCATACCATATATGATCAAATTGCTTAAATTAACGAAACTTTCTAAAACAGCATATGGGAACCATCTGGAGCATTTATATTTTTAATTACTGCTATTTTTCACAGCTTCCTGGAATCATCTTGATTATATTTAATATATTTATCATATTTATTATATTTATTCTATATACTATATTTTTTATATTTATTATTTATCATTATTACAAAACTATATGCTTATTAGATAATACACTAAAGACTAACATTTACACTTACAAACATCCAAATCATGTAATACATTACGCATTCAACCATTTTCATCGGCCCGATGAAATTCCTCTAGCCCCCATTCCAAACCTCCCAAAAATATTCCGTTCACTTTTAAAAGTCGCATGGGTTCCCTGCACTTTTGCCACTAGTGAACAACAAAAACATCCCCTCCCAAATTCCCACGGGACTGTAGGGGCGTAGCCTTGGAGCACAGTGTGGAAATTTACGTTCTTAGATATTCTTGGTTGTACCGGGCAGCAATCAAATTGTCTAAGAATATTGAATTGACCATTGTGGCACCCCCTACAGCGTGGTGCAGACCCGTTATGCTATGCTATGCCAAAATTACAAGATTTGATGAGAACGAGATTTATTTTTAGGCAATGTTGTCTTAAGATGTCACACAACATTTTAATCAGAATTTATTTTCATAAAAAAAGAAACATAGCAAAATCCGTAAAAAATCACTTTTACCCAATATCAACCCCAGAGCCAATGACACTTCGACTGACGGTAGTTTATTTTTTCCTCTTGTGGTGAAATGATTTTTGAAAAAAAACTAATGATTGTAAGCTTTACTCAAATAACTGCCAACACTGGCCGGTACACATTAGATAAGCTTCAGTTCTAAACTCAAACAAGCGTATATGCGAATACATAAGCTTCCGAGGAGAGAGAGAGAGCGGGAGAAAACGCCGGCTTGAGGCCCTCGGGAGGCCTCTCCGACGCAGGTAGCTTCTGAGTGGCCGTAGACCGGTGGCGGCGGCGGCGTCCCCACACAGCTGATGGCCAGAACGAAACGAATTCGGGCTTAGAAATGAGTGAAAGAAAGCGAAAATCAACCGCGTCTCGGGCGAAACAACGAAAAAAAAAAGATAAACACACAAACACACACGTGTGGCATGGCGTTTGATGTGCGGTTGCTGAGGAGGAGGCCGAGAGGCACATGAATGAGATGAACTCCGGTCAGTCAACGGTTGTGATTAGAGAGGTAAACATCGGCCAGGGCGCGCGCGCTTCTTCATCCCCCGGGACGGACGGAACGGTTCTGTGAACGGAGTTTTGCATATAGTTTGGACGGGTGAATTCGTTCGAAAAGTTCGCCAAGTTTGTGGTGTGTGAATTGTGAAGCAAATAAGAACGCCGCGTGTTCTAACGACCACGGGGAACGGCAGAGTGTCCAACGATTTGGACCTTTTTTTTCTTTTACACAGGTTAGAATATCGTTTTAATTTACATAAAGATGACTTGACAAATTTGATAGGGAAGAATATTGGAAGAATACAAATTTGATTAAGTTTTAAAGAGTCTTCCAATGCAGAAGAGTGTTAAGGCTGGTACAAATATTTGAAAAAAAGTTTATGTAGCTTTTAAATATTTTTGTGGAAGTTGCTCTAAAAGTGCCCAAATGTTTGAAAATCTCTTCTTCAAACATTGTAGCATGTCAGAAACACTGTTGGATGACTTGTTTTTAACAATATCGTTGTATTTGAGCATCATTTTAGTTTCATTTGACCCAATGTCATCCTCTATAAGGCCGATGCAAATATTTAAAAAAGTTTTTGTCCCTCGGCCCTGGCCGAGGTCAAGGGGGGGGGGGGGGGCAAAAAAATAAAAAAATATAAAAATTTAAATAACAAGCCATAGTCTTCACATTTAAATGAAAAAAGTGTTTTAAAATGCATTTTACACTAGTTCAGTTATTTTGCAATCATTAGTTTTCTAAAAATCTAAGATCTGACAAAAACAAAAATTGTAGGTATCGAAAAAAAAAGATTTTGCATCGAAAATTTTCAAAAAATCTTAAGATTTTTTAATAACCCAAACATGCTAAAAATGATTTAAAACGCAGAAGAATGTATTTTAATTTGATTTCAGCTGGTTGCACTTGAATTTTCATTGAAATTTTGAAGTTTATTGTAAAAATATTTTTTTTGCCCCCTGATTTTTCGGGCCAATTTTGAAGGGGGGGGGGGGGGTGACAAAAACTTTTAAAAATATTTGTACCAGTCTAAGCGGTCCATCAAATTCCACCATATTTTGGGAAAATTTTAGTAAACTATCTAAAAACAATTCTACGTTAAACGATTTTCAATGTTATTCAAATTATTTATGTGTTCAAGAAATTACGAGAGGTGTATAATTTTTTGACCCATCCAAATACAAGATTTGATTGAAAAATCTTTCAAATATCATTCAGGGAAACATTTAAAAATGCATTTCCCTTTGTTGATTAACATTTTAAACGTGTTTAATTTCGTTTAAAAATAATTTCAGTTTAGGTAAAATTCGGTTGTACAGTAACGCAAAATATTTTTTTGGGTGAAAAAAAATCGTCACTGCTTAGATATTTGAAAAATAAATATTTTTAATACTTTTTCATTTTTTGCCACCAGTGAACTGTTTCAATGAGTCAATTCGACGTCGTCTTGCTATCTTGTCGCACCCCCCATTTCGACGTTCCGAGAAAAACGCGTTTTAATGTTTGACCTTGAATAAACAATAACAAACACCTTTTGTTTCGTTAACCATTCTGTGCATTTTACCGATGTTTGATTGAAGTTGGTTGCTGGAGTCCCGAGTTATAACTACAAATGTTTACGGCAGTTTAACTTGTACGTGCGTCAAACGCGTTCTGAAATGAAATCCCTTTGGACAGTTGTCGCAAATAAAACGGCCCAAAATGCAAATAAAACTCTAGAATTCATCAACGGGTGTAGCTTAAACGGGAATTTAGTAGAGGACCCAGAAATCACCCACTTGATAGTGGGAATTTTAAGTTTTCACAAGGTTTTTATCATTAACAAGGTCTTTTTTGTTGAAATTTTGCGTTTTAATAAAGTGATCTGAAGTGCCTATTTTCGCCCCCCTAAATCCAATTTTCGCCCACCCTTGGAACTAGTTTTCGACCGCGACAGAAATCAAGGATTCAAATGAAATTATGGCACAAAGCTAAGCAAATATGGTCTCCTATTGACACACAACATGCTTCCGAAGCTCAATTTCATTCATGTGCACATATTTTGTTGTAAAATAAATTGATGTTCAAAAAACCCTAGGAGTTTTTTTTTACAAGTATCCTACTAATTTTGAGGTTCTCTGTCTATATTACTAAATAAAAATTCCTGATAGAACTCATGTTTCCCTATTCACCCAAGATAAGGGCACACAGTTACAATTACACTCAACCCTCGATGGTTTATTGCTTTTTCGTTTGACACTTTTTTAGTTTGTACCGCTTTAGTTGGTCTAAGTCAAACTAAAAAGTGACGAACTTTCACTTTTTACACTTTTTACACTTTTTACAAACTAAAAAGTGACCCCGTTCGTTTGACAACAGTTGGTGTCAAACCAACTGGGTTTTAGTGTAGCTCCATGTCGTTGTTGATTTTATTATGGGAACTTTAGGCTGGTACAAATATTATTCAAAGTTTTGTCCCCCCCCCCCCCCCCCAATTTTGGCCCGAAAAATCAGGGGGCAAAAAAATATTTTTTCAAAAAACTTCAATATTTTTAACAAAATTTAAGTGCAATTAGTTAAAATCAATTTAAAATGAATTCCCCTGGGTTTAGAATCATTTTTAGCATGTTTGGGTTGATTTAAAAATCTTTAGAATTTTCGAAAATTTTCGATGTTTACTATCGCTAAAGTTTTTTTTCGCTAAAATTTTTGTTTTCGTCAAATTTTACATTTTTTGAAAACTTTGATTGCAAAACAACTGAACTAGTGTAAAATACATTTTAAAACACCTTTTCCATGCAAATGTTGAAACTATGGCATGTTATTTTAATATTTTTTATTTTTTTATTTTTTTGCCCTCCCCCCCTCGACTCCGGCCAGAACCGAGGGACAGAAACTTTTAAAAATATTTGCATCGGCCTTAACCCTATATGTCATTCACTCCCAAATCGACTCAATAGAAAACTTCAAGTACCTCTTAAATAAAAAAAATAAAGCAAATATGAAGCATATTGTGTAACTACTTTTCCATCCTCTGCTCAATTTGTTCTCCTATGTACCAGTAAACTATTACCACGTTTGAACTAGGTGTCCCATATCTTAGCTTAGGTTAATTTTCTGATGTTTTTACACCCTAATGAATGAAATAAAATTAAATGATTGATTATCCTTTAAAAATAATCTAGAATGGTCCCAATATATTATCAAGCACATTTCTTTGCGATTAGATAAGTTTTCATGGTAAACGAAAACTGGTTCCTGTTAAAATCTGATAACGCAATACTAGATTTCGCCCTAGGCGAAAATTGGATTTCATGTTTTTTTCATGACCACAGAAATCATCCACAACGAAAAATGGTATAAGTTTGCTACACGGAGAAAAAAGAGTTCCCAAAATCGTGAACAAGCGTTCATGAAAATGGGAACCTCGAACAAAGTGTTCAAATCCCATGCTACGATTTTGAAAAACGTACCATGAAATTTGAACACTTTGTTCGTGGTTCCAATTTTCATGAACGCTTGTTCACGATTTTAGGAACTCTTTTTTCTCCGTGTAAATACAGATTAAATCCAATAGGTGGGTGAAAACTAGAGCAGGGCGGAAACTTGTTGAAGTCAAGACTTGAAAAAAAAAACAAATTTCAAATGTTGGGCACCTTTGCCGACATTCCAAAAACCCAGCCAAAACTGGAAGCCATCCATTCCATAACCCTTGTTTACATGAATTTTCATTTCCGAATGGTATCGTAAGGCCGTTTGTCTTTCAATTAGTTTTAAGGCGCAAACATTCGGTCCCTAAACAGGTTGCCGACAAAACAAGTTGTAAGCAAGCTTCTGTTGAAATTAGCAAGTTGCCAAAAATATCAATCAAAATTAAATTCGTTGCTTTGCATTAACTTGAATTGACTAGAAGTACAACAAAATTAGCACTTTGAAAAGTTTCTTGTTCCTATTCTGGTTTCACCAAGTTTAAGGTGAAATAAAACTGCATCGCCGCGGTGTCTTTGCCGGTAAAGAAACTTGCGAAACGAAAATAGTGCGAATCGCGGTGGGGAGGGGGGGGGGGGGTTCTTAATTGGCAGAAATGAGGAAGTTTGCAAAATTCATTATCATCTTTCACGTTTCAGAACTATGCACCGCGCTTTGTGTGTGGATTACCGGGCCCCTTCGGGGCTATCTCAATAGAAATGTGCACCGCCATGAGCAGGCATATTTTGCCTGACTAAATGCACTTAATTGTGCGAAGGTGCCGCAGCAAAGGCCAGTTGGTGGATAATGTGGTGAAATTTGATTTTGAAGTTGGCTCAGTTCTTTCGAAATATTTTCTTATAAAGAAAGTAATGGTTTTCGAACAGTTGTTTTATTTGTTTGAAAATGATTTTCGAAAAACTTTGGTAAATCAATCGTTCCTAATTCTGATTTTTGAAATCTTCTTGTTATCCACTTTGTAATTTCAACAAGTTAATATGACAATTTACAGAGATTACTTGAAAGTTGGATATATTCTTAACAATACAATGAATAAAAGTTCAATGTTTGACCAGAACTTTAAATCTGATGAACTTGAAACTCATGTACATGTGTACAGTGCGTCATCCATGTGCTCGTTCTGATATGTTTACTCTATTGCCGATGAACACGATAAAACATCGCAGAATGTTTATTTTTACCAGCTTAAATATAGTAAAATAAGAATTAAAAAATATTTTACTGATTTTCAACTTCAAATATCATACGTAAACAAAATTGTATTAAGCGATAGTGTTATGACCTGATAAGCAAATCAACCCGATAAAATTGATTTAGTGCCAGTTTGAAGCAATTTTACACAGTGCACTTTCGGGCAGAATCAACAATATAGTAGCAAGCAAGCAAGTGTACTGCACACACAAAGACAGAATTCCCTACTAAGTGGCCGGAGAATGCTCAAGATCATGGTTACGGCGCTAAACGGAGTGGGTATAGAGAGGCAAAAAAAACGTGGGTTTAGTTGTTGCACTTGCTGGCGCGCAAAGAAATTATGATTGTGTTCAAGATAACCGCGGTGGCTGTGAATAAGATAATTACAGCGCGCGCTCGTTATTGGTGAATTGCTAATTAAAAGCTTTGATGTTTTTACCTTTGGCTGGTGTGCTAGCGGTGGGAGGAACACGGGCTAAGTTTGCTTTCTAATGAGTGTCGATTTAGTAGTACCTCGTTAAATTCCATTAGATGTTCCTCATCGCTGAGTTAAGAATTTATTGTTCGTTATTTGGATTAGCAATAGCACTCTTGATAGTGATATCGCTGCAATTTACAAATTGTAGACTTACAGCTCTATGTTAGATGAACCTGGTGGCCAATTTCAGCAGTGACGTTTTGGAATTTGGCATTATTCAACCCACGAATTACTCCTTTGATCAATTCCAGCTCAAATCAGGAATTTTTCTGATACTTTTGTACCCGACCCTCTCCGATTTCAATGAATCTTTGTAGACATGTTATCCTGGGCCTATATAAGCCATTTTTGTGTATATTGAGCCAATAGTACTCGAAAATAACATTTGAGAAGGGCGTAAGGTATTAAAATATTTTTGTATTTTGTAATTTAAAAATTACTGTATCTCGAAGCCGTTGCGTCGTGTCAAAAAGAGGTCAAAGACAAACTTGTAGGAAATTGAACGGGCATTCTGAAAAAATACACTGAAACAAAAATACACGCCACATCTATGAGATTTGTTGAGTTTTAAGTCTAAAACTTAAAAAAAAGGTGATGTCACGATTTTTTTTCGTTCAAATTTTTTGAGGAAATAGCCTAAAATTTTACCAAAACACTGACGAAAAATGCAGGATGGTATGTCTCTCCTAAAAAAACAAAAATCATTTACTAAAACTGTTTTTTTTTTAAAGTGGTCTAAACGTCAAAATTTTTAAAAACCAATAGGATCGATTCTCCAGACGATTTTACATAAAAGTCTCCATATTGACCATTGTCCTATGTCCAATCCTTGGGAAGATACAGCGATTTTAAAAATAAAAATGTTGAAAAAAAACGGGTTTTTTGTGGTTTTTGGCAATTTCTATATGACAGATTTGGTTTTTCAGTCTCGTAAATATTTTTACCAGAAAGCCCGTCCGATTTCCCATAAGTTTGCCTTTGACAGCATTTCAATTGGATGTAAGGGCTTAGACTGGTTGCAACGCGAAGTTTTATAATTGTTTCAAATTGCGAGCAGTTTTAAATTTTTAGAACTGGCGGAAATGAAACTAGAACACGGTGCTCGCAACGCGCTGATCTAAATGTTGTTTCAAAAAAATGCTTTTAATTGTGTGCGTATGATTATCAACACAGCATCATAGTGTGTGTGTAAGAATACGTGGATATCTCTATATATCTGATTTTTTTTTTGAAACTGAGTTCTATTCCAGTTCCAAATCGTCTCACGTTTGAAACAAACTCGTCGAGCAGTTTTATTACGGTTTCAAAATACTGCTCGAAAAATAAAACTGCAACTCCGCGTTGCGGGTGGTCTGTTTCAGTTCTATTTGAAAAATGAAACAGCTAGAACAAAGTAGAGCCGCGTTGCAACCAGTCTTACAGATATAATTTGAATTGCATTGCTAATAGGGAAAAGTGGGGCAAGTGTAACAAGCTAAGGAAATGCTCGTTATAACCCATTAAAAAGTTAAAAAATCTGTCGGATTTTATTATAATCATCTTATTCTAGGTCTTGACTTTGTTTAAACAAGTTTTTAAAAAATCCTGTTTTTTAATGTGAAAAATTGATTTTAAAATTTTTGATTTTCCGTACGTTCTACTCAACTAGTGGGGCAAGACGAGCAACCCGTTGGGGCAAGAGGAACAATGCATGAAAAAATATGGTAATTTGCTAACAATTGAACTGTTATCACTTAGATACATCAGATTAGAATGTATTTGAATGGTTTCTTCCATTTTTAGATTAAATAATAATATTTTACTAAAATTTTTATCGTTTTTACGAAAAAAATACTACTTCGATGATAAATTGTAAATTTTCATAATATCACTTTACTTTGTATGTACAATTTTTTTTTAACGATTGTTTATCAGTTTTTAAGTACTTTTATGTATTTATTTCCCAATAAAATATGTTGTTGCAGCAATTCGTAATTTTTTCCATACTAAAAATCCATATGGTACACTTGCCCCACCTGAACAAGATTTTTTAAAAGCTCTCAACAAAAATAACCAAAAGTTAAATCATACTTTGTAATAGGTGCATGTCATTTGTAGGGACACTACTGATCTAGGAAAAAAAGCATTTTGATAAAATGAGCCTTAAAACGAACCCTAAGCCTTATTTTGTACTTTCCAAATATTATAAGAAAACAAAAGTTTCGAAAAAAACTTCATTAAATCTTATGCCCCGTGGCGTTTACATCATTTTGGCGGTTATGTGGTAGTAGAATCAGCTAATTGCATTGCTAGCAACAATTTCTCATACTGGAAATAATCAAAATTGTACAAATTACGGCCGTAGGAGCGATTGTTCCTCTTGCCCCATATGGTCGTCTTGCCCCACCTTCCCCTAACTGAAAATAGAATATTTTTTTCAGTGTGGTAGAAACCAGGACAGTAAATTTGCTTACGTATATATAAAAACGATATAAATCAAAAAGCTGTCAAACTTATGAGAAATTGGACGAGCTTTCCGGTAAAAAAAAAACAAGACAAGACTGATAAACCAAGTCTGCCATATAGAAATTGCCAAAAACCACCAAAAACCCGTTTTTTCAACATTTTTATTTATAAAACCGCTGTATCTTCCCAAGGATTGGACACTTTTATGTAAAATTGTCTGGAGAATCGATCCCCACTACTGGTTTTTACAAATTTTGACGTTTAGACCACTTTTCAAAAAAACAGTTTTAGTAAATGATTTTTGTATTTTTTTAGGAGAGACATACCATCCTGCATTTTTCGTCAGTGTTTTGGTAACATTTTAGGCTATTTCCTCAAAAATTTTGAACGAAAAAAAAATCGTGACATCACCTTTAAATTTAAGTTTTAGACTTAAAAATCAAAAAATCTCATAGATGTGGCGTGTATTTTTGTTTCAGTGTATTTTTTTTCAGAAAGCCTGTCCAATTTCCTACAAGTTTGTGTTTGACCACTTTTTGATACTACGCAACGGCTTCGAGATACAGTAATTTTTAAATTACAAAATACAAAAATATTTTAATACCTTACGCCCTCCTCAAATATTATTTTCGAGTACTATTGGCTCCATATACACAAAAATGGCTCATATAAGCGTAGGATAACATGTCTACAAAGTTTCATTGAAATTGGAGAGGGTCGGGTACAAAAGTACCAGAAAAATTTCTGATTTGAGCTGGAATTGCTCCTTTACCGGTTCTAGCACGGTTGTAGTGGAAAATTCTGACTTTGTTGGCCAATTAACCGCATATTTTGATTTTTGTGATGTTTATATTTTTGCCAAATTTAAGAGAATATTTAAAAAATAAAGTGAAAATTAAATGTTAAATTGAGACATGTTTTTTGCTAAAAGAACATCCTCAAAAAAAAAATTGTAATTGTCTGCTCTAAAACTTTTTAGAACATTGTTACACTCTAAAAATCAGCCCTGCAAAAATAGAAAAAAAAACATAAAAAGCAAAGCAATCCACTTTAACGACCCCCGGGTTTTTGTGGTCTCTGTTGCAAGTTTCTGCTCATTTCTAGGCGTCCGAAGGTTATGTGTGGTGAGTCACCCAAAACCTCTTTTACGCAAATGGACCGACGTTTTACTTCCCCATCCGATAGAAGGCCAGGAGGATAAGGCGGGAATCGAACCCACGCCCCATAGCAACTTAGAGATCAGCAGCCGAAGCCGCTAACCAACGAGGTCCTACAGAAAAAACATGATATTTTAAATATTATTCTAAATGAAAAGATGACCCTTCCGGGTTATTGCAGATTCGGAATTTTGAGTATGACATAAAATCGGGCGTCCAATTTAACATAAAAGTTTCCTTAATACCAAATTGCCAAACCTTCACCATTTCGACTGCAAATTATTGAAAAACACGTATTTTCTAATGTTTTAAAAACGGAAAGGGTTGTATCTCACGGCGTGTTTTCTGGGCAACCTTAAGGAGAAAAAATAGTCATCACTACTTTCAAATGTGTCTTATAGGAAATTTTCTCAGCTTTCCAATGCTTCTAAGAGCGAAATGTTTCATCGGGAAATTTCTGAGATATCTCTATTTTAAGTTTTTTCTTTTAAAATCCTTGATTATTAATTGGACACTTTTAAATAAAAGTCCAGGAAACTTGTCAAATTACATATGTATGTGTTTCATGTGTCTTTTACTCATCAAAATGTGCAGAATAAGACAAGAAACAACTTTGTAGAAGGTTGCAAACCGCTAAACATTTTGAAAATTAAGTTTTAACCGAATTTTTGGATATGTGGGATTTATTCAAATATTAAAATAATAAAATCGTATTGAAATATTATTTTTAAAAGAACAAATAGATTATTACATAATTGATGTGTACAAATAACACCGGTCTGCTCTGATCCAGCTTGGAATTAGCTGATACAACCGAAATTTCTACAGGTTTGAGATTGATAGGGTATTACAAGATTTTTATGAATAAATATAATATTTCCTTAATCAAACACTAAACAGTTGCATGGATACAAAACATGTTTAATACTAGAAATTAAACTGCAAATTACTGTTGCGAGCTTTAGGAGAAATACTTTTCATTAGTATGAAATGATTTTTTTTAGTTTTTTTGTATTAAATGATTAAATGATTAGCAATATTTTAGAAGTTTATAAGACTCTCATCTTCAATCTCATCTATAAAAAAAATATATATATTTCTTGATTTTTTTTCAAATAGTTTGATAAGAAAGTTTCTGTTTGTTTTTTTTGTTAAAATATTATTTAATTTTTGTTCAAACAAAAAAAAATGTTTGTGACGGTGTTTTCAGCATTCTGAATTGGAAGACTCGAGTTTAAGTGCTACTTTTAAGTGCATTTTCAACAGAAAACATTTTATAAAATTTAATTTTTATTTTATACTGATGAAAATATGACTTTTGAAGCTTGCTACAGTAATATGTAGTATATTTTCGATTTCAAATCATATTTGTATTTATGTTCCAGGTTAATGTTTGCTTAAGAAAATATCAAATTTATTCATTAAAATTCAATAATACCATTAACAATCACAAACCTGCCATAGTTTCGGTTGAACAAGCTAAATCAGAGTAGACACGTGTTATTTGTACACAAAAAATATGTAATTATCAAATAATTCTTGTACAAAATATATTTTTACACTGTTTTATGATTTTAATTTCTGAATAAATCCCATATATTCAAAAACTTAGACAAAACATGATTTGCAAAATGTTTAGCGGTTTGCAACCTTCTACAAAGTTTTTTTTTGTCTTATTCTGCACATTTTGATGAGTAAAAGACACATGAAACACATCATTTGACAAGTTTCCTGGACTGTTATTTAAAAGTTTCCAATAAATAATAAAGGAATTTAAAACCAAAAACAATAAAATAGAGATATCTCAGGAATTTCCCGATGAAACATTTCGCTCTTAGAAGCATTGGAAAGCTGAGAAAATTTCCTATAAGACACATTTGAAAGTAGCGATGACTATTTTTTCCTGATAAGGTTGTTCTAGAAAACACGCCGTGATCTCCCCTCCGTCCCTCGATATCGAAGAATGAAGCTGGGTAATTCTCTACCAACTCACATGAAATCGGAAACGGCAGAGCGTTAAAAAAATAGTGTTTTTTCGATGAAAAATACATTTTTTCGAAATTCTGAGTACGCCATCAAATTGGGCGTAAAATTTTACATAAAAATCCCTTTGACACCAAATTTCTATCTCATCGCCTCTTTTTCGCATGTTCAAAAATGGAAGGGGTCGTACCGCCCCTCCGTCACGAGATATCAAAAACGGACCTCGGAATCGTGATCATGGACAAA
Source organism: Culex pipiens pallens (assembly GCF_016801865.2). Classification (NCBI taxonomy): domain Eukaryota; kingdom Metazoa; phylum Arthropoda; class Insecta; order Diptera; family Culicidae; genus Culex; species Culex pipiens. Next base: position 129,754,747 of record NC_068939.1, read on the forward strand.
AGTTACCCCTTTAGACAAAGTTTCACGCAAATCGAAGAGGGGTCGGGGCAACTGTTGAGTGAGTTGGCGGGGAATTACCCAGCTCTGATTTGTGATCAGTAGGCTTAGTAATTTTTCACGCACAAAAATTGCAACTTTCACGAGGAATAAAATTCCAAAATACAACATTTCACGAAAATTTCACAAGACGTAAAAAATGTTAAAATAACCATTAAGATCATAAAAAACATAAACATTGAACCTAACAAAAAGAAAGTCAAATTTCATAGAAATTGTTATAACTTGATGATGTTATTTATTTTATTTCACTATTTTTTATGTAAAAAAAAACGAAAATAATGTACATCATTCAGCTACAGTCATCCCACATATTCAGAACGGTTTACAGAGCGGCCAATGTGCAAAAAATCATAGAAAATCGATAATTGAACTTAAGAGGCAGTATTTGTAAATATTGCTCGGTTTGTTCTAGAGGTCGTATCGAGGTGCTCCGATTTGGATGAAACTTTCAGCGTTTGTTTGTCTATACATGAGATGAACTCATGTCAAATATGAGCCCTCTACGACAAAGGGAAGTGAGGTAAAACGGGCTTCGAAGTTTGAGGTCGAAAAAACATGAAAAATCTTAAAATTGCTCGCATTTCCGTTAAATTTCATCAATTCCAACTCTCTTAGGTGCATTCGAAAGGTCTTTTGAAGCACTTCAAAATGTGCCATAGACATCCAGGATTGGTTTGACTTTTTCTCATAGCTTTTGCAAATTACTGTTAAAAATGGATTTTTTTAAAACCTTAATATCTTTTTCCAACAGCCTCCAACACCCATACTCCCATAGGTCAAAAGATAGGTAATTTCATGCACTATAAGCCTACGGTAATAACTTTTTGGCCAATCGCATTTTTTCTCATAGTTTTTCAATTTTTCTAGAACAAACATTTCACAACGTTAGTTTTTGCCCTGTAGGCCGCCATAGCGGCACTTTTTGGTCTCAATTTTGTCATATTCGGAATCCTCGGACAATTTCACGTAAGTTAGAAGTATTGGAGTTGTAATTTAGATTGGAAAAATTGCCATTTAGAATGAATTAAAATATTTTTTAACAATTTGTTGGATTAGGGGTAAAACAGGTTTTCGCCTACTTGATACAGCATTTGACGTATTGATCATAGGATAAATAAGATCTATTTCTTTTTTCAAAAATATTTTATTTAAATATTTTTTAAATCTAAATTACAACTGCAATACTTCTAACTTACGTGAAATTGTCCGAGGATTCCGAATATGACAAAATTGAGCATGAGCATGAGCATGAGCATGAGAGATCACCCATGGTTGCCCCTCCGTTGCTGAACAGAACCGTAATATCCTTTCAGCACTACTGATCATTGGCTTCGACGATCTAGTGGTGTTTCCCTTATCAACAGCATGTATGAATGCGCTGAAAAGATAAAACACCATGATTGCCAAAGCTAGATCAGTTGCGAATAGGTAACAGTCATTGGCCACCAACGGCGCCCGCCATGTCAGTTTGTAGACCTCGAGTTTAAGGGACGGGAATGTTAGTTAGCGCAGGTTGCTACTAGGGCAGCTGATTTACTCTGTGCTTACACCCCACGAGCGCCAGGAACCTGAAAATTGGTTAGTAGGATAGGGTGTTTGGTCAGGATTCATCATAGAAGATGATGATGCGACCCAAAATCGAATGTTTTGTTTGGAGGGATGATGTATTATTCTCAAGGCAAGCAATCGGATGCTGCTGTTGAGACAATTCCCGTTTATATGTTGAATTTTATATCAACGGTTTGATCTTAGACAGCCGGCTGTGGAAAGATAAAACCAAAGCGATATGTAAAAAGAGGGTAAAATATTAATCTCAGTGAGTGATTTGGAGCGAGCTACATACTTGATTATTTAATTAAACGTAAAGCGTACTATCGTGACAATCTGCGATGCGACATAAATGCTACATAACGGAAGGGAATCTATTGAAATCGCGAAATCGTGAAGAGATAATTGAAAACAAAGGCTATAATACCAAAAATATCTTTTATTTAACGATCGATCTTTAATCAAAAACGCGGCGATGACGAGATGTCTGTATTTAACGAATTTCATCTGTAATAAACTTAAAATTCTACAAACCCGACGGTCACGGCGAAACCGGCAGAATGCACAAAATCAATTGTCAAATCACGCAAACCGCCCGGAAGGAACACTCAAAAAATGAAAATAAAAATGCACGCACATATAAGGGGAGACAACAAACAAGTCGACGACGACGAAAATCAAGCGCGACGGACGCGACGCGAACCGGCAGTAGGCAAAGGTAAACATTTGATAGAGAAAGAAAATTAAGAAAATAGAAGAGCATTAAAGACTCGATTCTACACGAGATAGTTTCTTAAAAACAACTTTGTGAAAAATTATAATCAAAAGAAAAGAATTTTTTTTAGCGGAGAAATTATTGTTAAATAGAAATTAAAGAGTGACGTAATAAATTGGGATGATTAGGGAGCGTTCTTTTATTACGTAACGCAAAACATCGGTTTTTAGACTCCCCCCTCGTAACAAAATTTCCATACAAATTTTAAAAATTTTGTATGGAGCGTAACACGACCTCCGACCCCCCCAACTGCGTTACGTAATAAAAGAACCCTCCCTTAGCCAAGTATGAGCAAGCATGACCGGAGTTCTTTTATAACGTAGCGCAAAATTTAGTATTTTTGACCCCCCCTCCCCCCCCCCCCCTTCGTAACAAATCGTAACAGATGAGCGATCCCCCCTACCCCCCTTGTAACGCGTAACGAAAGGTCTTTTTCAAATTTTTATGAGTACTTATATGAAAATTTTGCGTTACGTAACAGCATTTTTCGTCACTCTCCCCTACCCAATTTTCGTAACATTTCGTAGCAGACACTGACACCCTACTACCCCCCGTTATTGCGTTACGTAATAAAAGAACGCTTCCTAACTTCGTATTAGTATAGAATACAATTAAAAGTTTATAGTAATAAGAAAAGAAGAAAATGATGAAGAAGAACATTAGCATTATGATTTAAATTACCACAACAGTTCCATTTTGCTCTCTTTTCACACACTTCCATACACACATACAGTCATTCACATCCACACACACACTGGGCTTTAAATGGAACAAACTCACCAGGAATAATGTTAATACAGCTGAGTCTGCAAAGACGGCTTCCAAGGCATTTGCAGACTTTTTCCTCATTGATGCAGATTTCCACATCAATGATTTGGCATCCACGAACACGCTGCAAAGCTCGCTAGAGAGAGCAAAAACTTCTCTCTCCAACCTCAGCAAGTCATGCTCCCGTCGACCGGAACCGCGCCAGCACCGCTTACAGCTCTCGGGTGCTCCTCCTTGCACCAACAAAAGAAAAAGCTTCACCTATTTTCATTACCCCTGGCAGTGCGAAACTTTCTTTTCTTCGATTCCGAATATGAATATGACAAAATTGAGACCAAAAAGTGCCGCTATGGCGGCCTACAGGGCAAAAACTAACGTTGTGAAATGTTTGTTCTAGAAAAATTGAAAAACTATGAGAAAAACTGCGATTGGCCAAAAAGTTATTACCGTAGGCTTATAGTGCATGAAATTACCCATCTTTTGACCTATGGGAGTATGGGTGTTGGATGCTGTTGGAAAAAGATATTAGGGTTTCAAAAAAATCTATTTTGAACAGTAATTTTCAAAAGCTATGAGAAAAAGTCAAACCGATCCTGGATGTCTATGGCACATTTTGAAGTGCTTTAAAATACCTTTCAAATGCATCTACGAGAGTTGGAATTCATGAAATTTAACGGAAATGCGAGCAATTTTAAGATTGTTCATGTTTTTTCGACCTCAAACTTCGAAGCCAGTTTTACCTCACTTCCCTTTGTCGTAGAGGGCTCATATTTGGCATGAGTTCATCTCATGTATAGACAAACAAACGCTGAAAGTTTCATCCAAATCGGAGCACCTCGATACGACCTGTTACACATTGGTGAAAAACTCGCTCTTAATGATTCGCTTTTAGCTTCATTTGAAAGCTTTTCTTGCGATCTTTCGAATGCTGTATCGAACAACTGCAAATTTTAACTTTTATATCAAGTTTTTGGTTCTCTTCAGGAGTATTTGTACAAAATAATGACTTCACACACTGAAACAAATGAAACTCAAGCTAAGTTATGTTTCATGAATGGTCTGATAACTTTTTTAAATTCAGGTGTTCCACAATTGTGGGAGGCACAATATCATCCCACAATTATGGAACAGGCAATTTGGAAGCAGTTTATTGTTTTAAAAGTATGTACTACTTTTACTAGTGAAATATCAAGAGAATGTCCAAATAAAGGTCCTAAAAATAGTTGGGTCGACAGAAAAGATGCATTTGGCATACTATTGACAAATTATCACAAAAGTTTTCCGAATTTATGGGTGTTCCAAATATGTGGGGTGACTGCATTGAATCCTTTTTTTTTTTTGGTAAATATTGTAATTATTTGGTTTTATTGTTTGTTTTTTTCCTTTCAATTTTCAAATAGTTTATATCATGCCTTTCAATCAAAAAATAGTTTAATCAACATCAACAAGCATTGTGGATGAAATGATTGATTAGAGTTGATGTTTGTAAGATATGTTTCAAAAAAGTTCAAAAATTTCACGGGATTTCATGGAAATTTCAAAATTTTACTGATTTTTAGCCGTCAGGGACAACAAATACCCTTTAGGACAAATTTACACGCAAATTAAAGAGGGGCGAGGGCAACTTTTTTCGATTTAATGTGAGTTGGTGGAAAATTACCCATATGAAAATCCTGCTCTCTAGGTTTTGAGTTTCGAACTTAAATTTAAAAAAAAATGTGTCTCAAGGATTAAAGCACATTAGGTTAAACCATCATGTTTGGTTAAATTCTCGGGATAATTTTACTTTCGTTATGTGCTGTAGATATTGGCGTTGAATCCATCTCAAGGGATCAGCCGACAGTTCCATAAAGCTAAAGAATCTCACCTTGGGAAATCATAAGATATGAGATGAAATATTTCTATTGTCGGTCTACCGCATTGCCTGCGAGTCGTCCATCCTGTGCTATTTATCATTTCTCTTGACTGTACCACATCCGGAAATGGGGCTTACTAGTGTACTAAAGTGACTCAGAAATGTACCGTGAAGGATAATATCGTAACTCTTCCTCCTGCTCACTACATAGCGGAACAAGAAAATAATCCTCTTTCGGTTTCAATCTCTCTTTTTTTTCCCTCAAACATGGCCTTCCTCTGGACTTGCCGGGTACATCTCCGCCAACAGTCACCAGGGGTCTCCGTGAGTTGCAATGCAAACAACCGATCCGGGGGGAAACGGCCAGGGACCCACCACGACTGCGGCAACTGCCACCGCCAACAACAACAACAGCAGCTACAACAACGGTTCCACGTCCGGGCGCTCCTCGCCGAAACCGCCGGCCGGATCATGGGCATCGATGAAGGCCAGCGTCCTGCGATGGCGCGGCTCCCGGAAGCTGGTCCTCGTCATCGTGGCCATCGCGCTGCTGCTCGACAATATGCTGCTGACCGTCGTTGGTGAGTACAAATCAGTCTCTTTTTATAATATTATTGCTTAGTACACATTATTTTATTATTTTGAATTTTAATGTTTATCGGAAAGCTTGGCTGAAAAATTACATTGACATAAAAATTTCAATATTTAGCATTTTATTGACAAATGTTACAAAAATAAACCTGATCAATTGAGAGGGAAGCGTGAACTTTGAGGTTCGTAGAATCACGTGCACTTTGAATTTTAAGTAAACAAAAAAAGAATTAGGTCGGTTCGTTGCACGAGAAAAAACAATCGGAAAAATATACAAAAAGTGAAACAAGAACATTTCTCAAAGGATTAGCACTTAACTTCAAAACTTTATTTAAAGTCACCTCCTCTCCGTACATTATTGTATAAAATTTACCGCGAACAAAGCCATAAAGCGCCGGCTTCCGGGACCGCTGGTTCATTTCCGGTACGACAAGTTTGCCCTCGTTCCGGAAGCATCAAGCGCAACAAGTTGCACCACAAAAAGAAGGACAAAATGTGTAAGTGTGTGTGTGTCTATGACGACAACCCGACAAATTTCCTCATTCTTTGCCAGTCAGCTCGGCTTTCATCTGTAATTTTCATTCAGAACATGCACCTCATTTCCCTGCATCCACCGTCCTGCTTCCCAACGGGGAGGTTCTTTTTCCTTCTATAACACAAAGCAATAATGGATTCCGACACCCGTCCGTGGCCTCCCGGCTACCGACGACGACCATAATCCGCTTCGTCCTTGATGTCTTGTGATACGGCCATCCGAGTCGTTTCGAGTCGGAGGAAGGAGGCGAATGCAACTAGTGGGAGCGATTCATCCACGATGGGAAGCACTTTACTCGGCATTCTTCCATCATTTGGGTGCTCAGCTCGGCTAAACCAAGTAGAACGAATGAATGGCGGTAAAGCGTCGTCGTCGGCGGGTTCCGGAGAGCAGCGCGACGGGAGCTAGGGAGATGACGAAGATGGATCTTTGGCTGATAGTGGAGACGAGGGTGTACAAGTTTTGATTTTTATATTATGTAGTTTTTCCCAAATAATTATTTACCTAAACACCTAAACTCTGTCACTCAGTTACGAACAAGTCCTCGGTCGGATTTCTGTTAGTATTTTTTTTTTTTTTAGATTTTGTTACTTTTTTTGTGTTGTGAAATGGATTTTTTGCCTTCTTCAAAGGCTATAAAATCACTCGAAAAATGAACTTCTTTATTCGACCTCGTAGACCCACCTTCACGTATACCTATCGACTCAGAATCAAATTCTGAACAAATGTATGTGCGTGTGTATTAGGGTGTTTCATCGAAACAAAAAAGTTCTCAGAATCAGGCAAACCGAGGTTCCCCTAGTAGAGGATACCCATAGGGACTCTCATGCCAAATACCAGCCCATAGTGCGTCCATCCCGGGAATTCCCGGGACAAAAATCCCGGGATTTTTCCAAAACCGGGAATTCCCGTATCCCGGGAATTTTCATAATTTGTCCCGGGAATTCCCGAAATTGAAAAAAAAATCAAATTTTTGTCTGAACATTCAAATTTTGTTGTAGAAATAGATGAACAGTATAGTACATAGTAATCGATACGAACTTTAAATCATTAAAATTTGTATTCGGCATATATCAGCTTTAATTTGACTGATAAGGGAAAATTGATTAAAATTTAGTCATAGATTCGCAAAATGCCTGGCGCTTTAAATATTTTCTTTTTAATTTTACGTATTTTTGAAGACTATTTATCATATTTATATTTATGATATTAAAATTGAAAATTATCATCTTAAATTATTTTCCATCAAACTCCGGATTTTGGGACAAGTAACGAAATAAGACAGCTATTTAAGAAAAAAAATGCATCGTGTTTTGAATTACTTCGGTTAAAACAGGAACAGAAAACAAATTTAGTACACCGATTTCCAAATGTATTGCTCTGAAATCTCCTGTACCTTTTCAGTCTGTATTCCTGATTTTCACTAGTTGGCGGTAGTAACTTTAAGAGAATTATTAAAATATGTTTTATATAAAATAAAACATTCAAAAGTTATCTAAAATTTTGCATTGACTGTTTTTTTTAATATGAAGGACAATAGCTTATAGGACCTTTTTTTAATAAAACACTCTTGTTTTGTTGTCGCTTCTCGTTTTTGTAGATATTTTCAAAGAAATTTGTCTTGCTTTTCTAGTTATGGCATATATTAAAATATATAGAAGAAATTTATTTATAAAACACTTATTTAATTTGAATGACATTGAAAATTTAAATTTGAACTTTTTTTTTAAATTAAAAAAAAACAATTTTAATTTCTTTTAAGTAATTTAAAAACTGTCGTCCTTGTTTAGACTGAAGTGTAGATTGTCACCAATTATTATTATTGAGCTTGAAAACATATCAAATATTATGAAAACATACATTTTATGACTGCTTCAAAAATTTCCCGGGATCCCGGGAATTCCCGGGATTTCAAAAATATTTTTCCCGTTTCCCGGGAAATTCAAAACCCGGGAAAATTGGACGCCCTACCAGCCCATTTGGTTGAGAAAAAATTTTTGTTCACCGTCTGACATGGGGCGTCGTAATTTTCAGCTAGCCGTCATAGCATACCAAGGACAATGCGTACATTTGAAGGGTGACTCGCTGATTCTGGAGACGTCGATCCAATGCGCACCTTGGGGACAAAATGTACAATCCTAATTCCTTCTGGAATTTGTTTATTGGACCATCCCCTACACACCTGTCTTTATTCCGAGTTAATCCATGATGTCCCCAGACCTGTAGGAACGATTGAACGAAAAGCATAAAAATCCCATAGTAATTTACATGTAAACTTTGAACCGCTGGGGACAGGCCAATTCTCAACCAAATGGGCTGATATTTGGCATGAGAGTCCCTATGGGTATCCTCTACTAGGAGAACCTCGGTTTGCCTGATTCTGAGAACTTTTTTGTTCGAATGAAACACCCTAGTGTGTATGTCTGTAAGTCCGTGCAACGAAAAATATGCACACGATTATCTCTGGACTGGCTGAACCGATTTGAACCGTTTTGGTCTTATTCGATCCGCTTAGGGGTCCCACAAGTCCCTAGTTAATATTATGAAGTTTAGAAAAGTACTTCAAAAGTTATGCTAAAAAACGATTTGGCTGTAGTTTGAAATATTGTAAAAAAGGGGTTTTTGTTAGAAAACCCGTCATGCTATATATTGTTAGAAAGGTATTTGAAAGACCTTTCCAACGCGTTCAAAAGATTGAAGATTAGACAACCTCATCAAAAGTTATGAGCACTTAAGTGTTACTTATACACTTTTTTGAGGCTGGATCTCAAATATTTTGATGAAAACGTTGTCCGGAGTTGTCATGCGACCCATCGTTGGATAGGTAATCAAACGACCTTTGCAACGAGCTTAAAAGGTTGAAGATCCGACAAACCTATCAAAAGTTATTGATACTTTAGTGTCTTTAATACACTTTTTTGAACCCGGATCTCAGATATTTTGCTAAAAATAAGTGTTATTTTTTAACTTTTTTGTGGCTGTGTAGTGTTTTCACTTTATGAATGCAAGGAAGGCACCAACCACCTTAAGGTGAATTAAGCAAGGTTTTATAATAAGTTGTCGCTTTAGAATCAAATTAAAAATTAGTTTTAAATTATCATGAAAATAAGCGAAGTTACGAACACAGTCTGTGGTACGGATTTCTCATAATGGGGTCGTGCATAAACCACGTGGCCTCCTTAGGGGGGGGGAGGAGAGGGTCCGAAATCCGATCGAAAAAAAAACATGAAAAGCCATGGGGGGAGGGGGGGTCGACGGCTGACCACGTGGCCTTTCAAAAAAAAATTCTATAACAAAGATTCGAAACATTTTCTTTTGACACTAAAAACAAACTCAAGATATCTTGTCTCTCCTCTTTCATACAGATTTTAAGTAAAAAGAAACTCAAAAACCCAATTTCAGGAATATCGCGCGGAATTTTATTTTCACTGCTACATTTGCAACTGAAACGTCTGAAAGGTATTCCTCCATGTGTTACATAATTCGGATTGTTATATTACATAATATTTCATAAAATACACGTAGTACTATCCAATAAAAATTCACAAAATACACGTAGTACTACTATAAAAAAAAAAATTGCTGTGTATGTAAATATTCGTAAACGTGTACCTTCGGCAAAGCTGCAGGTATTTTTTTTTGTTTTTTTTTTTATGTTAATAGAGACTTCATTGAGCCAACAAAACATGGGCAAACATTTTGCTGTAAGGATTTTTAGAAAAAAGGGAACTTCAAGCAAACATTGTTTTTATTTCTTAATTAATTAAAAGATTAAAAAAGGAGGCCAAAGGTGCCCTTTCCTGAAAATATAAGTTTTTCTTTAATTTACAAATGCCGATATCAATTTGTGAAAATAATTCAATACCATGCCGTTAAAGATCAACATAAATTAACATTTCAACTCCCAACTACTTAAAAAAGAAAGAACGGTGATTAAATCTCGCTGATTTTCTGGCATAACTCAAGCAATCGGGACAGTTCTTTTTTTTAAGTGAGTTATTAGGATGTCTAGATGAAACTAAAACTTTGCAGAACTCGATTTGATCAAATTTGTATTTTATGCGATAAAAAACGTCGTTCCAACTTTTTTTTTTTTGCTCTTGTAAATAAAAATCGGCCAAAATTCCGCGGAGACAAGCACGAAAACCTGAGAGTTCCTACTTTTTAGGGAGGCTCGGAAATCCGTGTATGTTAGACATGCGTTTGGCGTCTCAGTGTTAAAAATTTCAAAGTTATCGGTGAATGAAAACACAACTTACATTTAATAATCTTTTTTTTTAATGTTTTAAGGAAAAATCTCAACAACCAAACGTTGGATCAAATTGTTTAAATCGTAGACGACGTTTCGATAGCATATTCAATTTAAAGTAAGAGTAAGAGTTTTATGAAATTATAAAAATGTTTGCAAATTGTACACTTAAGCAATTTGGCCGTCCATGACTAAAAGAATTATTTTTAGCACGTTGTCTACAACTTTGCCAAAGACACGAAATCGGTATATTCACATAACTTTTTTTTATGTGATTGTAAAATTTGCACCATAACAGTTTTATTCTTATTTGGAGGTTCAGAATACAGCTGAATAGTATCCTGATTTTTTTTTGTAAATATTGTTTATTTGACTTGCTTAAAACATAAACTTAATAATTGGATAACCTAAATTTGTAAATACTAGTGAGATTTGCTTCGACGTTTTGCTGGCCTTCCATTGGTCCCTCGGTGGTTGTTCTTCTGCGTTCTTCGTTCATCCAAGGGAACGGGGGGTCACCCCTTGTACGTCCTCTACCAGGGGTCTCGGGAGCCCGGAGGGTTGTCCCTATTCCACTATTCGTATAGCTTGTGGTTAGGGGGGCCCCGGGTCTACCAGGCGCCCCGGAGATAATTCTATGGTTCAAAAAGTAATAAAAAGTTTTTTTTTTATAGGCGATGCTAGTCCACGTGGTAGCTGTTTGTCATGGCGTCACGGTGTTCATCAAGCATTCATAGCATGCTAAGGAAAATTTGATGCTTTTCTGGCGAAAACCGTTGGTTCCGAAAACCCCGGATGTATTGCCGTTGAGCTCGATGGGGGTTGAACAAATCGACCTGGTCTCTTAGAGAAAGTCGTTCTCCAGACAATTCCACTCATTTTTCGCCATCCTAGAAGTTTCTACATGTTTTTCCCAGGCCTGTAGGAGCGAATGAATGAAAATTCAAAATTTCCCATAGTAATTTCCATGTAAACTTGAACCCGCTTGAGACAAGCCAGTTTTCAACCAAATGAGCTGAAATTTGGCGTGAGAGTCTCTATGGGTATGCCCTACAAGGGGAACCACACCAGAACTTGATCTGAGAGCTTTTCAAAATCCGTACCCACCCTAATGTACAACCTCTAAATTTGTATAGAGTCTTGTATGGAGAAATAAATGACACAACTCGACTTTTTTTGGACAAACTGAATCAATGGAATTAATCATGCTGAGCGATGGAATAATCATCATCAAAAGAAAATCTCTGGACGTTCATCAATCTTTTCACTACTACACTTGCAAGTGTAACGTCACACGTCAAAAAATGATCTTTCACATTTTGAAGATGGGCAATGTGTGTAAACAAAGTGAAATAAATATTATTAAGTGGTGCTGACAAGGAAATTCACAAAAAATCATAAGCAGATTGATTTTCTTGGAGAATTTCGGGAGTGATTTTCTTTTGCACGGCCTCCTCTCTTTTTCGCGGGTGAAGAAAGTTCGCAAGCGAAATTATTTTTTTTGCGATTATTCCATCCCTGATCATGCTTAATTAAAAAAGAAATGTTGCCTTAGCTTGGATTTTGATGAATGTTTGGAATAAAATAAGTATTAACTAGGAGTTTTTATAACTAGATATTTACATCAAAATAAAAAAAAACCATAAACAAAACTTTTTACTTTTTTATTCATTAATTTTGATTTATTGAAAATATTTAAAACCGCATTTTAATTAAATCGTGAATGCTGTTTATATTACAAATAAGCTTAAATTTTTAAAGCATATTTATTTTGAATGCAATTAATTGCATTGCTATTTCATAATTTTGGCCTTTAGTTTATAACCAAGTAAGTGTTTGGATACATATGTTTTACTAAGTTTCTTGTTTTGCTGAGTGATTTTTTTTTTTACTTTCTGTACCATATCGATAAGTTATTAAACTGTTATCATAGGATTTTTTAAATGAATTCAATGCTATCTAAAATGCTTGATTTACACAAATGATTTCTGGATAGTTCTAGCACTTAAAGAATAACTAAATATTTAAATTTACCTCAAACTTTGCAATGTAATATTTTTTTCATACTTTTAAGAAAATTTGTGTTTTTTTTAATTATTAAATTTGCTTTAATGGTTTTACAGCACATACAAACAATTTCTTATAGAAAATTTTGATAATGCAATAATTCAAAAAGCTAAACAACAATATTTTTTTTCTATTTGACCGAATGTCATCCCTTCTAAGGGTGAGGTTGGGTAAATTTTAAAACGATTGGCATTTATGAACGGTGTGATTATACTTAGCCATATGCTGGAAAAATTTAGATAAATCATTCAAGAACATTCCCTAACATTGTTTATTTCGATATAATTTGAAAGGTTTTTGTTATGTTAAAATAACAACAGTAATATCGTTTTTTAACCCAAAGTCACCCCCACTGACGGTATATCATTTATGGATAAACATTTTTGAAATGTATACTTATTTTTTTTAAAGAATTGAAACCTGAGAGAAAAAATCCACGTGGCCATGTAGGGGGGGGGGGGGTTGGCGTGAAACCACGAAAAACCATGAGGGGGGAGGGGGGGGTCAAAAATTCTCAAAAAAAAGGCCACGTGGTTTATGCATGACCCCCATGGTCAATGTGGAGACTTTTATGTAAAATTGTCTGGAGAATCGACTCTCGAGTTCGGTTTTTGAAAATTTTGACGTTTAGAGCACTTTTCAAAAAAAACAGTTTCAGTAAATGATTTTTGTAATTTTTTAGGTGAGCTGCTCCATCCTGCATTTTTCGTGAGTCTTTTTGTAACATCTTAGGCTATTTTCACAAAAAAATTGAATGAAAAAAAAATCGTTGGCTCACCTTCAAATTTGACTTTTAAACTTAAAAATACAAAAATCCCATAAAAGTGGCGTGTATTTTTCTTTAAAGTGTATTTTTTTCGGAAAGCCCGTCAAATTTCCTACAAGTTTGTCTTTGACCACATTTTGATACGATGCAACGGCTTCGAGATACAGAAATATTTTTCAATATTATATATGTATGTTTTAAATATTTTTGTAGTTCGTAATTTAAAAATTACGAAATACAAAAATATTTAAAACATACCCCTTCTCAAATGTCATTCTCGAGTGTAACTGGCTCCATATACACAAAAATGGTTTATATATGCCTAGGAAAATATGTCTACAAAGTTTCATTGAAATCGGAGAGGGTCAAGAAAAAAGTACCTAAAAAAATCCTGTTTTGGGCTGGAATTGCTCTGTACTTAAAAGTAATTATCGTCAGATCCCAATAAAAGTCCGTTGGAAGTAGTTTGTTCTGTGTACGATCAGCAGAATAAAGTTCGTTTTAAAGTTCTATGCTCCGAGGTGTTTGATTTCCTCCGGAACTCTCCAAAGTGATCCGGGCCCCATCCTGTTCTGGTGAATTTTCACCAGGTTTAAATTTTAACACATTCCACTTCCAATTTTTTTTCTGTGCATTAAAAAAATGATAATACATTACATCTAGGAATGGTGAAAGTCTGTCACCTGTCACTGACAGATTTAGTGTAAAAAAAAGTTTATTTACTGTCATCTGGGGCGAATCGGGACTTCAGTTTGAATAAGAACAGCAGGTTTTAGATCACGCAAAAATATGAAATTTAGAAATCGATGCAATATTTTTGTTAATCTGTATCTGTTAAATCCGAAACCAATAAAAAAATAACCAATTATTGTGCAGTTAAAAGGCTAAAACAGTTGCATTTTTTTGCTTCTATGTCCAATTCGTTCTCCTTAGGACCAGTAAACTCTCTCCCTATTTCGAACAAATCAGCTGTTGAAAGGTAGTCCATATCTCAGCTCAGGACAACAACTGCACCAATGTAATTGTTAAAGCAACCAAATAAAATGAAATGAAAACAAAAACAAGCTATACTAAATTCTGTAATACTTGTGTCGGAAAAATAAGCTGATAACTCCCATCTGCCCTAAATTAAGTCATGTTCCGTCCAACACGTAGCATTTCTCACATCCACATTTTTCCGCCCACAAGTTTTCACTCTCCATAGTGGAAAACACGTGGAACCAAGCTAAGCGCGCTCAACATGTGTATTGTGGAGGAACTGATCCCAAGAAGGATGAAGCGAAAAAAAAGTGAGAACATAAAATAGACCGCCGACTCGTGATTCAACTGTTGAATGACTTTTCAAGCCTCGTCCTTTTGCATCCTTCTTGGCTTCTGAGTAACTTGGTAGACTTGAATGATGCATGCTTTTTTAAACCTCTTATAACTTTGAATTTGAATGTTTGACTTCTTTTGACTTGTGAACTATTTTTAAATTTTTTTATTTTCAATTTTTTGAAGGTCACTTTGAAGTAAAATAACTCAAACAACTCAACCGTTCCATATTCTTTGACGTAAATCATCCTGGCATCAACATGCAAATTTGCATTGATGCACTTTTTAACATTTTCCCTCTAAAAGCCACGAGCAAAGTGCTAATAGAGAGAGCATATTAGTGACCATTTGAGCGGAATGTTCTTCGACGACGGGTACCGTAAATTACCCTCTGGGAGGAAATAAGGCAAAAATTGACGCCCTTTTGACACCATCACCACCGCTGTCACTGTGAAGGCAACAGAAGTGAAATTTTTGGGGCATTTTTTTTTAGTTTTCCAACTTTGAATAATTGCAAATGCAGTTTTGAAGAATGAGATGAATCTTTTTGAAAAATGTCACGAACTGACTTGTTACAATTTAAACGAGTAAAAAATTATGAAACTTTACACTATGTAAACTTGCAAAGTGCAGAATGAAAATGCCACGATGGCCAAAGTGGCGCGAAGCAATGATGCGGAAAATGCCTCCCGAGAAGCAAATTTTATAAAAGAAGGAAAAGGGACCTCTAACAATTTTCTTGAGGCTCTCCCGTCAGCATGCTTCTTCTTGCCAAGTTGGTACGCGATGAGGGCAAGCAACACGAAGCAACAGGAGATCCTTCCGTCCGTCCGGGTGGGGTGGGGTGGAGCGGAAAATTGTTCATTCTTTGGCTTTTCCTTCGCCACTTAAGGATACAATTGTGTATTCAGGGCTTTTCTTCTTGTGTCACTTCCGCCGAGATTTACAGCATCAGGACAGTTCTGGGCGGGTGAAAAGGGGGGGGGAGGGAGGGTTGAATTCTGCAGATCGTTTGAACTTGTTCTTTGAGGGTGATAATTTCTTAAGAATGGCCGTAGCTGGGATTTTTGCCTAAACTTGTTGCATTTTTTAGTAATTTTTTGTGATTTTTTATGTTGCTAACAAATTAACTGAATTATTTTATTTCTAAAGCATAAAACAATGTTTCATAGTTCCTATGGAAAATGTTTCTTCATTACGGTGTCTGACAATGCAATACAAAAAAATCCCTAAAGAGACTCGTCCTTGCACGTTATCCGTATGTTCCTGGGCTACTTGTTAAGGTGAAGCCACAATCCTGAAGTGTGCGATGAATTTACTCTATTTATCTTCCTCTCACCGCACGGACAACAACAACTTGGGGGAAGGGTGGAATATATTAACATTAACTGACCAGCTATACCGGCTCGTACGTAGTAAATCTCCGGGCAGCGAGTTTTATTTCATCTGCCTGATGAGTTGTATAAATCCATATAATGGGAAGCGTTTATGCTTATTTGATGGTGCTACATAATCAGGCAAGTGGGATTTTAAACGTTTTTTCGTATGATAACAACAGGAAAAACACTTTATTGAATTGATCATCAACTGGATTTATTTGCAGGTATTTTTTAACGTCAAAGTATCTGAAATGATACTTCAAAATTGCACTTTTTCAAGTGGTCTTCGGTTTTGCCTGGAGCAATTTTAAACCCAATTTAAGATAAAGCCTTACGTCACTCTTAAACAATTAAAACAGCTTTTGTTTTACAAAAAGTGTGAACTGCAAAAAATGCCAAATATAGCAAAAATCAGGCCCTGTATTGGTTTGGTGATAAATCTCTTCATCATCAAACATCAAAATTCCCTTCTAATAAATCTCACGATTTTTTACAATCACATTATGAAAAATTAAAATGGTTGAAAAACTATTTTTGATGGTTTGGGTTAAAGTTAATGTAGATATGAAGCACAATAATAAGTGGTGTCTATTTAAGTCCAATCAGTTCATTAAATCTGAAGGTAAACTAATCTGGATTCACACAAAAACATTTGTGATTGAAAACGCTTTGAAACAAGTCTAAAACGTTGAAGATCTGGCAACCCTGTCTCAAGTTATGACCACTTAAGTGATATTTATGCACTTTTTTGAAGCCGGATCTCACTTAAATCTACATAAACTATGTCCAGAACCACCATCCGAACAATCGTTGGTTAGGTTAACAAAAGACCTTTCCGACGAGTCCAAAACATTGAAGATGTGGCAACCATATCTCGATTTATGACCACTTCTGTGATATTTATGTACTTTTTTGTAGCTGAGCAATTCTCTACGAAATCGGTCTTTTTTTTAATTTTAATTTTTGTATTTTTTAATTCGACTGAAACTTTTTTGGTGCCTTCGGTATGCCCAAAGAAGCCATTTTGCATCATTAGTTTGTCCATATAATTTTCCATACAAATTTGGCAGCTGTCCATACAAAAATAATGTATGAAAATTCAAAAGTATGTATCTTTTGAAGGAATTTTATGATCGATTTGATGTCTTCAGCAAAGTTGTAGGTATGGATAGAGACTACACTGAAAAAAATAATACACGTTAAAAAATTGTGATTTTTAATTTAACTTTTTGTCACTAAAACTTTATTTGCAAAAAAAAACACTATTTTTTTTATATGTTTTAGAGGACATCAAATGCAAACTTTACAGAAATTTACAGGTTTTGCAAAAAATCTTTGAGCGAGTTATGAATTTTTGAATCAATACTGATTTTTTTTCAAAAATTGAAATATTGGTCGCAAAAAATTTTCAACTTCATTTTTCGATGTAAAATCAAATTTGCGATCAAAAAGTATTTGAGTGAAATTTTGATAAAGTGCACCGTTTTCAAGTTAAATCCATTTCTAGTTGACTTTTTTTTAAAAAAAGTCGCAGTTTTTTTTAAATAAGTGCACATGTTTCACGAATGTTTCATATTTTAACATTGTTAATCGGACCATTAGTTGCTGAGATATCGACATTAGAAAATGGTGGGTTGTTTGGTGAGACTTAGAAAACATCGATTTTCCTGTTTTTAAACGCTTGCATGGCAATATCTCAGCATCTAAGGGTCGTATCAACAAAGTTTAAAAAATCAAAATATAGAGAATTTTCTCAGCTTTTCAAAAATATTCAAAAGTGGGCAAACATGTGCACTAATTTAAAAAAATGAAAAACTGCGACTATTTTCAAAAAAGTCACCTAAAAATGGATTTAACTTGATAACGGTGCACTTTATCAAAATTTCACTGATGTACTTTTTGATTGCAAATTTGATTTTTCATCGAAAAATGAAGTTTAAAATTTTTCAAGACCAATATTTCGATTTTTTTATAAAATCAGTATTGATTCAAAAATTTATAACTCGCTCAAAGATTTTTTGCACAACCTGGAAATTTCTGAACAGTTGGCATTTTATGTCCTCTTAAACATATAAAAAAATAAAAATAGTTTTTTCAGTGTAGTCCATATCCATACCTACAACTTTGCAGAAGACACCAAATCGATCAAAAAATTCCTTCAAAAGATACAGATTTTTGAATTTTCATACATCATTTTTGTGTGGACAGCTGCCAAATTTGTATGGAAAATTATATGGACAAACTAATGATGCAAAGTTGCTTCTTTGGGCATACTGAAGGCACCAAAAAAGTTTCAGTCGGATTAAAAAAATACAAAAATTAAAATTCTAAAAAAAAGACCAATTTTGTAGAGATGCTCATGAATTAATTGTTACCGAATTCCTTAAAATAAACAAATTTATTACTTTCCTTTCTAAATTTTGCCTCTATTGGCACAGTGAAAAAAAATCTCCCGCGTCCCAGGAATTCCCGGGAAATGGCAAAATTCAACTCTCGATTCCCGAGATATTGAAAATCTCGACACGGCGTGTTTTCTAGAACAACCTTATCAGGAAAAAATAGTCATCGCCACTTTCAAATGTGTCTTATAGGAAATTCTCGCAGCTTTCCAATGCTTCTAAGAGCGAAATGTTTCATCGGGAAATTTCTGAGATATCTCTATTTTAATTTTTTTTGGTTTTAAATTCCTTTATTATTTATTGGAAACTTTATACTAACAGTTCAGAAAACTTATCAAATGATGTGTTTCATGAGTCATTTACTCATCAAAATGTTTGCACATTTTGAAACATTTTGAAAATTGTGTTTGTCTAATTTTTTGAATATATGGGATTTATTCAGAAATTAAAATCACAAAACAGTGTAAAAATTTATTTTTTACAAGAATTATTTGAAAATTACATATTTTTTGTGTACAAATATCACGTGTCTACTCTGATTTAGCTTGTTCAGCCGAAACTTTGGCAGGTTTGTAATTGTTAATGGTATTATTGAATTTTAATGAATAAATTTGATATTTTCTTAAGCAAACATTAACCAGGAACATAAATACAAATATGATTTGAAATCGAAAATGTACTACATATTACTGTAGCAAGCTTCAAAAGTCATGTTTTCATGAGTATAAATAAAGATAAAATTTTATATAATGTTTTCTGTAGAGAATGCACTTGAAAGTAGCAATAAAACTCGAGTTTTCCAATTCAGAATTCTGAAAACACCGTCACGAACATTTATTTTTGTTTGAACAAAAATTAAATAGTATTTTAACAAAAAAAAATCTAACAGAAACTTTCTTTCCAAACTATTTGAACAAAAATCAAGACATATATATTTTTTTAGAGATTGAAGATGAGAGTCTTATAAACTTCTAAAATATTGCTAATTCCTTGATCATGTTGGGTCTCGTGGCGCAGGGGTAGCGGCTTCGGCTGCCGATCCCGATGATGCTATGAGACGCGGGTTCGATTCCCGCCTTATCCACGGAGCTTCTATCGGATGGTGAAGTAAAACGTCGGTCCCGGTTTCTCCTGTCTCGTCAGAGGCGCTGGAGCAGAAATCCCACGTTAGAGGAAGGCCATGCCCCGGGGGGCGTAGTGCCAATAGTTTCGTTTTTTTGATCATTTAATACAAAAAAAAACTGAAAAATCAGACCGGTGTTATTTGTACACAACAATTATGTAATAATCTATTTGTTCTTGTAAAAATAATATTTCAATACGGTTTCATTATTTTATTCTTTGAATAAATCCCACATATTCAAAAATTCGGTTAAAACTTAATTTTCAAAATGTTTAGCGGTTTGCAACCTTCTACAAAGTTGTTTCTTGTCTTATTTTGCACATTTTGGTCAGTCATGAAACACATCATTTGACAAGTTTCCTGGACTGTTATTTAAAAGTTTCCAATAAATGATCAAGGATTTTGAAAGAAAAAACTTAAAATAGAGATATCTCAGAAATTTCCAGATAAAACATTTCGCTTTTAGAAGCATTGGAAAGCTGAGAAAATTTCCTATAAGATACTTTTGAAAGTAGTGATGACTATTTTTTCTCCTTAAGGTTGCCCAGAAAACACGCCATGCTCGAGAATCTTTACCTTCTAGTCAGTATCAATTTAAATAGGGTTTTCAAAAAGACGTCAATGTCATTTCTAAAAAAACGATGGTTTTCCAAAAATATACTTGAAAAATGGATAAAGTTTTTTCACATCACGTCCTTTGAATGATTTAAACTGGAAAATGAGAAAATTTGTATTGCTTAAAAGAAAGCTCGCCAATTAATCGGTTGGCTGCAATGCGAACCAATCCGAGCCATACTCAATTAGCGAAGCTGAGCTACCGAATTCCCTGCGGCATAAAATCCGACCCAGTTGCATCCTTCTTACGCCAAGTACCAGCCGATAACATTTTCCTTCCCCATAATTTCCCCATGAAGTGATAACAATTGAAACGCTGAAACCCCAGCTGGCAGGCTAATAAATGTTACTATCATTCTATTTTGATTCCGATTCCCATTGCGCACCCACCCACTGGGGCACTTAGCTTGGACCAAAGAATGGGAAGCAAAATTACCAAGGATCTCTTGAGTGGGTTGGGGGCGATGGTGGTGGGAGGCGCAACCACGGCAACAAATCTCATCCCCCTGCGTTGGGCATTTCCACAGTTTCATCACCGTTTAGCATCGTCAGAGCCGACGTGGAATGATGATGGCTTGAAAATTGATGAAAAGTAGTCCCCCAGGAGGGTAGAGCGAACCGGATCGACTCTGAAATGAAATTGCCTGCTGCGGATCCGGTAGACACCTTCTTCCCCTCCTTGGGGGGAATTGAATTTTGTATGGTAGCATTACTGGGTTTAATTCGGCACAACTTATTGTTCGGAAATGATTCTTTTTTTTAACTAATTTTAGTTAAAATTTCTTGAGTTTAGTACATCGAAATTCAAGAAAGCAACATCAACAAAAATATCTTACTCTACAAGCACAGCTTCGTATCTACGCCAACCTGGCATCGCAAAGGGCACGCACATGCCAAACTAAAGTCGTCCTGTGGTTTGTGTGTTTGCTGCGGAGAGGTTTTGCGGTTAACCCTTCCCACAAGTCTGTGCTGTGTACTTTACTATAAAGTGAACTTTTTTCTCTCGCCCAACCCACAACCTCTGCTCTCTATCATTAGGCAGCCAGCAAAACCAGAGAAATCAATGTTTCCTAACCTCCACGTCTAGATGATGGTGGAGTCAAAACCCAAATGGGGACATTCGCACTTTCAGCACCGTTGATGGCCGCCAGGACGCGTGACTGAGGACCAATGTGGCCGGATTTCGGCGTTTTTTTTTCGATGCTCTATTGCCATCAAAGGAAGAGGCAAAAAAGTAACATAATTTTCCGATTAGGAAACATTAGCAGCAGGAGAAAAATAAGAAAAGTCCTGTATTGTGTGATTGTTCGTGAGGGGAAGGAAATGGAATCTCGCGCGCTTAGATGTTCACCGAGCTGGAAAGCTCAACGCGGGAGAGTGGAGTTTATGATACTAATCTCCCTCCGGGATTTTGGGTTCCGGTGCGGGGACTGCCGGTATTGCTGTGTGCCCAAATTAACGCTGACTACATGGTATGGGTCTGACAACTTGTAGCGTGATGGTAACTCAAAGGATTTTTTTTTTCGTTTGATGGAAAATCCGCAATGAACTATCTTAAACTAACATGACTCATGGGTAATTCTCAACCAACTCACTCGAATTCGGGAAAAGTTGCCCCGACCCCTCTTCGATTTGCGTGAAGCTTTGCCCAAAGGGATAACTTTTGTCCCTGATCACGAACCCGTTTTTTGATATCTCGTGACGGAGGTGTTTTTCAATAATTTGCAGTCTGAATGATGATGAGATAGAAATTTGATGTCAAAGGGATTTTTATGTACTCAGAATTCCAAAATAGTAGTTTATGCAACAAGTTGCGAAAAGAGGATTTTTTCAGCACGAGTCGCACATTTATCCAACGAGGTTCACCGAGTTGGATAAATACGACGAGTGATGAACAAATCCTCTTTTCACAACTTGTTGCAAAAACTACTATTTTGGAATTCCGAAAACACCCTTTGAACAGAATTATAGGATAAATTTCCATGCATTGAGTCAATGAATCGTTAAATTCAAAAAATGTTGAAAAGTATAACTTTTCGAAACAAGTGCTGAAAAGTTCAACTTTTCAACATCCATTTCAGTGCATTTGTTTTGTTTTGAAAAGGGTTACTATTCGATTCTGTTATTTTTGGTACAGAAAAGTAGGCTGTTTCGTCGTTCAAGAATGACATGAATAGTAATTAGTTTCACGACGGAATTGCAAAAAACGTATTTTCATCGAAAAAGAACACTATTTTTTTTTAAACTTTGCCATTTTCTGTTACTCCAACGTAATTTTTTTTGGAACCTGTCATTTTAAGGGAAATTTAATGTACTTTACCCCAGAAGGGTATTTTTTTTTATTTAGAACACAATTTTTCATTTGAAAATTTCGTATTTTTTCTAACTTTACAGGGTTATTTCCTAGAGTGTAACAATGTTCAACAAAAATGTAGAGCATACAATTACAAAAAAATTGATTTATAAACATTTGCTTTCAAACATCACGAGTTATCACGATTTTACGAAAAAAAGTTTTTAAATAGTTACATTTTTTTACATTTTTAGTGTTTTTTTTCTATGAAAAATACGTATTTTCAGAATTCTGAGTACGCCATTAAATCGGGTGTCTAATTTGACGTAAAAGTACCTTTGACACCAAATTTCTATCTCATCACCGTTTTAGGCTGTAAATTATTGAAAAACACCTCTTTTTGACATGTTCAAAAATGGAAGGGGTCGTACCGCCCCTCCGTCACAAGATATCGAACCTCGAATTCGCGATCAGGGACAAAAGTTATCCCTTAGGGCAAAGTTTCACGCAAATCGAAGAGGGGTCGGGGCAACTGCTGTGTGAGTTGGCGGAGAATTACCCATGTGTAACTTTTAGGACAATACAAATTATATTTAAAGTTATTCGAAAGAAAAACCCTTGCAATTATAGTTTTTTTTTAGTTGAGACGTTTGACTTATTTTGAGTGAGTTTTTTATGTTCAATTTTTGGCTTGTTTTTTACATAAAAAAAAGTTCAAAATATAAATTTTATTTAAAAATTCAAAAAATGAAAAGGTGAAAGGATAAGGATAAGTTTTTCGTAGAACAAAAGTTGCTCAAAATGACTTCCTGAACACATGCAGAGGTTTAATTATTTTTAAGATTCTTTTTGCTTCAAAAGTTTTGAAAACATGGCTTGAAATATGTATCATTCTTATGCTTCCGCTCCCCTCGACCATGACAAGGATAGATAACATCGACCAACAAAATTTCTGCGCAGGCTCAACTCGTGAGGAAGCATAAACATTCGGGTTCCCAGAAACACGTGCAAACTGAATTTTACAAAAACACGTGCAAACTGAATTTTTCAAAAATATTTAGACTATTTGTATGGAGAATTGATGCGATTAACTATATTGCATACAATTTTGGGATTGTATGCAACATCGATGAACCGCCTTCATTCTCCAACAAAAAATGTTTTTGTATCTTTTTTTTTTCTTTTTGTGCATAAAAATTAATTTTAAACATTTTTTATTTTTGATAAATATTGTATTTTTCACATTTTTTTCTAATCACGAACTACAACTTTGCCCAAGACACCAAATTAAATGAATTTAATGCTTTAATTTAATTTATTTGGTCGTATGAAAGCTACCGTCAACTGGGGCGAATTGGGACTACAGTCTCAATAGGGACAGCAGTTTTTAAAGCATTCAAAAAATTCACATCATTTAAAAATATCAAAATTTATTGCAAGAACCTGGCTAAAACAGCTGTCTTAATTTGCCCCATGTGTCCAAATTCGCCCCAGATGACGGTACTCAAAATCAGCTGATTTTGGAGAGAATTTCTCATAAAAGATTTTGCTTTTGTTGAAAATGTGATTATGTTTTCCATGCACAAGTCATGACCATAATTGGGCATCTCCGAAGTATGTTTTGAATTGATCTGTAATAATCGATATTTTTGCTAAGCTATATAAAGCTTTTTGCAGATTCTTTGCTCGATTTTTTGTACTCCATAGTTTGTTTCCCTCACAGCCCAAATAACATTCAATCTTGTTCGAGTCACAGTTTGGACAAACTCTCTATAAATCCCATCAAGTAATCCAAAAATGTGGTCTTCACGTAAAAACAAATTGCTTAATTCACCTTAAGGTGGTAAGTGACTTCCTCACATTCACATAGTGAATTCATTCAGTCAAAATAGCAACATGTTTAACAAATCAACTCATTTTTTTTCCTTCAATCTTTCTGGCTCATTGTCAAGGTCCAATAAAATCTTGTCCAACGATAGTTCGCATGATAGATTCGGACAATATTTGTATCAAAATATCTTTGACCCGGTCTAAACAAAAAATGAATAAATAACTGGTGATGGGGTTATCAAATTTTCAATCGTTTGGACGCGTCGGAAAGGTATTTCAAATATCCGTTCGACGAATGGTTACATGATTGATCCGGGCAACGTTTTCATCAAAATATCTGAGATCTGGTCTCAAAAAGTGTATAAATAACACTTTAGTTGCTTATAACTTTTAACTTTTGGGGCTCAAAGACAGAACGAATGAGACCAAAACGGTCAAAACCGGTTTATTCAGCACCGAGATAATCAAGTGCAATTATTTTGGTCAACATCCCACCACACACATAGACATTTGCTCAGAATTTGATTCTGAGTCGATTTGTATACGTGAAGGTGGGTCTAAGAGGTCAAGTTCTTTTTTCAAGTGGTTTTATAACCTTAACTCATTAAGGTGAGGAAGGACAAGGACTTTAAACAAAACCATTGTTTTTTTATTGTTGAAACACATTAGCAAATGAAGATGATTTGAGCGTAATATTCATATGGAATTTCTGAATTTTTATGTTTAAAACACTCTCGTACAGATGATTTAAGATGTTGATTATTGGGTCCTAAAATGCAAGGATCTGACACGCATGCAGTTTCCTGAAGTCCCCACAAGAGGCACTGTCAATATTGTTTACGCTTGTTTTTTGAAAAGATCGTATGAAATAAATACATAAATTTTGTTCCCAAATTATTTTTTGCCAGTTTTTTTATCTTTTGCGTATATATGCGAGATAATTTCAATTATTACGTAAATTTTTCCACATTTACAATTTATTAGATCAATAAAACAAAGTTCTACTTGACGATACAATACAAACAAACTCACTAAACTAAACTAAAAATCTTAATATCTTCAGTTACCTTGAAATAAAATTAAATTAGTTTGATTCTTCCTGACCGTTGGTTTAAAATGAATGGAATACTTATTAAATTTCAGTCAAACAAACTAGCTGTCACTGAACACCACAGTGCTGATATGCCAACATTAGGTGCTTGACGGAATTAAATGCAGTTTCCCTAGTTGTCCCCTGAGATTAAATATATATAAGAAAAACTTATATTAAACTTAAAAAAGTTTTTAGTTTTGTTATATATGTTCGATGCGCATACGACATTTTCAAAAGCAACGTGCCAAAAACTTGGTTCGACCTTGGTTCGATTTTGACTTCACTCGCTTTATATGTGGATGACAGTCGTGACGTAGGGGAAATATACCCATTTTAATCACTCTAAGCCAATCGACCAATTCTCATCACTTTTGCCGTTTTCCGCTATTAAATCAATATTTTAAGATGTATCAACAATGGAAAGTTGCTTGCTCACTTTTATTTGAGCTATTTATTACTTTAGAACAGTCAAAAACACTTTATGAAAGCTGTAATTCATGATCAAAGTGCTGATAGGCCGATAATAGAAATAGGCTGAAAAAGGGTATAGTTCCCCTAGCCTTGCTAAAATGAAGCTTAGATTTCTGATATTATTGTTTACAGCGATAAAGCTTATTTTTCTGAGTACAATGACCTTTTGTACGACCACAAAGAGTTTAAAATGGATTTTTAAATCAATTTTGAAAAATTAACCTCACGGATCAGTAGTGCGGTGCCTGTGTGGACGCTCAGTCCTGTTTTTTCGTGTTATTTTCCGTCTCTTTTGTGTCGCTGTTTGAGTGCATGGGTGATTGGTCATTATAATTAAATAATGGCATCAGTAGTGCGGTGCCTGTGTGGACGCTCAGTCCTGTTTTTTCGTGTTATTTTCCGTCTCTTTTATGTCGCTGTTTGAGTGCATGGGGTGATTGGATTTCTTCTTCTTTTTTTTTCATTTATTTTTTTTTCGCGCGTTCGTTGGCCGATGAATTTTATTTTGTTCTCTTTATATTGTTTTCGATAGAAACGATCCGATTTTTGTTTTTTGAGACAAGCAAGTCGTATTGCTGGATTAAGTCCTTTCCATATCATCGAGGATCGGAAGGCACGTCGACGGATATGTTTTAAGGCTTATGATATAAAATAGTTTTAATGAATGAAGCCCTTCCTACATCACCGTTGATCGGAAGGCACGCCGACGGAGAATTTCTGGAGAATCGCGGTCGAATTAATACTATATTTAAATCCCTAGATAGGTATCTTTCCGCAGCCGGCTGCCTAAGATTTTTAAAATTTCAACCGATAAACAAATTGCTCATGGTCGCATCACCTACCACAGTGAATCCTGACCTCATACCCATCTTACTAACCCCTCAAAACTCATGTGATACTTTGTCGGAGACGCAGTCGATTTGGCGGTCCCATCACTCAAGTATCGGCTAATATTCCCATCCACTTCCCCGTGTCTTACCACTGGTCGTGGCCGGCGTCGGTATTGATCAGCACGATAGGGACCTTTGAAAATTGCGAAGGGGTGATGATTGGTTCCTACTTTTCATCTGTGGTCCACGGAGCAATGTTTGGGGGTCCTGGTCAATAACGAAGTAGCAGCTACGGGTAGACACCAATGCTATGCTATGCTATGCAATTTTGAAAAATTAACCTCACGGTCCTTCTTGAAAGAAAAGGTCCTACTTGACAGCTCGTTCCAGAGGACCATAGTTGATCCATCGAAAAAATGTTGTCTTGTCATTTTTTTTTTTTTAATTAAAATGAAAAAAAGGGATCAGAAACAACCGGACCCTAAGATGACAGTTTTCGTGAGTTGCGCGTATTCACCGACAGATGGCAAGTGGGCCTCGTCGGAGTCCGCCCATCAAAAACGCAACTCAAAATTAGCATAGGAAACTTTTTTTTCGTGACGGCTTTTGCGGCACGCTCACTTCAACTGTTCTAGACTAATATTTGAACGTGGCGTATCTCTAAACTAGTTTTTAAAGAAAATGATTCCAGAATGCTTATTTTGTCGTTATAAACAAAAACAAGGCAAAAACTTTATTTATCTAAACTATTCGCGATTTTCAAAAGTTTGGCTAGATAATATCGAAGGCCGCCATCTTAGGCCCACTGGGCCCACAAAACGGGGTACGCTCAGTTTGTATGGGAGCTGTCAACATTCTCCCGGGCAGATCAGAAATGGTTTTTGATCGTGTTTTTTTACCGTTGTAGAAAAACATTTACATAGGGCTTTAGTACCCAATTGTATGGAATAAAGTGATTTGTGTGGACGAAAAGGCGAAATATATTTTTGGTAACTGAAACTGGTACAAATGTTAAATAAATGATTTTCGAAGTGCAAGAGTATTGCTCACAACCGAGTTCAAATTTAATCAAATCGAATAAAATCAAAAAAAGTTTCTAAAAAATTTCGAATTTTGACCCAAATAACTTCCTACAATGCTGTTCCAACAGGTCGATTTCCTCGCGTTCACCGATACGTATCGGTAACCGGATGCAGCGGGGGGGCGACACAAATTTGTCCCTTCCTATTTTGCTAACAAAGTTCCCTGCTGATGGTGTATCAGAATATTTGGGGAAAACGCATCCCCTGAATTGGTCCTATTTGCCGTCACCGTTGCCCGGATGGCAAAGTGATACATAATTGAATCAGTGCAAAGTTTATTAGATCACAAATTGTTCGCTTTTATGTTGCCATCAAGCTTATTTGCCTCATTTTGTCACCTTACGTTCGATGATGGGGAAGGGGGGGGGGGGGAGGAAAATTCAATCGTCCCAGCGGGGGTGTTGCCACCAGACACTTGATACGGCCACTCTGTTCGACTCCGGTGGTGGCGTTTGGGGAACGATTGATTTCCACTTTATTTAACCTCTTGGGGGAGCATATTGGCGACTGGGTAGTGTTGAAATACAAAAGGGAGATTGGAGTTTTAGGGGCACTAAATTTCTTCGATACTATGTGCTTTCAAGATATACAAATATTTTCTTCGCTAAGTCATGAATTCTATATCAAAACTATCGTCCCTAATTCAAACTAAAATCCTGAAACAAGAAAAAAACGGTCAAGCTTCCAGAATGAAGAGAGCCTTATCACCGGCCTAATCCAATTTCCCGATGATCTTGTGCTAATTGAAAACTAAACGAAGCTTGCCTCGAGTCCCAGTGTTCCGGACATCAACCAGGACAAGGCGCCAGCAAAGAGTTGAGAGTTTTATATCGCTCGGTAGTCATCATGGCCCGCAGCTTGCTGAAACGCAACCAACCAAGTGACACCCAAGCCAACGGGTCCACAGAGAGAGAGATGCTTGTAATTACAAACGATAATTTAAATAGGGAAAAATTAGCCGGGAAATTAACCAGCATTTCCTCGGGTCCTTGAGGGGGGGAGGGGGGGCGGTTAAGGACACAGTAGTAGTACACAGTGGTTGGTATCACAACAGCCTTTCAATGTTGTCGTCACACTGACTGGAAGAGACGACCTCCTTGTTCCCCAGTTCCAGCTGCACCGAACCAGAACGTCATCAGTCGGGCGCCTATCTCTGGGACCGGGTTCTGCTGGCTCTGAACGCTACGGCTGATGCTGGTTTGGTGTAGAACGAATATCCGCTGTCATCGTGTAAGCCGGTAAAACGAAAAGATAAGGATAAGTGTCGTCAAAATAAAACAATTTACTCTCTAACTAACTTCTGCCGGATGTTGGTTTTAACGAGATGTATTATGTGAAACTTTTGCTTCCGAAAAGAGCAGAAGTGATTTAGGAATCACCGATAGTTTTAATTGGTGTCTTGAAGTTTGGGAAACTTTGTCAGCAAATCAGAATTTGAGATGATTTTTTTTAATTAAAGGAAAATAATACTTATGTATTTCGAGCTATTGAATGATGGGTATAATTTTCCTTTACACCAAAACTCCCAAAATCTTAAAAATGGACGATTTTTTATGAAAATTTCCTTTTTTTAGCTTAGCAGTTTAGGTATTTAAGTGCGACAAAAAGTCGATAACATAATTCATAAATGGTAAATATTTGTGTCCGATATTTTGGATTCAATACACATAAAAAAGACTATAATGGCAAAAGTAACTTACTTTTGAATTAAAAAGTGGCTAAAATTAAAAGTTTTTTTCTTGTTTCAAAAATCAAAACTTTGACTGCTAAAGTTTTTGAAAATCTCACTACCAACTGATTTAAAAGTTTTAACTTTCAATAAGGCTCGATAATTTCTTTTATTTTGTCGCTCTCATGTAACCGTGTACTCCTTAGTCCCTGATGTAAACAAACATTTTGGTAGTGCCGGTGACTCGTAAATATTTTTACCGGAAAGCTCGTCCAATTTCCCATAAATTTGTTTGACCATTTTTCAATTTGACTCGTTTTATAATTCATGTGAGCTTACATCACCTAAAAATTGACATTTTAAACTTTAAAAACGAAATATCTCATAGAAGGGCGTGTTTTTTTTTTATTTCAGTGTATTTTTTTTTTCAGAAATCCCGGTCAGTCCAATTTCCTACAAATTTATCTTTGACCACTTTATGAAATGATGCAACGGCTTTAACTAAAACAATATTTAAAATACAAAATATTTAAACAACTAACACCCTTCTCAAATGTCATTCTCGGGTGCAACTGATTCCATATACACAAAAATGGTTTATATAAATCTAGGACAACAAGTCTACAAAGTTTCCTTGAAATCAGAGAAGGTCGAGTACAAAAGTTAAAAAACTCCTGTTTTGGGCTGGATAACCGCATACTTAAAAAATGGGGCCATCAACGTGACCACTTTTTTTCATTTATTTATTTATTATTAGTTGATTGTTCCTAAGCAGTTTGTTGTTTGATTTCAAAAGTTCAGTAATGTAAATATCATAAAAATATTCGAAGTTTTTTTTTCAGAAAATATAAAAAAAATGTCTCGTTATTGTGCGTGGCGCGTCGAAAACCCTGGTTCAAAAAATTCTGTTGATGGATGTTCGAAATTTATTTATGTAGATGTTATGTAGATTTTTACAAGGAATCCGGGATTTTTTTTCAGGTATGAACTCTTTGGTCCCGAAACCATCAAATCAGCAAATAAAATTTCCATAGGACCTTTTCTGACCTCAACATATTTTTCTTTAATAATTTTTAATTTAATTTTTCTTTAAGCCTAATTTGTAAATTTCCTGGGAATTCCCGAAATACAAGCGGAAGTAAACATTTGCCTACTTTTTTGGCACTACTTTTTCAATTATACATAGGGGAACTATGCCCTTTCTCAGCCTATTTCTATTATCGGCCTATCAGCACTTTGATCATGAATTTCAGCTTTTTTAAAGTGTTTTTGACAATTCTGAAGTAATAAATAGCTCAAATAAAAGTGAGCAAGCAACTCTTTATTGTTGATACATCTGAAAATGTTGATTTAATAGCGGAAAAT
The DNA here is from genome assembly GCF_016801865.2 of Culex pipiens pallens. Classification (NCBI taxonomy): domain Eukaryota; kingdom Metazoa; phylum Arthropoda; class Insecta; order Diptera; family Culicidae; genus Culex; species Culex pipiens. The sequence goes on from NC_068939.1 coordinate 129,785,424, forward strand.
GGCAAAAGTGATGAGAATGGGTCGAACGGCGTAGTGTGATTAAAATGGGTATATTTCCCCTATAATAATAATTAGAGAACCTGATTTTTATTTTTTTGGGTTTTTAAAAATATGTTGTGCAACAAAACTAATATGGAATGAATATTACCTTTTTTATTTTTGACAACCTAACGATATTTTTAGTTATATAATTTGAAAATAAGATACTAGCCTCTTCCGGCCAAGATCAAAATTGAGATTTGTTTAAAATTCTTGTTTACGGTTGTGCGAGAAGAATTTGTTGAAAAATATTCGAAAAATTACAGTTTGAGGTTATACATTTATGAAGCAGTTGAGCTGCCATGGGTTTAAAAGGGTTAAATATGAAAAAATATCGTTTAATTTCAACCACTTTTATACCACGAAATTATTTTAATCTAATTAATTTAATAGTCCAAGTGACCATATAACTGAAATCATACCATAAATGAAACAATGAAAAATCATTCAAAAACAACTTTTTTTTCATAAAATTATTTTTATTAGGTCCTTTTTGGTACTGGGACCTGGTTAGGACCGAGTTGGCTTTTGTAATTACATTTGACTTAAGAGCGAGTTTTTCACCAATGTGTAACAGGTCGTATCGAGGTGCTCCGATTTGGATGAAACTTTCAGCGTTTGTTTGTCTATACATGAGATGAACTCATGCCAAATATGAGCCCTCTACGACAAAGGGAAGTGGGGTAAAATGGGCTTTGAAGTTTGAGGTCCAAAAAACCTAAATAATCTTAAAATTGCTCGCATTTCCGTAAAATTTCATCAATTCCAACTCTCTTAGATGCATTCGAAAGGTCTTTTAAAGTACTTCAAAATGTGCCATAGACATCCAGGATTGGTTCGACTTTTTCTCTTAGCTTTTGCAAATTACTGTCAAAAATGGATTTTTTTAAAACCTTAATATCTTTTTGCAACAGCCTCCAACACCCATACTCCCATAGGTCAAAAGATAGGTAATTACATGGACTATAAGCCTATGGTATTAACTTTTTGGCCAATCGCAGTTTTTCTCATAGTTTTTCGATTTTTATAGAACAAACATTTTACAACGTTAGTTTTTGGCCGGTAGGCCGCCATAGCGGCACTTTTTAGTCTCAATTTTGCCATATTCGGAATCCTCGGACAATTTCACGTAAGTTAGAAGTATTGGAGTTGTAAATTTGATTGGAAAAATTGCCATTAAGAATGAATTAAAATATTTTTTACAATTTGTTTAATTAGGAGTAAAACAGGGTTTCGCCTACTTGATACAGCATTTGACGTATTGATCACAGGGTAAATAAGATCTATTTCTTTTTTCAAAAATGTTTTATTTAATTATATTTTAAATCAAATTTACAACTCCAATACTTATAACATACGTGAAATTGTCCGAGGATTTCGAATATGACAAAATTGAGACCAAAAAGTGCCGCTATGGCGGCCTACAGGGCAAAAACTAACGTTGTAAAATGTTTGTTCTAGAAAAATCGAAAAACTATGAGAAAAACTGCGATTGGCCAAAAAGTTAATACCATAGGCTTATAGTCCATGTAATTACCTATCTTTTGACCTATGGGAGTATGGGTGTTGGAGGCTGTTGCAAAAAGATATTAAGGTTTTAAAAAAATCCATTTTTGACAGTAATTTGCAAAAGCTAAGAGAAAAAATCGAACCAATCCTGGATGTCTATGGCACATTTTGAAGTGCTTCAAAAGACCTTTCGAATGCATCTAAGAGAGTTGGAATTGATGAAGTTTTACGGAAATGCGAGCAATTTTAAGATTTTTTAGGTTTTTTGGACCTCAAACTTCAAATCCCATTTTACCCCACTTCCCTTTGTCGTAGAGGGCTCATATTTGGCATGAGTTCATCTCATGTATAGACAAACAAACGCTGAAAGTTTCATCCAAATCGGAGCACCTCGATACAACCTCTAGAACAAACCGAGCAATATTTACAAATACTGCCTCTTAAAGCTAAGAGTAATTACAAAGGATCTTGTGTGTAAATGTTAGTAGGAGGGGAGTCGATTACCCGCGGCCTACTCGGGGTTAGTAGGGAAGGGATTGATGTTAAAGAGAAAAACAACTTCGTATCATATGAAATTTACCCAAAGAATGCAACCATATTTTAAAACTCGCTTCAAAGATTTTATAACTTTGAGTTGTGATTTCATTAAATAGTCAAGGTAAAAAGCGCTAGAAATTGGATTTTTAAGGCAAATTCAATGATTATCTATTTATTCACAAGTTGAAAATACTTGTTCTGGAATAAGTTATTTGCCTTGAAATAGTAGTTTATGCAACAAGTTGCAAAAAGAGGATTTTTTCAGCACGAGTCGTACATTTATCCAACGAGGTTCACCGAGTTGGATAAATACGAAGAGTGCTGAAAAAATCAAGTTTTGCAACGAGTTCCATACAACATTTTTTGCAATTCCACAAAACACACACTGAGTGAAATTTTATGTCAAATTTTCATGTATTTTGTCAATAAATCGTTTAAATCAAAAACATGTTGAAAAGTGTTACTTTTCGAAACAAGTGACTTTTCACTCATTTGAGTGCTGAAAAGTAGAACTTTTCAGCATTTATTTTGAAAAGTGTTGCTATTCGATTCTGTTATTTTTGGTACAGAAAAGTAGGCTATTTCGTCGTTAAAGAATGACAGGAAAAGTAAATAGTTTCACGACGGAATTGCAAAAAAATATATAAAAGTATATAAAAGTATTTCATGGAAAATAAATTTTATTGTTATTAATTTGAATTCCCACGTCCTAACTCATTTACATTGTATCAAACTAGTAAATACTATCCAACGGAGGCAAAACAACAAGTCGCGTCTACCCAAAACTGTATGCAACTGAAGCCTCGGGTTAACGCAATTAAAAACTCGGGAGGTAGTTTCTAACTTTACCGAGAGATTCGAGAAACTTTTTGAAACGAAAACACAACTTCAGGCAGGTTCGACGCTTAAAATTTTCATTTTAAACTGTAAATAATTCAATTGGCGGTTTGGGAAGACGCTGCCTCCCACGACAACCACTTGTTGACGAGGTCGAGTGTTTCTTGCTCAATTTCCTGTCCCATCACCATACTGATGGCTTAAGACAGGGGTTGGAGCTCTTCAGGAAGTGTAGTGTGCCAACTGCAGATAATAATGGTCGGAGGAATGGTGCTGGGCATTTTCAATTTTCCGCTTGGCAGATCTAACTAACTCGTTTGTGCTGATTTTCCAACAGAAGTTTATCGTCGCGTGGTTTTGCTTCATATATTCAAATTTGTTCTCTCTCCTTCTCTCTCCACCAGTGCCAATCATCCCCGAGTTCCTGTATGACATCAGGCATCCGGATGCGCCGCTAGCTAGTTTCCCGAAGGAGCCGCCGACGACGTTGTCTCCGTGCGAGAAGGAAACCACCACTCCGTACAATGGCATCGACGTCACCACCCCGGGCTACGGTAGGTTCTGAAGGAAGCGGGATTTGTGTTTTTTGAGCATTTTATTTTAACCTCAACAAAATCATCCACCTCACCAGACAACGCCAGTTGGTACGCCGAACGGGAGGAACGCCACAAGGAGCTGGTGGAGGAAACGGTCGAGGTCGGGCTGATGTTCGCGTCCAAGGCCTTCGTCCAGCTGCTCGCGAACCCCATTGTCGGTCCACTAACGCATAAGTAAGTAGTTTTGACGAAAACAAAGTTGAGTGACCAAGCGTCTCCATTGACAGATTCTAGGTAGAACTACTTGATGGAGATGCATGGTGTTTCCTAAGTCATAAAATTAACCGCAAACTTTTTTTTCTCTTTTAACCTCCCAGGATAGGTTACAGCATCCCCATGTTTGCCGGGTTCGTCATCATGTTCATTTCTACGCTAAGTAAGTACACTCTCTCCCACTCTCCTACTGTAAATTATATCCAAATCATTGCGTTTAAAACGGCGAACGTAAGCGTCTCCTGCTTGTTTTGACCCTGAATAGACAGGACTTTTGATTAATAGTGTGCTGTTTTGGTACTGAAAAATGTGCCAACATCCTGATTGAGTGGGCAATGGCTGCCGATGGAAAAGGGACGGATTGTAGCTATAAATAAACTGTTACGAATTTGGATCAAAACACCCACCTTTTCAGGTTGTTATCGTGATGGCCAAAGGGTTCACTGTTGGACGTTTTTAATTTAGCATTTTCGGTTTTTATGAAAAAATCAATGTTTATAAGAAATACAGAGAAGAAGATTTTGTTGTAATATAGAATTGATTAAATGGATTTTTTAGTTTACCCAAATAATAACTAAATAAACTGAGAATGTCCTAAAAAATAAACAAAAAAAATTATCATTTAAAACATCTAAACATTTCTCGTTTGTTCCAATTCGTCCCAGGCGAAGATTCAATATAATTTTGTATCAAACTATGATCCATTTACATTTGGGCTCAGATTCTTACGGTGAATTTGGTACCGGAAAACGGGGTGATTTGTCTTGCAAAAAAAAAAACGAATTTAATACAAACGGAATTATGTGGATCCATACTGACCTTAGTAGAAAAGTAGAAAGTAGCGGTTTTCCACTAATTTTGAAAAGTTTTGAAAGTTAGTTAACTTTAATGAGGAAAAAATTGATAAAAAGCATTAATTTAATACTCTCAAATTGAATATGAGATCGTATCGGAAAACAGACTGCGTCATAGAGTTCTTTCAAAAAATTTACACTAAAAAAATCAAAAATAAGTTTGTTAGTTAAAAAGTTATTTTGCTCAAAATATTTTTTTAAAAGATCATACAATTTTACAAATGTTTCAGTTTTCAAGATTGAAAAAGGGCATTAGAAAATGTGGGAATGGTTGGATTAGACCAGAAAAACTTTATTTTTTCTTTTTATTTTATTCACTGTATTTTAGCAACCCGTGGTCCAATCTTTTATGTCTCTTTGGGAATTTTATTGGACATTTTCTGAACCATTCAAAAAAAAAATATTTTCAGGAATCGACAATCATGGACACTATTTAGGACATTCTCAGTTTATTTAGTTATTATTCGGGTAAACTATCTTGAAAACGATGCACTTTATGAAAAAATCTGTAAAGTACTTTTCGATTGCAAATTTTACATTAAAAACTGTAGTCAAACTCATTTTTTGACTCAAATATCTATTTTTCAAAATATATTTTTTTTCAAAAACCTCATTGGCCTATCTACAATCACTTGGCTTAGACCAGTAATTAAAGTAAAATAGATAAGTTACTTAGGAAAGTACGCAACTTACGGCTGTCATCTACAATAATCTTAGAAAACTTGCTGGGCTGATATACGTTGCTATGCAGTTGTTTGTTTACCTTTGATAAGAAAACGCCAGCTTTACGTAGATTTCTAAATTTTCCAAACCATATGTACGTCAAATTTCTAATTTGATTAATTTTCCATTGTAGAAGACCAGATTAATATCCTTTGATTCAAATTCCTAAGCTAAGTGCAAAGCTAAGTGATTGTAGATAGGGCATAACTAGGCGGCATTTTTTCCTTTATTCTTCTTTTTGGTCCAAAAGATGTGATTTTTGTACCCTAAAAAACATCCAAAAATAAAAAAAAAATGCAAATTTTGGTAAAAAGTCAATTTTAAAATTGTCAAAAACAAAATTCCTTGTACCTTCTTTTTTATTTAAATAGTCCTCATCACTACCAACAACTTTGCCGATGTCAGCAAATCGATCAGAAAATTCCTTCAAAAGTTACAGATTTTAAAATATTTACGTTCCATTTATGTATGGACAGCTACCAAAATTGTATGGAGCCTTGTATAAATGAACCAATGATACAAAATGGCTTTTTGGTCATAGGGAAGGACCAATCAATGTTTGATCCAAATCAAAAATATAAATAAAATCCTCCATTTCCGGTTTTGGTTGAAACTTGCCTCTATAACTTTATCGAAACCAGCAAATCCATCAGAAAATCCGTTTTCAAGATACATTTTTTTTATATTTCAATAGCCTATCTGTATGTACAGCTGCCAGAATTGCATAGAGACTTTTATGGTCAATGATGCAAAATATCTTCTTTAGTCATTTAAAAAAGTCCCCATAAAGTTTCATCCTAATAAAAACTACAAAAAATAAATTTGCCATAAATTTGCATATTTTTGGAAAAACTCCCCAGAGATTTTTTTTTGCAAGGATTTGGCACAAATTTCAGCTATCGGTAAAAAAGAACTTCTGTTGTCTGCAATGATTCTTCGGGGTCTAGCTCATTTCCTCGAATGATATTTCCCCGAATTCCAGTTCTCCGAAACTCATTTCCCCTAATAGGCCACATCCCCTAATCGGCCACTTTCCCGAATGCCATTTCCCCGAAGTGACACTTACACTAATTGCCGTATATTTGAATTTTAATTTTCCCGAATTTTTATACCCCTTAATCATCATTTTCGCTAAAGCCTTTTTCCATGGCTAACAGTTATTTACTTTCTCAATTTCATCGAGCAGCTGCTTCGGTTATGCTGTTGATTAAATGTTGTCAATTATTAGAACATTATTTTGCATAGTTCATGTATGAATGTAAAAATTTAGCCGCAATCGATTTCACTAGTCATTTAAAAACATTCTCGAATTTTTAATATATAACAAAAGATTAAGCATATTTATTCTTCTTCTTTCCTTTTAGAATTAAAATCTACGAATAATGTACATTCCAATCTTCTTTTTTTTCAATTATTTCCAAAATAATAATTTTTGTGTGATTTTTTATGATACTTGAAAATTTCAAGTTGAAATCATCCTCCTTAATTGTTTTGGGGCCATCCATAAACAACGGAAACACTTTTTTGATAATTTCAGACTCAACATTTGCAAGGAGACGAAAAACATTTCATAATTAATATTTTATCAAACCTCTTTTTCCCAGTTTTCGCCTTCGGTAGAACGTACTCCGTTCTGTTCCTGGCGCGAGCACTGCAAGGAATCGGGTCGTCCTGTTCTTCCGTGTCCGGCATGGGAATGCTGGCCGATCGGTACACCGACGACAAGGAGCGCGGCAACGCCATGGGCATCGCACTCGGGGGGCTTGCCCTCGGCGTCCTCATCGGTCCACCCTTCGGAGGCATCATGTACGAATTCGTGGGCAAATCGGCCCCCTTCCTGATCCTGTCGGCGTTGGCCCTCGGCGACGGTCTGCTCCAGCTGGTGATGCTGCAACCTTCGATGGTGATCGAGGAATCGGACCCACCCTCGCTGAAGGCCCTGGTCATGGATCCGTACATCATCGTGGCCGCCGGAGCGATCACCTTCGCCAACATGGGCATTGCGATGCTGGAACCGTCGCTGCCGATCTGGATGATGGACAATATGGGTGCCAGCCGGTGGGAACAGGGCGTCACGTTTCTTCCCGCGTCAATCAGCTATCTCATCGGAACGAACCTCTTTGGACCGCTGGGTCATCGCATCGGACGGTGGCTGGCCGCCCTTCTGGGACTGGTCATTATCGGACTGTGTCTACTCCTCGTAAGTTCAGGCCTCGTTTCTCCTCAAAGTATTTCTTCAACTTTACCCATCTTTCCAGATCCCAATGGCCACCTCCATCCATCACCTAATCCTGCCGAACGCCGGCCTCGGCTTTGCCATCGGAATGGTCGACTCGTGCATGATGCCCGAGCTGGGATACCTGGTGGACATCCGGCACACGGCCGTGTACGGCAGCGTCTACGCCATCGGTGACGTGGCGTTCTGTTTGGGTTTCGCCATCGGACCAGCGCTCAGGTAAATGGGTGGGGGGGGGGGGTCCTTGTTGAAGGAAATCTTCATCGTCATCATCACCTTCATCATTATCAATCAAGTTTACACACATTTGGGGTTGACCACTCCATCGGGACCAATTGTGTTTGTCCATGTGTCCCACCCTCTTTGTCAACGCCGCAGCAAGGTAAAGCTGGTCGTGGGGACAATAAAATTGATATGATTCAAGGGTGGTGGTTTCATTTGTGTGTACAATAGAAAGGGCGTTCGGGAAGGCGGAGAAACTGAAGAGCGAATGAGTGTGAACATAAATATCAAATTAAAAGGAAACAGCAGAACGTACTGCTACAGGTTGATGGATCTCAACGGTATCAAAATGAAACAATCTCTGGAGAAAAATGTTAGTTTAACTAAATTTGTATCGAAGTTTCTAATTTGAACCAACTTATTGATATTTTGTTACACGCCTCGCGATTTTTTTTTAATTTTTCGTTTGATTCATCTGATGTAAGTATTAATACAAATTTTTGATGTTTTGTCGTTTATACAACCAAAAGAAACCAAACAAAATCTCATTTCCTCATTTAGTCAAAAACTAAAAACTTACTCAACTTTATTATATTTTAATTTAAATTAAATTTAAAAACTTTTTTAAAATTAAGATAATTGAAAAAAGTTTAGTATTTAAGAACCTTTAGAAAAGTTTTACTGTTAATATTAACTAACTAAAATTAAAAAAAAAATAAATCGCCTAGGTTTTCGATAATCATATAAATGATAAATAAATTAAAAACCTATATGAAAAATGTTATGTACTTCAATTGATTGTTGGTGTTAATTTGAAAAAAAAAATCGTTAGATTATTCAACAAAAACGTTAGTGTTTTTTTACTTTTTTACTTTTTTTGAAAATGATTGTCATAGAAATAACTCAAAAAAAATTGAGAGTAAAATTATACTGTTGGTTTTGCAATGAAAAATAGGTCCACAATGGAGCACCAGATTTGAGTGGTAGAAATGACAGTTCTCCAATAAGAAATACATTTTAGAAAAACGTTACTTAATCCACCTTTAGGTGGTTGGTGCCTTCCTCACATTTAGAGGGTAATGCTATCCAAAATATATACAAAAGGGCAGACCTTTTAGTGTTCTATAAACTTGATTCATTATTCTTACCATCAGATTGGGTAGTCAGATCTTCATAATTCAGGGCACTTATGTGCTTATAACTTTTGATAGGGTTGTCAGATCTGCAATCTATTGCACTCGTTGGAAAGGTCTTTTGATTACTTATCCATCGACAGGTCCGGACAACGTTTTTGACAAATTATCTGAGATCCGGCCTCTAAAAAGTTCATAAATAACACTTAAGTGCTTATAACTTTTGATAGGGTTTTCAGATCTGCAATCTATTGAACTCATTAGAAAGGTCTTTTGATTACCTATCGAACGACAAGACGCATGGTAGATCCGAACAACGTTTTCATTGAAATGGGATTCGCCCTGTAAAAGGTTAAAAAATAACACTTAAGTGCTTATAACTTTTGATCGTCAGATCTTCAATCTTTTGAACTCTTTGGAAAGGTCTTTTGAATACCTTTCTAAAAATGTATAACATTCCTTACAAAAACCACCCTTTTTACAATCTTCCGGACTTTTGCTAAAATCGTTTTTTTAGCATAACTTTTGAAGTACTTAACCAAACTTTATAATTTTCAATAGGGACTTATGGGACCCCAAGACGGATCGAATGAGATCAAAACGGTCAAAATCGGTTCAGCCATTGCCGAGATAATCCAGTGCAAATTTTTTTGATCAACATCCCACCACACACACAGACATTTGCTCAGAATTTGATTCTGAGTCGATATGTATAGATTAAGGTGGGTCTAGGAGGTCAATTTAAGAATTTCGTTTTTCGAGTGATTTTATAGCCTTTCTTCAGTAAGGTGAGGAAGACAAAAAGCAAAAACTGCTCGAACAGAAGTGCTCCTTTGGCGAAAATAGATCCGAAATCGCACATATTTAAACGCAACCGGTATCTATATATGAAAATTATTATTATTTGATATAGTTTTTCTTATGTAAAAATACGGGAAATCAATTGGTAATGGTTTTATTAACCCAACGAGACGGCGAAGAGTCAATTTCACCTCAATTTCCTTTTTTTTATTTTTTTTTTTCTTGAAAATGTCCCTTTCTTAGTATGAAGGCTAAGCACAGACAAACAGACATGAAAGTTAGAACAAATTTTTGTTCAGAAAGTGGGACCAGTTTAAATTTGAATTTGGTTTGCTCACTAACGACATCTATCTACGATTCCTAGAATCACTCTCTCCCAAATGACAGCTGAACATGTGTATCTATGTATGAGTAATCATGACAGATAACCAAAAGCGTGCATCAAAGGCAATCACAACAAAACGTTGAAAAGGCATTGTAAAGAAAAATTGTTTGCTTTCAATACAAGAGAGAAGACGTTCCGTTTCGACGGAAATTCCACATGTCACTGTTCAGACGACCAAAGGAAAATTGAGGCTGAAAGGACAGTTTATTTCTCCCGGCCAAGTAAAGTCTCACAATGCCAGCGATTGCCGTGCAGCTGACCAACAAAACGGTCGCCAAAACATCTTCTCCTGCCGGTTGAAAAGGAGGAGTAGAAGAATTAGTCAATAATCGGTTCCTAGCTAAAAAACGATGGGTCGGAGTAGATTGGCGGTGGAAGACTCCACCCAGCTCGAAGTCATGATTTGGAGCCGGACATTTTTTCAAAGCGTTGGCCATTCTATTCACCGATAGACGAGTTTGGTCTTCCACCAAGTCAACACAAACTTGGCAACAAACGCGCCGAAAAGATAGTGGCTGTGCATTAGGGTGCCCAGAATAAGGGACTTTTTCTCCAAACCTCGCTCCACAAGCTGATTATTGTTTCTTAAGCTATTTTAGGACTCTGGGCCAAATATGAGCAAAATCGGTCAGCATTTACCCATTGATACTCGAAGGTGAAATTTGTATGGGAAAAATCGAAAAAATGTATGAAAAACCCAATTTTCTTACGGGTTTGTCTGTAGGGCGCGCTACTTCCATCCAAATATTCCCAAAAGTGAGATTCTTATAGACAATTCAATGCTCTACAACTTTGTAGAACATACTAAAGCTGTAAAACTCAATCCTTTCAAGTTATTAGCGATTTAAAAATGTCATTTTTGTATGAAAAACTTTTTTTTCACCAACTTTAGGCTCGAGTATCAATGGGTTAATCTCAACCAATTTCGCCCAAAATTTACACAGATGCTTAAAATAACCCAACAAACTGTTTTCCGCTTGTGGAGCAGGGGCTCATTTTTTCTGGGCACCCTACTGTGCATGTTCCGCTTTTAAAGCGATTTTTAACTGCATCGATGTAACCATCTGCCCAGGCAAACCAGCACTCCGCATAAAAAATCGCAGCTTAATCCACCGGAGCAACAGGTTCTGAAAGTGGCCGGACGGAACCACCTCCGAGTTCTGTTCATTCGGCGGAATCAAGTCTCCGTAATAATCGACCCAACTCCAAAACACGACTTCGAGCCACGTGTTGTCGGTAACCAAAACAAAATAAAAATGAAAGCTCAAAGCTGTCATTTGAAAAAACTGTTGCTGAGCACAAGGGCGCCTCTGGCGGTGAATCCGAGAGGTATTGACCATGCTTTTAGATTTTTGAAAAATGACCGTTACATTTTTGGGACAAGTTAGTGACCTCGACTTTCATGTCTGTTTGTCTGTGGGCTAAGCTTATGTTGAGGGTTATAGATTTTTAACAATTTCGCGAACAGCGTACACAGAAAAAAATAATGTAAATTTGGAAGCTGTAATTTTGGAAGGTTGAATATTACCTCTTTTATGAAGTAATTTTACCTCAATTTAGACTGAAAAAGTGACATTACACCAGAAAAGTGATAAAATTACACATTTTCAGAGGTAAAATTACACGTTTTTTCTGACATAAAAGATGTACATCTCTTCCCAGATGTAATATTACCATGATTTTTTTTTTCTGTGTATTCTTCATGTGAAATCCCGTTAATTTTAACAATTTCCTTAAAGCTTGTACAAATTTTATTTAAAAGTTTCGTTTTTAAAAAGCAGCGCATTTTTATACACAGGTAAAAAGGATTTATCCTTTTCCCTTAGAATTACCCATTCTCTAGAATTATGTAAGACCTTGAAATAAATAATGTTATGCATGTTAGAATGCGTTCCATTTGGCATGATTCTTTTTAGCATTTAGTTTTCCCTTCTAAGAAGGAAAAATTTAACATCAAAGGGACAATTCTAATTTTGTCAGCAGTTATCACAAGTGATCACAGTTTTCCCTTCTTTAAAGAAGAAAAAAAAACAACTTTTTTTTTTTTTTTTTGGGGGGGTGATCCAGCCGCACATCATTGATGTTGAAACCTCTAAACTGGGCCCTCGTCCTGTCACGTCCGTCAGTAGTCTTGTCGTACATTACAACTAGAACCAGATCTGCCAATGAATTAGTACACTTCGATCAAATAAACACTGACGCTGTATGGATCTGACTCTAGAATAAATGCACAGTTGTGTGTTATTCATAAGTCCAAAATGTTCAATTATTCATATAAGTCCAAATATTCATTTGCGGATAACTACCTAACTTGAATTGAATACAAGATTTAAAGTAACCTATCCGAAAGCTACTCTTATCTCAAATCCCCGACATTTTAATTAATAGCCAAAAAATCTAGAACGTTTCTTTTAAAACCTGTCTGGCTTCTTTTAAAAAAACAAAAACAAAAAAATAGATTAACAGTTCATATTTTACAAGTCGTGAATTGAAAAAGAGACGACCATTTGATCGTCAGAATTCCAGTAGATCCTCGATTCGCAACAATGATCGATACAATCATAATCCGACAACCGTTAGTTCAACAGATCAACGAATTTGGTCCGATATCATTTCACTATTGATTGATCGAGACTCTATGGAAATTTTGACAAATCAGAATGGTTTTTATGCTACTTGAATGAAAATCACCGATTCTGATAGAATTACTAAATTCACTATTACTAATTTTGTCACTAAATAACTAAAGGCAAAATATAAAAAGTTGATATTTATAGTTAAAATCCTAAATTCTACAAAAAACTATTTTTTTTAAAAACCCGCATCCTAACCTGACACCCACATTAAGATAGGGAAAAATCACATATGTAGCGTTTCATTGTACAAATGTGATATTTCCACTATCGGAGAACCTCCTGGTCTCGATGACAGCTTACCGGCCATCGATTAAGCCCTGAGACTACGTCAAAGTGGGTTCTCGTAGCATGAAGTGGTGTCCATGTGTAAAAATGGAAGCTTCAGCAATAAATTGAAAACTTCGATTTTAATTCCACATCGGATCAAATCATACTCTTTGCCAAACAAGCATCAAACCTATGATACTCATTATGACAAAGCCCAGGGAAGAAAAAAAAAAAAAAACAACTTCAAAGGGAAATTTCAACTTTCAAAGAAGGAACAATTCTATTTAAAAGTGAAAATTTAACTTTTGTCAGCAATTACTAGAAGTCAAGAAAGTTTTCCCTTCATTATAGAAGGACAAATTCAAATTTCAGTGCCTTCATGCTTAGATCAAGATTTAATTTGATATCTCCCGCTCTCGACGGTCTCTTCAATATCGACAACTAGAGAGTCCACTGTTGTACATTACGTATAAACTATTCTGGGGAATGAGGTTTAGGGAATGGACCATTTTGGGGAATGGGATTCTGGGGAATGATTTTATTAAATCTTGTTTTGGTTTGGATAAAACTTTTTTTTTATTTTGAATTGGAATAGACAGTTCAATGTAAAATAAATAGCATATCGTCACCATCGTGCTAACTTGTCGTACGTGCATTTTGGGCCAAATTGAGTTAAGAACGCCATATTGTGCAGCTCACAATGCCTCACCTTTTGACCGTCACAGATCCTCAAAATTCGATTTCAATCCTGAGATATTCAACAAAAACCGAAAAAACTCCGTGCATTTTTGTCACTTTATATATGAAAGTAGTTTCAATCTTGTCGTGCTATCTTGTCACTCCATGAAAATTGATGTAAGTGCGACAAAAGGCCAAAGGGATTTCAGGCCAGGAAAGTCAGGATGCGTTTGTCGCACGTACAAGCTAGACTACCGTAAACATTTGTAATTATAACTCGGGACTCCAGCAACCAACTTCAACCAAACTTTGGGACAATGCACAGAATGGTGAGCCAAACATAACGTGTTTGTTATTGTTTACACTGCGTGCTCTCGTTTTTGTATATTCAAGGTCAAACATTAAAACGCGTTTTTCTCGGAACGTCGAAATGGCGGGTGCGACAAGATAGCACGACGACGTCGATATGTTTAAAAAAACAACACATTACCATGCGCTTGTCCATTTATTTATATATAATTATTTATTTTTGGTTGCTTTTCTACTATAATTACACAAAATCAAACTTCTGTAGTTTTTTTTTTAAAAAAAAGGACCAATAAACCAAATTTTAAGTTTTTGCTTTTTGGGTGTTTTTTAATATCCCTGACTCAAGGCGGTTTCAAAAAACACCCAAAAAGCAAAAACTGGAAATTTGGTTTATTGGACCTTTTCAAAAAAAAACTTCAGACTTGTTCTACAAGATCTATTCGGTTCTATTCGGTACTCTAAAAAGTTCAAAGAAATTTAGAAAAAAAAATCTATTAGTGTCAAGTTTAAAAAAAAGAAAATGTGTAGATGATTGAAGCATAATAATGTAGATTTTCAATGTTTTTCTCAAACAATTTTTGAGTTCCTTCAAATGTTAGTCACATTTTGTGCATAAATGTTATGGAATTATTTCAAGACATCAGGCAACAACAAAGAAATATTCTAAGAAACCAAGCGCTTCCATTGAATTTCTCTCAGAACCATTTTGTTTGCACCGAGGGGTTCAACATAATATTTAAAAAAAATCTGAATATTTCATTAAACTTTTTATTATGAAACATAAAATAAAACAAAAATCATTTGTATTAATCAATTTAGTGTGCAAGCTTTTTATTTTTTTTAATCAAATATCGCTTTTAGGTTGGATAACTTTAACTTAGATTAATCAACATAATTTTGTTGAAATAATTATTTCTACTTAAGTTTTCAAGTGTTACTGAACATAAAAATTGTGATCCACCGTCTCTAAATAACATCATTCATACCACTTGTCAACATCATCACCGTCATCAACGCGTCACCGCACTACAACAGCCCATCACGAAAAAAAATCCAATCTAACCCCTGATTCTATTTGCACTCTCTTTTCGTCCCTCGTTTCCACCCCAAAACTATTGAAAACCCCCGTTTAGTGGCACCTTGGTCAACACCATCGGCTTCGAGTGGATGCTGGTGGGCATCTCGATCCTGTGCTTCCTGTACGCGCCCCTGCTGCTGATGCTCCGGGCACCCCCGACCAAGGAGGAAAAGAAGGTAAGCGGCATTGACAACGGCGGGCTCACGCTGGACAATGGCAAACCGTCGTCCGCCGTGGTCACCGAAAAGCAACCCCCGGCGACGACGACGACGACGACGACGAACGGCAGTTCTGCGGCCAAAAATGCTGTGGCCACGGCACCAATTAGTGCTGCTGCCACCAACCAGGAGAGCTGCACGACGAAGCTTTAATTGGCGGACGCGCCAGACGGGCGTGATTTTAAATCAGATTTTAGTTTTTTTTACTCGTTTTAAGTACCTACCTTTATAAGTACACGCAGGATTTTGTGCTCAAATCGAATTTTAACTTCTGCCTTAAACGGAAACGTATGTGCCTTACGACGAGACGGTTGAATCTCTTAAAAGAAAACGATTGTATTGATAACACACAACTCTCTTCTTTTATCTAGGCTAAGGAAAAAGACATTCGCGAATAAAGACATGTTTTACTTTTGTATGATTTTGTTTTGTTTCTGTTTATTATCACATATTTTTAGTTGGTAAGGCATTCTTTTGAAAAATGATTTTATCTTATAATATAACCATTCTTTTCCATTAGACCATTGCAAATATTTAAAAAAAACATATGTTTTATAGATGCTGACTCATTTTAACCTTTTGACGACATTCTTGGTATTTCGTTCTATAGGTTACATTCTAAGGCACTAGTCACCTATCTTTTCTTATCTTTCTTTTTCTAAATAATTATAATTGAAATTTTTCATTGAAAACTATTAAAAATAGTTCAATTGTGACCAAGCGTCCGGCATCGACCATCATCATATTTGGCATGGGGGTTGTTTTGCCTCAAAAACAAAGAATCCCATGTTGCCACCCCGCGCCCGTGGCACTTCCCATCTTTTTCTTAGATTTTTGAAAAACATCATTATCAACCCTCTAACAGCAATGGTGACGATATTTTCAACAGCTTCTTTTTGCACATGTTTAGGACACATATAGACTAATTTCTGACCAAATTTCGTCCCAATTGAGCTTTTTTACAGACCAAAACAAAAAAAAAGGAATATAATTATATATATAATTGGATTCTACATAAGAAAATGTTCAAGTTTGCTTACCCAAAAGTTGACTGATCGTTAAGTTAAGACTTAAACAGAAAAAGTAACATTTTTTAATTACCTTTTTTATCACTAAAAGGCTTAGAGGTGGGCAAAACTGTTCTTTTTAAAGAGCCGCTAATTTTCGTTCGCTCATTAAAAAGGCTCTCTCGCTCTTTTTCAAAAATTCTGATAAAAAGGTTATTGTTAAGAATGGTGTCATTTTTTAAGTTTTTTCACTTTGGACTTTTATAAAACATTTGAATAAAAATCTAAAACTAAGAAGATGCCCTTAAAAACCATTGGTCTTGGCGGTCTCTATGTCAAGATTTCTATTCGAACCTAAAATGGCATCCAAACTTAAACCTAGGATTTTGGAGAAATTACTGTCAATTTTAAAATTGATTTTTTTTTTTGTAGAAATTGAACTGATGCTGATGTTTTATTTAGAGAAGATAAATATTCTGCGAACCGAAAGATCGAAGTAAGCCATGCGCACGATCGGACGCGATTTTCGGACGTTGTCATTTTTAATTCCAATATTTTACTTTGAATTAACCGAAAATTTAATGAATTTCGAAGAATAACTTCCGGAAGTGGCCAGTTATAACGATTGCAATGGAAGTGTACGAAGGCAAAGTTGCTGGCAAGTGAAAACGGCAGTCTTGGACGCCGGGAGTTTGCTTATCGGGGAATTGATCCTGAGGTCACGCGTCCCGTTTAATTCAAGAATCTCCAGCCCAAGGCGCTAACGATCCTGCTGTTTTTGGCATGTTTCCGGAAGTTCAGCAAAAATAGTTTTCTCAAGACTGAAGCTTGATTAGAGCGTCCAATTTCCCGTCCCGGGAAAAAAATTCCCGGGAATTCCCGGGATTTCCCGGAAAAAAATATTTCCCGTTTCCCGGGAAATTTGTAAATTTCCCGGGAATTCCCGAAATACAAATGGAAGTATACATTTTCCTACCTTTTTGGCACCAATAATTAGAGAACCTTATTTGATTTTATTCATTTCAATTTAATGTTCATATTGAACTATGTCTGTTAATTTCATGCCAAGTTTTAATTCAGATAATATTTATTCCTGAAGCATTCACAACTAGGAATATTGTTTGGTTATATGTTGGGCAACACAAATTACGCTATTATGGCATGAATATTGCCTATTTTTTTCGACAATTTATTTTAACGACTTTTTTTGTTATATCATTTGAAAATATCATTTTTGTTTACCTTGACCAAATTGGATGAAAATTTAATTGATAGGATTAAATTTTTCAAAAAGGTTTGTTCAAGAAGAATTTGTTTAAAAGTATTCAAGATATAATCGGTAAATTTAAAATATGAAAAAATATCGTTTAATTTTAACCACTTTTACACTATGAAAATTATTTTAATCTAATTAATTTATTAGGACATTTAACCATATAACTAAAATCGTTCCATAAATGGAACCATGAAAAATCTTATGAAGTTTACCCAAAGAATCCAACCATTATTTCAAAAACTCGCTTCAATTTTTGTAAAACTGTGAGTTTGGTATCAAGAAACAGTGATAATCTATTTGTTCACAAGTTGAAAATACTTGTTCTGAAATAAGTAATTTGCCATAAGAAACATTATTTCTACATGATATTTTTTTTTTGTTTCAACGTTATGGTCACTGAGACAAATTTAAAAGCAATTTTATTTTCATGGGGCATAAATTTTCACTGTCCAAACACTTTGATTAAAAAAATACTTTTTAACAAAAAAATAATAATAATATTTTGTTGATTTGGTACGATTTGAAAGACAGCATAAAAAATAAAAAAAACTTATACTATCTTCTCATAGCTTCATGATTTTTTACAAGCATTCAAGCCATTCATTGATCCTCACACTGATTTTGGACATTAATGATGCCGTTCTATACAATTCTGTTGCAAAATATTAACCAGAAACAGGATCAGAATAATTTTCGTCATATTTCAAATTTCCCGGGAATTCCCGGGATTTCCCGGGAATTTTGTAACCCCGGGAAATTGGACGCTCTAAGCTTGATGTTTTCGATGCGATAGAAATGAAGAATGATCTGGACATTTGGTACTTGGTGAGATCTTTCCATTTTTTATCATTTTTATTTATTTATTCTTTCATATTTGTATTTGTTGAATGATTTACGCACTACTTCATTCGTCGGTGAAGTATCCCATCAACCCCTTTCCCCTTCCAAATCCGGATATCTTGGAGGTCGTCTAAGTTCTTAGGCATCTCTATAGGGTATCCAATCATCAAATCCCTCCCCACTTCCCCAGTTGATCGTGAGGAGTCGACCAAAAGGACAAATGAGTGGTGATGTGTCATTCGGCACATAGCTATTGCGAGCTTTATGCTCGGCTAGAGTACGGTCAACCAAGCTAAGCTAAGCTAAGCTAAGAAGATAAATATTCTGCGAACCCTTTTCTACATTCTGATTGAATCGATACATCGATAAAGTCTAAAAACGCTAAAGTTTAATCGGGCAAGAGAATTTATTATTTCCAAAATCTCTCAGCTCAGCAAAACAGAATGATTCGAAAAAGTTGTTGTTTGGCCCTTAGGGTGAACTACGCCGTGTTAGGGTGGAGCGAAAATGGTAATTTTCGTCGACTTTCGCAAAAACCACTTTTTTCAAAAAAAAAAACATATCTCCACGCCATTTAATCCGATTTTAGCTGTCTTAGACGCAAAAGAAAGCTGATTAGGTTGAATATTTGGTAAAAATAGTAAGAAGTTTAAAAAAATTTAGCATAACATTTGAAATGGTCATATACCGCAGTTTTTTTTTTTTTTGTGAGCCATGGTTCATTCGCTCTTTTTAGTGAACCGGCTCTAAGCGGCTCGCTCTTTTTTTTGCCCACCACTAACTAAAAGTTGAATTCCCAAAATACGTATTTTTAATATTGTCGAGTCCGAAGAAAACATACTGGAAGAACTTTTAGTTTGATTACGTCCCAACTCCTTTCTTGTCAATATTGATGATTGCAATACATACGAGGAATAACCTTTCTACAGTCGTTTAACTTAAAAAATTGCACCTACCTTAGGAATTTGAATCAATGGAAATAAAACTGATCTTATACAATTGAAAGATAAATCTAATTAGAAACTTGACGGAAAATTTCAAAATCTACGGTAAGATGACATTTCCATATCAAAGGTAAACAAACAACTGCATAGCACCGTATATCAGCCTAGCAAGTTTTGTAAGTTGATTGTATATGAGGGCCGTAAGCTGCGTAAGTAACTTTCAAGCTAACTTAGGCCGATGCAAATATTTAAAAAAGTTTTTGTCCCTTAGATAACAAGCCATAGTCTTCACATTTAAATAAAAAAAAAGTGTTTTAAAATGCATTTTACACTAGTTCAGTTGTTTTGCAATCATTAGTTTTCAAAAAATCTAAGATCTGACAAAAACAAAAATTGTATCGAAAATTTTCAAAAAATCTTAAGATTTTTTAATAAACCCAAACATGCTAAAAATGATTTTTAACGCAGGAGAATGTATTTTAATTTGATTTCAGCTGGTTGCACTTGAATTTTCATTGAAATTTTGAAGTTTTTTGTAAAAATATTTGTTTTGCCCCCTGATTTTTCGAGCCAATTTTGAAGGGGGGGGGGGGGGGTGACAAAAACTTTTAAAAATATTTGTACCAGCCTTATCTATTTTACTTTACTTAATTATCCAAAGTTAAGTGATTGTAGATAGCGCAGATTCTGAGACTCTCAATCAACAGGGGAGGAAGGATGTGTGAACATACCGTACCAAACGCTCCGAAACAGTTGTGGTTTGGTTTAAAAAAATGTTTTGCTCCCTGATTTTCAGACCAATTTTGAAGGAGGAGGGGGGGGGGGCAGAACTTTGAAAAATATTTGCGTAAGGCCGTTGCAACTATATAAAAACGTCAGATTTTTCATTTTATGAAAACTTTAATATCCTTTCCGTAACAGTGTATTGTAACTAATTTTTTGCAGACATGCTAAATATGATTTTAAACACAGAAAAGTGCATTTCAAATTGTTTTCAGTTGGTAAGACCTCTAATTTAAAATTTTAAAGTTTTTTGAAAAACAAAATTTTGCACCCTGATTTTACGAACCAATTTAAAAAATAAGATTTCATAGCTAATATTTGGATAAAAGAGGTTGGCAATATCTCTAACAAATGACTCGTGAACGTTCTTTGTTTCATCTTAAATGCTTTTATATCGGTTGTGCCTGCTTGTAAACTTAAGTTTTAATTATTTTCCCAAAAAAAAAACGATTTTTGTTTAGGTTTTGGTCTGTAAAAAAGCTCGGACTTCATCAATGTGATTGATCAGAAGTTAGTTTATAAGTTTCCTAAACATGTGCAAAAAAAAATAGTTGAAAACGTTGTCTCATCTCCGAGAAATTCGATCTCAAGTTAGAGGGATAAACATTATGACTATTTTTAACAATCTCTGCTTGCAATAAGATAATTCAATATCATGATCAACCCATTTCTTACTAATCTCAATCTTAACCATCCCAATTTCAGTCCCTGATGAGTGTCGGTGAGCGTTCGTCGGTGCGTTACGTGACCTACCAGAACGAGGACGACGACGAGTAAGGCGGTATGCTACACCCAGATCGGAAACCCAAACGGCTACTTCTTCAGGACAAGAGCAACGTATTTGGAAAACAACACTGCAACTGCAACCAGAAACAACAACAGCAACAACACAAAACCGAGAATGGAAGCTTCAAAGTATGTTTTATAAAGACATTTAGATAGAAAATGGGAACAGATTTCAGCCGAAAGATACAATAAAAACGAACGAAGGAGAGGATATTGCTGGTATTTTAGAGGAGTTTTTAAAGTCCAATGAAGCCATATTTTTAGTACACAAAAGTTTTAAGATTATTACAACCAATATGATAAGATGTGTTGCCTACAAAAACAGACTACACTTGTTGAAAAGAGCACTAAAAAAAAATAATATTGAAAGTGAGACTAGGAAAAGGTTAATGGAAGAAAAAGTTGAAAGTGGTTATCAGAAAATATAACATGTAAATGTACACACACACATAGAAAGCACTACCCGAGTAAAACTTTGAAACAAATCATTGGTAAATCGAATCAACACTGCAAAGTGGTTGAGCAACGGTACATCTCTCTTTCTGTCATCGCAAACAAGAATGGCGAACAGAGCAAAAAAAACAAACGAACAACAACAACGTATATAAACATTAAAATTTAACTAGAATTACTCCCTGCAAACTCTCAAGTCAATCGGTTCCTTGAGTTATTTTGTGTGTTTTTTCTGATTTTTTTTTCAATATTCAGAATTGCAAGCCTTAAATATCTTAATTAAACTTGTTCCAAAATTTAAAAAATGCATTACAATTTCAATCTTATTGATCTTTGCTGAGTTTTTTTATAACAAAAATAATTCTTTTGAAATAATTTTTGTTTATATAACAACCATGCTTTTTGAAGCAAATCACATGTTTCACAACCCATGTATAACACTAAATGCACAGTACTCGCAGCAAACATGTTACGAGAACTTCTGTTCGACTTCGTTTGACTAATTTTTCTGTCTTTAAAAACGCTCAAAATAACTCTAGAAATCGAACTAACCAAAGGCAGAAGGACAGTCTCATGACTGCCACCGGAGTGCAGGCAATCCGAACCAGTTGCAACGGTCACATGAATCACGTTTTGACTGTAGATTTGAAGCATCTACTTTTGGTACTGTCTTAAGCATGTTAGATCTAAAGGAAAATGGGAAATCGTTGACTTTCAAATGGAATTTGGATTGCCTGATCTCAATGTGAAACAATTATTTGACATGAGTTCATAAATTTCAATTTGAAATTATTTCAAATTTTGTTGATTTAAAAAAAGTTTTAAGTTTCTTTTTCTATAGCTCTGTTATAAACGACTATTTTAAACAATTTCTCTGAATTTCCACTTTAAAATAAAATTATTTATTTAAAATATTTATATTTTTTTTATAGAAATTTTCAACGAAAATTTTAAATTTAAGTTTTTTTAAAGTAGAATCGGTCGAATTAATCCTGTAAACTCTAGTCAAATAGCGGAATCACAAAACAATTGCCTACCAAGGTTGATCGAAAGAAAAATTAACATAGCTTCATGCTATTCACAAACTATGCTACGAATGTTATCTCTGTTATTGTTTGACATTTGCTTATGTTACGTTTCAAAACATGCACCGTCCTTCAAAAAACAAAAAAAAATATCTTGTCGCTTAGACCATTAAATGTTTTGTTTTCAACTTTACATTAAACTTAACATTGAGCAATTCCAGAGTTTTTTTGAAAAGGTCCTATAAACATATGGAAGACAAGAGCTTATTGGACCTTTCAAAAAAAAACTCAAGAATTTTTTTTCAACTGCCACATAGTTACTTCAACTTCAAAATAGTTAGAGATTATTTTCAAAAAAGATAACTAGAACCAATGCATTCACATTTATCGTGAAACTAGCAGCACTGCAAATGTCAAAAAGTATGAGTCTGACTCAAGGTGTCTGGATAAAAAAGATGTATCGGATTTTCCAGCTGTAAAGTTAGCACGGAATGCTTTTTTGTGGAGATTTCCAAAAGTGAAAAAAAAACAATTTCTGAGTTAATTTCATCATATTAAAAAAAAATAAAAGCGTTAAAATTTGCCCGTAAATTGGTAATACAGAGCGGATTCGTTAATTCAAATTTCACTACTTCGAACGTCCGGTTGACGTTTCAACACCATTGTTCGACAATTTCGAACACGTGGTTTCCAAGGTATGTAGATTAGTAAGGTAAGGCGGGTTTTCCAGCTGTCAAAATAGTTAGTTAGCACGAAACCCGGATTTTATATGGAGATTTTCAGAAAAGTGAAAATTTTACCATTTTCCGGGCAAATTTCACCAGATTTTTTTTCTGTAGGGTTGTTAAGCATGTCAAACTGAACTGAAATACGCCTTTAAAACAAAAATATAAAAAAAATTACTAAACGCGTTTTTCGGTTCAGTTTGGAATGCTTAACAACCCTATAGAAAAAAAATCCGGTGAATTTTGCCCGAACATTGGTCAAAACTTCACTTTTATGAAAATCTCCATATAAAATCCTGGTTTCGTGCTAACTATTTTGACAGCTGGGAAATCCCGCCTTACCTTATCTAATCTCCATACCTTGCGTGGTTTCAAGCTTTTGACAGCTGTCAGTCGTTCCAATTAGCGAATTTGGATTCGCTCATTAGAATGCTGTTCCATTCGAATTAGCGAATCCGCTCTGTATTTGACTCTTCCGAAACATCCTTAAAAAATCACTTTTCATGATAAATTTTTAGAAGACAGCTGAAAAAATCACCGTTTCTTTCGGATACATTGAAGCAAGGAACTGTCACAAATTAGTTAAGCAAAAATAAATACAAGCCTATTTCAAGCTTTCGAATTAGGCTGATGAATTTTAATCATTTGAGTCAAGCAATCTGAACTGTTTATTGTATTACTTATTTTTAACTTATATTTTGCAATGTAAATTTTTTTTTAAGTTTTTTAAATTTCTAATGCCACAACAAAATTTCAAGTGACCCAATTACAGCATATTTTATGATCTCAGCGACAAAATATTGCGGGACGGTCTTATCTGACGGATGATGGGAATAATTTACTCACTTAACCAACAAATGACGATCGCAACTTTCTGTACAAAAGGAATCGTCTGATCATTGTCTAAACTCTGGTCGTCTATATCGAGCGAGAGCTGTAGCATTATCTTGCTTTTAAACTTAATCTAAATATCACACTATCCACACAAAAAAACTGGAACTATTTCGTGCAGAAAATTGTAAAAATCTTTTTTTAGTCCGACAATTACTAGTATTGTCAAAATCCATAAAGAATAACGTCCTTTATAGATTATCGTAGCTATAATCAAAGAGCAGTTTAAAGTCTAGCATAATATTAACTGTTATTACAAAACGATTCACAACACATCACAATTATGGAGAGTTTTTTTGGTGAATCCGATATACACGCAAAATTCGAATGGCTGCGAATTTTACTGGTATATCACTGAGCTAGAAAGAAGAAAATAATTTCTTATTTTACGAGTCTATAGATGAAGTGAACAAGAGTATCCATAGCAATACAAAGAAAGTTCTATGTTTTAGGCAATAGCGCAAACCTGCCCTCAGTTTGAATAAATAGATTGAATCATTCACTAAGTTCATAAAAGAGTAAACCATGTTAGATTTGAACCTGTAAAGAGAACCCGTTATGTAGTTTATATAATTATTTAGCAAACAAGTAGAGTATCGGTATGCAACTAAAACGGTATTGTACAGCGTCTAAGGTGTAACCAAAAAAGTTTAACATTCTGATAAATGTGGGCTTCATATAAAACAACAAAAAAAGAACAAAACACACACACTATCACTATTTCTAGACTGTCACCACTTACACATACAATCATGAATTGCTGACTCAATCAAAATGCGTTGTACAGGAAATCTACTAGGCTCTTGGTTAAAATCACCTAATTTACGGTATAATCGGTTCGGTACTGTCCTAAATTGTATAATCTAACTAATCACGTCTAGTCGTCTATGTTGAAGTCCTCGAAAGAAGGAGTAAACAAAACAAAACGAACACATTATAATACTAACGAGTACACTAGTAGCACATATATACTAAAAAAGAATGTAGAAAAATTCGGTCTTACTTGCGCCGTGTTATTGTGAATTAGACAATAACTTACTTACTTTTGCGTGGAAGGAATTTTGAACCAAAAACCAAAACTCAGCATAATTTTTGGCGAACCGAAATCAAATCGGAAACACACACTTGAAAAAAAAAAACCTGTCATGTGGAATTCTATCTAATCGAAGGAGGCTGATTTTCTTTTTTCGTTTGATTTCGTGCACTAAACGGTTAGTTTGTTGTACTTACTTAGAGAGAGGCTGGTATGGGGTCACACATCAAGGAATTAGTAGAACGTTAAGCGATTTATGTAGGTCAAAAACAAACACTTCTGCTAAAACATAACACATAAACACTTACTCACACTTGTAGTTACACGATTGTGAATTACCATTGATAATTACTAACCAAAAACAAAAACTCACCGGTAATTATAGCCCACACAAAGTATCGTTTGTATTGTAGAACATAAGCCAACCAGTAGTGAGTAGACGACTGTGTCTAAATGTATAATACTAAAACAAAATATTTAAACAAAGGAAAACAAGTAGCTGAAATACCAAAAAAGAAAAAAGTATCATAAGCATTGAATGAACAAACGCTTGCACTGTTATGAGCACATTCTGCAGCAGCATAAACAACAAGTATCGATAGATAGAGAGAACCTTTAACCGAAGCTTTACTGCTACACGACTGTTGTAGAAAAAAACCTTCTTGCCAGAGTCAAGGTGGCGAACAAAACCAAGAAAGAAAGAAAAACGAAACAAAAAAAAAATCCAAGTGTTTTAAGTCTAAGTAGCTAAACCATGACCAAAATATTTACATATGAGATCTACACATACACACACTCACACAATGAACAATGAAGAGAATAAGAACAACAAAAGTATAAATATAGGAAGAAAAGTAAAGAAACAATCTATTAACAATAATCAAGAAACAATAACTGTATACACGTGGCAACAAACTTTTACAAACGCAGCAAAATATATGATAAAAATAAAACATAAACGAAGTGATAGGTGTGTACGAAAAAGTGTATTGAAATCAAAATCAAACAACAAACTGGCTATAAAAATGTTAAAGCATATTACTATATTGATACAAACAGAACGTAAACAAAACAAACAAGACAAAATAAGCAGCAAACAAATGTATGTACAATCTACACAAAAGGGGAACACTAAATAAAGTTGTTGGTGAAATTTAAAGCAAGCGTTTTAATTGGGTCCTAAAATAAAGCTTAGATTGCTGATATTTTTTTCACGAACTTATTTTTATTAGGTCCTTTTATGTGCTGAGACCAAGTTAGGACCGGGAATCTACATTTTGAGTTAAATCTAAAAATAATTAAACATCAAACAAAATAACTGTGGACAACGCCAAGTTCACTGCGAGGTTCTTGGCGACTTCCTTGAAGAAAGGTATCAACGGCTCGAGAAGCAATCTGGTTGGTTCACTCAAAACCGTCAGAACCATTTCCAAAATTTTGGAAAACGGTATTCGGTGGTCTTATTGCTGATATTATTGTTTACAGCGATAAAACTTATTTTTCTGAGTAAAATGACCCTTTGTACGACCACATAGAGTTTAAAATGGATTTATAAATCAATTTGGAAAAATTAACCTCGCGGTCCTTCTTGACAGAAAAGTTCCTACTTGACAGCTCGTTCCAAGGGGACCATAGTTGATCCATCGAAAAAATGTTGTCTTGTCATTTTTTTTTTGCATTAAAATGAAAAAAAAAGTGATCAGAAATGGTTTTTAATCGTGTTTTTTACCGTTGTACATAAAAATTTACATTGGGCTTTAGCTGGGTGCTGAATAATGGTTCGCAAAACTGCCTCAATTTTCAACTGTCAAAGTGGAACCAATTTACTGTTCGCCAAAAATAGAAAGTATTGTTATCGATAATTAAAAATTGCTTTTTTTTTGCAAGATTGAAACATTTTTGGCTTTTGAGGATCTAAAGTTGAAGTCAAGAAACCTTAAAAAAATTGAAGGCGAAATCGTCATTATTTTTTTAATTATGAATGAACCTGTTTATGGAGTCGATGCGGTTGTATCCATCCAGAAGCTGTTTTAATTTTTTGTTCCGTTTGAAAACCTACTGGTTTAATGAAAATCTATTCTGTTTGTTGGATCAGCTTCGCTAGAATCAGCGACGTTTTTTCGCTGGTCCAGGATGAGCTGTAGGATTCCAAAATCGGACATCGCAGAATGACACTCTCGCCAAAGTTCTTTGTCGCCCGTAAAAAAGAAAAACCTCTTCTAACAGATCAATACTTGAAAACACACAAAAATTCCAGCAAAAACTGTAAAAAAATTACCAGTAAGAAAAAAGTCATGCTTGTGCTTGAACAGCCTCCTACTTTGTAGATGTAAACAAAGTGGGATCATTCGAATATCACGTTACGCATTCTCTCTATTCATCACCCAGGGCTTTAGTACCCAATTCAAGT
This sequence comes from Culex pipiens pallens, assembly GCF_016801865.2. Classification (NCBI taxonomy): domain Eukaryota; kingdom Metazoa; phylum Arthropoda; class Insecta; order Diptera; family Culicidae; genus Culex; species Culex pipiens. The sequence continues at coordinate 129,812,868 of NC_068939.1, forward strand.
AAAAAAAAAAATAAAGGAACCGAAGGCCCAAAAACTCTAATTTTCGACCAAATCAAATGAAAGGGTTGAATTTGAAAATATTGTTATTCAAAAGATCGTATAATTTTACGACAGTTTCATTTTTTTGACACTGAAAATCAGACGCACAGTTGTGATAACAATATATTATAAGTTATAGTCAATCAAAAAATCGACGCTATCTTAGCAACCATTGGTCCAATCTTTAAATCTGGAGTTTTTTTTTTTTTTTTGAAAAGGTCCAATAAACCAAATTTCCAGTTTTTACTTTTTGGGTGTTTTTGAAACCGCCTTGAGTCAGGGGTATTAAAAAAACACCCAAAAAGCAAAAACTGAAAATTTGGTTTGTTGGACCCTGGGTGCTGAAAAGACAGAATGCGTAACGTGATTTTCGAATGCTCCCAACTGCTCCTCACTACTACAAGTGCACTACTGCTGTAAACATAAACAAAGTAGAAGGCTTTGTTCAAGCTCAAGCGTGACATATTTTTTGCTGCTGAAGTGACTTGTTTTGAAACATTTTGGATCTGTTAATGTTAGACTTTTCGCTGAAAAATTAAGTGCTTCGCGCATTTTTTGTTCGTAGACTAAACGATGGGCGGCCAAAAGATGCTTTTTTTATTTTCCACGTGACGAAAAATTGCGTCAGAAGTGGGTGGAATTTTGTGAACCAGAAGAACAACCGAATGGAAGTTCCGAGATTATGTATCTTTGTATCTTAAGATTTGTTGACTTCGAATACCTCAAAAGTTCGAGTCATTTTTTCAATCCTGACAAAATAAATTATAGATCGATTTCAATACTTGCCACTTCTTGGTATCATTTTGCAAACAGTAAATTGGTTCCGCTTTGACAGTTCTAAATTGAGGCCGTTTTGCGAACCACTATTCTGCACCCAGGTTGGACCTTTACAAAAAAAACTCCAGAAATGTCTTTGAAGCAAATTTTTAGAAATTCTGATCTTTTCAAAAAGGATTTTTAGAGATTGTTAAGCTTAGTGATGACTTCTACAGGTAAAAAAGTCACGTTTTTATTTAACAAAATATCAGTATTTGATGGCAAAAAAAGTATGTGATGGCATTAACTTTAAAACGGTGCACGATATCCAAATTTCTATAAAGTACTTTTTGATAACAAATCTGAAAAAAAAAATATTTTTTTAGATAATATCTTTTCCACAGTTTTTGGAAATTATTTTATGAAAAACAAGCTAAACCCGAAACTTGGTCCTATCCTGCTTCTGAAAAAAGATACAGAGTTTTTTAAAGTGTCATTTCAAAATAAGTGCTGAAAATTATATTTCTTACCAACACTGCCAGTATTTCGGTAGATATTTCAATATCTTAATTTTTAAAGTAATAAGGAGGCAACCTGGCAAAATGTTGTCTTAGGAAAAGTGGTTGTATATGAATGTGGCTTTTTTTTAAATTATTGACATGCAGGGTGACACCTACAGAGTGTCAACCAGTGCTGAAAATGTCAGGGGTCATGACTCGAAAATCGGCGACGCTGACACGAATTTTTGAGATCCATTCACTGAACCGTAAAACCGTGACATAAACAAACCCGGCGCAGTCGTGAGTGCCCTAGCTCATTGAGCAGCTGCAATGCGAGGCAGTAGTCGACCAACGCTCATTCGACGTTGCACGCACACACATAAAGAAACAAGTTTTTACACAAAAAGTTCGTATTTATGCGTGGAAATGTAATTTTGAATATAAGTTATTGTTTCAAGTGTTTTGCACAGACTACAACCATTCAACTGTTTGAAAATAGTCAAAATAGGGTTTAAAGAGGATTTTATGAGTCAGTCATATGACACGAATTGAGTGAGTGTAGCTCATTTTTTCACATCTCTCATTCTCCAGCAGCCGACCGGCACAAGTCAGGCGGCAGTGGTTGAATAGACACAGTAGGCTTGCAGTCACATGCTAGCAGTGAACAGACATTTTGGTTTGCTTCATGTGTACGCTGGGTTGGAAACTTTTTGCAGGCCTGGTGTCAACAAAGCCCTAAATTCTACTGGTGACCTTTTTAAGCGTTGGTGTCTTAGGAAAAGTTGTTAAGCTACTTATTTTAAGAAATTTTGACATTGTTGCAAGACAATGTAGGCACATTTACAGGGTGTCAACCCATCTCTAGCTTCTATTTAATACCTTTTTCATCACTGTAAAGTGGGCGAAGGGGATACAAATTGCAAATTAGGCCTGTCACGCAAAAGGAGGCTGAACAAAAAATCGTCAAAAGCCAGTTTTCACATAAAATTTCCTAGGGAATCGATTGTGCATCGTTAAAAAAATACAGTGAAAAAAAACCAATCACTCCCAAATTTTGGGGGGTTGTGTGGGGGCCCAAATGGAACCGGAAAATGCCTGTTCTTAAAAATCGATCGTGTCGAGCCACCCTAGTGTTTAATCACATGACTCTTAGACATTTTTGGTGAATGGTGACTAAGCGCTTCGTTCGCCTTCAATACGTTAACCTGACTTAGACATTCTGCTTACGTTCGTTCACACACGAACGAATTACAAGCCTCTTTTTACACCTTAGCTTCCACCTACCCCGGCATTCGAACTGACGACCTTTGGATTGTTAGTCCAACTGCCTTCCAGCGACTCCACCGAGGCAGGGCCCAGAGAGACGACTCCTACACCTGGATTGAGCTAACTAACGCGTGATCAGACAAATCTCGTCTCGAAAAATGCCACCGTCTGGGAGAGAGGCAACCACGCTTACCCCTACACCACGGTTTCTCCAAAGTATGTGATCCTAAAAAAAAAATCTTTTCCTTTACAGTATACCGAATAACTTTTATTCACAAATATCCATGTACTCCAAAATCACCGGATCGACACTCTTCTGCTCCAACAGATCCCGCCTCATCTGGCAGTATCGCTCGTACACCGCCAAACTCTCCGCCGAAACTGTCGGAATCGCAATGTCCTCCTCGGCCGCAACCAGCCTCCCGTCCTTGCGCATGTAGATCTCGTTGTTCTTGATCACAATTCCGTCCGCCTGCGACAGTTGCGATTGATACTGCTGCTGTGGCTGGTACTGCTGCGACGAGTCAGCCTTCACCGAGCCGGTGTAATTTTGCGGGTTGCAAATCCGGTTCATCTGGACGTACTTTTGGTACTTCATCATGTCCGCCTTTTTCGGGGGTTTGATCTCGAAGCCGTACACCTCGCCCGTCCTCGGGAACATGCTGTTGATGGTGACGACGCCGTCTTCGGCCCGGCTGCTGTTGGCACTGCTGTTGGGTGCGGTCTTGGCGCTGCGGTCCTCCTCGTCCGTGTCGGAATCGTCGTCCATGCTGGAGGAAGAACTGTTTGTGGATCCGGTGGAGGATTTTCCCGTGAGGGAGGGGTTCTTGAGGGCGGCACTCTGCTGTTGGCGCCGGACCGGTTCAAACGGGCTGAAGTTGGTGCGGACCGTCGGGACGAAGCTGCGGGCTAGGGTGGTGAGTTGGTACGCGATGTGTTCCTCGAAGGAAGTGAGCTTGAAGTTGTGGTAAAAGTTGGAGTAGTAGTCGATGATCTCTACGTCGGGAGTGTGAATCTTGATGAGTTCGCGTACGACGCGGTTGCAGTCGCTGGCCGGGTGCGGAAGATGGCGGAAGGTGAGTGGTCGGACCCACTGAGTCAGCGGTACCGAGGATATCTGCCGGATTACGTCCAGTTGGGCGTTGTGGATGTAAAAGTCGGTTTCGAGGTCCCAGATGTGGGTTGATTTGTTGACTTCCGATTCCGACGGAATGTAGTATCCGAGAAAGAGGTTGATGCTGTGTTGCTTCTCGGTGTCGCTGAACGTGTTGCTGCAGTAGCGACTCAACGTTTGGATGATGTCGTTGCCCTGCGAGGCCCACGCGGCCGTCTTTCGGTACGTCTTGATGCGGTGAACCAGCTGCGAACCGCCGTACTGCATCGCCAACGTATCGCCGTGGTCTTCGTAGAGGTTCTCCAGCATCGTAACGCAGTCGGATTCAAACTCAAGTCGACGCTCCTTCAGGAAGCCCATCTCGTACAGCTGATGGGCGAGGACGCACTTCCCGATGGCAAACTGTGCCGTGTTGGTGCGGTCCAGACAGTCGACGCAGTTGACCCGCACCAGTCCCGTCTGTCGATGAATCTCCTTATCGTCCAGGTAGAAAGTCCCCGTCAGCTGGATCACATTCTCGGCGTACTTGGCCAAACTTTCCATGACCGAGCCTTCCCCGCGACTCTTCCTCGCCATATCAAAGTCAATGTACCGAATCCGGAAGTCCGGCGGAAGAAACTGATTCAGATAGTCAACGCTGACGACCATTTCATCACTCAGAACGCTCTCGTGGCGTCGCTTCTCCCGTTTCTTCACCAGATTCAGAATGATGATAGGCGATCCGTGGTGGTACATCAACCGTTCGTAGTGCTTCCCGGCCGTTTCATTGTACGGATCGGACAAATCCAGTGCAATCTGCGGCTTCGGCACCATTTTGCTGACGTCCTGCGACCAGTGCGACGGAACCGAACCCCGCAGCTGCGTGAAACTGCTCATCCGCGTCCCATCGAGGACAATCTGTTCCGTCTCCACTTCATTCGCAACGTCTCCGAGGTAGTTTGCCCCGCGCTTCAAGAACCTCGTCCCGGCAAACCTGGTGCTTCTTCTCGCAATCAAACACACGTAAATTGGCCGCCCAAAGATGCTTATGCTAGACTGGCTGATGAAACCGTGAATAACCTCCAGCTTCCAGTCCCGGTGCAGAATACAGTCCATCGGCTTCAACAAATAAGTATTCCAAACGAACCGACTCCGCGGAACCCCTCGAAACCCGTACGTCGTCCGCTCCCCCGGCGATGCCTTCCAAACCAGCGGATCATCGCGCTCAAAGTCACTATCAACCCCCACATATCTCGGCTCCGACAGATTGTACTGCAGACTCCGCGTCAAATCGTAGCTATAGCTGAAGTAAAAGTTACTCTTCATGTCCACATTGCTGAACATCTTCACGTAACGCTGCTCCAGCGGATGAATCTGCTTCCCGGCCGGCGGCTCATTCACCCGGATCATCGCCGTGTCCTTAATCGTGTAGATAATGTGCTTCCCAATGAACGCACACCGCGTCCGCTTCGTCACCAGTATCAGGTAATATCCCTCCAGGAACTTGACGAACCCCAACACCCCGTACGCGCTGATCGACCGGATAAACGACCGCGACTGGACAAACTTGCGGATGTCGCCCTTCTCCAGCTCGTTCGCATCCTCGTGGATCGTCAGTTCCGGCTTTTTGCGGTCAATCTCCAGCAGCCGGAAGCGCGTCTCGCGGCTGTTGCTCCCGATTAGGTAGAGTTTCTGCAAGTCAGAAGATAGTTTTCATTTGCGATAAAGAATTCAAGGTGGGAGGGGATGACTCACGGATTTCGTCTCGAACAGGGCCACCTTCTGGATGGAGCTGATCAGCGGGAAGAACCGGATGCTGGGATCCATCGCGGGAGGCGGCGGTTGTTGCATCGAATACCGATAAACTTCTTTCGCACTAAGTTAATTTCTGTTCACTTCGAGATTGCTAGTTGTTTTGCTAACATTGTACATACAGTGTTTTTGACTTTTCTTTATGCATCACTTCTTATTTGCTGGTGGTGCTGTTATCGTAGCAAACGACCGTAACATGTAGCGGCTTCGAAAATGATTTATTATGACATGTTTCTCATAAAATCATTCCATTCAATGAAAAAAGATCAAAACAAGGATCAAACATATTTTTTCATGCGTTTTTCTCCACCGTGACATGCAAATATAAACAAAAAAAAAAACATGTATCTTTGAAAGTGAATTGCGGATCGATTTGGTGTCTTCTACAAAGTTTGGGTTATGCTCGGATCATATAATCAGGATACAATTTTGGGGACTTGTCATACAAAATGGAACTGTAAATGTAAGAAATTCTGTATCTTGAGAAAGGATTGTCTGATCGATTTGGTGTCTTGGGCAAAGTTGTAGGTTAGGACAAGCTTTACTTTTTAAAAGGTCTGCAAATACACTCAAAACCCGGTGGTTGGTCACTTTTTCGCGATCACTTGTCACTTTTTTAGTTTGTACCCCGTTGGTTTGACAAAATCAAACTGAAAAGTGACGAACTGTCACTTTTTACACGGGGCTCACGCACACTATCAAAACAAACGTTTGGTAGTGTGTGTGTGAGCTCTGAGTAAAGAGGGTGTCAAACTAAAAAGTGACCCCGTTCGTTTGACAACAGTTGTTGTCAAACCATCTGGGTTTCAGTGTAATATTTTTAATTATTTCATAGTTAAGAACAGATTATAATAAAAAAAAAATTATTGAAAAGATCCTTAAAAAAATCAGAAAATTTCGCTAAAGTTTGAAAATTGGCCAAATAAATATTTAAAAATGCATGAAAATAATACTTTTGAACATTTTGATACCTTTTTTTTACAATTTGTAGACAAAAAACAATTAAAAATTATAAACAATAATTACAAGCCAGTTTTTTTTACATTTGAACGAAAAAAGTGTTTCAAAACGCATTATACACCGGCCTAGTTGTTTTGCAATCATTAGTTTTAAACATATGTTCTGTTAACTATGAAAAATATTTGCAACGGCCTTATTGAACCGTTAAAAACAACTTCAGATCTGGAGTGTTTTTTTTTTTTTTTTTTTTGAAAAGGTTCAATAAACCAAATTTCCAGTTTTTGCTTTTTGGGTGTTTTTGAAACCGCCTTGAGTCAGGGGTATTAAAAAACACCCAAAAAGCAAAAACTGAAAATTTGGTTTATTGGACCTTTAAAAAAAAAACTCCAGCGATAAAATTAATATTCTGCTCTAAACGATAACACGTGTCAGGTACAAGATAGCACATAAGCGACGATCTTTTTTTTCGCTTGCTTGGATGAATATCAATCATACGCCATGTAACGGTTTTTTGACACTTCTTGTGAGCTCTTCTTCTGTTTATATGCTGTGTTGAATGATTTGAACATTTCGAATTGGTGGTTGTGAAAATAATCTCAAGTAAGTGTTTTTACGCATAATTTTCAAAGATTTAATGAATAATCATTTTTAAACCACAGTCACAATGCTCCTCTCACAAACGGCGCGTATTCTCGCGCACAAGCCATTTCAACTCGGCCTATCACCCACATCGTCGTCTACGGTTCCGTGCCGGAACTTTTGGGGCTGGATCAACATGATGTTCAACAGGGTCGATCACGCCCGGCTAAAGGTGGTGGGACCGGATCGACTATGCGCCGAGTGGCTACTTCGAAACGGTGCCAGGGCGAAATTCGTTGGGGTGGCACGCGAGCAGGTCAACTACAATTTGCTGCCGGATGAGAAGACTCCCGTTCAGATTGAGGAACTGGATGGAACCGATTCCGGCATTATGTACATTGGATTCGATCACTTGAAAGGGTTGAAACGACTGCGGAAGGTCAAATTGCACAAGTGCGTTTACGTGGAGAATCAAGCGTTGGCCAAGCTGGCATTTGTGGCCGATAGCTTGGAGGTACTGGAAGTGTCCAGTTGTAAAAATATAACCGATAGTGGGCTGCTGTCGTTGAAGGAGCTGAAGAAGTTGAAGCAGTTGACCACGTTCGATCTTCCGTATGTTAAAAATATTCAAGCAGTTGAACAAGAGTTGAAAAAAGCGCTGCCACAATGCAGCATGGATTTGAAGGCTTGATCTGTTGCTGTCGAACTTTGGTGTTCTAGTCATCGAAATACTGATCTTAAATAAAGTTATTTAGTAACACAAAATGTGTTGTCTCCTCTCTATTAGGCCGATGCAATTTTTTTTCCATGTTTTTGTCCCTCGGCTCTGGCTGACGTCGAGGAGATGGAAAAAAAATATAAAAAATTAAATAACAAGCCATGGTCTCAACACTTGAATGAAAAAGATGTTTTAAAATCCATTAACACTAGATATGTTGCTTAGCAATCTTTAGTTCAAAAAAAAAAATGACGAAAACAGACATTTTAGCGAGAAAAAAAACGTTTTGCGGTACGGAACCTTCCGTAAACCACGTGGACACTTTTTTGAAATCTCAGACCCTTGTATGGAGCGTGGACAATCGCTTACTTCGCAATTCGCAATTCGCAATTTTCAGTGTAAGAACGGGCCTTGACCGATCTTATGCACCAGGTTCCCGACGAACACGCACTGCCCTTACACCTACATCTCACCCTTGCTCTGAGTCAGTACGAGCAGCACGCTAGAACACGCTTTGAGTGTTCGTGCCAGGCATGCACACCTTCTTTTCCGGTTACGCATTTTAACTCGGCCGGGGGTGGTACATTACGTAGGGTTTGATGTAAGTATAAGCGCCTAATCATTTATAGTGTGCCTATCAATTTTCATTAAAGCAAAAACTGTTTTATTTTAGTTTGAATTCAAAAACTAATTGTTATTTTACTGTGTATTGTTTTCTCCTGAAATATTCCCTAATGTTAAGTCGTGTTTATCTGTTGATATTTCTTATGTCGCGGTGTTTTGTTACAATTTTTTGGACCTAAGCATGTTATTCAAAAGTTTACCAAAAGTACAATAGTAGTATTTGTGTTAACCCTTCAATCATTCCATTAATTGAGTAAGGGCTCGAACCTAACTTGTTAGAAAACAATAGACAGTAAAGGAGAATATACTTTATAAAGAAGCAATAGTAAGAGAATCATAATTGTATGTTAAAAAATAAAAAGAATAAGCTTGATGTAGTAGATGTAGAAATAGGCAATAGTTTATAAATAGAGATAACAAACAAGCTTAGATTATTGTTATGATGGGCAAGATAAAAAATTATTCAAATAAATAAATAAAGAAGTAAATCAACAAATGATAAATAGACTTGGTATTACTAGTACATTAGGGGAAGGTTTATTTTAAAGAAAACACATAGTTTGTCAAAGCAGCATTATTTGGAAAAAAAGAGTGACAAGCATTGAGAGATACGAGAATCAAGAGTTAATAAAATCAAAACCAAATGGAAAACAGAAGAATTAGTGAAGAAGTACGAATCAGTACTAAAAACATGAGATAGATGGTAGCTGGAAATGGAAAGGAGAGAAACCCCGTTCTGCGACGTTCAGGTACATCCACAGCAGTTGACTCAACATACTGCGAATCAAAACAATACCGTCTACAATCACAAATTACTTCCCTTTCCCACATTGTCGCGCCCCTTTCTTTTAGCCGTCTCGACTCTGACCCGCGGTGGTCAAAGGTTTACGATCCGTTTCCACAGGCCACCAGCTAGGTCATCATGAAAACCAAGCCAACGTGGAGGTAAGAAAATAGGACACTTGCAAGGAACCAGAGCTATACTGTCCTGATCAACAATGATCTAACAGGACTACGGACGTAGTCAGTGACGCTCCTTCCAGGATGTTCCTCGCCTGAGCGTCAACTGAAGAGGTATCATCAGTATCATTCACTCTTGGCCTGCGTGGACAATCGCTTACTTGTTTATAAACTCGATTCGGTGTTGTTAATGATAGATAGAAAATTCTATCATTTGGTGATTCCTGCACCAAAACATCAGAGTATAGCGACCGTCACTATAGCTTGTGAGATCTCTTGCTTTATCTCGTGAAAGCCAGCAAGAGCATTCTCTTTCTAAAACTCCTTCTCTTTTCCTCGTTCACAAACACTCGCCAAAGATTTTTTTGATTTTTATGATTTCCGGAAACCGTGATGAAAGAACGCGAGAGGGGTTTAAGGTTCTGTTAAACTGCGTTGGCAAATTTTGTTTTGTGGTGGCTGTTGAGTAAGAATGAGAGAGCAAATTTAATGTCGCACAAGATAGAGACCGGCAATTATTTTTGCTGAGAATTTCGCAACGGAACGAAGGGAAATGAATGTTGGGAAAGAGGAGATTTCGGGCTTGATAATTGTAGTCGCGGAGTTTGATATTTTTACAACCCTGTTTGATTTTTAAAAAAACATTATTTTACAGCCCGTTCATCAGCTAGGTGGAGCAAAGGTAATAATCTACATAAAATAATATTTATTTGATAAAAACTGTAATAATTATCATGTTAAAACATAACGTAACAATATATTTTAAAAGTTTCTCTCAATTTTTGATTAATAAAAGTAGTTAACCCAAAATGGGATTATTTTCTTGTCCCGAGTTGGATAAATACGACGAGTGCATTGAGTTTCATATAGCATGTTGTTGAAATTTTGAAACACACAATTTGAATGAGATTTTAGATGGTCAAGTAGACAACAGGTCGAATGTACAAAAAGTCAAAAGTGGACAGAAGGCCGAAATAGAAAATAAATTCTTCAAACATATTTTAGGAATGTTTGAAGAATTTATTTTCTTACAAGCAAATCCGTATTTTTCTGTGAGTTTTTTCGTTCTTCATTATGAGCAGTTCTTTTAAATTGATAGCATAACTTCCAAACTAGTTTTTTGAGAGTGCTTGCATTCCTTAAAAAAAATATTTTTGAGGTAATACTGTGAGTTATCCCATTCTTTCAAACATGAGAAGTTTTTTTAGTAACAGGTCCACAAAAAATATTTTGATAGATTTTCCAGTACTTGCAAACCTAGAGTATTTTTTTTATCTAGAGTTTTTTTTATTTATTTTTTTTATTTTATTTTTTTGAAAAGATCCAATAAACTATTGTGTTTCATATGCTTATAGGACCCATTAAAAGATAAACCCTATAGAAATAAGCCTTTCTTGATGGTTGAAATATTTATGTGAGTTTTCCATTCATTCAAAAATGAGCAGTTCTTTAAAAAAAAAGTCCGACTACTAAAATGTTTTGTAACCTATTATTTGTATTTTTGAAAACAACCTATTCCTGATTGTCGTAACACTTTTGTGCGTTTTTTTCATTTTTTTTTTTCAGAAAGGAGCAGTTAATTTAAAAAGAAAACGTCTGACTTTAAAAAATAATGTGAAAGATTTTCAATTCTTTAAAAACAAACTTTTCTTGATGGTGTTGATTTTTTCCATTCTTTCAAACATGAGCAGTTCTTATTATAAGAAATATGTGACTTAAAGAAATGTTCAAAAATTTTCCAACATGTTAGGGTACCAAAAGTTGCGTATTTTAATTACGAAAATTTTGGTACACTAACATGTATAGATCATTGCTAAAATTTTTAAGTTATCGCAGTTTTAGTGAAAAAAGTTTATTTTTTGCCGATTTCGTCATTTTCCTGATTTTGCGCGTGGCGCAAATTTTCAGACATAGGCTCTTTGGTCCAGACACGGTCAAAACGCCATTTCAAGTTTTCATACGACTTTTTCAAATGTTAAGCTAGGTTTTGTAAAACTTCTTACTATTTTTCTCAAATAGGCAAACTAATCACCTTTCTTTTGCGTCTAAGACAGCTAAAATCGGATGAAATAACGCGGAGATTTTTTGAAAAGAAAAAAAAAGATTTTTGCGAAAAATTACGAAAATTGCCATTTTTTGAACCGCCGCACGATGTAGGTCACCCTAATAGCCGAACAAAAAAATACGGGTCTAAAGATTTTGGCCAAGGAACCCCCAGAAAAATTTTCAGCCCGATCGGAGAACTTTTTTTTCGGTTTAGGCTCTTTTCAAATGGAATGGCTGTATTACTAGTACATGAAGGGAAAGTATATTTTTAAAGGGGGGAAAAAAAAACAAAGTACAGCAGTATCAATTGATAAAAAAGAGTGGAAAAACATAGAAAGATAAGAGGATCAAAAGTTAGTAAAATCAAAATCAAACGATCGCTTCGCTTCGCTTAGTAAAATCAAAATCAAATGATGGATAATAAATAGGAAAATCATTGAAGAAGTGAGAATTAGCAGAGCAAAATAAAAAATAGGAGATAGGTGGTAGCTGAAAAAGAAAAGAAGAGAAATCCTGTTCTGTGATGTTTCAGGTACATCCACAGCAGTTGACTCAACATACTGCGAATCAAAACAATACCGTCTACAATCACAAATTACTTCTCTTTCCCACACTGTCGCGCCCCTTTCTTTCAGCCGTCTCGACTCTGGCCACCAGCTAGGTTACACCTTATCATCATGATGACTAAACCAAGCCAACGTGGTGGTAAGAAAATAGGACACTTGCACTGCCCATAATTGAAAATTCGGCTATTATGCCAAATCAAGTATTCCGAGAAAAACGCGTTTTAGTGTTTGTCACAAAATCTCCGTCAAGGCAATTTCCCATTAGAGTGGCATATTAGCCGTTTGGTTTTTCGCATCGGCAGCCAAGTCTAAGCACTATTTCAGTAAAATTCAAGTTCCAGAAGATGCGTTGGAACATCCTCTACCACCTGGTGCTAATATCTCGTTTTTGCCAAAAGTGGATATTAGCCGTTTTTTCAATGGTGGGCAGTGCAGGGAACCAGAGCTGTACTGTTCTGATCAAGATAATTCGAATGATTCAACAGAACTACGGATGTAGTTAGTTGCGCTCCTTCCAGGATGTTCCGTACCTGGATGTCAACCGAAAAGCACGCAACAAGGTCAGTGCCATTGCATGCTCTTAGGTATCAATCCTTGGCCTGCAAAAAAGCGGCCAAAAACAAATTTGTAGGAAATTTTACGGGCTTTCCGAAAAAATACACTGAAAGGAAAAAACACTCCACTTCTATGAGATGTTTTGATTTTTAAGTTTAAAAGTCAAAGCCCACGATTTTTTTCGCTCAATTTTTTTATGAAAATAGCCTAAGTTGTTACAAAAAGACTCACGAAAAATATAGGATGGAGCAACTCTCCTAAAAAATAATACAAAAAACCATGTTCTAAACGTCAACATTTTCAAAAACCGAACACGAGCATTTTGATGGTTTTTGGCAATTTCTATATAACACACACAAAAAAATATTATGGTAATGACAAAAGTAACTTACTTTTGAATTAATAAGTGGTTAAAATTTGCTACATTAAAAGTTTTTTTCTTGTTTTGAAAATGAAAACTTTTACTGCTACAGTTTTTGAAAATCTCATTGCTAACTTATTTAAAAGTTTTAACTTTTAATTCGACTGTATAATTTCTAACATTTTGTCGTTCTCCTGAAACCGTGTACGTCTAAGTCCAAAATGTAAACAAACGTTTAGGTGATTCCGGTGGTTAGTGAGTGGTGGTCCACGACGTCAATCAAAACAGAACGCGTCCGCAGCCAGGACTTGGACGCGGATACCTTCGAAGGAGGATGGTGCGGAACAAGGTTAGGGGATTAGGGGAAAGTTGGTTTTCAAAAGGATGAGGCCAGCTTCCTGCCGGATCTGCAGCTGTTTCACGACCGAAATGGGTAAGAAGGAAGCTTGGGTGTTTGGTAGCGTTTGTGTTTGATTTTGTTTGTTTTTGTAGGACGCCGTTTATGTGGATGTGAATTTGCACCGGTTGTATTCGATAAAGTTAATTTTAACGATGAGGAGAAGGATCCGACGGAAGAGGGAAACGACAAGAAGCGATCGGAGGTGGTCAGCGCGGATGTTGCACTCGGTGCCGGCGGTTTACGACCATCAGCAGCATTATGTGCCGGAAGTGATGACGGGACATTGTGGGATGTCCTGAGGGTCCGCAGTCCATTTCTCGGTGCGGGACATGTTTGACGAGTATTACATAAACATCCGGAAGAACAGTTTGCACCAGTTCTGGAAGAACCGTCTGTACGAAAGCCGCAGATCCTGAAGCTGTCGTACTCGGATTACTTCCAGAGGTTGGAGTGATATCCGACGAACCTGATCAAGAACATCTACCTGGAATACCGAAGAAGTCACCGGTGAGTATTGAGAATGTGTTCAGTGTCTAGCCAATTTAAGAGCGAGTCCACGAGCAAAGCATACCCATCTCGCATCGACCTCACCAAACTGCCTGAAATTTTCAGGGGTTGTTTGTACATATAAAACTAGCATCTGACCAAAATATGAGCACTCTAGGTCAACGGGAAGTGGGGCAAATCGGGACACAAAGTTTGGAGGTTCGAAAACGTCAAAAATCTTAAAAAGGCTATAACTTTGGCAAATTTCAATTTAATTTCAAAATTCAAAATGCATCTGAAAGGGCTTAAAAAATGCAACAAAATGCAGGGAGAAGCATCCCATTTGGTTAAATCTAAAGGGAGTTATTGGCATTTTAGTGAAAAAATAGCATATTTTTCAAACTCAAATAAAAAAGTGTTCCATCCAGATATCAACTTGGTTCGACCTGCAGCTTGTAGGGGACATCTAGGACTACCATCTGAGACTGAGAACGCTTTGGGTAAGGCAGTTTAACATATTAAATCAAGCTTCCCTGCACCGTGCGGTACACGCGGTTCGCTTGCACCTCGGGTTTGCTTTGCGCCTGCTTTGTTCGGTTTACACCCGTACCCGACTCACACAACCGAGGGTATTTTGGTTCATCGTACCAGCGCACCACGACACTCTCGGTTCGCCGCGTCGGTTTTGTGTCTGGCACTCACCCATGGCATGAACCCGGTATATGAGCCAAGGTGCTTCACTCGTTACGAGCCGAGGTACGTGTCGTGGTACGCGCTGGCGGTACAAAACGGGTTCAATACCACGACACGTACCACGGCACGCTGGGTTCATGCCATGGGTGAGTGCCAGAAACAAAACCGATGGGGCGAGCCGAGAGTGTCGTGGTGCGCTGGTACGATGTACCAAGATACCAATACACAAATGGGTTCAGGCACGTACCGAAGCAAGAAAACCAAACCCGCGGTGTGCGTTGGCACTGGCGCATGGGAAGCTTGTATTAAATAGACACTTTTACTTTAAGTGAATTTTTTGGTTGTAAATTTTTGCTCGGAGGACCCCTTAGATCCCATTTTCTGGTGAAAATTTTATCATATTCGTGTTCCTGAGACAATTTCACATAAGAAACATGCATAAAAATGTTTATTTATATTCATTTTAACCCTTTAAAAAATCAAAGTTAAAAAAAATCTTCGATTCACATTTATTGAAAATCAAGTTCGTTTCCAAGGATACTAGATGACACCAGGAAAAAGTAGATTCTTAATTTTTTTTTAACTTTGATTTTTTAAAGGGTTAAAATGAATAAAAATAAACATTTTTATGCATGTTTCTTATGTGAAATTGTCTCAGGAACACGAATATGATAAAATTTTCACCAGAAAATGGGATCTAAGGGGTCCCCCGAGCAAAAATTTACAACCAAAAAATTCACTAAAAGTAAAAGTGTCTATTTAATATGTTAAACTGCCTTACCCAAAGCGTTCTCAGTCTCAAATGGTAGTCCCAGATGTCTCCTACAAGCTGCAGGTCGAACCAAGTTGATATCTGGATGGAACACTTCTTTATTTCAGTTTAAAAAATATGCTATTTTTTCACTAAAATGCCAATAACTCCCTTTAGATTTAACCAAATGGGATGTTTCTCCCTGCATTTTGTTGCATTTTTTAAGCCCTTTCAGATGCATTTTGAATTTTGAAATTAAATTGAAATTTGCCAAAGTTATAGCCTTTTCAAGATTTTTGACGTTTTTGAACCTCCAAACTTTGTGTCCCGATTTGCCCCACTTCCCGTTGACCTAGAGTGCTCATATTTTGGCCAGATGCTAGTTTTATATGTACAAACAACCCCTGAAAATTTCAGCCAGATTGGTGAGGTCCAAACGACGTCCCATACAAAGGGGTATGCCCTGTTCGTGGACTCGCTCTTAATTTACTTTCAAACTCTTTCAGCAACTCCCGCCCGCAAACTCTCAACTCGCGACGGCGCAGCTTCGGCCAGATGAACTGGCAACATCTGTGCCATTCCGAAGGAGGACGATGTGATCGAGAACTATCAGGCGCTTCACTTCCCAGTCGGAAAACGTCGACTTACCTTCCCGAATTAACACCCAATGGCCAACTCCTCCAAGCCTGCCCTGATGATGGCCGGCAACGACTCTACATCGCTGTCGCGCTCCAAAATGTAGGCCGCGATGTTAAGCAGCATAAGCAGCAGTTTTAATATTAAAATAAAAATAAAAATAGAAATAAAATCCATCACATTTTTCGAAAATCATCACTGTAATGTTAAATGTTATTTATTGTTGCCATAAAAAGTTTCTTCTTATAATAAAAGTAAAAAACTTTTACCGATACAACGATTTTGTTCCAGAAGTGCACTGCCGCTCTAATCTAGTCCGTCCCATATGTAAAAAGTGGATGCTGAGATAACGCCGTGAGAAGGCCAAAAAATGTTGCACCATTTTTCACATTCCCAATCAAATTTTTTTTGCTAAATTTTTATACAATTATTTCAATATTAGTCCAACAAATATTTCTAACATGAATTTGTTTCATAAAACATAAAATTTAGAGATAAATTTGTGTTATTTTCATACTAGAACTGACTTGCCTTTATTATTCTATAAATAAAGGCAAGTCAGTCAATGATATCAAGGTAGGCTTGAACATTTTCACTAGAAGTTAAACTGTCATTTCAAGGTTTGTTTGGGTAATTTCCAAGTAACTTTCACAAAAAATATAAAATTACGTTATTTTATGTTTATTTCAGATTCATTCATTTATAGTAAAGCTCATAACTATGAAAATGTAATCATAAACGAGACTAAACTACTACAGAGGCATGAGATATTTGAATGCGTGCCTCAACGTCTGTACCGTTGAAATTTAGTGATCCACAATCTACGTTTACCGGAAGTAGAACCTCTTCCAGAACTAGGACCAGGGTAATTCATTCAAGATTGAATAGAACTTATTTTATGGAATATTACTCATAATGGTATGTAGTTTCTTGTTTACTCGTGGTTGTCCCTTGCATGAAAAAAGCACAAATGGTTTCAAATATTACGCATCAAAATTTATAAATATTCTTGCAGATATGAACTACTTATAATCTTTTTTTAAGTTCTGCGGGTTCATAGAAACATAGTCCTTGAAATTTAAATGGTTCCACGTTCATTCAATCGATTTATGAGACATTTCTTTCGAAGAAACTGACTTGCCTTTATTTTGCATATGGGACAGCACGAAAGTGATTTTTATTTTGGAATTTTCAGAACAAACATCACTTTTTTATTAAATTGGCTCAAAGTACATGTAAAAACAAAACTTTTGCTATGTTTATCTCAAAAATGACCAAAATACATATGGGACGGACTAGATTAGAGCGGCAGTGCATGGTAGTATCAAAAACTTTCCAACTTTTAAATTAAAAAGTTTAAACTTTCTACGAATATTCACCAACGCGAACTTTTAATCCAACGAACGATCTTTTTAAATTTAGAGTATTTTTTCTTTGTGTGCAGACTTGATTTTTCAGTTTCGTAAATATTTTTATCGGAAAGCTCGTCCAACTTCTTATAAGTTTGTCTTTGACTAATTTTCAAAATAACTCATTCACTGAACTACACTGAAAAAATATTCTGTTTTCAGTTATAAGCAATGTAATCAGCTTATATCTGTAAGCCCATACATCCAATTGAAATGTGGTCAACGACCATCTTATGGGAAATTGGACGAGTTTACCGATAAAAATATTTTCGAGATTGAAAACTCAAATCTGTCATAGAAATATTCAAAAAAGCCATCAAACCACGGGGTTGGGCACAAGGTTGATCCGTAGCGCATTGGATTTACTTCCGTAAATATTCCGTAAATATCGTAAATATAGGTAAATATTATTCACCTGCACGATATTCGGCACAACATTTTGTTCAGTGTGGATAATGACAGTTAAGAACTGTCACTTGTTTGTTTCCTTCGTTTTCAAACTGTCACCGCTCCAATATTTTTCGAGCTTGAGGTTTTTTTTTCACTTGCGGAACCGATCCTCGCAACCTCTCGCAACAACCTACCCCGCAATCCACTAGCAATCTGTGCCAGAAGCCCAGTGCGGATCTGCGCTCCGACCCAGAAATTGCCGACAAGACCATCGACTGCCTCGGACTTGGGGTGAGTAATCCTCCGATCTTTTGCTTCATTTCTAATCGTTCCGCCTTCGCAGATTTCACCGGAGGTCGATCCGACGGTGCGGATTTGCGCCGGCTGTGCCGAACGCGTCGACGCGCAGCACGCCTTCCGGACGCGAGACCTGCACTGCAACAGTTACGTCGAGAACGGGCTGGAGGACAAGGAAGACGAGGACGTGTGCCGGTTCTGCTTGAAGGCGGATGGCGGGGCGGCGTTGGTCGAGTTGTTTCCGGGCGGCGGCGGGAGCGTGGCGGATGAGGTGCAAACGGTGCGGGATTGTTTAGGGGTTGAGATCAACAGCTGGGACATGGTGACGAAGATTTGCGGGGATTGTGTGGGCGGTGTTGAAGAGTTGGCTGAATTTCGGGCGGAATTTTCGCCGACAGCCGGCACCGAGGCCGGCACGGTGAAGCTGGAGGACGTGACGGATTCGTCGGATTCGTACAGCATTGGCAGCGAAAATGGGGAAGGGGGTGAGGGTTTTGAGTCGGACAGTTCGACGGCGGATAACGGGGAGAAGCGTGGGGGAAAAGCGGAAGATCACGGCACGGTCGCTGCCGTGGATTGGAAGTGACCACGAGGTTAAGGCTAGTACGCTGATCGGAAGGAAAGGGGTCAAGAAACAGCTTTACGAACAGCAGAACAAAAGAGAGAGAGCGATTTCTTGGGGCTTTTCTTCACCCTCTCTGACTTGCTTGCGCTGCCGCTGCTGCCCATTTGATTTTTTTCTTGACCGGTTCCTTCCGAAGTGCGTATACCGCTTTACGAAGGTTACAAGTCTAAATGTTTGAACGGAGCGGAGGATGGAGTTCAAGCGAAGGTGCTCCTGCACATGGTCAGACAAATGACAAATTCGGCAAATAACAACCGTACGCCATGATTATTGTTTTTGTTCATCATATTTAACAATACAAAAAAATACGGCTGACACCACAAATAAAAAGAAAATCCAAGAAACTTCAATGTTCGTCTCTCATTTAACTCCAGGTGACCAAATTAGGTCAAATAAATTTAAAACATGAATATCTGGAGCAACATTTGAAAGGGGCGGTACGACATTGCTCTTACGGCCTTTCATTACACGCGTTTAAATGGGACGAAAGGCCGTAAGAGCAATGTCGTACCGCCACTTTCAAATGTTGCTCTGGATATGAAACAGTTAGATGCGTCTGCAGCGTAATCGCGTGCAGGAAGTAATCGCCGGCGACTTTTCCTTGGCTAGTGCAAACGCGTTCCGGACGAGCTTGGCACTGTCTCCGATGAACATCTGCACCAGCTGCGGGTCGGCCAGCTTTAGGAAGGTCGACTTTGTTTGCGCCACACAGGTACCAGCCAGGGGGGCGACATCTATATCTCACTACAGGCAGCTCGCCCGCAGCCAACACAAGTTGTCAACTTCGGCACCAGAACAAAAGGGAAATGTCAACTTCGGCTCCAGCACAAAAGAACAGCTGTTCGTTACGGAACCAAAACAAAGCAACTGCGCACTGTAAAAAAAAGTGCAAAAACTGCAGGCATAAAATGGAAATAAAGTAATTATTGTTTCTATGTAAAATGTTACCGCAATGTACGTTTAAGAGTTAGTGTATGTATGTGAGGTGATTTTTATCATTTTTTTTTGCAAAATAAACTACTAAAGTTGGGATTATTAAGCACACATCGGGCCGATGACCTCATTTAAAGTTGTACTTTTATCACATGAAACGTTTAACTTAACTACTGTGTAATTTGACTTTTACTAAAGTAATTCTTATAACAAAAATTGAATTATTAAAAAAAAGAAATATTTTTGTTTTCACTGTGCGCAGTTTGCGCGCGTTATCAATCTCAATCACCCAAGATGGCTGCCGTTAGCATCCCCCTGGTACCAGCCGACAGCGTACAGCACTCCCTTCGGCGGATGAATTCCCAGGTTCATGAACATGTCCTTGTGCGTCATCGGCAACACGACGGCCTCAATTAGTTCCTGGATTTGCTTGTCCAACCCGCCAATGTCCGAGTAGTGCTCGGTGGGCCGTTCGTCCACCTCCATCGCCTTGACGCGCGCGTCATACTCGGCCGGAAGTGTCCAGGATGAAGTACGACGTACGAGTCCTTGTTCACTCTCATCGCCCGGCTTGAGCTTCTCCGGAACAACCAGGCCAATCACGAGCAAAAAGTACGTCTGTCGTGTCGTAGTCTTGATGACGGGGCGCTTGCCCTTCCTCTGGTAGTCCAACACCACCACCTCACGGTCGTCTTCCGTCTCCTGCGGGTCCACGTCCAGCAGCTCGATCAGTTTCTACTGATCTTGGTATCCCGTCCCGATTACTCCTCGGAATTCAACATAGCGTGCCTTGCAATCCAAAAAATGTGGCCGGAGAACAGCAAAATTTAAGGGATTTCTTTTTGTTTGTAAACAATCAGCAGTGCGCGCGTTTGCGATGACAGCTGTAAAAACACTGAAATAAAATTCATAGAGGAATCGTGTATACACGTGAATATGGATGCACATACGGATCAACTTATGAAATAAATGCAATATATTTGGAGTGACCACCTCGTGCATCAAACCATCAAAAAGCGTTGTAACTTCATAACGATTGGACTCCGGACAATGGTGAAAATTTTGACGTTTTAAAAAAAACAGTTTTAGTAAATGATTTTTGTATTATTTTTTAGGTGAGTTGCTCCATCCTGCATTTTTCGTGAGTCATGTTGTTACATCTAAGGCTATTCTCACAAAAATTTTGAACGAAAAAAAATCGTGGGCTCACTTTCAAATTTGACTTCAAACTTAAAAATCAAAAAATCTCGTAAAAGTAGAGTGTTTTTTTCTTTCAGTGTATTTTCTTTTTCGAAGAGCCCGTCAGAGTTCCTACAAGTTTGTCTTTGGCCACTTTTTGATATTTAAAACACTCACGCTCTTTTTAAATGTCATTTTCGAGAGAAACTGGCTCCATATAAACAACATTGACATAGGCGTAGGATAACATGTCTACGAAGTTTAGTTATTAGGAGCATTTTCGATATATTTTTATGTTAAAAAATATTACAAAAAAAAACTTTCGACCTTTTATCCACTTTAGACAATTTGTCCATTCGACCTTTTGGCATTCGACCTTTTGTCATACATTTGCCTAAAATTTTTTGATTCCGTTTCTTTTTTTAAGACAAATATGGGTCCAAAAGCGACGGCAGGCGTGGCTGAATGGTTACACTATTCGCTTTGTAAGCGGAAGATCATGGGTTCGATTCCCATCTGCTCCAGCCTTCCATCGGATGGGGAAATAAAACATCAGTCCCGGACTTGGTTGTTGTTAGGCCGTTAGGTCATTCCAGGCGTGGGAGTCTTCTTCTCCCTGCTATAAAGATAGACAACACACCAAACCAAGCCTGCTCCGGTGGAATCGCTGGTGGCGGTTGGACCCGCAATCCAAAGGTCGTCAGTTCGAACCCTGGAAAGAGTTTCTTGGAGTAGAAAGAGGTTTGGGTGCTCTCCCCATTCAAACTTTCGGACTCCTGGGTTCGAGCAGAAACTTGCAATAGAGACCAAACTTTTAAAAGTCTTTTCAGGATTGTTCACTCCTCCAGCCACAAAATCAACACAGCAAAGAACATCTTGTTTGTACTTACCACCTAACGCTGCGTATTTATTCCTCTGTTTAAAAACGAAATCATGTAATAAAAACATACATATCTGCACAATTACTCGGAGAGGGGCGCTCTTCGCCGAGTCTTCCACCCTCTACGGCGCCTTGGGCTGCTGCTGACTCTGACTTTGCGGCGTAATCGACGTCGTCGTCGTTGGCTGCTGAGTCGGCACCAAGTTCACCTTCCTCACCGTCAAGTTCCGATTCAGTATGGCCGGCTTGCGCATCGTCCCCGCCGGTTGGCTGGCCAGCTGCGCCAGCGAGTTCGTCTTGATCAGGATGGTGTTGGTGCCGGGCAGGCCGGGCGCCAGCTGCTGCTGAGTGACCGCGTTTGCGGTCGCGGTCGCGCGGATCTGCGTGTCTCCGACGCGCACAAAGTTCTTCATGGTGGTGGTTTTGCTGGGATCGACGTTGATGATGATGGGTTGGTACTTGCTGGTGGCCGGTTTGACGACGGCACTGTTGATGATTTCGACCTTGCCGCTGGGGAGGATTTTGCCGACGGAGGGGGGGTTGGTGGTTTTGAGCGGGTTCGAGAGGACCACCTTGGCGTACTTGACGCCGGTGGGGGTGACGGTGGCGGGCCGGTTCGCGAGCTGGATGGTGCCGCTGGGGACCTGTTTGATGTTGTTCTTGTTGATGACGACGACCTTGTTGGGTTTGATGGAGGGCTGCAGGGTGATGAGCCGGTTGCCGCCGGAATCGGTGCGGGTGGAGGACGCGATGGTGACGATGTTGGTGTGGGAGGGGAGGGTTGCGGGGGTGGTCTTTTGGGGGGAACCGTCCTGGATGTTGCCTTCGTTGTCGGCGAACACGATCGGGATGTCGAAGATGTTGGTGTTGGAGAGGTCCGGGGTGGGCGGGGAGGTTTTAGTTTTGAGAGGTACACCCGTGGTTGGTGTAGAGGCCGCGTTGGTGATGGCGCCCGTGTTCCGGACGATCGTGTACTTGGTCGGGCTGAACGATTGCAGGGTCGTTCCTGGGGATGCGGTGCTGCCGCTCTTGGGGACGATGGACACGACCGGTTTGGAGGAAGATTTGAGCGTGATGAACTTTTGCGTCGATCCGGACGGTTTCAGCTGGATGAACTGGTTCGCGGGGATGACCTTGATGTTGGAGGGCGTCGTCAGGGTCGGGGAGAGTAGGGCGGGTTGGGGCGTCGATTCGCGCTTGATCATTGGTAGAACGATGGGTGAACTGGCGAGGCCGGACACGATCTGGGGACCGGAGGAGGAGCGAATCTCCAAGCCGCTGGTTCCGGAGCTGCTGCCGGAGATCTGGAAGTTGGTGACGGGGGATGCCGTCTTCTTTACTTCTGGAGCCTTGTCCGCGTCCGGCAGAATGCTCATGATGGCCGCGTCCAGCGCCTTCTGGCTTTGCTGGAGAAGCAGCTTTTCCGCGCGGGGTTGCTTCGAGACTTTTGGACCTCGCTTGGCGGGCTGTTTGTTGGTGGTTCGAGCCGCTTTGGGCGGTTCTCCGTCTACGGTGCCGGCAGACTGGCTCATGCGGCGCTTTCGGTTCGCGGCAATCGGCGGTGGGGCCGAGGGAATGACCGCCGGGCCGCCGGTCGCGGCCAGGTTGCTGCTGTTGTTCGACAGCAGCAGGTTGGACTTTGGCTGTCCGTTCGGGTCTTTGATGGCCGGTTTGGGCCTGGGCGGGTTCAACAGCCAGTTGGTGGTGAATTCGGCCACTTCGTCCATCACCATGTTGTCCACCATCGACTGGGTGACGCCCTCGATCTTGCGCTTGGTTTTACAAACTCGCAGACAATCGTCGGCGGAACCTACGACGACCAACGACGTCTGGGCGATCATTCGCTCGCGCAGCAATTCAATCTCTTCCTGACTGGTTCGGGCGGACATTTGACCAATCACGAACAGAACCGGCGCCGTTACGCCCGTAATGTGGTCGTCCGGAGCGCCCCGAGTTCCGTTGACCGTGTTGTACGCGAATCCAAGACAAACGATGCTGCTGACGGCCTCAACCAGCCCAATCTGAATCGCCAGTGCCGCTCCAGCGTTGAACCCAACCAAAATGATCGGCCTATTCGGCGCCTCCTGCCTCACGTCCTGAATCTTGGCCCGCGTCACCGCCACCATCTGCTCCGACACAGTCTGCACCGACTGTTTGTTGATGTTTCCCCCCGGAGGCATCGTAATCGGCACCACCGAAGCCATCGTGGCAAACAGCGAGTACCACTTCTGCAGTCGACTGCTCGGCGAGGCCAGATTCGGCCCAGAAGGA
The DNA here is from genome assembly GCF_016801865.2 of Culex pipiens pallens. Lineage (NCBI taxonomy): Eukaryota > Metazoa > Arthropoda > Insecta > Diptera > Culicidae > Culex > Culex pipiens. The sequence continues at coordinate 129,836,653 of NC_068939.1, forward strand.
ACCACAACGATGTACGGTTGCCCAGGAAGCTTCCTGTTCTTGTGCGCCACCACCGGCTCCCACGGCTTCTTCAACACCGGACCCAACAAATCTTGGTTGATGTTCAACGGCCGTCCAAATATCATCTTGTCCACCAGATTCGGCAACTTCGCCTTCAACGTCTGCAGAATATCGATGTACGCGGCCAAATAGCTCGGCGGCAAACTCTCCATCAACAGCCCGTGAATCCACTGCGTCAACCGCGGATCCCACGAAACGCTGGCCAACGCCTGCCGCATCCTCCCAACCGATTTGTCAATCACCATGCGCCGGTGCACCGGCTCGTGCTGCTTGTCGGCGATCGTCAACCGCGCCAACCGGTCCATGTCCAGCAACTTGGTGATCTTGCTAAACAGCCGAATCTGCTGCACCGTCCAACCAATCCTGCGAAACGCAAAACAATCAATTCAATTCAATTACATAGTCGGTCTATTCCCGTACTGCAGAATTCTGCCATTCTGCACGAAATCAGCAGCAAACCGTTCCCGTACTTTTCTGCAAGCTCTCTCTTCTCTTTCGTGTTGAAAAGTAACTGCAAGTTGGTGTGATGGATGTTGAGTACACGCTACACATAAAATTTGCAAGTTGGGAGAAATCAAGCATTTTATTATTAGTTGTAATAAATTTGTTTTTTTTTTATTATTTCTAAATTAAAGTAGTCTTTTTGAAGGGACGTTTGTAAATTTTGAATTGATGGATTTTGGGGTAGTTTTTTTAATGTCTGGTTTAATTGGCAACGATTTTTTTTTTATGTAAACGATTTCAAGCTTAGTTCAGATCTTATAGCGAATTTATTATTTTTTTAGTGTTAATTTTTTAACCTGATAAAAAGTTGATAACTAAAGCCAGTATTACAACAAACAATTTGTATCATAAAAACATTTTTTTTTAACTTTTAAAAGACACATTTCTTTTGAGTTGAATAAATTTAAAATGAATAGTTTTTTGAAAATAAATTTTTGAACTTCAATTGTTTTTAATCAGACTAAATAAGTGTGTTAAAATAGTAGGTAAATTTAATTGGCAAATAATAAATTGTACGTTTTGAAGTATTTTTGTCGAACTTTTAATGAAGGAATAATAAAGGAGGTATTAGACTATACCAAACAAATATTAAATATAATTGATGAACATAACATTTTTGCTGAAAAAGTTACGTTGTTTACACATCATATTTTATTCTTAAAAATTGAAATAAATTTTATAAAAAATCCAGATTTGATTTGAAATTCATAAATTCTTAAATTCTTAAATTCCTAAATTCCTAAATTCCTAAATTCCTAAATTCCTAAATTCTTAAATTCTTAAATTCTTAAATTCTTAAATTCTTAAATTCTTAAATTCTTAAATTCTTAAATTCTTAAATTCTTAAATTCTTAAATTCTTAAATTCTTAAATTCTTAAATTCTTAAATTCTTAAATTCTTAAATTCTTAAATTCTTAATTTCTTAAATTCTTAAATTCTTAAATTCTTAAATTCTTAAATTCTTAAATTCTTAAATTCTTAAATCCTTAAATTCTTAAATTCTTAAATTCTTAAATTCTTAAATTCTTAAATTCTTAAATTCTTAAATTCTTAAATTCTTAAATTCTTAAATTCTTAAATTCTTAAATTCTTAAATTCTTAAATTCTTAAATTCTTAAATTCTTAAATTCTTAAATTCTTAAATTCTTAAATTCTTAAATTCTTAAATTCTTAAATTCTTAAATTCTTAAATTCTTAAATTCTTAAATTCTTAAATTCTTAAATTCTTAAATTCTTAAATTCTTAAATTCTTAAATTCTTAAATTCTTAAATTCTTAAATTCTTAAATTCTTAAATTCTTAAATTCTTAAATTCTTAAATTCTTAAATTCTTAAATTCTTAAATTCTTAAATTCTTAAATTCTTAAATTCTTAAATTCTTAAATTCTTAAATTCTTAAATTCTTAAATTCTTAAATTCTTAAATTCTTAAATTCTTAAATTCTTAAATTCTTAAATTCTTAAATTCTTAAATTCTTAAATTCTTAAATTCTTAAATTCTTAAATTCTTAAATTCTTAAATTCTTAAATTCTTAAATTCTTAAATTCTTAAATTCTTAAATTCTTAAATTCTTAAATTCTTAAATTCTTAAATTCTTAAATTCTTAAATTCTTAAATTCTTAAATTCTTAAATTCTTAAATTCTTAAATTCTTAAATTCTTAAATTCTTAAATTCTTAAATTCTTAAATTCTTAAATTCTTAAATTCTTAAATTCTTAAATTCTTAAATTCTTAAATTCTTAAATTCTTAAATTCTTAAATTCTTAAATTCTTAAATTCTTAAATTCTTAAATTCTTAAATTCTTAAATTCTTAAATTCTTAAATTCTTAAATTCTTAAATTCTTAAATTCTTAAATTCTTAAATTCTTAAATTCTTAAATTCTTAAATTCTTAAATTCTTAAATTCTTAAATTCTTAAATTCTTAAATTCTTAAATTCTTAAATTCTTAAATTCTTAAATTCTTAAATTCTTAAATTCTTAAATTCTTAAATTCTTAAATTCTTAAATTCTTAAATTCTTAAATTCTTAAATTCTTAAATTCTTAAATTCTTAAATTCTTAAATTCTTAAATTCTTAAATTCTTAAATTCTTAAATTCTTAAATTCTTAAATTCTTAAATTCTTAAATTCTTAAATTCTTAAATTCTTAAATTCTTAAATTCTTAAATTCTTAAATTCTTAAATTCTTAAATTCTTAAATTCTTAAATTCTTAAATTCTTAAATTCTTAAATTCTTAAATTCTTAAATTCTTAAATTCTTAAATTCTTAAATTCTTAAATTCTTAAATTCTTAAATTCTTAAATTCTTAAATACTTTATTCTGAACTTTTAAAATTTTCGGCCTTATTTTTTTTAATTTTTAATTTTTTAAATGATTTTTTAAATACATAATTTTGAATTCTTTGAAGTTGTTTAGCTTTAAATTCGTGATTTATGGATTTTTTTTATTTTTCTGATATAAAAAGTTGCATTTCCAAATTTCTCAATTATCTGATTTTTTTTTAGGTTTCTCAATTTGAAAATATTAGTTTTTTTTCATTATTTATGTTTATGAATTTCTAAATTTCGGAATTTTTAAATTTATATGTTTAAATTTTTTTGAGTTTGTGATTCATTTATTTAAAAAAAAACAATTTTGCTGCGTCACCGTTGTTCTTCCATGTGACATCCAGTCATAATTGATTTATGTTAACCTGAATAAATAATCTTTCATATGTTTTGCTACTAAAACATGTATTTATGATCCCTTCTATATTAAAGCTTTGTTTGCAATTTTTTTAAATTCTATTTGTTAAACGTACCTGCGACCCAAATTTCTAAAATTGTATGCCTAATGTAAAAGTTTTGAATTGATACATTACACATTAGATTAGAATTTCTACCTTAGCATTATTAAATTCTAGTTACTAAATAAATGCTACATACTTAATTTTTCTAACAAAATGTTGAGTTGCATAAAACAATAATGCCCCCGTTCTGGAGGTAAACTTCTTTCAATTATTATTTTTGTCAACCTTTTTTTAAAATTTTGAAATAATCAAAAAACTTAAATACCCAATTTGAGTAAATAAACTCAACTGTTTACAATATTGCAGAAAAATTACTGTAACGCTACCTAGACAAAAGTTCTGTCGCTTCTCTTCGTGCAAAACTTCTGCAAAAGAGAGAGTTGAAGAAAAGTGACTTATGCTGGCTGCAGAAATTCTGCAATTCAGCAAGTACGCAAATAGACCAATCTGCGGACACGACTCCCCCGGACTTCCCCCACTCACTTGTTAATCTTCTCCTCCCAGTCGGCCTCCTCGGAGTTTAGGTTGCGCACCGCCCGCGTGACGGTTTCGCTCTCCAGCATCGCCACCTTGGCGCTCTCCTCGTTGTACGACGGGATCGGCGTGTCGTTCTTGTCCTCCAGGTCGATGCGCTCGTCGTGGGCGCCGCCGGTGCCGTGCGTGTGGCAGGACGGACACTGCGGCGGCCGGTGCACCATCAGCGTCCGCGTCGTGGCCGTCTGACTGTTCTCCATTGGGCGGAAGTCGCGCGAATAGCTGTGTTCCATCGCTTTGGTTTGAGCTGCAAGGGTTAAAAAATACTCAGGCGAACGACTCGATTCCAATAAGAATTTTCCTCCGATTGAGGTTAGGTTCGTGTTTTGGTTTTTACGTGCAGCTTTTCCAGCTTGATGGGCGTGAAAAATCGCGTAATTTCATGAAATCTCCAACATTTCCACAAATTTCTTACCGATTGAGTGGAAATTCCTTCCAGTTTTTCCTCCCCCGTTTGCTGGAGGGGAAAAAAAGTTATTGTTCAAAGTTGGGGCAGCGTAAAACCACTTCCAACAGGGGTTTCATGCTAGGAAATCGAAGCGAAATTCGGCAACAAACTAATGGAATCAGTAGAATCGAACGCGGACAGGCGGTTTTTCGCAGCAAAACACGCGATTTTCGTCGAAAATTTACAATTTTCACGCGGAAGTTTTCCGAAGGCTGACGAAAAGAATGCAAAATTATGCAAAAGGCGTCATTCTTTTGAAGCGCGGTGCTGACAGCAGTGTTGGCAGAGTGGCGTGACTTTTTGGTGAAATGTTTCATTTTACCGAACAGTTCGTTGAAATATTTCAGTGGGTTATTTTGGGTGCGTTTCATTACGCGTTAGCATAAAATGAAATCTAAAATTCGATTTAAAAAAAAAAATTCAAATACCTATCTCAAATTTTAAAGAAATAAATACCCAAAAGTTTACGAAAATCACACAATCAACTCAAGTAAAACAATATAAATGGACCAATAAAGGTAAAATCACAGTAAAATCGAGGATTTTTTCATGCTATACCCGCATAATCAAAAACCACCCAGTAAGAAATACGGGGCCGATCGGGTCTGATCGTAAGAGCGACGATCAGGCCTACAGGGGCCGATGCGGGTCTGATTTTGAGACACGCATCAGACCCGAATCAAGGTATTTTGCACCCGAAACGTCAACCTGTCAAGGTTGTTCGAACATCGCAGGAGGCCTTCGTGTGGGGGCGATGTAAGAACGACGTAAGGGTGAAAAATCGGACGCGCATCAACCCCTTTTTTGTGCTCTTCTTCTTCTTTTTCTGTCATCTGTCATTGGGTTTGTTTGGATTCAAACAGTTATTTTCAGGTTTTAATTCGTTTATTTTGCTGCAATTTGTTTAGCTTCTCCGCATCACCAACATTGTGACGAGTTTCCGGCAGAAACTGTGTTCAAAGGAATACTCTGGACGAGGGGAACCTGCTCCGGTTGAATTGGAGTTGGACGCGTTCTTCCAGCGACCGTTCCAAGGGCACTTGCATCGCGACAGCAGTCTGTCGATCCTGTTCATCCTGTCCCGTGGTGCGTCGTACAGAAGGCATCTGCAGGGGCGTGGCCTTCCGGCGTGACAGTTCCGGAATGCGCTTGAGGGGAGGGATAGTTCCTGGAACGTTCCATTTGCTCAGGACCTGGACACTCGTTGCTCCGAAGGCACTTGTGGGCTGTCTTCGCTGGCATTGTCATAGTCGTCCCGCGTACCAGTTCCGGACGATATCGGCCTGTTCATGATCTTCCGAGGAACCATGTCACCGTCGTCACGCCACTTGAGACGGTCCTTGGCCTCAGCGTACATTTTTCTGATGCGACGTGGACATTCTGTTGCGAGGGCGGCAGCTGTTGACGGACGGCCGATTCATTCTCTTGGCGTTTGCGTTGCTCCTGCTCCACTCGGTCCTGCTCGGGTTCCACTTCGCGACTTCAAACCATGCCTTTGTCCTCTTCCTGCTGGTGAAGTTGTTGCTGTTGTTGGCCCCGGCATATCCTTCGACGGGCTCGGTTCCGACTCGTCGTCTGAAAAATAGCTTCTGGTTGACTCCGCTGAACGACTATCTCCGGCTCCATGAAGGGAGCCGCCGACGACGAAGAGTCCCGCCGATTATCGTCGTGATCCCAGTGCTGGTCTCGCTGCTGCTGGTTGGCCAACCTTGGAGGTTGTATTGACCGTCCGGCGAGCCTGTTCCGAGCAGCGTTGGGGAACTTTCAGGTTGGCGACCGTCGAGCCATTTCGTTCAGTGTCGTTCCAAGGGCACTTCCAGGTTGGTGACCATCCATCGAGCCTGTTCCGTGCTGCCTCTTTCCGAGGGAACCTCAAAGTCCATTGGCAACTCCGGATTACATGAACCTTTTAGAAAAATAATAATAAACAATTAGTGAACTGGATCAAGAAAAGGTTACGAATAAATTACCGTAGTTTGAAAGCAATAGCCCAGGATCGTGCACCGGATTCGATTGATCTGGACCCGGACGCGTTCGTCGTACCGAACGTTGTTCCGAGGACAGGGTTAGTTTTGTGCAGCGTTGCCTTCGTCGTCAACTTCAAGATCATGGCCGTCCCGGGGGGCATTTCCGGATAGCAGTTGAGGGAAAGTTCTAGAAACGTGGACCGGTTCCGCTTGATCTGTATTTGGGCGTGCTAGTGCCAGGGCGATTTTGAAATTGTTGGCCGGCACCCGGCCACAGCTGATGAAGCGATCGTCCTGCTCCTGAAGCTTCCTGGTCACGTTTTATCTTCCTTCGCTGGTTTTCCTCGCGACGCAACTTGAGACGTTCCTTGGCCTCGGCATCCAGTCCACGACCTCCGATGCCGACGTTGCAAATCTGTTGCGACGGAGGCGGCGGTTGACGGACGGGCGATTCACGCTCTTTTCATTCGCGTTGCAGCTGCTGCTTGCTGACTTGCGGCGCCATCATCTCATTCTGCTGGTTCGGATCCGACTCCTCGTCCAAATAATGTAGCTTCTGGTTGTAATCAAACTCGTCGTCCTTGGCGATCGCCTCGATGCGCTGCAGCTTCTCGTCAGTCCTCGTAAGCGGATTCGCTTCAACGGAACATATTGCCAAAACATATTGCGAATGCAGAACCGACTACCTGGAAAGGGGGGAAATTATTTACGGTTGGAAGATTAATATAATGTTTTTTTTTTTACCTTCAGCACTGAGTCCGCAGCCACCGGCTGCTAATTGGCCACCTCTCAGGTGGACCACCAGGCCAAACCACTACGAGGCCAAAGTGATACAGTGATACAAGGTCTATTCCCGTACTTGCAGAATTGCAGAATTTCTGCAGCTTCTGCAGAATTCTGCAACCCGCATAAGTCACTTTTTTGCAGCACGTTCCCGTACTTTTCAACTCGCTCTCTTCATCTCTCTCTTTTGAAGAAGTTCTGCAAGGAGAGAAGCAGCAAAAATTTTGCCTGGGTAGCGCGTTCCAGTACTTTTTCTGCAATATTGTACACAGTTGAGTGGATTTACTCAAATTGGGTATTAAAGTTATTTAATGATTTCAAAAAATTAAAATAGAGGGATTGACGAGGGGATTGAGAAAAATAGTAATTGAAAGGAGTTTGCCTCTAGAACGGGGGCATTATTTTTTTATTCAACTTTATATTTTATTTAAAAGCATGCACCATTTATTAGGTAACTAGAAATTAATTATGCTTAGGTAGAAATTATACATTAAAAATGATTCAAAACTTTTACATTAGGTAAAAAATAGTGAGGGTTGCAGGTACGTTTTACAAAAATAATTAAAAAATGACAAACAAAGGTACCATAAATACACGTTTTAATAGCAAAATGTTTGAAATATTATTCAGGAAAACATAAATAAATTATAAATGGATGTCACATGGAAGAACAACGGTGACGCAGCGAAATTGACAAATTAAAAAAAAAATAAGTGAATCACAAACTCATAAATTTAGAAATCTAGACATTTAGAAATTCATGATTAAAAATATTTACAAAAAACTTATATTTTCAAATTGAGAAACTTAAAAAAATTCTGATATTTGAGAAATTTAAAAATGCAAATATTTATATCAGAAAAAAATAAATAAAACACAAATTCAAAGCCTCGTTCGAAGCTTGAAAAATACAAATAATTAAAAAATAAATATATCAAAATGTTCAAAATATCAAAAAAATCATAGATATATCAAAATGTTCAAAATATCAAAAAAATCATAATTTTAAAAATTCAAAATAAACTTAAAAGTTCCTAAACTTAAAAATTCTTATATTTTGAAATTCTGAATAAAAAATCAAAAGCTTGAATATTTCAGAGTCCAGAACACCAAAAATTCAAAAGCTACAATAAAAAAAATAAAGCTGCTAAAAAATTTCAAAAATAAGTAATGTTTTAAAATTCTGTGAATCAAAAATTTTAAAATTCAGATATTAAAAAAAATAGAAACAGTTAGTACTCTATTTTCCGAAGAACTTGTCAAAATTTCCAACCTCTAAAACCTCTAATCTGAGCTTCTAACCTAAAATATGACTCCAATAAAAATTGTACTTTTTATGATTCAAGATGGCGGCATTTAAAAATTTCCGAATTTTAGAATTTAAATTTCTTAAAATAGAAGAATTCGACAAAACTACATCAAATTTTTTTGGTTCATATAAGAAAACGAATTGGTAGCACCGTTAAATGTACAATGTATTATTTGCCAATTAAATTTACCTATTATTTAAACACACATATTTAGTCTTTTCACAAACAATTGAAGATCAAAAATTATTTCTAAACAAATATTTATTTGAAATTATTAAACACAAAAGAAATGTGTCTTTAAAAGATTTTTAAAACAATCTGTTATTATAATATTTTTTTTGTTGAGGTATTAGCCGTGCTGTAATACTGACTTTAGTTATCTTTTTTTGTCAGGTTAAAATATTAACACTAAAAAAATCGCTATATCATAATGTAGTTCAGCCTGAAACCCATTTCAATAAAAACAGACATTAAAAAAACTACCCCAAAAATCCATTAATTCAAAATATACAAACTTCCCTTCAAAAAGAGTACTTCAATTTATTCAATAAAACATAAAGTTTATTGCAACTAATAATTAAATTGATGATTTCACCCAACTTGCAAATTTTACGTAAGCGTGTACTCAACGTCCATCACACCAAATTGCAGTAACTTTTCAACAAGAAAGAGAAGAGAGAGCTTGCAGAAAAGTACGGGAACGGTTTTGCTGCAACTTCTACCTCTCTCACTGCAGAAGTTCTACCTGAGAGAAAAGTTACTTTTGTTGCAGAAAAGTACGGAAACGCTCTGCTGCCGTTTTTGTGCAGAATTGCAGAATTCTGCAGTACGGGAATAGACCTACAGTCTCCGAAGTCAAAGTTTATGCTCGGTAACGGAGGTACTCTGTGTATCAATAAAAGCAACGTTTTTCATCGTTTGTTATCATTAGAACCAGGGCTGTGGAGTCGGAGTCGGAGTCGGAGCCGGAGTCGGTGGAGTCGGGTCTTTTTGGGGACCCGGAGTCGGAGTCGGAGTCGGAGTCGTCAAAACTCGAACAGCTGGAGTCGGAGTCGGAGTCGGAGTCGGCTAAATTTTTTTGAGCCGGAGTCGGAGTCGGAGTCGGAGCCGACAATTTTAGATAACCCGGAGTCGGAGTCGGAGTCGGAGTTATCTAAAATTCAACAACAAATATTATTTTTATTATTGTTCATAATTTGTTACAATGCAGGTTAATTCATAAAACATCTTACATTTTTAATTGTCGCATGCACTGCGTTGCCTCTAATTTTAATTTTTTAAAGAGATTTATCAGATGCCATTATGTTTTTGAAGCATTTTTATTGTGATTGGAATGCTTGAATTGTTTTATTTCACTATGATCACTAAATGATAACCTTTTAGTCCTCTCTAACTCAAGTATGTAGTATCATAACTTAAAAAATAATAGACAATATTGGTTTTGTATTCAGAAATATTCAATTGTTTCTTGACTGCATCTTTTTGCCTATATTTATGTACCTTTTCAATTCAAATTTGACCAAATTTAATCCAGTTCATTCTGAAAAAAGTACTTAACCCCGATAGCAAATATTTTGGAGGTTTTAAGTAAATAATTTTTCAGGAAAAAAGTTACGAGGTACATAAAAAGATTTAAAATAATAAGCACTGTTTTTGGAAATCTGAAAAAAAAACTCAATGAGAGTATAACTCTTCCATCAAATAATCAACGATTAAAACAATCTACTACTTGGAACTCAACATGCGCATATTTTTTATAACTAAGTAGCACTTAGCTCAAAAGTACAAAAAAAATAAAGTTTCACGTTTTAAATATTTGAAACTGACAAAAAATATCAAAAAAAGTTGCAACTAATTTTGAAATAATCATTGAATATGTTAAATATATCGATTATTTTAATGTTTACTATTTCTCTACTATAATCTGAAAGTGTCGATCCTTGGGAAAACTATTTTGATATCATTGCATATTATCGTTGAATGAATCTCAAGATTTCAGTTCCAAAAGACATAAAAAAAGTTTAATAAAAAAGAAAGGATTTTAATTTATTTTCCAAACATTGTTCAACCGGTAAGATTTTTTGCGTAATGTATATTTCCCGCGCAGATATGACCAAAATGTACCAACAAAATCTTCTTGTAAGGTAGCTTTAGGGGTCCTTTTGAAATATCTGTGACCTAGAAAATATTTTACCGGAGGCGCGCGATCATTCATAAAGCTTCGTTTTAGGTGAAGATTCAAGAAGTATCGCGCGCCTGCTTTAAAATATATCGAAAATTTTAAAATTAAATAAATTAAAAAAAATCCTGGGTAAAATATTGTTTATGTTGCGGATTTTTGAAAAGGACCCCTTAGGCGTCCTTCCCACGAAGAAATTTTTCAGGTATATTGATTTGCAATAACAATCTACTTCAGCCATGGCGTGATGTCCATGCACGTCTAATCTAATCTAATCTAATCAAACCCTAGCGCAGCCAATCTTTCGAAGGGATCCTGGAGAGTGCCTTAGGTTAGATCACAGAGAACAGATGTACATCACTGAACAAAAATCATCGAAAAACGTGTGTAAAAATTCAAACCAAGATACGTTGAAAAGAGCTAGGGTGTGCATCATCCGCCTAGATAGCGCCACTTCAAAAATCATGATGACCTACAGTAGCAGAACGTTGGACCATCCATTCACTGCACAAAACATTCCGAACGAACGACAGCAGACCAATGTCTGACTGTCCTTCATCGTAGGGGTACGATTTTACGCGCGAAAGAAAATAACGAAATCAGCTGTGAAGGTAAACAAAACGAAATCAGAGTTAACATGTGGAAAGGTACTATTTTAAGCTATCGTTCAAAAAAATAATTTTTAAACAAGTTTTCTGCTATGTTTTTGTTAATGTTAATGCATTTTTGCATTATTTGCAGTCAATTGAAATTGTACTGAAGTGAATTTAGTTTATAAACGAGGAAAATATTATTTTTCTGGGGAAAATATTGAGCCATTCTACATTGTTAAGTCAAGTAATCTCAGCTGCGACGGTGGCGCCGCCAAGCGTATCCTTTACACCCTAATTTCTCTGATACAAGATTGTATGCAACACATTTTGTGAGTGCTGCAGTGTTTACACACAAGTTCGAGCCTAGATGTACATCTGTTCTCTGTGGTTAGATTACGCCTGGCCTCTTCTTGTCATTTATTAACATTTGTAGTGCACCATTGCATTAGAATGCATTGAACATCACAAAACGTTAAACCGACCAGGGCTACTGCGTAAAGTTTACCGCAGAGATGAGTCGTTGAATTGAATTGAGTTTGAGTACGGGGTGTTCAAACAACAATACAGTTCTGAATCTACAGGGGAGGAAGAAGCGTGGGGACACACCACCATACGCTCCGAGTTTTGGTGATGTCCATGCACGTCTTAAATATAAATCAATGGAGCTTAAAAGAATTGATTCGTTTAAAATTATATTTTTAAATCACAAGTGACTTTGAGAGTCACTGCGCTTCTTATAAATGTCAGCCTAAAAGTGAACAAATTGAATTTATATGTTAATCGATCATTAAGGCTAGGTTTCTTTTAATGGTTTATTAAAAAATAACGTTCGTTTCTAATAAATTAAATGTAAATTAGAAGTTATGTAAATAAATCCTTATTTACTTACAAAATTGTTCTTCTAAAAATGCCTTCAAATTGGATTTTTTTTATTTCTGTTTTAATAACGTATAAAACTGGTAACCTAGAAACCTTTTTTTCTGTTTTGTAATTCGAACTTATTTTCCTTGCGAAAAACTTGACACTTCGAGAGTAATTAAATAATCCTACTTATCGTTTTTTTTAAGTAATAGTTTACTATTTTTTGAAAAAAAAAAGTGGAGTCGGAGTCGGAGCCAACAATTTGTTGAAAGCTGGAGTCGGAGTCGGAGTCGGAGTCGGCTAGAGTTGGCAGGCCGGAGTCGGAGTTGGAGTCGGAGTCGGTTGGAGCTGCAAGCCGGAGCCGGAGTCGGAGTCGGAGTCGGCTAAACTCAGAAAGCTGGAGTCGGAGTCGGAGTCGGAGTCGCTTAAAATATGACCCGACTCCGCAGCCCTGATTAGAACATCTTATTTTACTTTTATATTAAAACGGGAATTGAAAATGGATGCTCAACATTCAAATGCGTTTTTCTCAAAACGCATGGTTTGTACATGATGCTTTTTGAAATGTTGGCGTCGATTTTCCCTTCCCGTACACTGTTAGTTGGTTTTACCCCCCCCCCCCCCCCCCCTCAAAAAACACGATTAAAAACCATTTCTGATCCCTTTTTTCATTTTAATGCAAAAAAAAATGACAAGACAACATTTTTCCGATGGATCAACTATGGTCCCCTTGGAACGAGCTGTCAAGAAGGACCGCTAGGTTAATTTTTCAAAATTGATTTAAAAATCCATTTTAAACTCTTTGTGGTCGTACAGAGGGTCATAGTACTCAGAAAAATAAGCTTTAACCACAGACAAACAGACATGAAAGTCGAGGTCACTAACTTGTCCCAAAAATGTAACGGTCATTTTTCAAAAATCTAAAAGCATGGTCAATACCTCTCGGATTCACCGCCAGAGGCGCCCTTGTGCTCAGCAACAGTTTTTTCAAATGACAGCTTTGAGCTTTCATTTTTATTTTGTTTTGGTTACCGACAACACGTGGCTCGAAGTCGTGTTTTGGAGTTGGGTCGATTATTACGGAGACTTGATTCCGCCGAATGAACAGAACTCGGAGGTGGTTCCGTCCGGCCACTTTCAGAACCTGTTGCTCCGGTGGATTAAGCTGCGATTTTTTATGCGGAGTGCTGGTTTGCCTGGGCAGATGGTTACATCGATGCAGTTAAAAATCGCTTTAAAAGCGGAACATGCCACCTACTGCACAGCCACGATCTTTTCGGCGCGTTTGTTGCCAAGTTTGTGTTGACTTGGTGGAAGACCCCACTCGTCTATCGGTGAATAGAATGGCCAACGCTTTGAAAAAATGTCCGGCTCCAAATCATGACTTCGAGCTGGGTGGAGTCTTCCACCGCCAATCTACTCCGACCCATCGTTTTTTAGCTAGGAACCGATTATTGACTAATTCTTCTACTCCTCCTTTTCAACCGGCAGGAGAAGATATTTTGGCGACCGTTTTGTTGGTCAGCTGCACGGCAATCGCTGGCATTGTGAGACTTTACTTGGCCGGGAGAAATAAACTGTCCTTTCAGCCTCAATTTTCCTTTGGTCGTCTGAACAGTGACATGTGGAATTTCCGTCGAAACGGAACGTCTTCTCTCTTGTATTGAAAGCAAACAATTTTTCTTTACAATGCCTTTTCAACGTTTTGTTGTGATTGCCTTTGATGCACGCTTTTGGTTATCTGTCATGATTACTCATACATAGATACACATGTTCAGCTGTCATTTGGGAGAGAGTGATTCTAGGAATCGTAGATAGATGTCGTTAGTGAGCAAACCAAATTCAAATTTAAACTGGTCCCACTTTCTGAACAAAAATTTGTTCTAACTTTCATGTCTGTTTGTCTGTGCTTTATCGCTGTAAAAAATTATATCATCAATCTAAGCTTCATTTAAGGACCCAATTGGGCGAAATGTTCGAAAAATACGACCACCGCAATCACTTTGATTCAAAAAAAAGTTCTAAAATTTCAAACTTTATTAATTTAAAAAAAAAATTTAAGATTTCTAAAGTCTTAAAATTTAAAAGTCTTAAAATTTAAAATTTCTAAAATTTCTAAAATTTCTATAATTTCTAAAATTTCTAAAGTTTCTAAAATTTCTAAAATTTCTAAAATTTCTAAAATTTTCAAAATTTCTAAAATTTCTAAAATTTCTAAATTTCTAAATTTCTAAAATTTCTAAAATTTCTAAAATTTCTAAAATTTCTAAAATTTCTAAAATTTCTAAAATTTCTAAAATTTCTAAAATTTCAGTGACTCCATTTCCTAAATACTCTTTATGTCAAAAGTCATTATGACAAATAAAGTTCTTCAGCAAATAAGACGTTCGTGTGAAATATTTCGTTTTACCATAGATTATTAATCAAGTAGATGTCCCACTTGGAAATTGCTCCATATACCCAGTTGGCGACACCCCTTTAGCGCTCTGCGCGCCACCACAGTCAAATTACAGGTACTAAATTGCTAAACAAAATCGTAGCACTCTTGAACTTTTCAACCAAAAGTTTCATGGCATCAACAAGTGTCACTTATTTTGTTTTGCTTGTTGGTTCGTTAAACTGTTTCCACAGACAAACAGACGTGCAACTCTTTTTCAAACCATCGCCAACTAAAACCGTCATTTCAAATTCAAATCAGTCAAAAAATGGATGCCTTAGTACCGCAACAAGACACGAACGTCGTCGGTGGCGCCACCGTATCCCTTGGCCCTTTGACGTTTCAGTGCATCACCGTGTGTGTGTGCAATGTTTTCTTTATAGCCAACACGTGGGGAGAAAATCCAATGTTGCATTGTTAATTTGATTTGGTTAACTGCGGTAGATTTTCTTGAAATAATTCGATATGGTAGAAGTGTGACTTTCGGTCGATGACATCGTGACCAACGATCTGTTGTTTGGTAAAGAGACTTGGAGGAGGAGACAAAGACACGACACTGGAGTTCAAGCCAGTCCAGAGTAGATTAATTGAACATTTTGAAAACAGGATATGTAAAAGAATAAATCAGTTTAACACAATTTAATTGATGGACTTCCACTCCCCTTCACCTCTAGCAGCTGCATTGGTTTTTTCGTCCGACCGACATCAGTTAAACATGCTCATAATTTGGTGAAATCCGCCAGTATAAATGCTATTTCCTAGGTTGTTCCCCTTGAAGACCTTGAATCTGAAGCAACCCATTCGCCTTGGCACCGTGGCTATTTTTTTTTCACTGTAACATGAACTAATGATATTGCCACTCCGCTAAAACTAAATCGGAACCTCCAACCCTTTTACATGCCCACACCCGGCACAGCCAGTTGGATTAGCTTGGAAGATAACAATCACGCAACCTGCGATCAGTTTTATTCAATCTTACGCGACTTGCCCATCACACCGGTTCTCATCTTATTTCCTAAACAAAACTGCAGGTCACGGGGCAGAACATGCTGCGGAATACTAGGTGGAATGTTATTATGATGGGAGTTTAGCAGGATTATTCAACTTTCCAGCCCATCTTTTGCGAATTTTCTGGGCATAGAATGAGAAAACAAAATCGACAGCAAACATAAACAAACACCTGTCAGTTTTCATTCGTACACGCTTAGAGGGAAAAATGGGTACACGCTTAATTTGGTTTATCGAAATGATGATGTTTTCGCAACAGGACTGCAGATAGCGCTAGTGTGCAGCCCAATTTCGAACTTTCTTTGGTAAACGATGGATTTTTTGATAAAATCAATGATGATTCACGTCTGTTTGTCTGTGCTGTTTCCATGATAACCACGGTGGTGGTGGCTGTTGTTTGTGAGATTTCGAGAAGCGAAAATTTCGACACTGCCGAGAACCGATGGTCCACAAATGGTAAGAACAACAGCAGAACCATTCTCAGTTTTGATTTGAACAATTTTGTTATTTTTTTATCTTTTCAGCTTGAAAACAAACGTATGTACCGTCAGCAAATGTAGAACCATAGTCGGTGAGCAGCAACTGGTTGCGCCGATCGATGGGATTCGGATCGTTTAAATCTTGTTATTCGATATGAACGACCGGAAGTTAACAGCGAAAATGGCGATTGCATGGTTGAAAAGGCCACTTCAGCGGTTACCACCCCCTCTGCCTGTAACAGACCAGCCCCGTTCCCCCGTTCAAGATATGTACCGTGAAAAAACAAGATTTATAAAAAATAAGATGTTTTATTCCCAAGAGTTTTATATTGCAAAATAAAAATTAAAACTTATTGCGCAGCAGTGCAGGAACATCGGGCCGCTTTGCTATCGGTTCGGTGCATGATGTCAAGATGCGTAATTTTACGAGATCAGAGGCAAAAGATGGACGATTCCGGTCGCAGTCTTAAATTTGTCGACTGCCATCCAGACTTCTGCTTCATTATATAGCTATAGCTTCTGGTTCAAAGTCGCACCGCTTTCACCATCATCGTGTTTTCCGGCGAAACTGAGAAATTTAAAACAAGCTTTTTGATGAAGGATTATGTTTGTTTTAACTTTTTTTCTCACCTTCCTTTTTGAAGAGCACAAAACTTCCGTTCTATTGACCGGAACATTCTAACGCCGACATAATCTGCACCACCAACTTTCGATGGAACTAGGCCAGCTGCTTGATGCGGCAAAAACGGCGCAACCAGCAAATTTATAAATCATTCGCGAAGGATGCTAAACTAAAAGAGAACGCAAAATGCACGGCACGTCTTTGTTTTGACATTTCTTGGAAACAGCAGTTGCTAGTCGAGAGTTGCTTGGATATACCCGCTGAGCATTGAACTAAAACTGGGGAGGATTTTTCTTTCAAACGTTCCCAAAGGGTAGGTTAGTACCTGTGAATTGCCACCAGGTGTAATTTTGGCGTGGCGGTAGTGTCGCCAGCCCCAACAGCGGAGTGGCGTATCTATATATATTTAGTCTATGGTTTTACCGACTGCAAAATCTCTGTAATCACAGCATTCACGAACCCCCCGTTACAAAAAGAATTTTGACATTTCAATCAAAACAGAAACACACGGCGCAGTCGGAGCAGCAAGTTTCAAGTTATTCAATCGTTTTCGCGAGTAAAATTCGTATAAATCGCGTAGATTCCAGTCGAAATGTCTGGCTTTTCGACCGCCGCCGGTTTGCTGGCCTCGCGATGCTTGGTAAGCCCACTGCAGCACCAAACGGTGGCGTCGCAAACGCTGCTCCAGTACACCGCCGTCCGATTCCGCCGGAAGCCTCGCTGGCTGGGCACGGCCAAGAGCAAACTGTTCCGCGTCCCGGAACGGCGCCAGCAGATCGAGGAGGAAAGGGTCGAGCTGATGCGGCTGCACAACAACTATCACACCCAGATGAAGGCGGTCCGCCGGTTCCTGATCGACGAGGTCGAGGCGTTTAAGCTGGTGTCCCGCGCCGGTATGGTCATTCAAACGCCGGAGGAGGCCGAGGCCGAGTGGGAGGAGGTGCAGCGGATCAACGAGGAGTGGAATAAGAGCGTGGCGGAGGTGCGCGAGAAACGGTTGGACGAGGAACGTGAGCAGAGGAAGACGTTCATTTTGGAGCGGTTGGTGGCGAAGGAGGCACGGGACCAGGAACGGCAGGAACGGGTTGAGGCGCGTGTGCGAGCGGAGAAGGAACAGGGCAAGACGTTCATCACGCGGGACAACATCGATCAGGCTATTGAGCGGGCGCTGGTGCAACCGACCAGCTACAATTTTGCCATCGATTCCAACGGAAATCTTCACCGTCAGGACGATGAAGTGCAAAGTCAGGAAGCGAAAAGCCCTTGAGAGGGGAACGCATTGTAGACGCGTTAGTATCAACAACACTGAATAAATAGAACCACTTGTCTGTAAATCATACACACGCTTTTCGCCTTTTTATTGCTCACGCTGCCTTTTTGAACAAATACTCCCAGTCGGGGGACGCGTTCAGCTTGGCCTTGATCGTGGCCAAATCGATAATATTCCCACTTCGTTCCTCCGCGTTCGTATTGATCGACACGAGCTCCTGCAGAAAGCCGCTGTCCATGCCCATCGTCAGGTCGAACATGGTCTCGCCCAGCAGCAACTTGACCTTGCCGGAACGATACCGCAGCACCTTGCCGATGTAACCTTCCTCTAGCTCTCGCACGGTACACCGGGGAGGATCCTGCACGGCACCCCCATTCTCGGTGGTGCCTTCGGCTGGTTTTGCGGCCGCCGGATCAGGTCGTCGCACCTCGGTGTCCGTTTTGCCCGGCAACGCGTCCGGCAGCTGCAGCAGGAACAGATTGTTCTGGGCGCCGGCGTTCGCCTTGATGGCCTCCAGCAAATCGCCCGGTTCCTGTTTGAGCAGTTCGTCCTTGACCTCGACCTTTAGCGGGCCGGCGGCACTCGGTTTGATTTTGTAGTCCACTGAAAATGAGTAAATCTTAGACAAAACAACATAAAATAACCATCCACGAACATCACTCACAATTGTCCAGCTTGACCGGCATGTTGGCGTCGTACTTTTTCGCTCCCTCCGAGGACAACAGTCCTTCCTCCTCGTCCGGCTCCCCAAACAAGTCGCAAATCCGTTTTCGTTCCTCCTCCGGGTCGACCTTGATCTCCGAGCGCAGCACCGGCCGCCGCATGGCCTCGCCCGGTTCCCGCGCTGAGTTGTTCATCTTTTCGTAGCGCGATCGCTGCAGCGTCCGCTGGGCCAACCCTTCCGAGAAGATGCCGGACGTTTGGATGAGGGCGTTCTTGCCCCGGCCAGCGCCCGCCTTGCCATCTTTGTTCCGTTCCGGTTTGATCCGCTGCTTGGGACCGGTCGAGGCAGTCTTTACGTTTCTAATAAAACAGAAAAACCTTTAATCTTGGAACATTTCCCCCCTCCAAGAGTACTCACGTGTCCTTGTTCCGAACGGCGTTCAGGTTGGGCGTGTACACCTTCTTGTTGGCCGCCGGTTTAACGGCGCGTCCATTGGTAAGTCCGCCGAGGGTCAGGTCCCGGGGCACGCGAAACGACGTTAGCCGTTCAGTTTTAACGATCGCTGTGGCAGGTTGGGACAGTGGTTGAGGGCCGGTGCCTGCAATCGTGGCAGACGGTTTCGGGCTGAGGCCCGGTTCTTGCTTGATCTTGATCGTCGATTCCATCGTGACGCAGTGAGGCCGGAAGCCCTCGGGGTTCGAGCGATTCTTTCAGGGGAAAATTGGTTTATTTTTGGCCTGAATGTGAACACTTGAAACGAAATTTCAATCGAAAAGCGCAATGTGGCTGAACTTTTGTGTGTTTCAGAACCAAAACATTCAAGCTTTGATCGGAGCAGAAATGTCAAACTGGGGTGTTGGGGCTTTTCATCGAACTACGTGCTGTAATTTAGAATTACAGCGAGATGACCCCAGACTATCGGTAAAGTAGATGCACTTTCAACATTCAAGCTGACGAGTACGCAGCTCGGAAGCAACGCGGTCAAGAAAACACAGTCACAAAATATTCTAGCAGAGCTCTATCAGAATCTTGCTACAACGGTGGAACATTTCTCCTAGAATGCTGTAAGAATATCCAGCTCTATTAGAACTCTGCTAGAATCCTGTAGATCAGGGGTGCTCAAAGTTTTTGGAGGCCGGGCCAAATTTGAAGCTCAAATGAGCTTGCGGGCCAAATGAGATATTAAAAAAAAACAAATAGCTAGAAAATACATCTATCAGCTGAAGTTTTTATTTTTCTGTATTTTTTTAAAGTTTTCGTTAATTAAAAATAATAGAAATCTGGCTGTTTTCTATTAGGTATTGTTGATTTTATTGTTTTAGGTATTTGAAAAAAAATATCTGAATTTACTTGTGTTCTCAATACAATTTTACAATTACAAGATTCGACAAAAAAACATTTTAGCGAAAAAACATTTATTCATCGAAAATTCCCTAAAATCATTTTTTTTGTATACCAAAAAAATCAAATCAAAATCAAATTATTCGTAGTTCCGGATTTAAAGTTGCAGGTGTTCGAAGGCATGATTGTTGAGGCAATTGCAAACCTCTTTTTACACCTTAGCTTCCATCCACCCCGGGACCCTTGGATTGTTAGTCCAACTGCCTACCAGCGACTCCACCGAGATAGGACCCAGGGAGATGATCCCTACACCTGGACTGAGCTAACGACCAGAACATGCTCAAAATGATTCTAAACGCAGAGGAATGCATTTTTAATTGATTTCAGCTGATTGCACTCAAATTTCTAGGGATATTTTGAGATCTTTTGAAAAAATATTTTTGCCCGTGATTTTTCGAGTCAATTTTTAATAATGGGCGAGGATGAGGATGGTTGTCGAAAAAAGCTTTGTAAAATACTTGCAACAGCCATATTTCTTCCGATTTCACAATTTAATCTGCCCAAATCCTGAAAGCCTGAATTTCCAAAAATAAACTCAAATTTAGTTCTCGGCTTATCAGTCCCAGTAGGAAGTAAAACGAAATTTTGTATTTTTATGCCCGACGTTTCGATACAAAACAACGAACCATTTTTTGTTAGTTTTTTTTGTTCGCTTTGTGTACAGTCATCCCTCATATTCGGAACAGTTTACAGATCGGCCAATGTTCAAAAAATCATATAAAATCGATAATTGAATATAATGATTTGTTTTTACCTTCATGTAAAAGCTTTTCTTGCTTTTCTTGATGTATAGATCGGCTGTACATTTTTACGATTGATTTATATCAAGTTTTCGAAGAAAAACATTAACCCTTGAAATCCACAAATTCGGAACACTTTTTTCTTACGATGTAAATAAACTTTTTTTTTCTCTTTTTTTTTGATTTAAAAATTCATTTTAAACTCTTTGTGGTCGTACAAAGGGTTATTGTACTCAGAAAAATAAGCTTTATCGCTGTAAACAATAATATCAGCAATCTAAGCTTCATTTTAGGACCCAATTGTGGGAGACACAATAACATCCCACAATCATGGAACAGGCAATTTGGAGGCAGTGTTTTGCTGCTCTGGATAAAATAGTCTTGAAATGCAGCTTTTGTTTAAAAAGTATTACTTTTACTAGTGAAATAACAAGAGAATGTCCAAATAAAGGCCCTAAAAATAGCAGGGTCGGCAGAAAAGTTGCATTTTGCATTCTATTGACAAATTACCACAAAAGTGTTCCGAATTTGTGGGTGTTCCGAATATGTGGGATGACTGTAAATCATGTATGCATGTCTTGTTTGTAGAACCCTTGAAAATGATATTATATATATCGAAACGTCGGGCATAAAAAACAAAATTTCGTTTTACTTGCTACTGGGACTGATAAGCCGAAAACTAAATTTGAGAATTTATCCACCAGTCGATAGCACTCTTCAGTTGTTTAATAAATATTTACTAGTTTCACTTTTATCACACATTATCAACAAAAAAAAAAAAGAAAAGCAAAAGTTTAAAATACCTTAATTTTGAAAAAGTATAGAATCACCTTTCAAGTGATCAGCGGGCCATTTTACATGATTATTCAAAATGGGTCCGCGGGCCACAAAATATCACCTCGCGGGCCACGTTTGGCCCGCGGGCCATACTTTGGTCACCCCTGCTGTAGATCGTCGTGACTGGGAAGTTGCACATTATACAAAGCCTATAAATTTGAATCTGCCCCACATCTGCCCTCAGAATTGAGCCAAAGTGTCAAAAATCAATGTTTGGTCATATATCGGGTTTCAATGTAGATTAGTATCAGATCGTTTTAAAGTAGCTGTTAAGGACTTATTTTTTTTTTCAAAAATAGAAATTTCGTGATTCGAATCGATTATTCGTAGTGAAATTTTGGCAAGGAAAACCTAGGTACGAACTTTTTTTGAATTTTTGAATCTTTGAATTTCACTTTTTGAATTATAACTTTTGAATTGGGTCCAAAAATTAAGCTTAAATTTGAGATATTATCGTGATGGAACTCGTTGCAAAACTTGATTTTTTCAGCACTCGTCGTATTTATCCAACTCGGTGAACCTCGTTGAATAAATGTACGACTCGTGCTGAAAAAAACCCCTTTTTGCAACTTGTTGCATAAACTACTATTTCGTGATCCTTTTCCTTGACCGTTTGATCGGCGTAGTTTTTTTTAACATTCAAAATCCTTTTTCTTTTCTTGGTTCTTTTTGGTGACAAAACTTTCCCATCAATCACAAACCAACGGGGTACAAACCAAATAAGTGTCAAACAAAAATTTGACCAACCACCGGGGAATTAAGTGTATGTATGCAATAAATAATAATCGTAATAATATTAATCATATTTAAATATTTAATAAATGAAAAAATAACTGTCGAACCAACGGCGCCCTACTGTACAACTTAAAGAAATTTGACATGCATGACATGTCTCACTCTGCAGATCCCCACGACGTCATGACGGCACATACAGATTCCACACCCAACGCTCTGGCAACTCTTGCCCTGCCATCACGGGGTCAGTTTCGGAACGTCGTCGGGAAATTTTCATTCGCGTTCGTTCGACGGTCACAGTCGCAGGTCACCAGATACCAGATTTTCTTCGCTCACCACAGGTGCTGGCTGGAGTGAGGGCCCCGTTTCCGTTTTATTGCCGAAAATCAACTGCGTAAGTGTTTTGGATTGGTACCCGGTACCCGGGCGTTGGGCTTCGGGTCGGGTTTGTGGCCATTCCCTTCGGGGATTGGCGAAGAAATTCCATTTTCTTTCGATCGATCTGGGAGTTGTATTTTTCTTCTTTGAGAGCTGTCAAATCAGGAGGACCACTTTTTTAGAAGGGGATTTCTTGCAGTCAATAATTCGGGTGTTATTTAACTTGCTGGTGATTAGATCAAGGAATTGTTGGTTTTGTGGGACGGAATCTGTGCTCTTTCCGGAGGTGGTCAAGTGCTGAACGGGCAAAGTTGTGAAATTTCGTAGGTTGGTCACATGACCAGCACCACCTGATTGCAAGTGTTTTGGATTAGAGTGCTTTCTAAAGAAGCTTAAAATTTGACCAATATTCTTTGCTTAGAAAAGTGTAACAATTTAGCAAGTAATGGTAACAAAATTTATGTTTTTATTAATCTTTATTTCTTTTCCTCTCCCCCGCAGAACACCTGAGACGACGCGAAGCAGCAGCAGGACGAACGGATCGCGAAAATGTCCAACCTAAAGAAGATCGCCGATGAGGACCGCGAGTCCAAATTCGGATATGTCTTTGCCGTGTCCGGTCCCGGTAAGTTGTCAAACCCCTTTGGCCGGAAGAAAATCTAAGTGAAATTCTCGTTAGTTCCCCCAAAAACCCTTATCAAAACTCTTAAAAACCTAAAATCGAGAAAAAGTGCAAAAGAGCCCACAGAGAGTCAGTCACATGACTTGGTGGTGTATGTGTCTGGTGGTGCTGCGCGAATTGCGCCTGTATTTACACACGGGACTGACGACGACGACGGTGGTGATGGTGTAATCGTGGACCCAGCCGCGCACCACTATCACATGTGAACGGAAAGTCACCCAAACCCAGCAGCAGCAGCAAGTTTATCATTTCGACGACTTGTGATGGCTTGTGATGAAAAGTCATGTTTTTGCTGCTGCTGCTTTTCGGATGATGTCGCCGTGTCTCCGGCACTAATACAGCGATGTTCGACGGGTGGAGGAATCTCCCTCCCCCCGAACACCCTCTTTCTATCCCCCAAGGCGGTGTTTGTGATGTGTTTTGCCTATGTTGATTGATTTTTAGCTTAATTATCGGATGCGAAGTTAAGTCGCACTGTTTGATGCAGCTAGCGATAATTTGCTGAAGCTGATTGTTAAAATTCTTTTATAAAATGGAGTCACACCTTTGTTATGTAATCTTGTAGACTGATATCGAACTGGCAAACTGGTCACTAAATTGTATATTTGTACAACGAAAACACTCGTTTTAATCACTCTAAGTTTGGCGACATTTTAAAATTACTTCTACAGCTTTTAACGTTAGGTAACGTCCTAATCGAATGCACATACCAAATTTCAAAAGCTTATACTGCCCATGATCGCATAAATGTCCCATATGCATTTTCATCACTTTTGAGTTATTGATGCAGTTTGGTTCAAAATCGTGTGCTCTTAAAAGAGCCTATAACATCCAGTACTTTGTTCTAGAAATCAGGACGAAATCCTGTTTTTTCGTAAAAAATGTTAACCTTATGTGTGGGACAAACTTCCCTTGCGTATTTCTCAGCTTGCTGTTTTTGCATATGGGACATTTATGCGAACATGGGCAGTATAACTGTTGAAAGAATCAATGTTTTACAAAATTATCATAATTCATAGAAATTTCTGGAAGAATGTGCACTTCCCTAATACGGACGTGAACTTCAAGTATCTAAAATGCACTTCCCAAACAACCGTGCAAGTCATCTAAAAAAAAACTTAGTCGGCTTTCCTCTGGATAGTCCGTTCTTGCCTCTTCGTCTGGAAGCTGATCACAACGCGCTGTCCACCACTCCTGTACCAAAAACTAGTACCCTTCCGAGGCCGTCGCCAGCCAAACCTGATTCCTCCACGAAACAACACGTTGGCCTTTGCGAGTTCGCGGTTCGGCCCTCCCTAACCACAAGTTACACGAAGAGTGGCATAGGGATAACGCCCCGGGCACCCTGGACCTCCATCCCCTCGGATAAACTCGGACTACTCTGGAAGGAACAACCCGAGACGAGACAAGACGTGCTGACAACTAGAAGGACGATACGACCCAAATGGACTATCCGCTCTCGTTTTAAACTTAGTTTTTTGTTTTCAAATTGAGACCAATGTAGTTTTATATAAATTTATGTTATCAAATTGCACTCAAACAACACCGGAACAATGACGGAAGTAGCAATTTAAAAGTTAAAACCTTATGCTCCTGTTTTACAGATTGGAATTTCAAGTACCTAGAATGAAAATAACTTTTAATCCGGAACTACAGTCCAGGCTTGATTATCCGAAGTCTCGGAAAAAAATCACTACGGAAAATTGACTTTGTGGATACTCAAATCATTTTTTCCCCTGTTTTGTTGGATGTTTGAGCTCAAAACCCTAAAAATGCTCTTAACGTGAAGACTTCCATCATTGCCATGATTTTTCGTTCAAAGATATAAATTTTGCGTCCCCATCAATATATTGACAAAATTCCTTCTACAAGTTGTTTAGAATAGTGCCCTACACATCGTCGCCATCGTGCTAACTTGTCTTACGTGCATTTTGTGCCAAATTGAGTTAAGAACGCCATTTTGTGCAGCTCACAATGCCTCACCTTTTGACCTTTACAGATCCCCAAAATTCGATTTCAATCCTGAGATATTCACCAAAAACCGAAAAAACTCCGTGCATTTTTGTCACTTTACATATGAAAGTAGTTTCAATCTTGTCGTGCTATCTTGTCACTCCCTGAAAATCGATGTAAGTGTGACAATTGGCCAAAGGGATTTCAGGTCAGGATGCGTTTGACGCACGTACAAGTCACACTACCGTAAACATTTGTAATTATAACTTGGGACTCCAGCAACCAAATTCAACCAAACTTCGGGACAATGCACAGAATGGTCAACCAAACAAAACGTGTTTGTTATTGTTTTCATTGCGTGCTCTAGTTTTTGTTTATTCAAGGTCAAACATTAAAACGCGTTTTTCTCGGAACGTCGAAATGGCGGGTGCGACATGATAGCACGACGACGTCGACATGTTGATACTTTTTGGTAATCCCATATTCCTTGCTAAGTTATGGAAATCGTCATTCATCAATGATTGCCAACTAGGGCGTCAATGATTGTACCACAAAATTGTATAAATTTTGAAGCATATTTGATTTAGATCAATAATTCCTTCAGTGACTTCAAGAAGGCAACAGCCGGCACATGCTGATTCATTTTGGTGTAGAAATTCGTGAAATTGAATTCAATATACAGAATTTTAGAGTGATGATCAATTTTCTTTGAAAATGGTCAACGGCTTCACCTTAAAAAGATTTGGATTTTTTTTTAATTTTATTTAATGGCGGTGATGAATAAATCGTTTATCGAAGACACGCTGACACTTAGGATAGACCATCAGCGCGCGTTTTTGAATTTTTAGACTCGATTGTGGGTAGCGGAACCTCGTGGTTACTCTGCAACGTGTTTTTTGGAGCCCTTTTACTTGAATTTTTATTTTTCATAAGTCTTTCTTTTATCATCGTTGATTGGAAGGCACGCCGCCGGTTTAGTTCGTTAAAGAAGTACAAACAGTAAAAATATACTGATAAGTCCAGCCCATAGCACTACTGCTCGGTTGGCACGCGTTCGATTAAAAACTTTTTTTTAAATAATCAATTATTTATCTTTCCGCAGCCGGCTGCCTAAGATTAAAAATTTTCAACCGATAAACAAAATGCTCATGGTCACATCACTGCCACTCGTGAATCCTGACCTCATACCCATCTACTAACCCCCTCAAAACTCATGTGATACTTTGTCGGAGAAGCAGTCGATTGGGCGGTCTCTATCACTCAAGTATCGGACTAACATTCCCATCCACTTCCCCGTGACTCTATCACTGGTCGTGGCCGGCGCCGGTATTGATCAGCATGATAGGGGCCTTTGAGAAGTTGCGAAGCGAGGAAAGATAGCGCCCACTCATCTTCCACGGCTCGTGGATGTCAATAACGGAGTAGCAACTGCGAGTGGGCACCTATGCTTATGCTTATGCTTTATTTAATGGCGGTGATGAAATACTGAGAAAATGCATAGATAATTTTCTAAAACTTGTTTATTAAAGTCAGTCATTTTCACATTACAAAGTATTGAAAAGAACTGTTCATGTTACAAAATAATTAAAAAGGAAGTCACCTAATTGATGTTTTAAAGAATAGATGATTTTCCAAAACATTTTTATTGAAGTCAGGCAATTTCACATTACTAAACTATGAAATAAAACGGCTAATGCTTGAAAAAAAAGGAAAGAAAACTAAAATGTAACAAAAATATTAAAGGTTAAAATAACATTTAAAAACAAGGTAATTCAAGTCAGACTGTGAAATTGTGAGTTTTAGTCCTCTTTCGACATTTTGCCCTTTCGACCTATTGTCAACTTTTGACATTTGGTCCTTAGGGTTCGTTAAAAAATTACGTCCAAGAATAGGGGGAGAAGGGGGGGTCTGCGGCTTGTGACAGCCCATGTTACAGGTATAGGAACAGTGCGTGACAAGGGGGGGGGGGGGGGGGGTCTGTAATCCCGAAAATCTCTGGACGTAATATTTGGACGATCTTATGACATTCGACCGAGCATGCGACCATTTGCACCTTATGTCCTTCGCACTTCTGTTGCACATTTGTAACAGGCAATCAATCATTCGATTTTGACTAAAATTGGGTCGCAAAACTTGAATGTAATGTTTAAAGTGAAGTCCCTATTAGACTATGACAAACAAAACAACAAACTTTTTGATAGTTTGGCAGTTTGCTTGCTTTGTTTGCTTGCCTGCATTAGACAAGCTATTAGACTATAGCAAGCAAACACTACCAAAATGTCAAGAAGTTAGTTTGTTTGCGAGTTTGCGAGTTTGATTGTTTGTTTGCTTGCCGTAGTCTAATAGCTCCTTCATGATAAACATATGTCATTGCCCACTGAGAATTTTGGCTTGAATCTCGACTCGATTCAGGCTTGATCTCGAGCCAGATCGACTCGAGTGTTGATTCAGCTGCGAATCATGATTGGAACAATATAAAAATAAATGAAATGAATGAATTTTTTACGTGTTTTTTTTTTTTTTTTTCTTGCTTTTAACATCAACTTCGAATTCTACGACCCCATTTCAGTCAAATTTTAAATGGTTGGTTGCATAGTAAATTGAAAAATGCATTTTTTTCAATATTTCGTCACTGCCATTTTGGCCACCATCTTGGATTCAAAAATTCTAAATCACCTTATGGTACGTTCGTTCGTTTCCACACTGAGTACCGCACTCAGAGCTGTCAAAGTGTTTCTTTGAAGAAACTCGCGCTAGTTCCGCACGAGTTTCGCCGCCATCTTGGAACTGAAACTCTAGTGCCGCACTCGATATTTTTTCAGTTTCATGCGAGTTCCACGCGCACTGACAAATGACGTTCGATTGAACCAAAACCGGCACCGACGAGTACGGCACTCAGTGCCGCACCGGCTCTTCAAACGAACGTACCATTAGAGTAGTTTAGAGGTCATACTAAAGCTCCACAATTAAAAATAAGACAACGAAAAAAAAAAAAATGTTTTTACAGTTGGCAATTCTATCCCGTGTGCACCAGACGTGTTTCTCTGCTGTGCTATCGCTATTGTTCGCTAAACAATACTCGCGTTGTGGCAGACTCTGTAAAATGAGTGCTGTCCGCAAAAACCCACTCGTTGTGGACTTTAGTGTCCTCCCGGAACGCCCGAAGCTGGAAGTCGTTCAGCGGTTTGTGGAGAAAGGTCTGGGGATAGTCTCCTCTGACCTTAGAAGCATCCAGCTGCATAACATCCGCCACTGCGTGCTGATCGAGATGGTGGACCCAGCAGCCGCCATCAAGATCGCGAGCGAGAACCATCTTAAATACGCCTTCAAGACGCACCCCGCGATAAGGATCCCGGTCTACGTTGACGACAACACCGTCGACGTCCGGGTCCATGATCTTCCGCTGGACCTGCCAAACATTAAGATCACCGAAGCCATGCAGCAGTACGGGGAAGTCCTCACCATCAGGGACGAGGTTTGGAGGAACTTCTTCGCCGGCGTTCCTAACGGGGTGCGGGTGTTGAAGATGAAGCTCTCCAAACCCGTCCCCTCGTACATAACTGTATGCGAGCATAGTACTCTTGCCACGTTTACGGGACAGATTGCCACGTGTAGACGCTGTGGGAAAAAGCGACACGTTTCCAAGAGCTGCACAGAAGCAGCAACAAAAACGACCCAGAAAAGCCAACAACAACAAACAGCACAAACTCATCCGTCTGCCCCAATTGTTTTGCCTTCAGCCGATCCAACAGTAGTTGAATCCCAAGTCGTTGCTCCACACACAGGAGACAATGGCAATGACGGATTCACTACTGTTGAAAAGAAGGGCAAAGCTAAGAGACCGTTGGATAGCGAGAAGAAGCAGCCAGAAGAAAAAAGAACTTGCCTCGATGACGACCAAGTAGCACCCCCAAACGACCACCGTGATAACAATGGACAACCGACTGGACCACCCAAGACACCGAAGAGAAGGCTGTTCAAGGCAGCAGCAAAATGACGCAGGACTACGACTGTTAAATTTAAATTATACTTGAATTAATTAAATTTGTAATTTGAATTATAAAAATTTACACTTGGCCAAACTATGGTTTCAGAGGCCAGTATTGTTAATAAACAAAAAAAAAAAAAAAATGTTTTTATTCGATTATCCGAAGTGAAATTTTGCCAGGGCCTTCGGATAATCGAGTCTGGACTGTAGTAATGTAACAGGCAACCAACCACTCAAATTTTATTAGAACTCGAATTTGATGTAAAACATAAGAAAATTGAAAAAAATCGTGATTCCATTATCGCGTCTGGACATTACTGAAAATTCCCCTTATCAATAAAATAAAATATTTAAAAAAAATCCAAAAAAAAACCTTATTACAACTCTCTGAACATACCAACAAAAAACCCTTAAAAAACTAACTAAAAATTTTCTTCTTCTTTCCAGTCGTAACGGCCGAGAAGATGGCCGGATCGGCTATGTACGAGCTGGTCCGTGTCGGTTACTACGAGCTGGTCGGTGAGATCATTCGGTTGGAGGGCGACATGGCCACCATCCAGGTGTACGAGGAAACGTCCGGCGTCACCGTGGGCGATCCCGTGCTGCGTACGGGCAAGCCCCTGTCCGTGGAACTTGGCCCCGGTATCATGGGCAGCATCTTTGACGGTATCCAGCGTCCGCTGAAGGACATCAACGAGCTGACCCAGTCGATCTACATCCCGAAGGGTATCAACACGCCGTCGCTGTCGCGTACCCAGAGCTGGGGCTTCAACCCGATGAACGTGAAGGTCGGCTCGCACATCACCGGTGGAGATCTGTACGGTTTGGTGCACGAGAACACACTGGTCAAGCACAAGCTGCTGGTGCCGCCACGTGCCAAGGGTACCGTGCGTTACATTGCCCCACCCGGCAACTACACCGTCGAGGACATTATCCTGGAGACGGAGTTCGATGGGGAGGTCAACAAGTACAGCATGTTGCAGGTGTGGCCCGTGCGTCAGCCCCGTCCAGTGACGGAGAAGATGCCCGCTAACCATCCGCTGTTGACCGGTCAGCGTGTGCTGGATTCGCTGTTCCCTTGCGTCCAGGGAGGTACCACTGCCATCCCCGGTGCCTTCGGTTGCGGTAAAACTGTCATCTCGCAGGCCCTGTCCAAGTACTCCAACTCGGATGTCATCGTGTACGTCGGTTGCGGCGAACGTGGTAACGAAATGTCTGAAGTATTGCGTGATTTCCCCGAGCTGTCGGTCGAAATTGACGGCGTGACCGAGTCCATCATGAAGCGTACCGCGCTGGTCGCCAACACGTCCAACATGCCTGTCGCCGCTCGTGAAGCTTCCATCTACACCGGTATCACGCTGTCCGAGTACTTCCGTGACATGGGTTACAACGTGTCCATGATGGCCGATTCGACCTCCCGTTGGGCCGAGGCTCTGCGTGAAATCTCCGGTCGTCTCGCTGAGATGCCTGCCGATTCCGGTTATCCGGCCTACCTGGGCGCTCGTCTCGCTTCCTTCTACGAGCGTGCCGGTCGCGTCAAGTGTCTCGGAAACCCGGAGCGCGAGGGTTCCGTGTCCATCGTCGGTGCCGTATCGCCGCCCGGTGGTGACTTCTCCGATCCCGTCACGTCCGCCACCCTCGGTATCGTGCAGGTGTTCTGGGGTTTGGACAAGAAGCTCGCTCAGCGTAAGCACTTCCCCTCGATCAACTGGTTGATTTCCTACAGGTAAGCAAGTTGAGTGTCCTAAGGGTGAATGCTTTCACTAACAATTCTCCCCTCTCGCAGTAAGTACATGCGCGCCCTGGACGACTTCTACGACAAGAACTTCCAGGAGTTTGTGCCGCTGCGTACCAAGGTCAAGGAGATCCTGCAGGAGGAGGAAGATCTGTCCGAAATCGTGCAGCTGGTCGGTAAGGCGTCCCTCGCCGAAACCGACAAGATCACCCTCGAGGTGGCCAAGCTGCTCAAGGACGACTTCCTGCAGCAGAACTCGTACTCGGCGTACGATCGGTTCTGTCCGTTCTACAAGACGGTCGGCATGCTGCGAAACATTATCGGCTTCTACGACATGGCCCGCCACGCCGTCGAGACCACGGCCCAGTCCGAGAACAAGATCACCTGGAACGTGATCCGCGAGGCGATGGGCAACATCCTGTACCAGCTGTCGTCGATGAAGTTCAAGGTAGGTGGCGAGTGTTTTATCTCTCTTGTCATGTTGATCATCGCATCAAGTCATCATTTTCTGACCTATTATGCTTTTAACTTGATGCCTAGTTGATATTCACTGGGCTCAAAAACTCTCAATGCTATAAACTTTAACTGCAGCATTATCTGGAAAATATGGGTGTTTTGTTTGTTTTAAGCAGACTGTGGAAGAGCACGTGAAGCATCCGTTTTATACTCATACGGTTGCTGCTACCTCTGAACTTAAACCTAAGGCTGCCACCCTGAGAAGAACCCATGACTTTTCGCTTATGAGGCAAAACCCGTAACCATTCAGCCACAGGAGGTTGGCACACACACAATGTTCTTTGTCATACTTGTCATGCCTGTAACATAACTACCTACTTGCACCTTTTGTGTCTCACACAAAAACGCTCGGGTAGTGATGCTCACCACTAAAAATTTCCTTCGGAATATACATTTTTGATAAAAGTTGGACGCTTCCGGTTGCAAAAGATCTAGTTTTGAATAATTTTAACTGGTCCAGTTTTACCGGAGGTTCGTCGGATTGCGTTGAGGCTAACAGTTTCAGAAACATCCCTCAATTGGGATCACAATTTCTGATTGAAGAGTATTGGCCACTTTGTCGCATGATGTCTTTGAATGTCCTGTCCTATTGGGATCGGAATTTCAGATTTTCAACATTTGGCAACTTTGCTTAGGGGCGAAAACTGATGTTTTGATTTCTTCAAACCTTTAAGAACCATCATTACAAGTGTTTTGACATGTCGCTTGATATATTTGAAAATTATAGCAAAGTACCCCCTGTTAGGACCGAAAATCCGGATGTACCGGAAGTGGCCGTTAACCCTCTACAACCCAACCTCGCCTCTAGACGGCCTTCGATTTAAAAAAATCTTCAATTCAATTCAATTTTTCAACCAATTTTTGATCTTTAAAAAGCATGGCTATGTTTTTTTACTAACATTTACATGAAAAAAATTAGATAGGCAAATGTAATGAGAGGCCAAATACTACCAAAAACAAACATAAATTAAACAAGATAAATACAAATTAAAATACTACAAATAAAACAAGAAAAACATAAAACAAGAGAAGTAAAAGTTGCTCAAAATGTCCTCCTGAACACGTTGAATACAAAAATCTTCGAATACAACAATTTGGGCAGTAGAGGGTTAACAATCGGAACAGGTTAGAATTGTCATTTCACTGCTTACAAGTAAACTGAAGGAGTTATTAGACTATGACAAACAAACTCGTGTTTTTTTACAGTTTGTCTGCATTTGTTTGCGGAAACGTCAGCCTGCATACATTTTGCGTTGTTTGTGAGTTTGGCAAACTGTCAAACACGAAAAAGCGGGTTTGTTTGTTTGGCAAAGTATAATACCTCCTTGAGTAAACGTCAGTTTATTTTGTTTTGGTGATGCTCAATGTTTTCTGATTTTATTAGTAACACTTCGCAATCCGAGCTGTTTCGATAAATCCGGAATTCCTGCCCAACTGGAATGCTATTCTCTTAGGGTCAAATGTATCATGCGACATGTCAAAACACTCGGCATACGTGTTATAAATTGTGAGAAAATATTTAAAAATCAGTGTTCTGCATCATGCGTCCAGTAGCGTTCAAAAAGACCATTTCTGGTGCAAGTTGGACGATTTCAGGAAGAAAATAATGAGTTTTTGAATGACTCGATAATTATACTAGAAATTTTCAAATTAAAAGTGTTATACTAGTTTATCTTAAAGTGATACAAATTTATTCAAATTGCTTTTAGTATGCACTTTTTTTATATTCTCAAAAATTTAAGTACTGTTTATCGTCACAATTTTTTATTATTTCATCAAATTGTGGGTCTCCTACGAATGGCCGAATCTCAAAAGGCCGAATCCCGAAAGGCCGAAATTCAAAAGACTGAATTAATCGAAAGGCAGAATTCTCATAAGGCCGAATCCCAAAAGGCCGAATGCTCAAAAGGCCGAATCCCATAAGGCAAACCGCGCCCGAAAAGGCGGAAACGCATTCCAAACTTCGTTTGGAATGCGTTTCCGCCTTTTCGGGCTCGGTTTGCTATTATTATTTTTATAAACCATAGTTATATAACAAAAATTGCTTTCGAAATAAAGAAGGCATAACTTTCTAGCATTGCTGCTAACTAATTTTGTAAAGTTTTAATTTATTTGCCGCAAAAAAATAATTGTAATTCTTTGAATTAATTTAAATGCTTGGTGACGAAAGATTGAAACACTTTTGAAATGCTTTAATTCATTTAACTCTACTCACTTGTATGCATGGTAACAAAATGGTCGGTACAGATAAACAAAATAAAATTCCAAAAAGTATCATAGTTTGTTCCTTGGAGTAGAAAGAGGTTTGGGTACTCTCCCCATTCAAGCCTTCGGACTCCTAGGTTCGAGCAGAAACGTTAATGTGGATGGTTTGATTTTTTTTGATCATAGTTTGTTAGTTTACTGTATATCTGAACATCATAATCAATGGAAATCGTTATAATATGAATAAAATTCTGAATTCCATAATCATTCTGCCTTTCGAGACATTCGGCCTTTCGAGACGTTTTGCCTTCTGAGCAAAAGAGAAAATTCGGCCTTTTGAATTTCAGCCTTCCGAGATTCTGCCTTTTGAGTTTCGGCCTTTTGAGGCAATCCCCAAATAAATTGTCGTGGTTGTGCTGTTTTGCAAATAAAGCAAATATAAGTTTGATGAGAAGTGTTCAAGATTATGTAAAGTCATAATTTAAAAATAATCAATTTCATTGAATTCACATTTTCACTTCATAACAATTTCATAAATCATGTTGAAAAAAAAATCCACTAAATATCCCACTTTTGTGGCTTTTTCCTCTTAAATTCCTGCTCGCGCCACGCAACCACCTCTCGGACCTTCTTAGGACCCAGTGAAGGACGGCGAGGCGAAGATCAAGGCCGATTTCGACCAGCTGTACGAGGATCTGCAGCAGGCTTTCCGTAACCTGGAGGATTAAGCACCTGTGCGCGCATGCGCTCCGAAACGTGCGAGCGATCGCACGTCTTTCCGAAATTCCTTAAAAACAGTTTTAGTGTTTTCATTATAAATGTAACAAGTCTGTAGAGACAGAAGACAGAGAAAGATAAGAAAAATCATGTAAAAATAGTGCAACACAGGCAAAAGTCGGCTAAATAGAGCAAAAAGCAGCAAATAACACACACACAAATAACAGAAACACACTTATAAAAAAAAATAAAACGATGGTATCGAAAGCTGTGACCGTGGCCGGCGGAATGACACCTCCCGTGGTGGCCACGGGCACCATTTTACAGGAGTATTTAGGTTTAAACGTTATTTACACGCTACAGAAAAGAAACCCAGCAAGAAGGGTGAAAGTGTAAATTATACAAATAACAGAAACGGCGAGTACACACATAAAATTCACGGCATCATCATCCAAACCTTAGGCCAATCGAAAATATCTTTTCTTCGTTCGCTCATTCGTTCTTCTCGTTGTGTTTGCGTCTGACAAAAAAAAAGTTTAAAACAATCGTGGTGAAAATAACATCTTAAAGAAATGATAATCAAAGGGGATAAAGCAAAAAAAAAAGTGCAAAAAACAAGAACTCTCAGCTAGAGTAGCGCGTGACGTCGCGAAAACGTACAATAATTGCACTACTTTAAATCAACACAAACAAACATACATAACTGTACCACGGCAAATGAGAAAAGAGAAGAAACTTTCGATTGAACTAGAGCAAAATATATAAATGTAATATGAAATTATTGTATAAGTGAGATAATTAATCATCTAAACAGAAGAAGAAAAAGAAAAAAAAGTTTTACTATATTTAAGATTATCATGTTGTTAAATCGCTTTATTGTTTAGTTAATACATATATTTTTACTTTTAATTTTGTAGTCGTTTTTTCGTCCATGATGATGCGTAAAGATTGAGGCAGGAATATTAACGGTTAAATTTATGTTTTGTTTTGATTCCGGCGGTGGGTTTCAATTTGTAACCCTCCGCGGGCCGGTCCAAACTTATCGTCTCTTCTTGTCGTGTATATTTTTGTCTTCGTTTGAAACAACCAACACAGATGACGATGATTTGTAGGGCAGGAACATTTGGTGAGAATAAAATCCCTCTATGGAAAATTGCATTCCGCGTCAAAAGTTTTAGTAGTTTGAATTAGTTCGATGACAACATCCCTTATTTCGCATTTTTTTTTATATTAACTATTTTTTTCTATAACTTACGTTTTTTACCCAGAGAATGTTGTTTTCACAATGCTCCCTCACTCGCAAGCACAAATCGAATGCGACGCAAAACTGATCCAAAGAATTCCTACCGTTTGTCACTTCCATACCAATCGCTACTGACATTTGAAAATGCGTTCAGTCGGCATTCATCATCAACTACGATATTTGAATGCTCACACAAGACGCCTGACATGATCGTCATTTTGAGAAAAAAAACCATCAGTAAACGCACACAATGTTGAAACGAACGAAACCGAGCTCAACACTTAACCAACCGCCTGACACGAAGGCACATGCTCTCTCTCTTTTTCATTCTCTCTCACCCTTCTCTTTCTTGCTTGTGCGGTGCTGCGTGGTGACAGCACTCATTTGAATGCAGTCATGGGAAAGGTGGTCGAAATTTCGGTAGAATATTGAACGAACGTGCTCAGTAGCCTGTCCCATTTTGAGGTCATGTCGAGGAATTCCAGGCGCTCAATTCTAGATATGATGTTAGGAACAATGTTTTCTTAGACAAGAAAAAATTATAAAATACTTTCTCGCACCCTCTATTCAATTTACTGAAAAAAGTAACATTTTTTAAATAAATTTTCTAAAATCGCTTGGAATCAATACAAAAACTGGTTCAATCTTGTGTGTATTATGCTTAACCGATAGGTTTTTGTACATAGATTAAGATGCACTACCAATATCAGACCAAAATTTAAGTTTTTGGCTTCTCCCAGGCTGATTTATGTTAAAAATCGCATTTTTCGAAACTTGCAGCTTGTAGGAAATTTGACGACGAACATTTTTCTCTCTGAGATAATGCAATTTCAAGTAAAATATTAATCAAAATGGAACGAAAACCGAGATTTGATCAAACTTGCAAGCGATTTAAATTGCAACTAATACACGCAAATAACATTCCAAAAGGGCATAGCTCCAAAACATCACTGTTTGCACGAAATTGGATTCCAGATTCGGACCCTGACCCCTAAGACATATGCTTGCAATGTCGTGTAATTAGTAGGCCTTGCTTATGAATTCTGTTTTTTTTTTTTAAATTGGCACTTTTGTACACTAAAAGTTTTAGTTCAGTCTAAAACTTAAAAATCTCGGCACTGGAGTGTCGAAATTGCATTTTCTCAGAGAGGAAAGTGTTCGCCGTGAAATTTTCTAGCTGCATGCATTGGTTTTGGTTTTGGAAAAATATGCTACCCTAAATTAAATGAGCATTTCTGAATTTTTTTTCGAAAAGATGCGATTTATGAAGGTCAGCAGAACGTCAGTGCAAGTAAACGTCAGTTACTCTGAAAAACTGAATATCGACTTGGTGGTGACGAAGTTGAAGTTGCGGAACTTCAATTTCTTTACATTTGACCCTGCAGAGAAGGGTCCAGTGAAGATCGTCCTTCAGGGATATCCAGACCATCCGATCTCCGACTTGGAGAGACACCCGGCGAGCGTCAAAGTTAAGCCTCGGGAGATAAAGGTGCTTTCAAGATCGACAACAGTACAGGTACGTACACTTTGTACCTCCCGTACTTCGATCACTGGACGGCTTCTTTGGGAGATTCTACTCGAATAATGCAACCGCTGTCCAAAATTCGGAAACGGCTCCAGAACCTGCAATCTCCCACCCCGGTATGTGAAGTACCCACATCACCGAAATGTGCAGTCTTCCGCGGAAAGATCAGCTGGGGGAAAACGCCCAGCAGCACAAAGCGCGCGTCAAGTGCGCGAACTGTGGTGGAAACCATACGGCGAATTTCCGTGGCTGTGCCGCGCGCGCTGCGGGACGCCTTCGAAAACTGCGAGCTCGACCGCTACAGCAGCTGGTGGCGGAGCGGTTCTCGCACGGGACAAGCTGATGTTACCGGTGATGATCTCTTTACGCTTTCCGAGTTTTTGCTGGAGAGATGCTTACGTGTTTTCGTCCCTGTCGGAACAAGGTAGATCAACTCCAAGCTCTCGGTGAGCTGATGATGAAGTACATCTACAACGGATAAACTATCTTGTGCGGCGATTTTTTCTGACGTCAAAAGACGAAACAAAGCAAAATAAAAAGATGGGAAAATTTCGTGTGGAGTTTCTTTCAAAGTGATATATTTTTCCTGGTCTAATTTGAGGGATATTTTGTTCTATAAGCTTTATTAAACTCCATAACATTGAAAATCAATAGTACTATTTAAATCTACAGTTTAGCCGTCCGTAGGGGACAATTTCTAGCGATATGTTTTTTTTTAATAAATAGAATATACACAAGAGAACAAGTAGATTCTGCCACTGGGGTTTTTGTTAAAATATTCCGCCTCCATTTACCACTTCCGCTCGAGCACGTTCACAACATTGAAGAACAGCCGGTCGCGCGCGATATCGATCGGTCGCCTTCCAGCCAGATTGCGCAGACTCTTGTCGGCTTTGGCACTCAGCAAAATCTCCACGATGCGAAGCTGATTCTGCTCGACGGCGTAGTGCAGCGGAGTATCGCCGCGACAATCCTTGAGGTCGATGATGTCCGCACTGTGGCACCGGTTCAACAGCAGCTTGATGACGTTCAGCCGGCGTTCGCGACACGCATAGTGAAGGGCCGTCGCGCCGGACTTGGTACGGGCGGACACGCTGACGTGGTGGTCCATCAGGATGTTGACCATGTCCAGGTTTCCGTGGATCGCGGCTACGTGCAGCGCCGTCAGGCCTTCACCGTTGGTTGCATTCAGGTTGAGCTTCGTGGCGGGGGAAGACTTGGAGGAGGCGAAGGGTTTTCTTAGCAGAGTGTAGAAATCTGCCGAATCGTTCAGACATCGCTGACAGGTACAAAGAGGGTGGCATGCTTTCTCCGTGGTGGAGTAATCCTTCGGGGAGGACGTTTCGATCGGTGGGAAGACCTCCAATCCGAGGTAGAAGCATGCAAGCTTGGTGTCATGGGCTGCGATCGCCGTGACTGCTTTGTCTATGCGTTTCATTTCTTCGATGTTGCGATACTCGATGAATGTTTCGTCGTCGAGCAGGTCCTCGTCTGAGAGCATCACAAAGTCACCACTCTTGACTGGACTAGATTTGGGTGATTTGCGACGCTTCTGCTGATCGACGTACGCTTCCTTGAGCATTTTGCCAATTTTGGTGCTGTGAGCGTACTTCAACGGTGTTGCTCCAACTCGGTTGGCCACGTTGACGGTCGCCGAGTGTTCCAGCAGGGTTTCCACAATGTCGGAGAAGCCCCACTTGGCCGCGTAATGAAGCGACGTTTGACCAAGTTGCGTTTGGGCATCGATGTCCACGTGGATCTTCATATGTTCGGAAAAGTACAACAACGCCTTCACACATCCACTGTGGCCATTTAGACAAGCTAGATGAAGTGATGTGTGCTGATCGTTGCTAGTGCTATTGATATTGATGCCGGCATGCAACAACAGCAGCAGCAGATTCTGATGGCCATTCGCGGCGGCGTAATGCAACGCCGTCCAGTTCTTGGCGTCCACTGCATCGACGTTCGGTTTCAAGTTCAAA
The DNA here is from genome assembly GCF_016801865.2 of Culex pipiens pallens. Taxonomy (NCBI): domain Eukaryota; kingdom Metazoa; phylum Arthropoda; class Insecta; order Diptera; family Culicidae; genus Culex; species Culex pipiens. Next base: position 129,875,799 of record NC_068939.1, read on the forward strand.
ATGAGCGTGAGCAGCTTCGGACTTCCGAGCGTCGCAGCCAGGTGAATCGCGGCCAACCCGTTCTGGTTACGATCGTCAATGTGGGGCTGATACGGCAACGATTCACACTTGCTGCAAACGCACAACGGGTGGCATTTTTTATACTGCGAAATGACCGTCTGGCCGTTGTTGTTGAAATCTTGGAAAATCTCCAATATCTCGTCCTCCTCGTTGTTCTTCATCAGCGTGAACAGATAGTTCAAAAACTGATCCGCGTTGCGGAAGGTCATTTCGGAGAACCGCTTCATTTGCATGTCCTCGCGGGGCATCAAATCTATGCCCAGCCGCTGGGATCGTTCGATGCTGCAACAGCTGATGTACACGATGACCGCTTCGAGGGTCGTTATCATGTAACTGCTCTGGCCAAATTTATCTTTCTGCGCCGCTTGCGTTGCCTCGTTCAGTTGGAACTCTTTGAGGAAAGTTAGGTTCATTATCCAGTTAGTCAGGCCTGTTGATTGCGGGAGAAAATAATTGTTTTAGTTAACTTTGTGGAAGCAGCTTTGTTGATTAAATGGAGTAGATGCCCCTATTTTGGACCTTCTAAGCAAAGGGCACTTTCAATTTGACGTGATTTATGAAAGTTTTTAAATAGGTACATTTACATACAAAAGCTTCAAATTTTTAATGGAAATTTAAGTCCAAAAAACTGAAAACAATTTGAAATGCATTGTCCTGCGTTTAAAATCATATTTAGCATGTCTGGGATCGGTGAAAAATATTTCGATTTTTTGTGAATTACCGTTGAACAGTACAGTCATCCCACATATTCGGAACACCCACAAACCCACAAATTCGGAACACTTTTGTGATAATTTGTCAACCCTACTATTTTTAGGACCTTCATCTGGACATTCTCTTGCCTTTTCTTTAGTAAAAGTAGTTCTTTTTGAACAAAAAACTTCATTTTAAGACTATTTTATCCTGAGCAGCAAAACACTGCCTCCAAATTTCCTGTTCCATAATTGTGGGATGTTATTGTACCTCCCACAATTGTGGAACACCTGAATTTAACAGATATTTTCACAAAAAAGTTATCAGACCATTCATAAAACATTAATAAGCTTGTGCTTCATTGGTTCCAGTGTGTGAAGTCATTATTTTGTAGAAAATATGTACTCCTGGAGAGAATTAAAGTTTGTTTACATCCGTAAGAAAAATGTGTTCCGAATTTGTGGATTTCAAGGATCAATGTTTTTCTTTGAAAACTTGATATAAATCGTAAAAAATTAAAGTCGGTCAACACATCAATCGAAAGATCCCAAAAAAAAGGCTTTCACAGGAATGTAAAAGCAAATCATTATGTTAAATTATCGATTTGCTATGATTTTTTGAACATTGGCCGATCTGTAAACTGTTTCGAATATGAGGGATGGCTGTACTGCAAAAAGTTTTTTTCGGCGAAAAACAAAATTTCGTCAATACTTAAGGAGCTATAACACTATGGCAAACAAATTAGCACTTTTTGACAGTTTTTGACAGCCTGCTTTGTTTGTTTGTCTGGATTTGTCAGCCTGCAAACAAGTTTGCGAGTTTGGCAAACTATCAAACACGAAAAAGTGCGAGTTTGTTTGTTTGCGGTAGTGTAATGGCTCCTTTAGATATTTTGAAAACTAATGATTGCAAAACATCTGGACTGGTGTAAAGTGCATTTTAAAACACTTTTTTTGGCTTGTAATTTATTTATTTTTTAAATATTTTTTTGCTTAACTGCCTTTTGCAACATTTTCTGTTGTTGTTAGTTCTTTATTTCTGGCAGCTTTAACCTGTACGGTCATTCGCAGCTCAAACGACATTTTTCGATTTTTTTAAATAAAATTAATTTTAAAAATTAGCTTAACTTTTGAAAAAGTAAAAAAATTGATTATTTCCCTTATTTTATAATTCAATACCATATCAAAAATAGTAAAAAAAAAGTTTTTTCTCTGAAAAGTCCTAATCTGGGTGCTGAAAAGACAGAATGCGTTACGTGATTTTCGAATGCTCCCCACTGCTTCCCACTAATACATCTGCTCTACAGCTATAAACATAAACAAAGTGTGTTCAAGCTCAAGCGTAACATATTTTTTGCTGCTGAAATGACTTGTCTTGAATTAATTTGAATCTGTTGATGTTTAAACTCGCGCTTTTTTTGTTCGAAGACTAATCTAGGGGCGGCCAAAAGAGGCCTCTTTCGTTTTCCACGTGACGAAATAGGGGAACAGCATCTAATTCCAGCGTGCCTCTAATGTTGGCAGGTCAGAGCTTTGACATTCAATTAAAGCTAATTAAAAGTGTTTTCAACTGAAATGGAGTGATAAATAGCTCAATAAGAAGTGAGCAAGCCAGTTTCTATCAAAAGTTTTGCAAAATTAGTTGTTTAAATAGTAAAAACACCAAATTGGATGGAGTTAGGAGCGAGTGCTTAACCTGCCAAACATACGAGAATTTCCCCTATTGCGTCAGAAGTGGGTGGAATTTTGTGAATTGTTAAACAACCGAATCGATGTTCCGAGATTGTGTATCTTTGAAGCACAGTGATAATTTCAGAGTAAGATTATTCAATATAATTTGTCATGTACCATTCATAGTTGTTGATAATTCGTCGCTAACATTTCAAAAAGCGTCATAAAGGCTTTGCGTGAGACAAAGCGCTTATTGAAATGCTAGCGACGAATTCACCCAATCTCGATTTCTACTCTGTATAAGATACTCTTAATAAGATTTCTTTACTCAAAAGCTCGACGCCACCGACAAAATTATAGATCGATTGCAATACTTGCCACTTCTTGGTATCATTTTGCGAACAGTAAATTGGTTCCGCTTTGACAGTTCTAAATTGAGGCCGCTTTGCGAACCACTTTTCTGCACCCAGGTCCTAATCATAACCTACATTTTTGCCGAAGTCACCAAATCGATCAGAAAATCAGAAATTTCCAAGATACAGAATTTCATACATTTACATACCTATTTTGTATGACCATCCCCAACATTGTATGGAGTCTTGTATGGAAAAACTAGTGATGCGAAATTATCAATTTTGACATAGGGAATGCATGGACAAAGTTCCAAATTAAAAGATACAGAGAAAATTCGATTTGCGAAATCGTAAAGAATAATAATTGAGATAAGAAGGAAGTCATTATGACTCATCCAACTGTTTCTACAATCAGAAGTATGTTTTGTAATCATTTCAGTCTGTTCAATAAAAGTTTATGAAATTGAAAGCGCGCAAAGTTTTGCCCTTTAGTTTATTTTTATTTAATGCGATGATTGAATTTAAAAACATGATAAACTTTAAACCTCAGCCAGGATTTAGCAAATTTAGATACATTATGTCTTTTGTCGCAACTCCCCGCATCAAATCACACCGCCTTACCTGTTTTAATAACGACAAATATCAACAGCGGGATCACATCGTCTGCCGTGGCCAGCTTTTGATCCGCGCTACCTTTGGCCGTCGTCACCACCCTAGGTCCGGCTTGCTCGCGCGCAATTATCTCGAACGCTCTCTTCAAACAGTTGATCTTATCAACCGCGGTCCGACAGTCGTCAACGCGGAGCAGCTCTTTCTTGACGGCCGGGATTACGTCGGCGTAGCTGCGCCGTAGACTCAGCTCGGACACGTGAATGTCGGACAGGTTGCGGATGGTTTTGTTGAAGCTCTCGACCTGGTCCTGGTGGCAGACGGTGATGACCTCGCGCAGGTGGTCGTACAGTTTGTCCATCATGTACGTTTCGACGGCGATTTTCACGTTGCGCTTGAGGTGGGCATCCCGCTGGCAGCGGTCTTTGAGTTTGCGATTTTGCAGAATGATTTCCAGACAGCTAATGTAGAGTTTTTTCACGTCTTCTTTGTAGAGCTTGAGGTTGCAGTTGAGGAAGGAGGAGCGATGCTTTATGAAGGTCTGCACGGCGGCGTCAATTTTGGAGAACACGTACCGAGGTTTGGCGACGGTCCGAATGAACTCGACCGCGTCCTGAAGCTTACGGATGGTGATTAGTTTGCCGAAGTCGTCGTCCAGGACTAGCCCGTACGGCCTAGTGTCGCACAGCGGTCTTTCGATGCACCAGATCTTGTACTTGAGTCCGTCCTTGGTGTAGAACAGTTCCTCAAACAGGATCGTGACCTTGAGTCCTCCGGTCAGCAGCTGGCGTCCATTGAGCCTCACGTCAGCGCAGCTCAAGTTGGTGAAGTGAGTTTCGGGTAGTTCCTCGTTGGGCACGAGAATCTGCGCCAGCAGGAACTCCTGGTCGGTCAGACACTTTTCGTTGATCGAACCACTGCGCGGAATGCACACTATCCAGCCCTCGATGGGGGCCGTATCGAGGAAGATTTGATGATCCAGCTGTAGTTTCCGGAAGAAGAGGTTTTGCGAAAGGTCTTCATCGTATTGCTGCGCGTCCATTGCGTGCGTGTGTGTTTCGAAACGACGACTGCCCGCGACTATATTAACTCTTGCCAATTTTCCTCTGCCTTTGCCAAATTGGAAGCTTATCTCTCGCTTAAACAGGAGCAAAAACTCACATTTCGGTCGTACGTACGCACAGGTTACTCTGCCAGGGCTTCAATTCGACGTAAACCACAGAACTACATTACGGAGTGACCTGAAATTGATACAATGGCGTGTAGTCATTTCTAAGTCATCCTCCACGCATTCTTGCCATTGGCTCCACTTACCTGGTCGCGTACTACTGCTGTAGACTGCTGCAGTCAGTGTCTGTATTGTGTACGTGCTATAGTTGTACAACTACATTCACTTTCATACACACTTGTTCTTTTGCATCACATCATACCAGCAGCAGCGAAGCCACTGTTGTAATCGCTCGACGCTCGTCAACTTGATTGTATTGCTGTAACTGGCCACTGATAACACAACCCGACGACACGATGATTCAAATTGATTTCCCGTTCGTTCAGCACAGGCAAAGCGATTTTTTTTATTAACTCAAATGCGACTCGCGATGAGGTGATAGTATAGTAATAGTACAGTATATGGGAAAGCTTTGTTTTGCCAAGCATGACTTCCAGTGTCAGGGCAATCAGCTGTAGACAGACTCGTGACAGAATAAAGAAATAGGGTATGACTGACGGTGGTTGGTTCAACATCTGTTTTGGGACTTCTTATTGGACAGTTAATGTTAAATCTACTCCACTCTATGTAAAAACAAAATGTCTCTAAGCTTTTGAATTGCTTTTTTTGTTTCAATTACAAGCGAAATGGCTTAGATTGATCATCGCACAATTATGAACCATTCACATTTTGGTGAAAAGCAGCAATGAAGTTGTCTTCTGCCCTACGTGAATCGGTTGTTGGTATATCAGTAAAACTGCAATTCAGTGTGGTGTATGGTACGAGAATCAGCAAGCTCATGGTTCGGACACCGAACAAGAGATGGAGTTGTTGGTGCAGTAGCAGTACACGGACTATCCGATTTTCTGTATTGTTAATTATCGTATATTTTGTTATGCTTTTCTAACACATTGGTTCTAAACAACTTGCTGTTTAACTTTTCTTTGGATCTTTTTATTTTTAATTTATATTTATTGGTTAACACGTGACTAAAATATTCGAAAAGTCACATGAAACAAGCCAAACTTCAAAACTAAAAATGTCCTGAATACAATTTAAGCGGAGTCCTAATTCATTTACCTTTGCCCAATTTTTAAACTAATTTTTGATCATCAAAATACATCCGAAAGATGTATTTGTATTTTATTTTTCAAAGATATACCGAAGGTACAATATTTTTTGTATAAATTGACTTAAATGATAAGGACCTTTTGTTTCATTAAAACTAAAAACTAACAATTAAATTAAAAACTAAAACGAAATAAACTAAAGAAATAAAAATGTCGATAATACGACAAATTACTTGTTTAAGTAGAATGCAGTAATAAATTTAAGACTGATGGCCTGCCTAAGTAAAATGCGCCAAAAACCATAGAAAAACATACAAATTTATGAATTCAGTGTAGTAGGCTTATGCTTTGGGATGTTCCCTTCAATGTTGTATACTTGGTTGATGAAAATTTTTAGCTTAAAACTATTTTTGATGCAATTTAAAAAATGTGTTTTTCGACTACTTTTCCAGGGTGCGGGGCAGAATGGACCACCCTGCGGGGCAGAATGGGCCACCTTAGAAAACAAGCCATTTTGTCTAATAAAACGTTGAAGGGAGATAATAAATGACTTAAGGGACCTTTCTAACATAGTTTCCATGAAGTTAGACCACTTTTATGAAAATAGTCATTTACCAAAACAAACATTTTTGAAAATAGTATTAATATGTTGAAATAAGACACAAACAATTAAAAAATCAACTAATGTTGCATTAAACGTGATTTGTGAACCTACCAGGAGCGACATAATCCATTACCCGAAATTTCATAACTTTTGATTGTTTTTATAAGGCAGAAAAAGGGTGGTCCATTCTGCCCCCAAGTGGATTTTAATTTAACACTTCCACCACCAAGCCTCTAAATGATTTGAAGGTTCCGTTGTTGTTTGATTACCTTTGTAATAGCTCCTGGTAACATTCTAAACATTGAACAAACTTTTTCAAACAATCAAATCTTCGAGAAAGCTTATTTAATAACCTCGAAATAAACAACATTTGCGTGGTTTTGTCAATAAATTTACATTTTTGCTCATAATTCGAAAAATACAATGAATTCAAACGTCGTTTTTGATGTGGTGATGTTATTTTACGTCCTTTATAAGACCCTTGCCTTACAGTTGGTCTAAATCCATTCTAAAGCCCAAAACCAAGGGGGCCCATTCTGCCCCCCCTGCCCCTATGTTCAATTCCTTCTGAAAAAACCAATATTAATTTGTTCTAAAGTTTTTTTTTTAATAAATAACATAACACTGCAAATGAAGCCATGGCAAATTTTAATTAAGGCTCATGCCATTTCTTTAACAAAATATTAGAGGGGTAAAAAAATTGTTGACTAAAATTTAAATTTTCATTTAAATCACTTGTATAATCGATTGTAAACTGTTCGGAAAACGTTGTATAACGCTTATTTAAGCATTTTGAATCAAATTAAAGCTTTTCAGTCTTTTTTTAACAAATTTTGAATTTTGGGACCACAGATGGGTACAAAACGTAAAAGCTAAGATTGTTTTTATCAATTTATTTATATTTAGCAAATTTTTGATGTTAGCATAATTGTAACGATTTGTGATACTGTTTGTTTCGAAATTTCGAAAATCAAACTTGAAATTTAAAATTTTATCTAAAGATTTGTCTTTATTTTTTTCATCTCTCGCTAATGACCAGGACAACCAATTTAAATAGAATTTGTACTAGCTTAAGCCAAAATTTGCATTATTGTTTTCTCCATATAAATTGAGGTCAGGTATTCGCAAAAACCACCTGAACCAAAGTACCAGTAGCGTGACCAGGCTCTGACAGAAGGGGGAGGGGGGGGGGCACACGCATGGGATTTTTTTGATTACGGTGTTTGTGAATGACCCCTCGGACAAATCTAGAACAAATTACTGCCCAAGGGGGGGCACGGGCCCCTCCTGTACTTTGAAAGTACATAAGTTCGCAACGTTGTCAAAGGTTAGTTGAATACTGAAAATACTAAGACATTTTAAAAACATAGCTGAATTAACTTACAGGTCAAATGAAAACTTAGGCCATCTTCACCGGGCGCGACATGAGGCGAGCTAAAATTGTTTAAGACGTTCCGAATTTTTTTGGATTACCCAATTTTGGAATCGCCAAATGGGTCTAGTTATTTGGCCAAGGATCTCCTAAAACATTTGAGAAAAATCCGAGCACTTTTAATTCCTCCATGTACATGTGTTCTTCTCCATCAACGCACACAGCAGTGTGAAACTTTGTCCTAAGAGGTAATTTTGGTCCTTGATCACGATTTTTTTAGAACTATTTTTTCATTTTTAAATTTTGTGTTTTTACAATTACAAAAATGTTGATGTTGATAAACATAATGGGGTTGCTTGTAATCATCACGAGTTATCGCGATGTTACTTAAAAAAAATGATAAAGTTGGCCGTTTAAGGTTACCCGCGACAGACACGATAGACGAAACAGAGAGAAATGTACCTAAAAGTAACCTTTTAAAAACATAAAAATATATTTTAACTTTGAATATATTGATATAATTTAAACATAACCCTGCAAAGTTAAAAATAAAACGATACATCAAATTAAAATTTATTTTCTTAATGAAAAATTACCCTTCTGGCAACTGTTTTCCTATTTTTTGTGAGTAAGTAGAACTCACTGTATAAAAGCTGTCTTAAGGATGTATTAAACTGACAAACTCGCACCTTTTGACAGTTATCCCGCTTTGTTTACCTGCATTTGATTGCAAGAACGTCAGCCTGTATACATTTTGTTTGTTTGCGAGTTTGGCAAACTGTCAAACACGAAAAAGTGCGAGTTTGTTGTTTGTTTGTTTAGTCTAATACCTCTTTTGCTATGATAACAATGAAATGCTGTTGAATTCAAGTTAAGAAAATGCTAAAAATGTGATTTTAATTTTATTTCTATATTTTTGAGCTTTTATAAAAAAATATGTTACATCTTAAATTTGATATACATTAATTGTCATTTATGAGCAGTTCTCTACGAAATCGATCTTTTTTTTTAATTTTAATTTTTGTATTTTTTAGTTCGGCTGAAACTTTTTTGGTGCCTTTGGTATGCCCAAAGAAGCCATTTTGCAACATTAGTTTGTCCATATAATTTTAGCATAGCATAGCATTGGTGTCTACCCGTAGCTGCTACTTCGTTATTGACCAGGACCCCCAAACATTGCTCCGTGGACCACAGATGAAAAGTAGGAACCAATCATCACCCCTTCGCAATTTTCAAAGGTCCCTATCGTGCTGATCAATACCGACGCCGGCCACGACCAGTGGTAAGACACGGGGAAGTGGATGGGAATGTTAGCCGATACTTGAGTGATGGGACCGCCAAATCGACTGCGTCTCCGACAAAGTATCACATGAGTTTTGAGGGGTTAGTAAGATGGGTATGAGGTCAGGATTCACTGTGGTAGGTGATGCGACCATGAGCAATTTCTTTATGGGTTTAAATTTTAAAAATCTTAGGCAGCCGGCTGCGGAAAGATACCTATCTAGGGATTTAAATATAGTATTAATTCGACCGCGATTCTCCAGAAATTCTCCGTCGGCGTGCCTTCCGATCAACGGTGATGTAGGAAGGGCTTCATTCATTAAAATTATTTTATATCATAAGCCTTAAAACATATCTGTCGACGTGCCTTCCGATCCTCGATGATATGGAAAGGACTTAATCCAGCAATACGACTTGCTTGTCTCAAAAAACAAAAATCGGATCGTTTCTATCGAAAACTATATAAAGAGAACAAAAATAAAATTCATCGGCCAACGAACGCGCGAACAAAAAATAAATGAAAAAAGAAGAAGAAGAAATCCAATCACCCCATGTACACAAATAGCGACACAAAAGAGACGGAAAATAACACGAAAAAAAACAGGACTGCGCGTCCACACAGGCACCGCACTACTCACATTAGTTTGTCCATATAATTTTCCATACAAATTTGGCAGCTGGCCATACAAAAATGATAAATGAAAATTCTAAAATCTGCATTTTTTGAAGGTGTTTTTTGATCGATTTGGTGTCTTCGGCAAAGTTGTAGGTATGGATATGGACTACACTGAAAAAAAATGATACACAGTAATAAAAATGTTGGTGATTTTTTATGTAACTTTTTGTCACTAAAATTTGGCTTGCAAAAAAACACTATTTTCAATTTTTTTATTTTCTGATATGTTTTAGAGGACATCAAATGCCAACTTTTCAGAAATTTCCAGGTTGTGCAAAAAATCTTTGAGAGAGTTAGGAATTTTTGAATCAATAGTGATTTTTTCAAAAAATCGAAAAATGGCCGCAAAAATTTTTCAACTTCATTTTTCGATGTAAAATCAAATTTGCAATCAAAAAGTACTTTAGTGAAATTTTGATAAAGTGCACCGTTTTCAAGTTAAATCCATTTTTAGGTGACTTTTTTGAAAATAGTCGCAGTTATTAATTTTTAAAATTATTGCACATGTTTGCCCACTTTTGAAAAAATATTTTTGAAAAGCTGAGAAAATTCTCTATATTTTGCTTTTTTGAATTTTGTTGATACGACCCTTAGTTGCTGAGATATTGCCATGCAAAGGTTTAAAAACAGGAAAATTTATGTTTTCTAAGTCTCACCCAAACAACCCACCATTTTCTAATGTCAATATCTCAGCAACTAATGGTCCGATTTTCAATGTTAAAATATGAAACATTCGTGAAATTTTCCGATCTTTTCGAAAAAAATATTTTCAAAATTTTTAAACCAGGACTAACATTTTAAAAGGGCGTAATATTGAATGTTTGGCCCTTTTAAAATGTTAGTCTGGACTTAAAAAATGTCAAAGTATTTTTTTCGAAAAGATCGGAAAATTTCACGAATGTTTCATATTTTAACATTGAAAATCAGACCATTAGTTGCTGAGATATTGACATTAGAAAATGGTGGGTTGTTTGGGTGAGACTTAGAAAACATCAATTTTCCTGTTTTTAAGGGTGCACAGCAACCAACGAAGTTGTTGTCTTCTTATTCCAAAATTGTCAAACTTACGGACCCGATCCTGCAAGAATCTGATTTTAAAAATAGTAAAACTTTGTTGTAAATAACTACGAAGACAGTTATTTAGGGGATGAATAAAAAATTATATCGATAGTTCCCGTAGTATTGAAGATACCAAAATGTCTGTAACAGAAATCTGGGTGCAAAAGCTTTGGTTGCTGTGTACCGTTATACCTTTGCATGGCAATATCTCAGCAACTAAGGGTCGTATCAACAAAGTTCAAAAAAGCAAAATATAGAGAATTTTCTCAGCCTTTCAAAAATATTTTTTTCAAAAATGTGCAAACATGTGCACTAATTTTAAAAATTTAAAAACTGCGACTATTTTCAAAAAAGTCACCTAAAAATGGATTTAACTTGAAAATGGTGCACTTTATCAAAATTTCACTACAGTACTTTTTGATTGCAAATTTGATTTTACATCGAAAAATGAAGTTAATGCGACCAATTTTTCGATTTAAAAAAAAAACACTGTTGATTCAAAAATTCCTAACTCGCTCAAAGATTTTTTGCACAACCTGGAAATTTCTGAAAAGTTGGCATTTGATGTCCTCTAAAACATATCAAAAAATAAAAAAAATTAAAAATAGTGTTTTTTTGCAAAACAAATTTTAATGACAAAGGTTAAATAAAAAATCACCAAATTTTTTTTTACCGTGTATCAATTTTTTTCAGTGTAGTCCATATCCATACCTACAACTTTGCCGAAGACATCAAATCGATCAAAAAATTCCTTCAAAAGATACAGATTTTTGAATTCTCATACATCTTTTGTATGGCCAGCTGCCAAATTTGTATGGAAAATTATATGGACAAAATAATGATGCAAAATGGCTTCTTTGGGCATACCGAAAGCACCAAAAAAGTTTCAGTCGGATTAAAAAATACAAATAAAATTGAATGACGAAATCTGAGAGAACTGCTCTTATGTTAAAAATATCTATCCCGAACCGAACCAAAAATACCAAACTAAAATCTGGCCTACAAAAATTCAACGACTTGTATAAAAACACCGTACGGTTTGAATAAAATCCTGTAGTTGGTTGGCTTAATCATAAATTATTATAAAAAAAATATCCAAATTTAGCAAAGCGCAACTTAACTTTCGTTGCGCAAATAATGTACAAACATCTTCGCTCCAAACGGTCTAGTCCAAACCTCAACATGATTACACCACAGATGGTGTAGCTGCATTTTTGTTGCTGTTCCATGCTCTTCCAGTGAAATTAAGTTTGATAATTCCCGCTCGTACGACCTCTGCCCTCAGGAAACCAAAAATTTCGCCCAGCAAAGCCAGTCGTTTTGATAAGGCAGCGAACTTACATAATCCGTCCCGTTGATAAGCAGCCGCAGAAGAAATTTCAACACACACACGCACACGCATCCGTCATCTCTTATCACATTTTTTTTTATTAACAATTTTCTGCTCACTTTTCACTGCTCTCGTACAGCCGCGCGAGCCGCCTTATCGACTGTTTGGTTTTCTTCTGGATGAAGTTATCAACGTGCGACATGATCGTCACTATGCCCATGATCCGCTCGAGGGCACCGTGCATCCGCTCGGCTCGCTCCATGCTGGTGGCGCCGTCCATCGGCATCGTCGGGGCCAGGTATTCTTCGGAAGCTTGCTCGGGTTGCTGCCGCTGGAGTCGCTTTCGGCGGGCGAATCGAGCGTTGGCATGGTGCGGCATCATTGGAGGATGAGGTTGAGGTGTTGGCAAGTCCTGGTAGTAGTCGTAGTCTTCAGCGTCGACGGGAGCTGATTGTGGCTGTTCAGTGGCGCAAGGACAGTCTTTATTGGTGGGTTGATCTCGGTGGTGTTGTTCGGAACTTTTCGGTATGAATCGTGTTGCCAGAAGCTCTTTAAGACGCATTCCGTCCACGTCGGAGTATTCCAGGTCATCAAAGTCCAGCTGATCTAGATCAATGCTGGGATATTGGTAGTAATCGGCGTGGTTCCTTGCCGTACGTTTCCGATTTCCGAAAACTATCGGTTGTGGAGTTACAACTACTGGGTTGACCGTGGAGGTAGAAGTTGTAGGTCGTAACGTGGTCGATGTTGTCGTTGAAGAAGGTCTCGTCATAGGCTCGATCGTTGAAGTCGTAGCTTGTTCCGTAGGAACCTCAACGGTTGTTGACCTGCTCGTCGAAGAACTTGAACTTGTCGAAGAACTTAAACCTGTCGTAGAACTTGAACTAGTCGTAGACCTTGAACTAGTCGTAGAACTTGAACTCGTTGAAGTACTAACGGTAGACGTTTCCAGCAAACTCATCACGGCAGTGTCATTTCTCGAGGTCAGCTCGACCGGGCCATCCTCGGACTCCAGTATATTTTCGTACGAAACATTCTGCCCTTCCTCCAGCTCTTCCTCCTCCTCCTCCTTCTGCAGTCCAGCGTAGGGTTTCATCAGCTGAAAACTGTTGAGCAGCCGCACCGAAATTACCTCGTTGTCTGCGGAAAAAAGACTCCGTGAAAATGCTGAACAGTCAAATCAACCTGGTGTGGCGTGATTACCTTCGTCAGTTTCGAGGCCCTTCCCCGCGTCGTCGTTGTCGTGTGACCTGTAGATGTCGATTTTGTCGTCATCGTGGATGAACGTAATGGTTTCACTTTTTTCCGGGCTGACGTCAACGGTTCGGGCTTCGCTGCTCTGCAGAAGGGTCTGCAAGTGTGGGAAATTATTTAAACTTAATAATTTGCTAATTCGATATCTAACTCAGCTATAAAAACGAATCATTGTTAAAATTGCTGCACCAACGATTTGTACGCCAAATTGCTACTTTTTGCCACATTTTTCTGGTGATAAGCACAAACGACTACATATTACTCACCCCAACAGTCAGCAGCAGCACGGTTGTTAACCGGAGGATCGTTTGGCGCTGAAGCAGCAGCATGATCTGCATGGTCTCGGTGGTGGTTGGGCACTGGTAACGTTTGGGATGGTCACTTACGTGATTTCCCGGTAGTGAAAGCGTACCTGAGAGTTGATGTTTATTCTAGTTTGTTTCCGGAAGTGGTGGTTTGCTGCGGCAAAACATGCTTTCACACCGTTAGTTGGTGAAATGCAGTGAGAATTGCGTTGCCTAAGGGGTTTTTTAAAAAGCCAAATTCATATTGAGCCCAGAGTTAACTCTCAGTATCATTTAATTTAAAGCTACAGTTTAAAATTATTTTTTTATTGATTTTTTTTAATTTTTAATTGTTTGTTTTTCCATAGTTTCATTTTTTTTATTTGTATTTTTGGACTCACATACCAGAGGTTGCTGGTTGGTCATAGCTTAAGAGAACATTAACATGACAATATATCTAAAATCGATTTTTTTCCAATGAACCAATGTTTTCTACACATTATTTATGCCAAAAACAAAAGGTTTTAACCTGACAACTGAGTGACGTTAAAAAGAGCTCTTAGTGCCGATGCATGTCTGGTCCCAGATGTCCCTTACAAGCTCCAGGTCAAATCGAGTTGATATCTGAATGGAACACTTTTTTATTCGAGTTAGAAAATTGTGCTATTTTTTCACTATAACAACCTTTATATTTTACCAATTAGCATGCTTCACTCCGAATTTTGTTGCCCTTTCAGATCCATTTTGAATTTTGAAATTTAATTGAATTTTGCCTAAGTTACACTGCCGTTCTACGCATAATTGTCCCATGTCATTTTTGGCTGATTTTGACCTTTTGGCATTTTTAAGTTTAGTTCGACGTATATTTTAAGAAAAACGCACAAAATCTGATATTTTGTTCGAAAACTCATTAAAAATAACACCAAGTCTGTTTGTCCCATCGTTAAACTTCTACGCATAATTGTCCCACCAAGTATTTTCTATCATGAAATCATTAGTTTTACGAAGCATTATGTCTTGTTTACCTGTTGTAAAGCAAGAGGATCACAAATAAGGGTAAAAAACTCCTAGCTGGGGCGATTTGGGACTCTTAGGATGAATAGGAACCCACGGGACAACTATGCGTAGTAACACAAAAAACGGTCGAAAAATTTCAATCGCGGTTTTCTCAGTTGTACTTTTTTGAACATGGGATAATTATGCGTAGAACGGCAGTTACAGCCCTTGATTTTTTTTAACTTTTTTTACCTTCAAACTTTGTGTTCCGATTTGCCCCACTTCCCGTTGACCTAAGGTGCTCATATTTTAGCCAGAAGCTAGGTTTATATGTGCAAACAATCCATGAAAATTTCAGGCAGATTAGTGAGGTCGATGCGAGATGGGTATGCTTTGCTCGTGGACTCGCTCTTAAGCATTTTTTATGTTGTCATCATTTTTTTCCCCATTCATAAGGGTACCTCCAGAAATTTGTTCTAGAATATGCATTATTTTTTTAGTCGTAAGGGCGTCTTCAGTTAAATTTTTATATTGAGAATTGGTATAAAACTAATTTAAGTCGTGAGGGCACCTCCAGTCAAATTTTCAAGCTGAGATTTTTCAAGAAAATGTTTAAATCATTGCACAGTGAGAAAAACGGTCCCAAAAAATTACCGCAACATGGTTTCGCACAAACCATCGATTGCTAAACATCAAAAGCTCCGTTATTGCACCAGGAACAATAATCCGATGAAAAATCGCACTGCACGGACCGGATGTTGTTTAATGAGGAGTGTAAAACTTAGTTCTCCATCCAAAATAAAGAAGTTTGAATCGTCGCATGACTAGTTTACGCTGTTTTATAATCAGGTTCCGGATGTGGCCACAGGAGATCGTTGGAACCGGTTCCAATGGGTCCTATGGTATTTAATATTATTCTAGGATTGTTTTGCATGACTTTTCATGGTAGAAGAATGCAAATCAGTTCATAATTGGATAAATCTGATACTAATTTCAAAAATCCGGATCACTGGACCACCGGTTCGTGCAGTGTGATTTTTCATCGGATTATTGTTCCTGGTGCAAAAACGAAGCTTTTGATGTATAGCAATCGATGGGTCGCGCGAAACCATATTGCGGTAATTTTTAGGCCCTTTTTCCCACTGTGCATTGGGACTCCTCTCCATCCAATTATTTGTATCGAACATATCTGAAGTTTTTTTTAAATGTCAAATAAACGAAAAAAAGCTAATTTTGCTTATTGGACCTTTAAAAAAAAAGCTTCAGATATGCATGTTTTTTTTTAAGTAATAGGGGCGCCTCCAGTCAAATTTTCATAATAAGAACTGGTATGATTTTTTCAAGTCGTAAGGGCGCCTTCATTCAATTTTTAATATCGAGAAATTGCATTTTTTTAAAGTCATTATGGCATCTCCAGTCAAATTTTTATATTGAAAATTTGTTTAAAACAAATTTAAGCCGCAGGGGCGCCAGTTAAATTTTCATATTGAGTATTTTCATAAAAATGTTTAACTAGTGGGCCCTTTTCCGGTTAAAAATATTGTTAAATTTGGATATTTTACATATAAAAATAAATAAAATAAAACAAACAGCTAAGTAGTTTTCATCAACTCAAATCCACCTATTAGCATACCCTGGTCATGAGGACGCCTCTTTTTTTCTAAATATTTTAAAAAATGTATGCTCTTTCAAGGAGTCATTACACTACCGCAAACAAACGAACCAACTCGCACTTTTTCGTGTTTAACAGTTGCCAAACTCGCAAAATTGTTTGCGGCAAACTCGCAAACACGTTTGTTTGCCGTAGTGTAATAGCTACTTTAGGGGCGCCGATAATCAAACTTTTGTCATAAGGGCGCCTCTTGTTCAATCTTTTTTGCAAAATATTTTTTCATCTTATTAACGATTTTTTTTAAATCATATTATGGTGCTTTAAGAGTTCCGATAATCATGGCTCTGTTGGTTATCACGTCTAATCAAATCAAAGACCCCAAGAGTGAATTACACCATCTAGGGGAACAGCATCTAATTCCAGCGTGCCTCTAATGTTGGCAGGTCAGAACTTTGACATTCAATTAAAGCTAATTAAAAGCGTTTTCAACTGAAATCGAGTGATAAATTGCTCAATAAGAAGTGAGCAAGCAAGTTTCTATCAAAAGTTTTGCAAAATTAGTTGTTTAAATAGTGAAAATCAGCTAATTGGATGGAGTTAGGAGCGAGTGCTTAACCTGCCAAACATACGAGAATTTCCCCTACGTCACCGCAGTCACCAAACAAGTCCAATGCCAACGCCAAGGAATTCATATTTCAAAATTCAAAATCCTGATAACACAGATCTGTGTAAAAAAATTACACAGGTTGTTGAACATGTTCTAGCTGTCAAAACTGTGTAAATTTTCAACACAGATCTGTGTAAAAAGTTACACAGATTTTCGATCAGCTTCCCTCTTAAATCTGGGTAAAAAGTGTTGGCATTTTTTCAGCAGTCAGAGCAACCAGCAGTTAGCAAAGATGGTGGGTAATTTTTCTAAAAAATATTACATGAATTGCTTTTATTAAACAAGTCAACTTTCCAGATAGCGGACCTGTTGCACTGGAATCGATGCCGTATCCAAGGAATTGTTAGTTGGTCAAGAGTCGGCGGATGATGGTAAGAAAATTATACTTTATATTCACAGTCTTACCCTAACCTAACTTTATATTTTTTCATAGCGTTGATTGAATGAATGATGTCAATGAAGCCAAATTCCTGCGTCCGAAAGCCTAGATGTGCAGGCCCTGAAGTGGAACGCTCTGCCAGGAACGTATACATCACTCCAAGAAAACTAGATCACTTTCCGGGACCAAACTAGCTCCAACATCGTCCAATATGATATCTACCGAAAGATGTAAAATAATTCAGCGACAGACACTGTTGAACATCAATAAACATCAATCTTGTTTTATTTTGATTTAATTAAAGTATTTAAAACGTTTTTTATTAATCTAGAAGTTAAAAATGTGCCTGAAATAATTTACCCAGATCTGTGTAAAATTTTACACAGGTCACTGGTTGAAAAATTACACAGATTTGACAGACAACGGCTGTACACACTTCTGTGTACAAGCCTTTTACACAGATTCTGTGTATTCCCGGTTTTGGGCGATCTGTGTCAAATTTTACACAGATCTGTGTTATGTGGATTTTGCGTGTATGCCAAATTTGAGCCAAATCGGAACACTTTTCTGGATGCTGCTAATTCTATTTAAATTCTTTATGTAGCTACATATAAGCATGTTTAAGTTGCATTCTGGTCTTATTTTGAGTTATTTTAACCTTTCAACCCTTATCATGATTGAGCCGCCAGTAATTTTCCGCAACTCAGTCAGTAAGTGTCACTAAAGTACAAAGTCTTGCTTTACAAGTTTTCCGCTGAAAATAAGTTGTTGAAGTCAATTTAATTTAATTTTATCAAATTAGTTTGGTCGTCAACAAGGAAATGGTTATTCAATGTAACTATTTACATCTCACGGGGAAGCTTCACATTCATCAGTTGAGATTCTGTCCCCGAAACGCGTACCTCGTCGTGATGTCTAAATTGTTTCAAACTTTCGTGTGCTTGCACGCTGCCCAGGTAAGCTTTGAATCTGCGCAGTAGAGTGACCACGCGTGACGCTCGTACCAATTACCGTTACAGTTTCTGGTAGCAGCCCCCACCGAGCATCCGCTGGTACCTTCGCTGGCCGGGCTGCTCCAGGTTGGTCTCAAGGTGCACGAAATGGCCGAACAGGCCCACATGAGCGTGCGAAAAGTGCTGGGCCAGGGCCAAGGCTCGAACCGGGACGTGATCCGGGCGATCAAAGGCAGCACAGACGAGCTGGTGGAGAAGCTAAAGGTGATTCAGGGCACGATCAAGGAGCAGGCCACGGCGCAGGGCGAACCGGTGCTGCGCAGTCTGACGGATAAGCTGGTGCAAACGGCGGACGCCCTGAGCAGTGAGGATCCGGAGACGGCGGGGAAGGCGCGGGAGTATCTGGAGAGTGTGCAGGCTGGTGTTTTTTCGTTGCTGGCGGCGGCGATGAAGGTGGGCGATCGGGTGGACCAGGAGAAGGATTCTGCCGCGGAGGAAATTAAGGACGGGTTGACGAAGCTGTACCTGGTGACGAACGATACGCTGCGGAAGACCAGCGAGGCACTGGGACCGAAGGAGTAGCGGGTTGGTTGGTTGGTTGGGCAGCCATGCGACTCCATGGAGGAGATGCGTAGTTGATTTTTTTACTAGTACGTAATACTTGATCTGAAGGGCTGAATAAACAAAGGGAATCCCTAAACGGAATTCAAATTATCATCTTCTGCTTTCGATTTCATTTCCTACCATGAGCACGCAAGTCACGTTGCAGCACCCGAAAGAGGAGAAAGAGGGAAAAATCAATTCAAAATAAGTGTTTGCTTTTTCCGACTCCGAACGATCGCCGGAATGTGTATTGATTCGAGCCATCATTCTTGATCGCGCCCGTCGCGATGCACAAACTCTACACACACCTGGCAGCAGCTGTTGGGGAGCTACGCGGGCGTCGGCGTGTTGCCGCGTGCGTCGTGTGTGTTGGTGCGGTATATAAAATCCGGTAGAATGCCGCTGGATTGGATTAGTCAAAGTTCTGATTTCGGGCGGTTCACACACAGCACGATCGATTGAAAAGATGGCCAAGTTGGTGTTTATTGTTTTGGCTCTTTGCCTAGTGCAGGTATGGTTCGGAGTGCAAGTGGATTTGGGACTGGGCTGATTATCATCTGTTTCTGTGTGGTAGGTTTCGCTGGCACGTGTCACCCGAGATGCTCCAGCGCCACCTGCGGAGGAGAACACGTTTCTCAAGTCGCTGTCCGAGTTTGGTCAAAAGTTCCAGACGGCCCTGGCCGATACCCAGCAGAGTGTGCTGAAGGCGTTGGGATTCCAGTCAAATGAAGAGGTGGTTGAGACCATCCAGAAGAACACGGGCAAGTACGTTGACCAGCTGAAGACGATTCAGGCCACCATCCAGGAGGAAGCGGCCAAACATTCCAACATCTTCGACCCGATCGTGAAGGACTTGAACGCCCAAATCGCCCAGACTCGTCAGAAGCTGAGTGAACAGAACCCCGAGCTGGTCCAGAAGGCCCAGGAGTATCAGCAAACGGTTCAGGCCAACATTCAGTCGCTGGCCACCGAGGCGCAGAAGGCCGGAGAACGCATCAAGGAGGAGGGCCGAGGTGCGTCCGAACAGCTGCAGGCCGCCCTCAAGCAGCTGTACGATGTCACCTTCCAGACGCTGCAGAAAACTACCCAAGAGCTGGAGCCCAAGAAGGAGGGATCGCGCTAAGTTACGACGCTGTGCTAGCTTATTATTAGAAAGGTGAAACTGATTAGAATCAATAAATGACTCAACTTGCTGTACCAGTACCACTCGCGGTATTCAATTGTTCGCAATTAGTGTTATCTTCGTTCCCAAGGAGGAAAGGCAAATTGAACGTTTCCCCCAACGGCTGATGACGGACGTGCGCGCCAATTACAGAATTGACCAAATTGTTTTTGAAATATGAATGAATCTTTACTACTTGTTCAACTGCACTCATTACAACTTTTCACACGTTACTCACGTGCTGACGTAATTCTAGAAGATAATTGTTTCTGAAATAATTAGCAAACTGCTGTCAGCGTAATGAGACTAAAAGTCACATGATAAATTAATATTCGAAATTGATAGTGATAGGTCAGCCACCTATAAAATTGCATCAACTTGCACGTTTTCCATCTATTTCATTATTTTGCTAAATTCAGACGATCCATATTGATTAAGATGACCAATTAGCATATCTCTTCCTGTTTTTCGCAATCCACGAGACAAAGGATTTCCTTTTAGGATGATGACCAATCCAAACTCCAGTCACGTTCTTAATGGTGTTATGCAAGCTACGGCACGACAGTTATTGCGTCGAGCAAAACGTCTGTTCTATTCAGATAAATTTAATAAACCATTCAATTTGACCGCACACAAACACCATATCAAATGTGGTGTGATCTGGCAACCGAGTCAAGTGTTGATAACCTTTCGCTTGATAGAAAATTTGGCACGTTATGCAAAAAATGAAAATCAACGGTCGAGTTTTTAGTCTGCCCCGTGCGAGCAGGGTCGGGTCTTATCACCGTGAAGATTCTCTCGAGCGTAGCGTAGAAAATGTCTGGCGGCGCGCGTTTTGCAGCTCCTCCATACAAGAAACGGCGGTGGTCCAATGGACTTGGCAGTGACCTTCGTCAACTAGTATGGCGTTGAGTAGCTAGCGCGGCTGCTAAACTACTGTTCTCATTGTTCCGTGTTTGTGGTCGTTTCCAATTATCGAATTACAATCGTTTACAATTGCGATCTTCGCAGCGATCGTTGATAACGTCGTGTCTGCCTGTGTGGATCAATCGGACCACGCACTGGACTCACAATCCAGAGGTCGCTGGTTCGAATCCCGAGGCGGACGCAAAAAATTCTAAGTGTAAATATCGGTGCCCTCTCCCCGTGCCATACCTTCACACTTCGGAGACCCGGGAGGTGGAGTCTTGTCGCAAAAAGAACGATACACACCTGTGGAACCGTTGACGAAACCGCAAGGTTTAAGAGGGCCACATCATAAGGTGTTACGTCGATTCCGTTTCCGTTGATAACGTCGTAGTTCATGTTTCCCATTTTTTTTAACGCTGGAACACCCAACGCAAGGCCAACTTACACGGACGCCCAAGCCTCCCAAAAATAGTAGGATCGGTAACTACAACTCGCTGGTTCTCGGGCATTGTAAGGATGTCTAGATGATCGTAGAACTTTGCAGAACTCGATTTGATCAATATGAAATTTTTTGCGATCGAAAATGTCGTTCGCACTTTTTTTTACACACGCAATAAAAAATTGGGACGATTTTTTGATCGCATAAAATTACAGATTTGATCAAATCGAGTTCTGCAAAGTTCTACGATCATCTAGGCCAAGCCTGCCCAAGGTCCGGCCCGTGAAGTTATTTCATCCGGCCCGCGACGGCTTTTTAAAAAAGTTCTAAAACCGGCCCATAACCTGCTCATGAAATATTCAATAAATAAATTAATTGTTTGAATTTAAAAAAAATACCTTAAGATCAACTTTTCATATGTTGTGTAACCTAACCAACCAAAAGGGGCCGCGCGACCGCTTTTTTACAAATTGAGTTATTTTCTATACTTGCAAATAACTCGAGCTTCGGTGACCCATTTTTACGTAGGCTAGTCATTTGCGAGGTACCTCAGCTTAAATCGACAAGCCCCACCCTGAACAAC
Source organism: Culex pipiens pallens (assembly GCF_016801865.2). Classification (NCBI taxonomy): domain Eukaryota; kingdom Metazoa; phylum Arthropoda; class Insecta; order Diptera; family Culicidae; genus Culex; species Culex pipiens. The sequence continues at coordinate 129,897,624 of NC_068939.1, forward strand.
GTTTGCATCAATCGGATTCAAACGTTATTGAACCCCGGCTTGAACAACTTTGATGTTTTATCAAATTTTTAAATATTAACAAAAAAAACAGGAATATTTAGTTATTTTTATTTCTTTTGCAAAAAAAATGCTAATTCAACGTATTGTTTGAATTTTGACTATGTATTTTTTAAATGTCTTCGTTTCAAACTCATTTTTTTATGTTTGAATGTATTTCTTATCAATTCAATATTGATATTTTCAATCTGAAAAATTGTGTAAGAAAACAAAATTGTAAATTTCGTAAACTTGTAAAATAAATAAATAAAATTGGATTGTTGTCTAAAATGTACTAAAAGCCATTAAATTTAAATTTCTTACAGTTTTAACTGAGTTTACTTCAAATTGAAGTTATTTTTTTCCAGAACAACTTTTCAGTGACAATGTTTTATTCGAATCCAAATTTCGTTTGAATAAATTTTATCATGTCTCATTGATATTTTTCTATTGTTATGTTGAGAAAACTTTTAAAATTGCAACGACCAATGAAATCTGTTTTTTTTTATAATAAATGATATCAGAGTACATATTTAAATGCAATCGACAAACGCTGCTTGCAATACCAGTTTATTTAATTTTGTACATAACAAAAAAAATCTGTATTTTTTCAACTTTTATCAAACATTAGTTCCGGCCCGCTGCTGATTCAGAAAAATCAAATCTGGCCCGCAGGGCCAAAAGAGCAGTTCTCTACGGAATCGGTCTTTTTTCTTTAATTTTAATTTTTGTATTTTTTAATCCGGTTGAAACTTTTTTGGTGCCTTCGGTATGCCCAAAGAAGCCATTTTGCATCATTAGTTTGTCCATATAATTTTCCATACAAATTTGGCAGCTGTCCATACAAAAATGATATGTGAAAATTCAAAAATCTGTATCTTTTGAAGGAATTTTTTGATCGATTTGGTGTCTTCGGCAAAGTTGTAGGTATGGATATGGACTACACTGAAAAAAAAATGATACACGGTAAAAAAAAATTTGGTGATTTTTAATTTAACTTTTTGTCACTAAAACTTGATTTGCAAAAAAACACTATTTTTAATTTTTTTTTATTTTTTGATATGTTTTAGAGGACATCAAATGCCAACTTTTCAGAAATTTCCAGAATGGGCAAAAAATCTTTGACCGAGTTATGATTTTTTGAATCAATACAGATTTTTTAAAAAAATCGAAATATTGGTCGCAAAAATTTTTCAACTTCATTTTTCGATGTAAAATCGAATTTGCAATCAAAAAGTACTTTAGTAAATTTTTGATAAAGTGCACCGTTTCCAAGTTATAACCATTTTTAGGTAACTTTTTTGAAAATAGTCGCAGTTTTTCATTTTTTTAAAATAGTGCCCATGTTTGCCCACCATTGAAAAAAATATTTTTGAAAAGCTGAGAAAATTCTCTATATTTTGCTTTTTCGGACTTTGTTGATACGACCCTTAGTTGCTGAGATATTTAAACCAAGACTAAAATTTCAAATGGGCGTAATATTGAATGTTTGGCCCGATTGAAATGTTAGTCTTGATTTTAAATTTTTGAAAATATTTTTTTCGAAAAGATCGGAAAATTTTACGAATGTTTCATGTTTTAACATTGTAAATCGGACCTATAGTTGCTGAGATATCGACATTAGAAAATGGTGGGTTGTTTGCAGGCCTGCAAAATGTTTCCAACTCAGCGTACACATGAAGCAAACCAAAATGTCAGTTCACTGCTAGCATGTGACTGTAAGCCTACTGTGTCCGTTCAACCACTGCCGCCTGACTCGTGCCGGTCGGCTGCTGGAGAATGAGAGACGTGAAAAAATGAGCTACACTCACTCAATTCGTGTCGAATGACTGACTCGTAAAATCCTCTCTAAACACTATTTTGACTATTTTTAAACAATTGAATGGTTCTAGACTCGGCAAAACACTTAAAACAACCATAGCTTATATTCAAAATTACATTTCCACGCATAAATACCAACTTTTTGTGTAAAAACTTGTTTCTTTATGTGTGTGCGTGCAACGTCGAATGAGCGTTGGTCGACTACTGCCTCGCATTGCAGCTGCTCAGTGAGCTAGGGCACTCACGACTGAGTCAGGTTTGTTTATGTCAAGGTTTTGCGGTTCAGTGAATGGATCTGAAAAAATCGTGTATGCGTCGCCGATTTTCGCGTCAGGACCCCTGACATTTTTAGCTCTGGTTGTTTGGGTGAGACCTAGAAAACATCAATTTTTCTGTTTTTTATCCTTTGCATGACAATATCTCAGCAACTAAGGGTCGTATCAACAAAGTCCGAAGAAGCAAAATATAGAGAATTTTCTCAGCTTTTCAAAAATATTTTTTCCAAAAGTGTGCAAACATGTGCACTAACTAAAAAAAACGAAAAACTGCGACTATTTTCAAAAATGTCACCTAAATATGGATTTAACTTGAAAACGGTGCACTTTATCAAAAATTTACTACAGTACTTTTTGATTGCAAATTTGATTTTACATCGAAATATGAAGTTGAAAAAATTTTGCGACCAATATTTCGATTTTTTGAAAAAATAAGTTTTGATTAAAAAATTCATAACTCGGTCAATGATTTTTTGCACAACCTGGAAATTTCTGAAAAGTGGGCATTTTATGTCCTCTAAAACATATCAAAAAATAAAAAAAATTAAAAATAGTGTTTTTTTTGCAAATCAAGTTTTAGAGACAAAAAGTTAAATTAAAAATCACCAAATTTTTTTTACCGTGTATCATTCTTTTTCAGTGTAGTCCATATCCATACCTACAACTTTACCCAAGACACCAAATCGATCAAAAAATTCCTTCAAAAGATACAGATTTTTGAATTTTCACATATCATTTTTGTATGGACAGCTGCCAAATTTGTATGGAAAATTATATGGACAAACTAATGATGCAAAATGGCTTCTTTGGGCATACCGAAGGCACCAAAAAAGTTTCAGCCGGATTAAAAAATACAAAAAAAAATCGAATGACCGAAATCTCAGAGAATTGCTCAAAAGGTTGGGCACCCCTGAATCTAGATTCTAGACATCCTTACAATTAACTAAAAAAATCTTCCCGATTTGGAAACTAAAACATTCATCTTATTTTAGCGTTTAAAAAACACATGTTTAAAATTCTAGTTTCAATATTATCGGGGTAATTTTTAATTACAGTCGACTCTCTGGTTGTCAATATCCAAGGGACCGTCGAGGAAGAGAATCATCAGTTTACAGAACGATGCAAAATGAAGACTCGATTGAAAATATTTTTTTCTTGATACCCAGCTATGGGAGAGAATCATGGCAACATCCATCAAACAAAAACAAACTAATGTCAAACACCCTTCAAAGCTTCGTTTCGCCAAGAAAAATGTCTATGCAAGCCATGAGAAAGTGAAATTATTGACAACCGGAAGAGATTTTTAAAGCAAACAGAATCCAAGGGACCGTCGAGGAAGAGATCCTTCAAGCAAGAGAAAATATCGAGAAATAAAGCCAATCGAAGTATGCAGTTTGAAGGGACTGAAAAATTCATCTATAGATGGAGCAATATTGATATCGAGAAGATCGACAGCCAGAGAGTCGACTGTATCTCACAAAATGGTTCTAAATTGACTAATTTATTGATTCTCTTTAAGTTCCAAATATGTCACATACAAAAAGTACAGTTTTTGTGTGACATTTAAAATGTTTTGAATGAAAATGACTTAAAAACTTCAACTACCGTCAACTGGGGCGAATTGGGACACATGGGGCGAATTGGGACAGCAGTTTAAACCATGTTAGAGCACAATATTTTGATTTGTCTGGTTGGTTTCGGATAGAACAGACTTAGACCAACAAAATGTGTACATCCATTTTCAAATTTAAAATCATTAAGTGCTCTAAACACTGTTGTCCCTATTCAGACTGTAGTCCCGATTCACCCCAGATGACGGTATTCAAATTAAGACCTATTTTAAGATATAATTACAAAAATTGGGAGGTCTAGAATTTTCAAAAAAAGTGTCGACGTGGTTTATAGATGGTTCCTTAGGGAGAACATTGATCATTTAGTATTATCAAATTGAACTTTTCTCAAGAATCCTAACTTAAAAACAAAATTTATTTTGATCACAAAGGATCAGATAGACAGGAAAAAATAAATAAAATAAAATAAATGTAAGAATATTTTTTAAATTGAATCATTTTTAACTACTGTCGATGAAAAAATAATTGAGAAGTTAACAATTTTTTTTCGTGAAACATGCATGAACTCACGCTTGAATGATTTTCTTTTGAACATTCATTCAACTTAAAATGGCACCCATGCATCAAACCTCAAAGCTGTGTAACGAACACGAAGACGACTTACAAGTGCGTGTGATAAATTACAAACGAACGATACATCGTGTGACGCAGTGACTTGTAATTTTTAGTGTTTAACTTTATTAGGTACTGTTCTTCTTCCTCTTCTCATCACGAGTCTTCTTCTTTTTTTTTGCTTTGCAAAAGTACAAACAGCTACAACTAAAAGGGGTGTTCTGACCTCGACGTCACACTTATTCCTTCTTGAGGGCTTCGTCGGTCTTCTGCTTCAGCGTTTCGCCGATTTCACCGGCCTTGGACTTGATCACTTCTCCGAGCTCCGACAGTTTTCCGAGGAAGCTCTGCAAATTTTAGTTAAAAAGTGTTACTCTCTGATGGAACTTGAACTATGCTCAGTAAATATCTTACGTCAACGTTCTCCTTGGTGAAAGTGTCCGAGATTCCCTTCTTGATGGTGTCGACGGTGTCATCGAGCGCGTCGCGGCGGACACGGGCAGCGAGGGTCAGCTGGAAGATGAATTAGTTTTATTAGTTAACATATCATCAACATATCAAAAAATAAATGAAGTTGAAGGAGGTAAAGTTGTCAAAATCAAGTTTATCATTAAAAATGAAATAAAAAAAGGATGTTTTATTCTGAGAAGTTTTAAGTATCGTTAGTTCTTTTGATTTGAACGTTAACATGTATTTCAGCTTTTCAGTATCAAAATCATGCAAATTTTCACTTCACAGAATTTGTAGTGTTTTTTCTCTCTCTCCAAAATATAACCAGGCAAATCACCTAATAGGACTGTAACAACATAAATGATTTTCGTAGAAATATTACTAGTTGCAATCGGTTATATTGTCGTTTTGCCAACGGAAAACATTCTAGAGCATATTCAAAATAGTAAAAGAGGAAATTAGACTATGACAAACAAACTCACACTTTGTCGTGTTTGACAGTTTGCCAAACTCGCAAACAAAGCCAAATGTATGCAGGTTGACGTTTCTGCAAACAATTGCAGGCAAAAACAAGGCCGGCAAACTGTCAAAAAGTTCGAGTTTGTTTGTTTGTTTGGCAAAGTCTAATACCTCCATAAGGAGGAATTACTCTTAGAATTATACTTTTGTCCTCTTTCTTAAGGACACGAATTTTGCACTGTCACTGATCACTTTGCGTTCTTTATCAAAAAGAAAGCAAAAAGGAAAAAATGCTTAAAATTTGTCAAAAAAATACAGGGCACGCAAAATAAAATGTTATTTAAAATTCATGTTCTTCACCCCTTCAGGCCCAGAAAAAAATCGATATTTTTTACGTTTATCTACATTACACGTTACTGGATCGACCAAATGGAATGAAATTTTTAATGCTTATAGGTTAACATTCTATATAAACTAATGCAGGTTAAATCAGGTTGAAAAATCTAGAGAAATTCAATTTTGAAGACAAAATAAGTGGCTCTGGAGTAACCATGGGCGTTAGAGTGTTAAAAGAGAAAACCAAATTATATTCTGAAGAGTGATTCTTACTTAATATTCATGTAATAAGCTTTCAAACGTCTTCATTAGTCAATAGACGGTTTTCGCAATTGAAAAAAGTAATTTTTTTTATGATAATAATTAAATTTTTAAAGTTAAATGAATCGATTGATAATGAATAACCAAAAATTATCATAAATTCAAGTAAAATGAAGCTCTTTAAATTATTATTTTTTTGTTTGAAGACTAAAAGATGTTTAAACAAAATGAAACTGCAAGTATTTTTTCCTCTTTTGTAGGCTCGTGTTATCTTTGCACTTCCAATCGTTGAAAATAATACATTTTCAAAATTAAAAAAGTAAAAGCTCAGTTAAATTTGCACTATCCTGTATCTTTCAACAAGCTATCTATCGTTTGTGTACCAATTCAACTGTTTTTCGATGCTTATTATACCAGAACAACAATCACTGATATTCACAATAGCAAAACCGAGTCCCCGTTCCGTATATATGTACCTGAACGATGCAGAAGATAACAATGAACAATAGTCCCAGCTTGGCCATTTTGATACTTTGGGGTTTGGTTTATACAACTTCACTGAACTTTCGAGCTGGCCACGCGCTGCGGATTGCGATGCTTGCCGGACGAGTTATCGCGTACGAATGTCGAGTGTCGTCGCACTTGATCTGGTTGTTATATTTCGTCGAATCATGGATTTTTATTTCCATATGTATAGCCGTATAGCCCCGGAACGATGTAGAGCTATAGCTACACTTGTGATGACCTGTGGGATCGACCATATACATAACAACTGTCATAACGTACTCTCTTTCTCTCTCTCTGTGTACTTTTTGTGTGTGATAGGAACTTGTTCAGAGGTTCAGAGGCTTCGGTTCTTAGCGGGTTATTTGCGCGGGTTAGAATATTATCAAATTTAATTGATGCTCTAAGTAAATAGAACACAACTTCTGGGTGACCCGTAATGTTAAGGTGAATCTTGATTGAATCAAGTACGAATTTTGGGTTTTTGCCTATCCTTGAATTCAATGACCTACATTCGAGTTGTTTTCTGGGAAAGGATTCATGGTTCAAGAAACAATTTGGGTAACTTTTGTCCCTGATCACGAATCCGTGGTCCGTTTTTTGATATCTCGTATCGGAGGGGCGGTACGACCCCTTCCATTTTTTAACATGTGAAAAAAGAGGTGTTTTTCAATGATTTGCAGCCTGAAACGGTGATGTGATAGAAATTTTGTGTCAGAGGGACTTTTATGTAAAATTCAGAAAAAAAAGTATTTTTTATTGAAAAAAAAAAAACACTAAACAAGTTTTAAAAATTCTGCCATTTTCTGTTAATCAACTGTACATTTTTTTGTCACATGACATTTTATGGAAAATTTAACAAAGCAAAGCAATCCACTTTAACGACCCCGGGTCTTTTGTGGGCTCTGTTGCAAGTTTCTGCTCATTTCAACACAGATAAAAATAATGTAAATTTGGAAGCTGTAATTTTGGAAGGTTGAATATTACCTCTTTTTTGATGTAATTTTACCTCAATTTAGACTGAAAAAGTGACATTACACCAGAATAGTGGTAAAATTACACATTTCCAGAGGTAAAGTTACACCTTTTTTCTGACATAAAAGATGTACCCCTTCCCAGATGTAATATTACCATGATTTTTTTTCTGTGTAGGCGTCCGAAGGTTATGTGTGGTGAGTCACCCAAAACCTCTTTTACGCAAATGGACCGACGTTTTGCTTTCCCATCCGATAGAAGGCCAGAAGAATAAGGCGGGAATCGAACCCGCACCCCATAGTAACTTAGGGATCGGCAGCCGAAGCCGCTAACCACCGCGCCACGAGGCCCTTTGGAAAAATTTAACGCACTTTTCGAATCTACATTGACCCAAAAGGGTCATTTTTCATTTGGAACAAAAAAATTTATTCTAAAATTTCGTGTTTTTCTAACTTTGCAGGGTAATGTTTTAGAGTGTTCTACAAAATTGAAGAACAGACAATTACAAAAAAAAAATTATATACACAGAAAAAAAATCATGGTAATATTACATCTGGGAAGGGGTACATCTTTTATGTCAGAAAAAAGGTGTAATTTTAACTCTGGAAATGTGTAATTTTACCACTTTTCTGATGTAATGTCACTTTTTCAGTCTAAATTGAGGTAAAATTACATCATAAAAGAGGTAATATTCAACCTTCCAAAATTAATGCTTCCAAATTTACATTATTTTTTTCTGTGTATGTATAAACAGTTGTTCGTCGTTGATCATGGCCGTTCATGGTCCCCCGCGAAAGACACGGACGACGAAACAAAGAGAAATGTAAAAAGTAACTTTAAAAAAAAAATTTCGTAAAACGCGATAACTCGTGATGTTTTTAAGCAAACCCCTTATGTTTATAAAGAGCAATTCTCTACGAAGTCGGTCTTTTTTCTTAAATTTTATTTTTTTTTTATTTTTTAATCCGACTGAAACTTTTTTGGTGCCTTCGGTATGCCCAAAGAAGCCATTTTGCATCATTAGTTTGTCCATATAATTTTCCATACAAATTTGGCAGCTGGCCATACAAAAATGATGCATGAAAATTCAAAAATCTGTATCTTTTGAAGGAATTTTTTTTATCGATTTGGTGTCTTCGGCAAAGTTGTAGGTATGGATATGGACTACACTGAAAAAAATGATACACGGTAAAAAAATTTTGGTGATTTTTTATTTAACTTTTTGTCACTAAAACTTGATTTACAAAAAAACACTATTTTTCATTTTTTTAGAGGACATCAAATGCCAACTTTTCAGAAATGTCCAGGTTGCGCAAAAAATCTTGAGCGAGTTATGAATTTTTGAATCAATACTATTTTTTTGAAAAAATCGAAAAATTGGTCGCAAAATTTTTTCAACTTCATTTTTCGATGTAAAATCAAATTTGCAATCAAAAAGTACTCTAGTGAAATTTTGATAAAGTGCACCGTTTTCAAGTTAAATCCATTTTTAGGTGACTTTTTTGAAAATAGTCGAAGTTTTTCATTTTTTAAAATTAGTGCACATGTTTGCCCACCTTTGAAAACATTTTTTTTGAAAAGCTGAGAAAATTCTCTATATTTTTCATTTTTGAACTTTGTTGATACGACCCTTAGTTGCTGAGATATTGCCATGCAAAAGTTTAGGAATATTGATGTTTTCTAAGTCCCACCCAAACAAAACACCATTTTCTAATGTCGATATCTCAGCAACTATATGAAATTTTCCGATCTTTTCGAAAAAAATATTTCCAAAATTTTTAACCAAGACTAACATTTCAAAAGGGCCAAACATTCAATATTACGCATTTTTAAAATGTTAGTCTTGGTTTGAAAATTTTCAAAATATTTTTTTCGAAATGATCGGAAAATTTCACGAATGTTTCATATTTGGATTCATATTTGGACCTAAATATGGATTTTTTTAATGGCTTTAACTTGCAAACGGTGCACTTTATCAAAATTTCACTAGAGTACTTTTTTATTGCAAATTTGATTTTACATCGAAAAACGAAGTTGAAAAATTTTTGCGACCAATTTTTCGATTTTTTGAAAAAATCAGTATTGATTCAAAAATTCATAACTCGCTCAAAGATTTTTTGCGCAACCTGGAAATTTCTGAAAAGTTGGCATTTGATGTCCTTTAAAACATATCAAAAAATAAAAAAAAATAAAAATAGTGTTTTTTTTGCAAATCAAGTTTTAGTGACAAAAAGTTAAATAAAAAATCACCAAAATTTTTTTACCGTGTATCATTTTTTTCAGTGTAGTCCTTATCCATACCTACATTTTTGCCAAAGACACCAAATCGATCAAAAAATTCCTTCAAAAGATACAGATTTTTGAATTTTCATACATCATTTTTGTATGGCCAGCTGCCAAATTTGTATGGAAAATTATATGGACAAACTAATGATGCAAAATGGCTTCTTTAGGCATACCGAAGGCACCAAAAAAGTTTCAGTCGGATTGAAAAATACAAAAAAAATCGAATGACCGAAATCTGAGAGAACTGCTCTGTATCGAAATTTTTGTAATTGTCTGTTCTACAACTTTGTAGAACATTCCTACACTCTACAAAATTAACCAGCAAAGTTAAAAAAACACGAAATTTTAAAATGAAAATTTTTGTTTTAAATGAAAAAAATTACCCTTATACGTTAAAGTAGATTTGAAAAGTACATTAAATTTACCTTTAAATGACATGTGGCAAAAATTTTACAGTTGAGTAACGTAAATGGCAGAGTTTATAAAACTTTTGTAGTGTTTTTTTCGATGAAAAATAGTTTTTTTTTATGTTTTTAAAACCGCCTTGAGCCGGGGGTAAATTTGGAAAATTTGGTTTATTGTACCTTTAAAAAGAATTCCAGTTTTGTTTTTTTCTTGAAAAAAAAGCAAAGCAATCCACTTCAACGACCGCCTGGTCTTTTGTGGTCTCTGTTGCAAGTTTCTGCTCATTTCTAGGCGTCCGAAGGTTATTTGTGGTGAGTCACCCAAAACCGACGTTTTACTTCCCCATCCGATAGAAGGCGTGTTCAGGCAAATCTCGTCTCGAAAAATGCCACCGGGACCTTTTGGGATCGAACCCAGATGAGAGGCAACCACGCTTACCCTACACCGAGGGTCCCGGCCACAAACAAAAATAAAATGGACAATATTTTTGGTAACATTCATTCCATTCCATCATAGTCATAAATTGTAAACGAATCAAAAATTCAAACACAGCCGATCATAGACTATTTTAAAGCAGCTGCGAGCGACATAGCACACTTATTGAGCCGATAAGAGAGAGAGAGGGAGAGCAGATGAGACAGTATTCAGTTGCGGTTGGTGTGGTAGTGACAAACGGTAGGCAGATTTGCGTCGCGTTCGATTTTTGCTCAAGAGTAAACGGGACGAATGTGGGTAATCAGGACGATTCAATTGTTTGTTTAGATATCGGCATCTCAAAGTTGGGTGCGATTTCAGCTATATTTGTTCAATCTTCAAGTTTCTCATACAAAATTAAGTTTCTGAACGGTCCGAAAAAAGCTTTTGAATTGAAAACCTAATCTTTCTTTGTTCTGAATTTTGTATGTATTCAACTTGGCTTCCAACAGTCAATATTTGTAATGTTCAGATTTATTTAGATCACATGTATTTACAAGAATTAAAGTTCAAATGTCCCATACTTATTTTAACTTTTATTATCACCATTGTAAATACATGAGCTGTGAAACAGTTCTTTATCAAGCTTTTGTGAACACAACGCAACGGGATTCCCCTTGACCGAACTGTATACGCCAACAAACCTTAATGGATCCTTAAGTAAATTGAACTTGAATGTCGGTGCCTCACTTCGCTTTTCGCGCAGCAAACTGCATCAGTCACTCTCAATTTCATCGCCGAGGTCACCATCATCATCATCGTCGTCGTCGTCGGTGGGATGTTCGTTGGAGATGTGGTCATCTAGGACGCGCAAGGTTCCCAACCTCCGGACTCGCTCCGCATCTCGGTGGGCCTGGTCGTCTAGGATTTGCAGGATTTTCAGCAGCAGGTCGTAGATCTTCTCGTCGGCTTCTTCGCGGACGGTTTCGTACGAATCTTCGGTGGAAGGGTAGTCTGGAATGTCTTGTTCGATGGAGTAGGAATCGTTTTGATCGTTTGGTTGGTTGATGATGATCGGTTGGGAATCCTCCTCGGATAGGTGTTGATCGGCTTCTACGATGGTCTGCTCCAGGGATGATTCCATCAGAGGTTTGTTGTTGTTGGTGTTGCTGATGCCGCTACCGCTGAACAGTGGGGCCTACGGGGAGAACAAGTGGCCATTAGAATTCGACTTTTGGACGTGAAGGGAGTTCATTAGTATGCACTGGGAGCGTTTGGTAGTTACGGTAGCGTGTGCTTGGTGGTCTAATGGGTTGAGAGTGGCAATTATTTGATTCTTTATTGAAGGGATTGAACTCTCACCAAAGTGGGAGAAGAAGTTGTGAAGCAAAAACACTGTGCAATCTAGTCGTTTCAAAAGTTCTATGCTACACGAAAACCTCATGAACCGCACAGCCTTTCTTATCGCTTGACCTTGTCTAATTCGGACTGTTCCGGTGACGTCAGCGTCGTCGCCACTTTGCTGTGCCGTTTCTGCCCGATGGCTCTCCTTGGCCTCTTTTTCGGAACCACTTGAATGGTGTCCAAAATGCGCAACATTATCTCGATCAGTGGTGACCGTTGACCCGCCGGCGAAGACGAACTGGCACGTGTTCTAACGGAATGAGTTCCATCGCTGCTGATGCTGGGATTTCCGGACGGAATTATCGATCTCCGGTTGGACTCCACGGAACTTACCGAATCGCAGACGAAATTTACCGCCACCACCGATAACAGCACCAGCCTGGTCAACATGATGATGATGATAACCGTTGCAGAGACATTTATCAACTATTCGAGCGTGGCTGTGGAACCAACTTGGGCGACTTGGGGCTCGAGACTCATGTTTATCTTTTTTTTTTCTAGCCAGAGTGATGACCTCTAGACTCGCTATAGAGTGATGCATATGCATAAAGTGTGGTGGTTGCATAACAATCCACACCAGCAAAACTGCGTTTGGAGACAATGCGTTCGGTGGGCAGCCGACGACTTACCTTCGCGGGACGTCTCGAGCGATCTTCGAGTGGCTGGTTGGTTGATACATGCTAATTAGATGCGTAGTCGGGTCGGGTCGGCTGGCTGGGGACATTATCTTTTACGATAGTGAAATGGAGGCTTTGATTTGAAGTAGATTATCATTGGGATTGATTTTCGAACGACGATCAGACGTTGAAGGTGCTCGGTAGAACCGTATAAAGAAAGATGATAGACCTGCTCGAAGAATCACGTGGAAAAATCTCTCAAAGTGTTGTTAAAACGGTACGGTGTACGGATTTAGCTATTATGTCAATTGATTTTTTGAGCTAAAACGTTTAAGTGTTCATCGCTGAATCTTTGTGAAGGGAAATTCAACTTTTCAGCACTTGTATCGAATAGTAACACTTTTCGGAACTGTTGACCAGATACATGTACGCGAATCTAAAGCGAGGAAACAAACGTTACTCTTAAAAATCCCATTCGAAAGTGTTTTTTTTCCGAATTGCAAACTCGATTTTTTCAGCACTCTTCGCATTTATCAAACTTTGCAGTGCCATAAACTTTGAAAAATATTTGCAACGGCCTAACATATTGTTGAATGATATGTAAACCCTCAAAAGAACAACATTTATTCATGAGCATGAGTATAGTTGACTGCCAATGGACTGCTACTCCGTTATTGACAGATCAGCTAAAGTTGAACAATTCACCAAAAATGGTCAGTGGGAGCCAACCATCGTTCACTGTTTAACCTCTGAAGATCCCTTCTTTGTTAGTCAATACCGGCGCCCTCCCAAGAAGCCTGCAGTTCAACAGAAGGGAGAAATGTTAGTCCGATAGTTGTAGTTGCAGACTCATCAAGCACATAGTTTTTCGCTATATCCGTAGTAACAGTTCAATAGGGTGAATCTGCGTTTGTAAACAAGCAGTCTATCCCTTTTGCTCAAGTGACAGTTCACGTAAAGTAAGAGGGGGATAGACTGCTTGTTTACAAACGCAGATTCGCCCTATTGAACTGTTACTACGGATATATCTGTGGACACCGCATGAGACCGTTGAATCCACAGCATCTCCATCAAGCAGCACGGGATTAATATTTGTTGGGGTTAGTAGGATAAGGTTTTGGCTTTTCGATGCCTCCCGAGCTACGATGCTATGGGGAGAAAGGTATTTCTAATTATCACACCAAAACACTCGCGCACAGTTATTTCAATATTAAATACATTTAATTTTGCACCACGATTACCCAGACAACTTAAACCTCGATTTAAACCGTCAGCTACCTTTCGATCAACTATGATATAGAAAGGACTTTTTTCAGTAATTTGACTATGAAAACTTAAACATCATTTCATATTTTAATAATTTACACGACGTCGTGCCTCCCGATCAACGATGATATAGGAAGGACTTTTTGATAATACCCAAACAACTAGCATTATACTTTTTTTCTTTTTCACACACAATGTCACTTGCTACCGCTGCACAAATTGGGCTCACAAATCATTGCAGGAAAACAATTAGCACTAATCACTTAACAAAATGACGCCGAAAACACGAAAAATCGTGCACAGCATCCGCGTGGCTCCACTTCACCCAATTGGCTGAAGCAGGAAAAATAATTAGCACTAGTCACTCAACAAAATGACGCCAAAAACATGAAAAATCCTGCACAGTGTCTGCGCCGAGACACCTCCGTTGGGGTTTTTTTTTTTTGAATTAAATATACTTTATTGAATCTTTCTTATAATAATTACATTTGGTTTACATAATAAGTGGTCAGCTGTGGCTCTTCAGCTTTAGTTTGCTTTTCGTGATTTAAACACTGTTTATTTTCATAACTTTTAAAGTATATGATTTATCATTTTTGTAACACTAGGTACAATGAGGAAAAAAAAATGTCAAGAAAACATAACCTAACCTAAAACTAACTTAAACTTACCATAAACTAAACCAATCCTTGAATCAAGGGGTATTCAGAAATAGCACATTTTTCCCTGAATTTCAAACATTTCTCTTGAATCTTCTGATCCAACGTTTTTACTTCTGCTAATTCATGAACCTCACTTGATCTTGTCCAGCCAGGAACATTCAAAACCATTTTGAGTACCTTGTTTTGGACACGCTGGAGCTTCAATTTATGAGTTCTAGCGCAACACTCCCAAACAGGTACTGCATACTCAATAACGGGGTAAATTATTTGTTTGTAAACAGCTAACTTATTTTTCAAAGAAAGCTTTGATTTTCTGTTAATTAAAGGATACAAACACCTGATGAGAATGCTGCACTTGTTCAATATTTTGTCTACATGCTGCCGAAACAAAAGTTTCGAGTCAAGTATGAGACCTAAATAGACAACTTCCTTTGACCAGGGTATCGAAACATCATTCATTTTAATCAAAACATCATCCTTTGGGGCAAATCTGGCCGATTTGGAAAGTGGAAAAATGATGGTTTGAGTTTTGGCTGCATTTATGCGAATTTTCCAGTCGCCAAAGTATTCGGAAAGAACGTCAAGACCCTTCTGAAGACGGCCAACTAAATATCTGGTTATTTTACCCTTATAAATAACGGCAGTGTCATCAGCAAAAAGTGACAACACACCATTACCAGGAAGAGTAGGCAAATCAGATGTAAAAATATTGTACAGAAGTGGTCCAAGAATACTTCCTTGGGGAACCCCCGCATCAATGTTGAATAATCCAGAAGCAATCCCATTCAGAAAAACCTTGAACGATCTCTCCGAAAGATAGTGCTGGATAATTTTGATAAGATACATTGGAAAACCGTATAAATACAGTTTATGTATCAAACCATCATGCCAAACATTGTCAAAAGCCTTCTCAACATCCAACAAAGCCATAGCAGTTGATTTAGACTCAAGCTTGTTCTGCTTGATGATTTTGGTTACTCTCGTAAGCTGATGAGCAGTATTATGTCCCTTGCGGAAGCCAAACTGCTCATTCAAAATTATATTATTATCGTTGGTAAAATCCAAAAGCCTTGAATAGATGACCTTCTCAAAGAGTTTGGACAGACTACTCAAAAGACTAATGGGACGATAACTTGTTGGCGATGTTGGATCTTTTTGAGGCTTCAAAATTGGTATGACTTTGCCCAGCTTCCAATTGGTAGGGAAGTAACCAAGTTGCAAACATTTATTGAAAATATTGGCTAGATGTTGAAAGAACTGATCACTCTGTTTTTTCAACACCAGATTAAAAATGTTATCAAAGCCAGGAGCTTTCATATTTTTCATTTGTTTTACTGCAACTTTGACTTCCTCACCAGAAACATGGGAATCTGCTGGAAATTCAAAGGTAGAGTTATTAATTGTTGAAATACTATTGGCAACTGATGTTTCTTTACGGCTGGTCATGGAAGCGCCAAGATTATGAGAACTAACAAAATGAAGCCCAAGTGCATTTGCCTTTTCCTCAGATGTAATCAAAGGAGAATCCTCAACAATAAGAGGAGGAATAGGCTTTGGTTTGTTTTTAAGAACTTTTGAAAGTTTCCAAAATGGTTTTGAATAATTCCCAAGCTGGCTTACATGTTTTGAAAATTCTTGATTTCTGATAGTGTCAAGTCGGTCTTGTATGATTTTGTTCAAATTGTTCACAGAAATCTTTTTGTCATAGTCCCCAGTCCGTTGATATTGTCTCCTATAAACATTCCTAAGTCTGATCAAGTGTTTAGTATCTACGTCAATATCAGTTACCTTAAAATTAACAGGAACCTCCCGAACGTTGGCAGCCTCTGCTTGGTTGATAGCCTGCTGGATCACCTCCAGCGAACGATCAATATCGGCAGAAGTTTCCGGGTGTTGATCATAGTCGATGTTGCCGTCTACCACTTGCTGAAACTGCTGCCAGTCAACGTTGTGGTAATCTTTCCGGGTTGGTTGCCGCTGCGGAGTAACGGAAGCTCCAACCTCCACAACCACCGGATAGTGATCAGAACTCAACTCTTCAAACACCTCAGGATGAGCCACGTTCTCAGCCATATTGGTAATGAAGAAGTCGATGATTGAGTGATTCCCAGACCGAGCCACCCTCGTTGGACGATCCGGACTCACAACGTTGTAGTATCCGTTTTGCAGATCGTTGTGCAGAATCACTCCGTTCCGATTCCTCCTGCTGTTGCCCCAAACTTCATGCTTCGCGTTGAGGTCACCAGCGATGATGTACTTTGCGCTCCGCCGTGTCAGCTTCTGGATATCGCCCTTCAGTTTTGCTGCTGAACCATCTCTGGAATTCACCTGACGTGGGCAGTATGCAGCAATGAAGAGTACTGGGCCAACCGAAGTGGGAATTTCCACCCCAACGGCCTCGATGATGTCCAGCTTGAAGTGTGGCAGCCGGCGTGGCTTGAGATCACGATGAACAGCGACAAGCACACCTCCTCCTCCAGAGGTGGTCCTATCGAGCTGCGTCGCGATCTTGTAGTTTTGCAGATAAACTTTTTCACCGGGCTTCAGATGAGTTTCCGTGATGGCAGCTACGTCGATCTCCTTCTCGCGAAGAAAATCCACCAGCTCTAAATTCTTTCTCCTAATGGAGCAAGCGTTCCAATTCAGCAGCTTGAGGGACCTACGATCCATACTGGATGACGAACGAGGTCAGCACTTCAATCTGCTGGGTCTTGGTTTTGCATCCACGCAGTGCAGCGGACATCTGTTTGAAAATATTGAGGAGTTCGGTTGAGGTGTAAAGATCATTACCATTTTCTTCAACTGCTGGTTCTTGGGTTGGTCTTGGCTCCTGGCTGAAGCCCGGTGGTGGCGGTCTCGGCTCCTGGCTGGAACCCGGCCGTGGATGATTCATCTCAGCTCTCTTCCTGGGATCCAACGGCAACGGTGCCAAGTTCGGGACCTGGCGTCGCGGTTGAAGAGGTGGGAAATTTTGCTCCACCAGGGCTGGAGGAGTTCTACGACGCTGAGGCTGATTCTTCGTCGATGCTTGCTGCCGAATTTTCACGAACTCAGCTCTCTTGGGGCACTTTCGGTCGGTTGACGAGTGCTCACCGTTGCAGTTGAGGCACTTCACCAGCGAATCTTGGATGCACTGGGATGTGATGTGCGCATCGGTACCACATTTGGCGCAACGACGCTTCAGGTGGCAGTTCTTACCTCCGTGCCCGAAGCCCAGGCAGTTGAAGCATTGTGTGACGTCACGGTGCACTGGTCGGTATCGCTCCCACGACACGATAATGTTAAAAACCGCTCGGATTGCCTTCAGCTCAGGAAGCGTCGTCGATCCCTTAGCCAAATGCAGCAGGTAGAGCTGGTCACGGTACTTGATGTCTTTGTTGCGTCGGCTCATTTTGTGCACGGCCAACACATCCAGTTTCAAAACTTTTAGCTCGGCAGCTAATTCCTCCACTGGCATGTCGTACAGACCTCTGACGACGATTTTGTACGGCTTATCCATGACGACATCATGGGTAAAGTACTCCGCCTCGTTTTCGGTCAAGTAGTCCTTGACCAGTTGATAGTGCTGCCTGGATTGCACCAGCACCTTAAATCCGTCCTGACACAGACGAATGTTGCCTAGGACTTTCCCAGACTTGATGAGTTCAACCAGCCCCGCTCGAAAGTCGATCGTTGCTGCTGATTGCCTCACATAAAAAGGAGGCAGTTTCTCCTTTCGCTGTTTCACTTCATTCTCCTTTGCTTCCGCTACCTGGTCCTCGTCAGGCAGTCCAGCGAACTTGTTGTTCTTCAATAGCTGCTCCTCGTGCGACGAAGAGTTCTCCTCCTCCTCATCCATCGGTACAGTACCGTCGCTCTTTTTCGTCTTTTTGCTGTTCGATGTCACTTCCAAAAGCACCTTCCTTTTGGAAATCCCCGGTTTTTGGCCATCAGTTGAGGCCTCAACCTTCCTTTTGGAAATTCCCACTTTTTTGCCTGCTTGAGCCGCAGGTAGGGCAACATTGCCGGCGTCTTGCGCCGGGACGCGACGAGTCATGTTGATTCAGACAACCTTCACCAACGAATGCTCGGATAACAATGGCTCCGTTGGGGTTGCTTGGTCAGGATCGAAGAAGAAGGTCCTGAAGACGTGGTTTAGGGTTCTTTATTAGAGAGTCCAAAATGACTTCTAAACTGCACAATAGAGCAATTGTTGGGGCCTTGTACAAAGAAGTGGGTATTCGAGAGTGCCTTCAAGGTCAAGAAATTTTGTGATCGTGCAAGAAGCTTAATTTGGGATAAAAATCTTATTGCGGACGCAATACAAAGCATTTCACTTCCCCCAATCGTCTGAAGCAGGAAAAATAAATGGTACCAATCACTAAAAAATACAACAAATCCTGCACAACATCCGCGTGGCTTCACTTCCCCTAATCGATTCACCTTAAAAGAACAACATTTATTCAAACTAAATACCTCTGCACTGATGTTTTAGGAGGACGATTGAGAACACGAAAGATTATTAAATTAAAGATAACGTTTTATTTTTACCTCTTACATTACGTTACATAATAACTTCACAACAGTGATAACCAACACACTTCCACTAAAACTACTATTTGTTCAAACACAATAACTGTAGTTTCCTCCGAATCGACTCCAATTCGCAGAATTCAAAACTAACAACAACTCTTCCGTTGCGACACCGCAGCTAATCGTAACCCCCAGCGCACGTGCCATCATCCACACAGTAAACGCACTTACAATCATGACTTCTGACCTTCTTCGTCACTGGCTGCCTGATTGTTGTCGTTGTGGTGGTGGTCGTCGTCGGTTTCCGGGACGTCCGACAGCCGCACTTTTTGGTCGTCGCCGTGGGTTTCCGGCACCGCTTGCGGGTTGGTTTCGGCGTCGGCTTCTCCGTGAACAGCTCTTGACTCTGCTCGCAGCTGTTGGTTGGGAAGCGCTTGGCACTGCTGTACCGGTTGGTGTCCACTTCTTCGCTTTCCTCCTTGATGTACTCCTTGCGGAAGGTGATTAGTTTTTGGGGGGTTGTGGATGGTGGGGTTTCCGGTTGGTCTTCGCAGGGGGTGGTTGGGGTTGTGGTTTTAGCTAGTCGGTCGATTTCCGATTGGCAGGGTTGGTAGAGTTTGGATTCGCTGGGTGGATTGAACGGCTGATTTGGCTGGGTGGCTTCCGGTTGGTTGGGTTCACAGTTTCGGTTCTGTTTGATACAGTCTAGCAGTCGGTTGATGTTGTCGTTTGTTTCACGCAGCTGATTGATGAGGAAGTCCTTCACACAGTTTTGTCCTTTTGGTCGAGGAGGTCGGGTGGCAGGAGCTGGGTAAGAAGCCGTCGGTAGACGGTACGGGTAAGCCTGGATGACGGTGTACGGTTGCATCACTCGAGGGGTCCCCGAAGATGCTTCTCGCTTCTGTTGCCGGGGGTCGTCCAGCTGGATCATGATTGTCGAGGGATCTTCCGGTACGGGGCTCACTTTGGGCAGATCACTCGCGAAGAAGCTTTGCTCTTCCGCAAACGTTACCTGTAAGCACTAAGGTTTGTTTCAACTGCTGTAACTTTCAAAGTGTCTCGCATACCTTAACCAAAGCCACGATTGTTATCGTAGCGATTGTCGCCATAATGATCCGTCTTTTCATTCCGGTCTGGGAGGGGAGAACGATTTGCAATTAACCCAAACTACTGGTGAACTGTTTATCAAAACACCCGTGTTGTAGCTTAAATAGTACGTACTTTACGGCCCGGGTTTAGGCAATTGACAAAAATTGCGCCGTGTGTTACGAGACGTGACATATCGGCTTCTGGAGGTTCAACAGTTCGGGAATGGTTCGCCGTAGTGGGGCGCCTCAATGGAATCCAATCGGATATTCAGTCAGTTCTAGACGGTTGTTTGACCAATATAAAGCTAGCTTTCAAAATTTGCTGGACACATTCAAATTCATCAGCGCGGAGCTACGTGATGACAAGGAACAATCCAAAGTTCGCTGGAATAATTTAAGTTTTAGTTCCTGTTTACTTTCCCAGCACAAGACACTGTTTGTACATTCTCCCGGTGCACTAGGCAGACTAATCCACCTAAAAGCTAGTGACTTTCTACTGCTATAAGTTCAACTCGTTCAAATATTGGCATTTCGGACATCGACATTTAACAAACTCACTCTCTCTCTAAAGTCAACAAAAGCTCTTGTTTTTATTGAGTCATCTTATCAAATATTGCTCTATCAGTGCATCAGTCGTTGGACAGATTTGTTTTGTAAGCAAAGTGTGCGATTAAACATTGATTGCAGCTGCGTTGCGTCCAACAAACACACAGTCCGATGGTAGTCTCTCTGGCTCTCTGGTTGTTCAGTGATTGTAACAGTTGTTCGTTGCTCGTTCGATTTGGGGTTCTTTACCGTAGTCGGGTTGCATGGGGTCTTGAAGTTAGTACCGTACGTAACGTCCGTAGTCCTTGTTTGAGTTGTTGTCGTAGATTGTGCTGGATTGAAGAGTTAGGAGTAATTTAAAATGGTTGTAAAAAAGTGATTTTGGAACACACATTTGATTCGAAGTTTAACTCAAACAATTCTCCAAAATTTAAATATGTATTGAAATAATTGTGGGAGAACTTGCTTCATAGAAATCTTGCTATCAAGTGAGGCTTTCTTAATTTCTATACAGTCCTATAATTGTCAAAAACCTGTGGACTAAGAAAACTCCGAGCCAAAAAGACCGACATTTAGCGATCTTTACAATGTTTCAAAGCAAAATAACACAAAAATTGTTGCCAAAATCTAGCCGACACGGAATTTAATTGAATTTAATTCGTAAAAATATCTCACCGAAATACACTCAACCCCCGGTGGTTGGTCACTTTTTCATTTGACACTTTTATAGTTTGTACCCCGTTGGTTGGTCAAAGTCAAACTAAAATGTGACGAGCTGTCACTTTTTACACGGCGCTCACGCACACTATCAAAAAACGTTTGGTAGTAAGTGTGAACTCCGTGTAAAAGGGGTGTCAAACCATTGGGGTTTGGTGTAGTAGTTTATGAAACAAGAGGTTTTTGTTTCAGCACGGGTCGTACATTTATCTAACGAGGTTCACCAAGTTGGATAAATACCACGAGTGCTGAAAAAATCAAGTTTTGCCACGAGTTGCATATACATTTTTGCTATTCCGAAAAACGCCCTCTGAATTGAATTTAAAATTGAATTTCCATGTGTTAGTCTATTCGTCGTCACATCAAAACAATATAGAAAATAATTATTTTGCGTCACAAGTGCTGAAATGTAGAACTATTCAGCACTCATTTGAATAAATGTGACTTAACATAATCACATGCATTTTTGTATACAAACTTAAAAATGTTCTCCTTTTGAATTTTAATGTGTTTCAAAAGAAATTTTCACAAATATTCAGTAACCGAACAAGTACTGTATAACGCCTCAGAATTAGTTTCAAAATAGCAATTGAAAAGTTCAATATTCAAAAAAAGATTCCAACTTCAACTTTACGGAGTTGCGTAGTTCTTTTTGGACAATTAACCATTTGTTTCGGGTAAATTGAATCATTTTTAAAGGTTTTTCAAACAAGCGAGCTATTCTAATACATTCCAAACTCGATTATCCGATGTCCTCGAAAAAAAAATCCCTTCGGATAATCGAATCTTTGCAAAAACGGCAATTGAGCTCAAATATGTTCCTAAAGGAGCCATTACACTACCGCAAACAAACAAACAAACTCGCACCTTATCGTGTTTGAAAGTTTGCTAAACTTGCAAACTTGTTTGCGGCAAACTCGCAAACAAGGTAAAATGTATGCAGGCTGACGTTTGTATAAACAAATCCAGGCAAACTGACAAACTGTCAGAAAATGCGAGTTTGTTTGTTTGCTTGCCGTAGTGTAATAGCTCCTTAAATATGCTTTAAACTGATTTGGAAATTTCAAATCCAGGATGGTGGTGATGAAATATTGGGAAATGCAAAATTTAAAAATCCACAGCCATTCCCCACGAAAACAGCATGGTTCGAAAAAAAGTTCTCCGATCGGGCTCAAAATTTTTCTGGGGGTTCCTTGGCCGAAATAATTAGACCCGTATTTTTTCGTTTGGCCATTAGGGTGACCTACGCCGTGTTAGGGTAGTCCGAAAAATGGCAATTTTCGTCGATTTTCTCAAAAACCACTTTTTTTTCAAAAAATCGTATCTCCGCGCCATTTTATTTGATTTTAGCAGTTTTAGACGCAAAAGAAAGGTGATTAGTTAGGCTATTTAAGAAAAATAGTAAGAAGTTTCAGAAATCTAGCTTAACATATGAAAAGGTCGTATGAAAACTTAAAATGCTGTTTTGAAGGTCTCGGGACCAAAAAGCCTATGTCTGAAAATATTTTTATCGGATTCCTCGGAAAATTTCACATAACATATCAAAAAATGGTGAAGTTATGTTTTCGATACTCTGAGATACGATTTTTTGAAAATAAAAACTGTGTTTTTCGACGCGCCACGCGCAAAAATGGAAAAATGACGAAAACTGCAAAAAAATGTTTTTTTTTCACTAAAACTGCGATAACTTGAAAATTTCAGCGATGACCTATACATGTTAGGGTACCAAAAGTTGCGTATTTCAAGTACACAAATTTTGGTCATCGCTGAAATTTTCAAGTTATCGCAGTTTTAGTGGAAAAATCGATTTTTTCCCGTTTTCGTCATTTTTCCATTTTTGCACGTGGCGCGTCGAAAAACACAGTTTTTATTTTCAAAAAATCGTATCTCAGAGTATCGAAAACATAACTTCACCATTTTATGATATGTTATGTGAAATTTTCCGAGGAATCCGATAAATTTTTTTTTCAGATATAGGCTCTTTGGTCCCGAGACCTTCAAAACTGTATTTAAAGTTTTCATACGACCTTTTTAAATATTAAGCTAGATTTTTGAAACTTCTAACTATTTTTCCTAAATAGCCAAACTAATCACTTTTCTTTTGCGTTTAAGACAGCTAAAATCTGACGAAATGGCGCGGAGATATGATTTTTTTTTAAGAAAGCGGTTTTTGCGAAAATCGACGAAAATTGCCATTTTTTGGACCACCCTAACACGGCGTTGGTCATCCTAATGGCCAAACAAAAAAATATGGGTCTAATTTTTTCAGCCTAGGAACCCCCAGAAAAATGTTGAGCCCGATCGGAGAACTTTTTTTCGAATCATGCTGTTTTCGTGGGGAATCGCTATTTATATATATATATATATATTTTTGCAATTCCAAAAAAACACCCAATGAATTGAATTTAAAATAAACTTTGAAAAATATTTGCAACGGCCTGAATGTGAACAAAAAATGCAATTTTTTATCCATCCTGATCATAACTTGATATCGACTTCTTAACGTTGCTTTGTCTGTGATCTAAACTGTGCCAAATCATTCATCTGTCGTCCTTCTTGCTTTGCATTGGCGCTTTCGTTCCTCGTTATACGAATCCATCAAATTCATAAACCCATTGTTCTGAAACCGTCGAACCGGATTCAACAGCCTCATCCTTCCTCCGACCTTCGGTCTGTTCAATCTTTGGTCAACGTACTCGCCAAACATCTTGTTGGTCATACTGGCCAACCTGTTCCACATCGACGGTTCATACAGTCCCTCAACGGGCTCGATATCGTACGTGCGCAACCCGCTCGAGTCCACGTTGACCGTTTTGACACCGTACTTGAACGGCACGGAGTAGTTCCGTTGGCCACTGTTTTTGTACACATCGTAGTAGATCTTCATCAGATCCGCGACCACCTCGCTGGTCGGTTGTCCTCCGCGGGACTCCTTGATACGATCTAGCTGATCGCGAATTCGCTTGTACGACGGAGGTTGTCTACCGCCGATGTAAACTTCATCTTCCTCGTCATGCAGATCGTCGCTCGGGGGAGCTCCGACAATGGGATCATTTAACGAACCGGGCTTGCAGTTGATCAGAAGATCTTTGTTACTTTCGGGCACACATCTACAGAAGTAACCGTCCTTCTGAACTACACCGTCTACCGTGGAAGATCGCTTGAACGAGTTACGGAACAGCGACGTTACTTCTGGTTCATCATCTAGATCCAATTCTTCACGAAATTTCCTACCAATCGCCTGCTTGAGTCTAGATCTTTTCATACGTTTGTGTCCTTTGGGACACGATTTATCTGAAAGTGACGACGAATTCCCATAAGATACATACATGCAATCCACGCAGTCACATTCTGAAAGGAACAACCAATGTTAATGCGACAAAAATTCAACACGATCGATCGAAATTCCTCACGTCTCGCCTGATGGTCGATCCTGGCCCTCAGGTTCAGCTTCTTGCACTTTTCCTGCACGGACGGAACCGCTACCTGGAAGTCCAGCGCTTCTTGTTCAGCTTCGCAGGCGACGTTAGAACGTGGCTTTTCAACGTGGAACAGTTTGTTGTACAACCTGATCGTCGATGAAATTAAAACCGTCAAATGAACCCTACCACAACACACCCCGTGACACTCACTTGGGACAGGCTGCCTGCTGCGGAGCTTCCACTCCGGCGTTCAGCGTTTCGTAGTTTTCCTCCTGCCGAGCGGCTGATCGCACGTGCTGAACGTCAAACGCGTAGTTCTTCGAACGGGCACACTCCGTATCGGCCGGACGCTGGATCGCGAAACTTTCCCGGCACGGAATGCAGTCATTGCAGCACCGCTCGGTCACCTCCTCGTACGATCCGTAGCCTGAGGGCTGCGATAGGACGGACGGACGAACAACTCAGTGAACACTTCCCAACCCAACACCCCCACAGAACTTACCTTCGCCGACGTAGGGCAGGTTACGAAAGCCGCCACCAAACACACCACCAGGATCAAATTTCGCTTCATCTTGCAGGATTAGACACTAGTCCGAAACGCAGCTTAGATTACCAGTTTTATAAGTAATTTCACCATTATTTGGCAAAGTTATCACGCGCGTCTGTTGAACGAATCGCGCCAACCAGGTTCGGCCTGCGGGCAGAGAAAGTCACGTACCAAGAGGTGGGCTCCATTATTCTGGTTCTAGCCTTTTTTTGTCACAGCTAGCATTTTTTTTTCACTTATTCACGGTGTAACCAACTTGGTAGGGTTAATGTTTACCCTTTCGTTTTTGCACCTGAAGCAAAACATTGCGATTATTTTCGCGTAAATTCAAGTCGCGCACCAGAAGAATGTATAAACGGGTGAGCTGTTGCATCATTTGGCCAGACACAGACGTAATTATTACCATAATAATACTGTAAGGTTTCACTGCTACAGGAGGTATCAAAAAGGCTTGAAAATTAATTTGACGCCAGGCGTTGAACCTTCTCGCGGGGGTATCATTATATGCTTGATCTTGAATTTTCAAAGATATTAATTTGATATTTCAATAAATTAAATAAATTTGTTAAACTTATTTCGAAGCTCTTTACAATTCAACCCCGTTTCCAGATGGGTCAATAAAAACATTTCTCAAACAAAATAACATTGGTTAACCCTCCACAGCCCAACCCAGTCAGTAGGTAGTAGAGGTGGGCAAAAAAAGAGCGAACCGCTCAAAGAGCCGGTTCACTGAAAAGAGCGAACGAACCGTGGCTCACAAAAAAAGAACCGCGGTTCTTTTTTTCAACTCCGCTCTTTTGAAAGAATCGTTTCAATATGGCATGATTTTTGTTATAAATATAATTTATTGAATTTCAAAAAAAATGTAGTATTAAATTTGTTTTTGAGAATTGAAAATGCAATTTCAAAAAAATCAATGCTTATAAAATAATCCCAAAAGTAAACGATTTTCTTAACAAAATGAAATAAACTTTTCAGTGTGCAACTGATTGTTCATTAAAGTAAAAAACTTTCAAATTTTAATCAAAATAGAAGTCTCATCCACTGAAAACAATTAAAAATCATTTTGGGATCGATCAAAAATATTTTGATTTTTGGTCAAATTCCGTTCCACAGTACCTAATGCAAAAGTTTTTTTTCTCTTTTTAAAAAGTTCATCAATACTTCGATATTTTGAAAACTTATGATTGCAAAAGAACTGGGGATGTGTAAAATGCATTTTTAATCTCTTTTTTCATTAAAATGTCTTGCTTTTATTTTTTTGTGACTTTGGCCAGAGTTGAGGGACATAAACTTCAAAAAATATTTGGTATGGCCAAATTTATAAAAGTCCAATGTGAAATAACTTATAAAATCACACGATTCTTGAAAAAACCCCTATTCATTCAAATTTTGAAAAAAGAGCGAAAGAGCCGTTCAAAAGAGCGGCTCTTTTTAAAGAGCGAACGAAAATGAGCGGCTCCTGAAAAAGAGCGGTTTTGCCCACCTCTAGTAGGTAGGCTCCAATTTGAAAATTCGTCAAAAAATCGTCATGACTTTGAAAAAGTGATTAAAAATGTCCTTTTCAGGGCGATAAAAAAACAAAAATAAAAGAATTAGCTACTAGAGCCATTGTTGAACTGATTTTGATAGAACCGTTGTAAATTTTCTTGAAAAACAGTAATGGTTCGGTAACTAGGCTGAGAACGTAGCTCTGTTACCGAATGCTGCTCGCTAACTGGGCTGAACGGAAAATGCCGAGGGGACAATCAATGCATACTTTCTTAGTAAAATATAAAAATAGAAGTTACCTAAATTTGTGTTTAGAGCCAATTTTTCAAGTTTCCTTAAATTTTGACATGAATTTTCACAAAAACTAAAAAAAAAGTTATATTTTTTGCTCTTGATTGTTGCATCCTTTGACCACTCGGTCATTATTGTTTGTTTTTGTTATTTGACCTTTGTCTGCTTTTTATGTGGGCTACAGCCCAGTTAAACAACGACCATTTTCCAAACGACTGCTGTAATTCGTTTGCCTCAAACTTTTCAAAATCTACCCAAACATTGAGCGATTGCACAAAAAGCTGAAGTAGAAAAGTATTCATCATGATCAATTTTTGACAGTTCGTTCGACAGTTTGGCTGAAGTTTCAGTAAAACGGTTGTCAAAACAACTGAAATTTCCACAAAAAAAAACATGTTTGTTTGTTTTGTTGTAAATTAAGTTACATTCTTTTGCTAGTTAAACAGAAATAAAAATGAAAACACATCTACTATTTACTGATTTTAGCGAACAATTTGACTTTTTTTCAGAAAAAATTTTGCTTCATTGCCGAGTTTCAGCAAAAGTGACGATTACTGAATCGCATTTCGTTTTTTTTTATTTGGCTAAACTGCAATCCAAATTTTGGCGTGAAAAAAAAATATTGAAAAAAACATCAAACGAAACTATTTCGAAAACGGTAAACTTGATCAAAATTTCTGTAAGGTTTTATTTAATTTCAAATCAAATTTTGCATCTGATAATTAAGGTATTTTTTTTAACTGTGTTTTAAATTTTTTCCAAAAGCAATGATTTTTTTCCATAAAATTGGCAACACTGACACTGAATATTTTTGGTTCATTCCAATTCCTTAAAATTTTAGTCGCCGGAATGCCATTCCCTTGAAATGTTAATTGTATTTTTGAATTTATAAATCTTCAAATCACAAAATCTTCCAATCATCGCGATCGTGCTTTCTTGTCGCACGTCGATTTAGCATAGCATAGCATTGGTGTCTACCAGTAGCTGCTACTTCGTTATTGAGCAGGACGCTCAGAAATTGCTCCGTGGACCACAGATAAAAAGTTGGAGCCAATCATCACCCCTTTACAATTTTCAAAGGTCCCTATCATGCTGATCAATACCGACGCCGGTCACGGCCAGTGCACAGTGGGCGAAATGGAACCCAAAATCCAAATGGTATGAAAAATTGTGTTTCTAATGTAAAAAAATCCGGGGAATCGATTGGTGATGGTTTCATCCACCGCACAAAAAGGCAAAGGGTCCATTTTGCCCAAATTCCCAATTTTTTTTATTAAAAATCAATCTGTATGTAGAGCGAAGGCGTCATGCGGCCATCCAAAATGCACTTAACTTATGCAGGGTTGTTACGGACGGCGCGGATCGCGCGGATGGCGCGGATGGCGCGTATCGCGCGGATCTGGCGCGGATTTGCTGGCTAATTTTGCTCAGGCGCGGATTTCGCGCGGATATCAATTTGATAAACAAAATAATTGATAACGATAGAATTTCTTTCAAATTACAAAGAAAAATATTATTAGGAATTAAATAAATTAATTCTTTTTCGTTGAGTGCGAAAATATCAGTTTCTAAGAAGTTGTTAATGAAGAAAATTTTGTTCAAAAAATTATTGATTGTTTTTTTTTCTTAATATGAAACTTCGAAATAATCTTCAAGAAGCGATTTTTTTAATGTATGGAGATTTGTTATATTAATTCAACATAACATTACAACTCATTATTTTTAAAACATCTGCCTTACAATTCAAATAAATATCAAATTTTATTAAAATCAAAAGAACAAAATTCGAAAAATTACAGAATTTTAAAAATTTGAAGCAATGAAACTTTTTAGATTTTCTATGTTTTTCAATATAAAAATTTAAATTTTTAAATTTTTGGTTTATTAAAAAAAAACAAAACTTCTGTTACCACTCTGATTCAGGTAGAATTGATTCTACTCCCAATGGAGCACCCACAGTCGAGCAGTTTTTGACATTTCGCTCCATAAAAAATACATTGTACAAAAAAGCAAAAACTGCTCGAATGGAAATGTTCCATTTGAAATTTCAGAATTTACATATTCAAAAAATAAAAAAATTAGAATTCATAATTTGAAATTGTCAAAACTTACAGACTTAAAAAACCTAAAAAAGTACGAATTATTAAATTGAAAAATTACGAAAATGTTACAATTGATTTTGTTATTTTTATTTTTTAAGGAAAGTTCTTAAGTTATCAAATAAATTTTTTTTAAATTATTAGATTATTAAATTATTTGATTATTATATTATTATATTATTAAAATTATTAAATTATTAAATTTTTAAATTATTAAATTATTTAATTATTAAATTATTTCATTATTAAATTATTAAATTATTAAATTATTAAATTATTAAATTATTAAATTATTAAATTATTAAATTATTAAATTATTAAATTATTAAATTATTAAATTATTAAATTATTAAATTATTAAATTATTAAATTATTAAATTATTAAATTATTAAATTATTAAATTATTAAATTATTAAATTATTAAATTATTAAATTATTATATTATTATATTATTAAATTATTAAATTATTAAATTATTAAATTATTAAATTATTAAATTATTAAATTATTAAATTATTAAATTATTAAATTATTAAATTATTAAATTATTAAATTATTAAATTATTAAATTATTAAATTATTAAATTATTAAATTATTGAATTATTAAATTATTAAATTATTAAATTATTAAATTATTAAATTATTAAATTATTAAATTATTAAATTATTAAATTATTAAATTATTAAATTATTAAATTATTAAATTATTAAATTATTAAATTATTGAATTATTAAATTATTAAATTATTAAATTATTAAATTTTTAAATTATTAAATTATTAAAATATTAAATTATTAAATTATTAAATTATTAAATTATTAAATTATTAAATTATTAAATTATTAAATTATTAAATTATTAAATTATTAAAATATTAAATTATTAAATTATTAAATTATTAAATTATTAAATTATTAAATTATTAAATTATTAAATTATTAAATTATTAAATTATTAAATTATTAAATTATTAAATTTTTAAATTTTTAAATTTTTAAATTTTTAAATTTTTAAATTTTTAAATTTTTAAATTATTAAATTATTAAATTATTAAATTATTAAATTATTAAATTATTAAATTATTAAATTATTAAATTATTAAATTATTAAATTATTAAATTATTAAATTATTAAATTATTAAATTATTAAATTATTAAATTATTAAATTATTAAATTATTAAATTATTAAATTATTAAATTATTAAATTATTAAATTATTAAATTATTAAATTATTAAATTATTAAATTATTAAATTATTAAATTATTAAATTATTAAATTATTAAATTATTAAATTATTAAATTATTAAATTATTAAATTATTAAATTATTAAATTATTAAATTATTAAATTATTAAATTATTAAATTATTAAATTATTAAATTATTAAATTATTAAATTATTAAATTATTAAATTATTAAATTATTAAATTATTAAATTATTAAATTATTAAATTATTAAATTATTGAATTATTAAATTATTAAATTATTAAATTATTAAATTTTTAAATTATTAAATTATTAAAATATTAAATTATTAAATTATTAAATTATTAAATTATTGAATTATTAAATTATTAAATTATTAAATCATTAAATTATTAAATTATTAAATTTTTAAATTTTTAAATTATTAAATTATTAAATTGTTAAATAATAAAGTTATTTAAATATTAAATTATTAAATTATTAAATTATTAAATTATTAAATTATTAAATTATTAAATTATTAAATTATTAAATTATTAAATTATTAAATTATTAAATTATTAAATTATTAAATTATTAAATTATTAAATTATTAAATTATTAAATTATTAAATTATTAAATTATTAAATTATTAAATTATTAAATTATTAAATTATTAAATTATTAAATTATTAAATTATTAAATTATTAAATTATTAAATTATTAAATTATTAAATTATTAAATTATTAAATTATTAAATTATTAAATTATCAAACTATTAAATTATTAAATTATCAAATTATTAAATTATTAAATTATTTTTTGCCATTTTCTTAGTTCGGATCATTTTCGGAGTCATATTTTAGTTTAGAGAAATTTAGAGAAGGAAATAATAGAAATTTCGTGTTTCGATTTTCCAGAGTAAAGTTTTGGCGAGAATTATCAAGCACTAAATACCTAGATTTTATAATTTGGTGATTTATTTTATGGCTTTAATTTTTTAAAATTTTCGAATTTAATTTTTTTCTGAATTTGTTTTTAAAGCAACGATATTTAAAGTGTTGTAAAAAACGCTAATATTGTTTCAGAAATGGCAAAAAAGATTCCATTTGGTACAGGTGCGATATGAATCCACAACTGATCAACGGTACTGATCCAAATGCCTTCTGTATTATTCTTTTTTCGATTAAAATTTCATTCATTATGTTACACCCTTTTATTTTTTTTCGCGATTTTTTTTTATATGGCGCGGATTTCGCGCGGATTGGGTTTTGGGGTCGGCGCGGATCTGGCGCGGATTTTTTCTCGACTTTTCCGTAACAACCCTGCTTATGTGAAAATGTTCCAGGAATCCAGTAAAAATAACCACTTGCACCGCAAAAATCATCTAGGGTCCATTTAACCTCAATTCCGCTAAAACTGATTCTTCAATCTTTTTATTTAGCTTAATTTCTATATCAACATAAATGTATCAAACTATCAAGTGCAAATCGTCATTCTTATGTAAAATTGTCTGATCTTTACGATAAAAATATTTTTTATTTCAGACCTAACATTTGAAAACGGCCAGTGCTAGTGCAGTGCTTCAGTGCTTTTATAACGGAATTGGGGTTAAATGGACCCTAGATGATTTTTGCGGTGCAAGTGGTTATTTTTACTGGATTTCTGGGACATTTTCACATAAGTTTAGTGCATTTTGGATGGCCGCATGAAGCCTCCGCTCTAAATACAGACTGATGTTTAAGAAAAATGTAAAAAAATGGGGAATTGGGGCAAAATGGACCCTTTGCCGTTTCATGCGGTGGATAAATGATGATCATAAATGATGTAACATTCGGAAATATTTTTTTGTGTGTAGGGATTCAAATATAGTATTAATTCGACCGCGATTCTCCAGAAATTCTTCGTCGGCGTGCCTTCCGATCAACGGTGATGTAGGAAGGGCTTCATTCATTAAAATGATGTTATATCATAAGCCTTGCAACATATTCGACGGTGTGCCTTTCGATCATCTATGATATAGAAAGGACTTAATCCAGCAATACGACTTGGTAGGAGAAAAAACATGACTGCGCGTCCCCACAGGCACCAGTAATCTGCTTTCTTGTCGCACGTCGAATTTGAGCAAAATTGAGTCAAGAACGCCATTTTCTATGGCTCAATGCCTCACCTTTTATCTTTCACAGATCCCCAAAATTCGATATCAATCCTGACATAGGGGAAAGTGGGGCAAGACGACCATATGGTGCAAGAGGAACAATCGCTCGTAAGGCCGTAATTTTTACAATTTTGTTTATTTCCAGTATGACGAATTGTTGCTAGCAATGCAATTAGCTGTTTCTACTACCACATAACCGCCAAAACGACGTAAAAGCCACGGGGCATAAGATTGAATGAAGTTTTTTTCAAAACCTTTGTTTCCTTATAATATCTGGAAAGTACAAAATAAGGCTGAGGGTTCGTTTTAAGGCTCATTTTATCAAAATGCTATTTTTCCTGAATCAGTAGTGTCCCTACCAATGACTTGCAAGTACTATAAAGTATGATTTATGTTTTGGTTATTTTGATAGAGAGCTTTTTAAAAATCTTGTTTAGGTGGGGCAAGTGTACCAAATGGATTTTTAGTATGGAAAAAAATACGAATTGCTGCAGCAACATATTTTATTGTGAAAAAAAAATACATAAAAGTTCTTAAAAACTGATAAACAATTGTTTAAAAATTTGTCCATACACGATATAATAATATCATGAAAATTTACTATTTATCATCTAAGTAATTTTTTTTTTCGTAAAAACGGTCAAATTTTTAGTAAAATATTATTTTTTAATCTAAAAATGAAAGAAACGTTTCAAATACATCCTAATCTGATGTATCTAAGTGATAATAGTTCAATTGTTAGTAAATTAGCATGTTTTTTCATGCATTGTTCCTCTTGCCCCAACGGGTTGTTCGTCTTGCCCCACTAGTTGAGTAGAACGTACGAAAAATCAAAAAAATTAAAATCATTTTTTTACATTAAAAACAGATTTTTTTTAAACTTGTTCTATCAAAGTCTCAGTCAAGACCTGGAATAAGATGATTCTAAAAAATCCGACAGATTTTTTAACGTTTTTAATGGTTTATAACGAGCATTTCCTTAGCTTGTTACACTTGCCCCACTTTCCCCTATTCAACAAAATCTGACACTTATCCATGAAAGAAGTTTCGATGTGATCGTGCTGTCTTTAAATACCCTGCAAATTGATGCAAGTGCGACAAATGGCCAAAGGGATTCTAGTTATAGAAAGCGGAGAATTAGGGCGGCTCAAAAAATAAAAAAAAACTATTGCGCAGAATTATCTTAAGTGTTTAAAAGTGAAATAAAAAAATGTTTACATATTTTTTCTTACATACATTTACAACTTACATTCACAAGTTACAGATTCTAGAATATTTAGATACAGTCATCCCACATACTCGAAACACAAATTCGGAACAATTTTGTGATAATTTGTCAATAGCATGCCAAATGCTGCTTTTCGGTCGATCCCAACTATTTTTAGGACCTTCATTTGGACATTCTCTAGCTATTTCAGCAGTGAAAGTAGTACTTTTTAAACAAAAAACCTCATTTAAAGACAATTTTATCGAGAGCAGCAAAACACTGCCTCCAAATTTCCTGTTCCATAATTGTTGGATGTTATTGTGCATCCCAAAATTGTGGAACTCCTGAATTTAAAGGATATTTTCACAAAAAAAGTTAGCAGACCGTGTATAAAACATCATTACACACCAAACTCTCATTACTGAATTCAATTAAATTTACTGAAATTTTAAGTAAATGAATAATTGCTGAAATTTCAGCAAACTTTGACAGCTCCATACAAATTTTAACTGAAGTTTAGCGGAAAACTAACTGAAAATTTCAGTAGTGCAGTAAATATTAACTGAAAACGATCATCAAAATTTCCTGTGTAAGCTTGAGTTTCATTAGTTTCAGTGTGTGAAGTCATAATTTTGTTAAAAATATGTATTCCTGGACAGAACAAAAGTAAGAAAAAAAATCTTTTTTTAAACATTGGCCGATCTGTGAACTGTCTCAAATATGTGGGATGACTGTATCATATTTGTATGGACAGCTCACAAATTTGTATGGAAACTTGATTGGAAGAACCAATGACTCCAAGGCCCCTACAAAGTTTAAGGCAAATCTAAAAAAAGATGGCCGAAATTTAGAAGAATTGTTCATTAAACAAATCTTTTTTCTGTCTCAGATTTTTTTTTAATTTATCAATTGCTGCAAAAATATATAATATAGAAGTTTTATATCGTTTCAAAGAAGTATTTATTCAACAAATTTGGTACAGTTTTCAACGCTTATAAATTCTATTTTACACATAATTGCCTTACTCTAATTCCTACACGTAAAGCTGTACAGACTCGTGATAACTTTCTTAATTCACTATCACATTGGAAACCACACAAAAAGGTACCTAAACTAACTAAATAAATAAATTAGTCTCTCTTTACTTTACACTGACTCGACAGTCTACTGCTTCAGCGAGTTACTGCTCGCAACTTTACTGCCTCCTTTGGCGCCCATAAGTTGCGACAGCCTCAATGACCTTTTCTTGTAAGGAATTTGCTTCTTTTTCTTTGCGCATTCGCAATCTTTTTTCGGTGCTTCTTCATACGAGCTCTCTTCGTCTTCTTCTTCCTCTTCTTCCTCCTCCTCTTCCTCCTCTTCTTCCTCAGCTTCTGATTCGTTTTCTTCGTCTTCTGAGTACTCACTTTCCTCGTCCTCGCTTTCTTCAATCTCTGAGTATCCGCTTTCTTTCGAGTATCCAGAAGATTTGGATTCAGTCTTTTTAACGTACTTTGATTCTCTGCTTTCCTCCCTTATCTCTTCCTCTTCCTCGTACTCTTCCTCTCCGTTGCCTTCCTCCTCCTCCTCTTCCTCTTCCTCCTGCTGTTCAGAGTGGTGTTGTTCCGAACTTCCGTACTTTTTCTCTCCGTACGACTTTTCGTACTTCTCGTCCGAGTAGGTGTCCTGGCAGACCTCGCAGGGCGCGGCTTCTTCGTAGACATGCTCAAATTTGGGATTATGAGCCTGGACCTTGCCGTAGCAGATTTCCGAGTATGATTGCTGTTCCGGTTGGCACGGGAAGTCCTCCTCCTCGGAGGATTCCGGCCGATAGACCTGCTTCTTCTTGGCGGGTTTGAGCTCAATCAGCTGACGGTTGAACTTGTGCAGTCGCTCCTCCTTGATGTCCGGTACGTTCGATCCTTCCGAGGGAACTCGGATGGCCTTTCCGTGGAAGTGCAGGTCGGTTTCGGAAACGGAGATCTCCTTCTTTCGGGCAGCTATGATGGCCAAGTGTTGACTGACTGCGTCAGCGGAATATTTACTGAAATGATTCAAGATGGTGTCAATTTTTCCATATGGTTCTTTAGAGCCCTCTCGTATACTTACACAGGCTGACTTTCCGGTTGGCTGTCTTCGTAGCCACACTCGCAGGACGTGGAGTGAGCAAACCGGGGTGTATCTTCATTGTTCCGAGAGTGTGGCCGAACTTGGGCCACATCAGTGCACGAGCAAATGTCCTTGATCGGGTGCAGATCGGTAGGGTTGGTCTCCTCGCAGATCTTGGTCTTGGTGAACCGACTCGGCGCAACAGTCGACGCTTTCAGAATTTTCCGCTTGCATTCGCACTCGTTTTTGTTGCAATCGGAACACTTGACCGGAGATCCGCTCACTAGCGCTAGCAGCGCAAGGCCGCATATCACCAGCAGTCCTATCCTCATTTTGTTGTTTGCGATTCTAGTTGCGCACTTTTCGATTCCTAACAAGAAGTTACCACTGGACTTAGAAGGCTGTTGAACGCTTTGACGCCTTGGCGTGTCCAGTACAAAGGCTTTATACTGGCTTAAATATGCCAGGTTCGGTTGTTTGCCCAAAACAAGACCACCAACGTGCCCATCCCGCCGATTCCTCAAATCCCCACCCCGTGATTAGGGAGGATTTTTTCCTCGCGCAATTTGTGTGCACATAGAATCACGGATGGTTTACAGTGTGACTCAGGCGGACTAGGATTGATATACTAGTTTGCGTTCTAACGAATTTGGTTTTTAGGCAATATTATTCTGTTTTGCAACGAGGTCTATGCACTTTTGTTCAAAAATGCATTGAAAAAACACCAACTGTTTACCGTAATTGAAGATCGTTGTTTGAAAACAAAACGGTCATTCACCTTAAAAATACTCAGTTGCTTAAAAAAGGCGAGTGGCTTCCACATGCATCATTGCGAAACGCAAGATATTGCGTGGTTTATTAGTCCAGGTTAATTTGATATGTGTCCACGTATTTTGTGGATGACCCCTTAGCTAAAGCTGATATTTTGTTACACCCCTCAAGTGCGACAACTAGCCAAAGGGATTTTAGTCAGAGGACGTTTTGTCACATGTCCGACCACTGTCTACACTTTTGATTGTAATTCGGGAATCCAACAACCAACTTTAACCCAATTGGGTACTAAAGCCATATGTAAATTTTTATGTACAACGGTAAAAAACACGATTAAAAACCATTTGTGATCACTTTTTATTCATTTTAATGCAATTTTTTTTGGCAAGACAACATTTTTTCGATGGATCAACTATGGTCCCCTTGGAACGAGCTGTCAAGTAGGAGCTTTTCTGTCAAGAAGGACCGCGAGGTTAATTTTTCAAAATTGATTTGAAAATCCATTTTAAACTCTTTGTGGTCGTACAAAGGGCCATTGTAAACAATAATATCAGCAATCTAAGCTTCATTTTAGGACCCAATTTGGGAAGATGCACGGACTGGCCAAAAAGGCTATTGTTTACGGAACGTCAAAAGGCGAGATAGTCGCTGCTTTCAAAAGCATCTTATAGCTAATTTTCTTAGTAATTGAATGGTTTAATGTGCAAAATGTGTAATCGAGAAATTTCTGAGGTATTGATTTTTTAGGTTTTTGTTTAGGATTCCTTTATTATTTATTGATTTTTTAAATACCAATTCAGCAAACTTATCAATGCTGTGTTTTATGTGCCAATTACTCATCAAAGTGTGCAAAATAAGACAAGAAACAACTCTGTAGAAGGTTGCGATTCGATTCATTTTAAAATAAGGCCGTTGATAGGAAGGCACGTCACCGGTTGAGTTCGTCGAAGTTTTCGAATTGAATTGAACCTTTCAATTTAAAATTAAGTTAGCATTATTTTTTGTTATGTCTCAGATTACGTTTTGGCCTAGGTTTTGACAAACTTTCTTGCGACTTATGGCCTATCTACAATCACTTAACTTAGAAAATTTCACTTAGCTTAGGAGTTTGAATCAATGGAAATGAATCTGATCTTCTACAATGAAAAGGAATAAAATTAGAAACTTGACGTATGGTTTGGAAAATTTCAAAATCTACGGTAAGTTGACGTTTCCATATCAAAGGTAAACAAACAACTGCATAGCAACGTATATCAGCCCAGCAAATTTTCTAAGTTGATTGTGGATGACGGCCGTAAGTTGTGTACATTTTCTAAGTTTTACTTTACTTAACTATTCTAAGCTAAGTGATTGTAGATAGGCCATAAGGCACTAGGTACTACTACTTAGGTATTAGATTATAACAAACCAACAAACTAAACAAGACACACATCTTATTGACTTCACTGAAAACCCAACCATGGTAATTTCAAAAACATTTCTGGAGTTTTTTTGAAAAGGTCCGATAAACCAAATTTTCAGTTTTTGCTTTTTGGGTGTTGTCAAAAACACCCCGGCGGTGTCAAAAACACCCAAAAAGCAAAACTGGAAATTTGGTTTATTGGACCTTTTCAAAAATAACTCCAGATTTACTGAAAATGCTGCTTTTTAAAATAACCATGGCGTTTTGGTAAAAGTAAACGCAAATATGGTTAAATGTAACATGCTTCAAACATGCTTCCTCAAAGTGGCAAGGTAGTTTTTAAGAAGTCATGATCATCCTCTCTTTATTGGAGGGTTAAAATTCCTATGCGTCCCTCGGCATCGTAACATTGACAACGTGAATGGATCCTAAAATGAAGCTTAAATTGCTTATATTATTGATCCAAAACGATAAAGTTTATTTTTCCTAGTACAATGAGTAAGTAAATCTTTCCCAGTTCCTGAGGGGAACACCCTTGAAGAGTATCGGGGCCGGCATTTACAAAGCGGATTCAGTGGCAGTTTCATTCTCAACATAATGTTAACATGATAAGGTTAATGTTAACATTCCATAGGGCGCCTACCTAAGGTGTCGTGATAAGGTCCAGTTTGTGACGATACACTACCTTCCCTTTACTAAGCAATCGATTCCAGAAGAGAAAAGATCACCAGTTGTGTTGGTCCAAGCCGGGACCACTGGGCTAGGTGGCTCGGTCGAGTACAATGAGTCTCAGAGTAAAATACTCTAATTATTGACGCCCGCAGTCATACATAAAAATACTAAAATTCGCAAATAAAAGTTGCTCGTAGTAAACACACTACACTTCGACAAACAAATAAACAAACTTTTTGACAATTTGCATTACATTTGGCATACATTTGGCTTTGTTTGCGAGTTAGCCGCTAACAAGTATGCGAGTTCGGCAAACTGTCAAACACAAAAAAGTGCGAGTTAGTTTGTTTGCCATAATTTTAAGGTGGCTATTACACTACGGCAAACCAACAAACTCGAACTTTTTGACAGTTTGCCTGCTGTGTTTGTTTGCCTGAATTTGTTTGTGCAACGTCAGCCTGCATACATTTTGCCTTGTTTGCGAGGTTGGCAAACTGTCAAACACGAAAAAGTGCCAATTTGTTTGTTTTGTTTGCGGTAATATAATGGCTTCTTAATAGCTCCTGAACTCCGGGACAAAAATATCGAAAAACTACTTTGGACAGTATGGGAACAGCATCTAACTCCATCGTGTCTCTTATGTTGCCATATCAGCACTTTGACGTTCAATTAAAGCTCATAAATAGCATTTTCAATTGAAATCGAGTGATAAATATCTCAATAGGAAGTGAGCAAACAAGTTTCTATAAACAACTTTACAAAATATATTGTTTGAATAGTGAAAATCAGCTGATTGGGTGGAGTTAGGAGCGAGTGCTTAACCTGCTAAACATACGAGAATTTTTCCTGCATAATTGCCTCATAAGTTTTTAAGGACGGATCTAGGCTTAATTTGTGATGATACAAAACATCATGCGTTTTCATTAGATCAAAAATAAAATGAGTTTATTTTTCATACAAAATAATTCAGTGCATAAATAACGTCCGCTGCGCTAGAAAAAGTCGGCCGCTTTCGGTCTCTTCGACGTCGAAGGAATCGCCAGCAAGTTATCAGTCAGAATAACGGAGGTCGTTGACGGTTGAGCTGCGTTTCCGCCACCTGTACTTCTCGGAGGACCAACCAATGGCGTCTTCCTTCTAACAATACTGGACGGTGACGGCGTGGGTCTCAATTTCCCTGCCGGATACGATCTTTTGGGTGTTTTCATCATCGTCGACGCCGGCGATCGCATCGGGCTGGGCGTGTTGATCAGGCCCAGTTTTGTGGACGCAAGTCTTCGAGCCGCCGGGGACATGCTGGCCAGCCGATCGATGGTGTTCCGGACCATTGGGGAACCGATGTTACGGCGAGCCGCCTCGATAGCTTTGGCCTTTTTCGAGCGGGACTGTTCGGCGGCTTTTTCAGCCAACGCAAGCGCTAGATTTTCACGCTTGGACGTTTCCGTTATTCGGAAGGAAGGACCGGACGATGCCGGATGCATTGGGGTGTCTCCGCCGTCCAGTCGGAACGGGGTTCCCTCGATCTCACCCCACGTGAAGAGCGGACTGTCTGTTACGCCGGGGCACGGGGATGGGCTTTTGACAAAGTTGAATCCGCGCACTTGCGGCGTGAAGGACGCTTCGATTAGCTTGCCGTCGACACCGATCTTGGTCGGCTGACACTTGGCTTGGTTCTTGGCGGCTTCCGTGATGGCTTGCTTGCTTTCACTCTCGTTGAACGGATTGATCTTCAGCCGGGTGTTGTTGTGCTCGATTTCTTGCCTCTTGTTGGCGAGTTCGATTTCCTCTTCCCGACTAAGCTTTACCCCGTCCGGAATGTACATGATGTAGTTCTTGTTCTTATAAGTCCACATGTCCAGCTCTTTAGGTTTCTCTTTCTGGGCGAACTGACTCTCGATGGCCGGAAGTGCCAAACTTCTACCAAGTGATTCCGCAGTACTGCTTTCAGCCTCGTACAGCACGGAAAACTTTTGTCTCAGCTTGCGATCCGCCGCTTCGATGATCTCCTGGAAGCTGTCGTTGTCCTCGCTGGTGTATTTGAAAAGGAAGCTGTCCAGCGAGTGTTTGTCTCCCAGGGTTTTGGTGCTTTTGCTGGAACTAGCCGTGCTCACCTCGGAACGCACCGACGGGGGCTCATCTGTGGCCAGCGAGGCACTCGGAAGGGGCGTTTCAAAGGTGGCAGGACTCGCTACAAACAGATTGATCAGTAATGGTTAAACAAGAACATACAGTGAGTCAAATATTTGTCCGTACCCCCCCGTACGGGAAATGTTTGTGATATAAAAGTACATAAAATTCGACTAAAGTGCCATGTTTTATACATCAATCGACGCGGCAAAATGTCCTCTTTAAGACATTGTCATTGGATTTGCAAAAAACTTTTTCTTGAAAAATACAAAAATTGTTTACTGAAAAAAGTTAAAAAAAGAGGTCAAATAATTGTCCGTACCCCCTAGTAAAAGTACAAAATCTGATCGATTTAAGTGAATTCATTTATGAAATGTTGTTTCAGTGTCAAATACTAGTACCTTTAGCCAGTTTGTGACAACTTTGAACTTCTGATAAGTTTGTTTAGTTAATTTATATTAAAAATTGGATTAAATTTAGTTTTTTAAAGTAAAACTTATCAAAACATTAGTTTATAAACAACTATTTTTATAAAATTGCTATTTTGTGTTGTAAGAGTCTCTATTGAACAAGTTTCAACAATATTTGTTCAAAATATACATTGTTTTCATCTTTTTTATTGACATTTTTCGACCAAAAATACTGTTTCGGAACAATACCGTTAAACAATCCGGATTGTCCCGGAACCGGTTCAACCCCTCGGAGGGAAATTTTGTGGTGATCAGATAGAGGACAAAAAAACCCACCTCTTGCAATTTGAAGCATCCAATTTCGTCCACTACAGCCCGATTACGAGTCCCTAGTCTGAAATTTGAAATTTTCACTTTCCGTGCTGAGAATTTCTGTACCGTTCTGGGTCAGAATGTTTTGCTTGGGGAATTTGAAAATTTCAAATTTCAGACTAGGGAATCGTAATCGGGCTGTAGTGGACGAAATTGGATGCTTCAAATTGCAAGAGGTGGGTTTTTTTGTCCTCTATCTGATCACCACAAAATTTCCCTCCGAGGGGTTGAACCGGTTCCGGGACAATCCGGATTGTTTAACGGTATTGTTCCGAAACAGTATTTTTGGTCGAAAAATGTCAATAAAAAAGATGAAATCAATGTATATTTTGAACAAATATTGTTGAAACTTGTTCAATAGAGACTCTTACAACACAAAATAGCAATTTTATAAAAATAGTTGTTTATAAACTAATGTTTTGACAAGTTTTACTTTAAAAAACTAAATTTAATCCAATTTTTAATATAAATTAACTAAACAAACTTATCAGAAGTTCAAAGTTGTCACAAACTGGCTAAAGGTACTAGTATTTGACACTGAAACAACATTTCATAAATGAATTCACTTAAATCGATCAGATTTTGTACTTTTACTAGGGGTACGGACAATTATTTGACCTCTTTTTTTGACTTTTTTCAGTAAACAATTTTTGTATTTTTCAAGAAAAAGTTTTTTGCAAATCCAATGACAGTGTCTTAAAGAGGACATTCTGCCGCGTCGATTGATGTATAAAACATGGCACTTTAGTCGAATTTTATGTACTTTTATATCACAAACATTTCCCGTACGGGGGGGTACGGACAAATATTTGACTCACTGTATAAAGTTCACTTACGTTCTCTTATCAAAGGCGATTTAGAGTTGTATTTGGAGAAAATCTGGCGCAGTTTGATGAGGTCATTGTTGGCGATCGCTTCCAGGTACTCGTTCTGGACCTTAAGTTTCTGCAGATCGGGGAAGAAGTCTCGCTCGATGATTTTGGACATTTCCTGAAAGAGCGTAAATTTATCTTACTATAAAATTCAACACTGTTGCACAATGTTTTGAACGGCCCACTCACCTCCAAGTAAGTTTCCTCGTTGAGAATAATCTTTTTCTCCTTCTTGGTTTTTGGCAGCGCTGGCTTCTTGAACATTACCACTGCCTTGTCCAGCTCCTTCATGGCTTGGAGAGCACCTTGGCCGGGTTTGGCCATTTTTTACCGATTCTAAACGACACTCAAAAACTCTGGAATGAAAACGTTTCGCGATGTGTCTGGTCTCCTATCAACAAATGATTGTTTTTGTTTTGCTTTTTTGACGGATCATCAGCAGAGTAATGACGTCACACTTTCGTTCTATTACATTTCACTAGCGCTTGGGAAGTGCTGCTCTCTGGTGACAGCTAGTGAAATTAATCTTGAGCTGCGTGTTGCATACCTCGAAGGCGTATTTTTTTCTAAAGAAAATTTGCAGTGTTGTCCAAATTATTTATTCTGAACTTCTAGCAGAGACAATGAATTTGACCAAAGAGAGCAGATCAAACAGAAGAGAAAGCGGAAGTGAGTTTTAGAATTTTAAAACTTAAGAATGTATGAATCTCAGAATTTTTCAACTTTAGAATTTAAGAAGTTAGGAATTTTAGAATTTGAGAATTTGGAGACAAACTAAGGAGTAGACAGTTTAAAGTCACATAATTTTGAATTGTAGAAGTTAAAATTTTGTGATTTTTAAATTTTAGAATTATAATTTTTGAAATTTAAAATTTTCTTTTTTTCCAATAAATCAATGCAATTTTAGACTTTTCCCTTTGGTTTACTCTGTTTTAAGCAAAAAACAACTCCAGCTTTGAATCGTTTCTATCGAAAACCATACAAAGAGAACAAAAAAATACAAAGAGAACAAAAAACTAAAGAACTCGTGAAATTGTATGGAGACTTGGATCTGGCCTACACGCCAATGATGTTTAAAATAAACGCTTCAGTGGCCAAAATGCCTCGGGTTAAATCCCATTTAAAATTCAAATGCAAAGCGCCAGCTTCTGTTACGTCCAATCAAGCTCATATTTTGGATTTGGGCTCAGTAGGCCCACCGGAACAAACCCTTGAATGCCCACCTAAATTCAAATTAAAAAAAACCCCAAAATTCAACATCTCGAAAATATTGCCAAAATTCAACAGAATTACTCATTTTACGAAATAGAAGAAGGTTTAAGCAGTATTAAAAATAATTCAACAAACTTATAAATTTTCGTGGAATTTTGAATAATCAGCATATGAAAGACATTTTCCTGATAAGTTTAGCACTTTTGAATACTTTTTGAATTATTCAGAATATTAGTAAAATTTCGATGTACGTTCAGTACTGCAAAACTAGTTTTTCGTTAAAATTGTTGATTTTATTGTTTCAATTTCAATTTCAATTAGGTTTTATTAGTGAATAATCATGTTACAATTTGTTCATTCGTAGTACATAACAGAGTTTTGGAGTTCCTTTCAGCTGTGTGTTAAATCTCAATCCATTTTGGGACGATTATTGCTTATCACTAAGAGATTAACAAGAGTAAGAAAAAAAATGGAAAAAACTTACTGAAATTGCAAGGGAATTTGGTTTATTCGTTGGGAGCACCATGCTAAGAAGGTTTGATACTCCGGGACCCTCTGGGATGGGACATTATATTTCTACGAATGCCCTGGACACTTTTGCCGTGATTAAAGCGCCACAACTCGCCCAAAAAGTGATCACAAAATTTGGGATTTGGCAAAAAATGATCAACTTTAATTTTGATATGAAACATATGTTCCGAATTTGATAAGCTTATATCGTATTTCTGAATTTGACATGTTTAAAAATTATCGTAACACTGTTTGAAAAAGGTATCGAAACAGTAAATTCCAAGCTAGACCTCCCACACTTTAGCAAGACGCAAATCGATTAGCCGCTCCTCTTCAGTTTCGTTGTAAAACAACTTTCCCTAGTCCTGTTTCGTTCACGAGTGGTGTCAAGTTTCCATGTATCATAGCTGGAGTTCGCAGCAAACCCATGTGCTTCCTAATCTATGGTGACAGCAAAAGATGCATAAATTATCCTCGAGGTCTCTCCTTGTGCACTTTCTACCTCCACGGCGAAGGGTTAGCAGA
This sequence comes from Culex pipiens pallens, assembly GCF_016801865.2. Lineage (NCBI taxonomy): Eukaryota > Metazoa > Arthropoda > Insecta > Diptera > Culicidae > Culex > Culex pipiens. Next base: position 129,942,212 of record NC_068939.1, read on the forward strand.
AGTGGCAGAAAGGTTATCCTTCTGGTGAAGAAAAATTACATTTTTAACACCACTTCACTTTCGTTTTTCTTGCAGATGCACTTTTTTTTTGGAAATCCAAACCGAAAACGATCCTTTTTCCTCGGGAGCGAAGAGTGGTAGCGGGTGGGTTGCACGGCTCGGGAAAATTTATTACCCATTTCCCATTTTCGATGGCATCCGGGAGTCCCGAACCCGGACTTAATATCGAATGATGATGGTTTAACGGTTCGGGTCACCCGGCGGGGCACAACCGGGTTTTTGTCGTTTTTGGGCCCCGGGAGCATGACAAATGGCCCGAATAAAAGTGTCAAAATAAACCATAAATTATGCGCGTGTTGGCTCTTTTGCGTCTTGTGGGTGAGAGCGAGTCTTGGGTCGAGTATATTTGTTTTTCTTTCTGTAAGTTTGTCATCTCAAGATTTAACTGCAACAGTTTTGTGATCTTCATTGCGGTCTTGCAGCAAGAATCTTGAGACATGCTGTCGATCGATGAGGTACCACCGGTGGTGAAAGTTATTTCCTTTTCCTGGGATTAACAAACACACGTTGTACGATTTCCAAAAAACGTACCATGGGATTTGAACACTTTATTCGTGGTTCCCATTTTCGTGATCGTTTGTTCACGATTTTGGAATTTCTTTTTTCTCCGTGTATAATGCAAATGGGTTTTCTTTAATCACATAATCAATACGGGCAACTTTCCAAAGACACCAAATCGCTATGAAAATGAGGTCCAAAAAACCTAAAAAATCTTAAAATTGCTCGCATTTCCGTAACACTTTATCAATTCCAACTCTCTTAGTTGCATTCGAAAGAACTTTTGAAGCACTTCAAAATGTGCCATAGACATCCAGGATCGGTTTGACTTTTTCTCATAGCTTTTGCAAATTACTGTTAAAAATTGATTTTTTTAAAACCTTAATATCTTTTTGCAACAGCCTTCAACACCCATACTCCCATAGGTCAAAAGTTAGAGAATTTCATGGAATATAAGCCTATGGGGTGTGCGTGTATACGGGAGTAAAGTCGTTCTCCGGACCGTTCCGCCGGTATTCGCCCAAAACTTGCGGTAAAGTGGTGATTCGCGGCGTAAAGTGACCGGATTCGTCGCAGGAACGTGCAGTGAATCCGCTACCGGTGAAATCCGATCCCGCCGGTCGTTAATTTAGGTGAATTTAGTGCGCGAAATTTCGTTCGGCCACGGGTCAAAGCAGCAGCAGCAGCAGCTGGAAAAAACAATACACCTAGCCGGGCCCCTTTGAACAGTCGTCGTCGTCGTCGTCCCTCGACCACGCTGTCCTTTTTGTGCGGCTGATAGTGTAGTGTGGAAGAAGCAAATACAACTTTGCGACACGGAAAGCGCGGACTGTGGAAAAAAATTTTAAAAGCAGTGAAGCCCAAGACCGAGTTCAGTGGCAGCGCATCTGGAGACAGCTCATGACCCGGGGGTTGTCTGAGCAGTAAAAGAAAAAAAGTAAGTAAGCCTATGGTATTAACTTTTTGGCCAATCACAGTATTTCTCATATATTTACGATTTTTCTATAACAAACTTTTTACAACGTTAGTTTTTGCCCTGTAGGCTTCCATAGCGCCACTTTTTGTCACAATTTTTACATATTCGGAATCCTCGGGAAATTTCACGTTAGCTTGAAGTATTGGAGTAGTAAATTTGATTGAAAAAAAATGCCACTTAGAATGAATTAAAATATTTTTTAACAATTTGTTGGAGAAGGGGTGAAACAGGATTTCGCCTCCTTGAAACAGCATTTGACGTATTGATCACAGGGTAAATAAGATCTTTTCTTTTTTCAAAAAATGTTTTATTTAATTTTTTTTTAAACAAATTTATAGAAAAATCGAAAAACTATGAGAAAAACTGCGATTGGCCAAAGTTAATACCATAGGCTTATAGTCCATAAAATTACATATCTTTTGACCCATGAGAGTAACTATGGGTGTTGGAGGCTGTTGCAAAAAGATATTAAGATTAAAAAAAAAAATTAAACAGTAATTTGCAAAAGCTATGAGAAAAAGCTAAACTGATCCTGGGTGTCTATGCTACATTTTGAATTGCTTCAAAAGAGCTTTCGAATGCAACTAAGAGAGTTGGAATTGATGAAGTTTTACGGAAATGCGAGAAATTTTAAGATTTTTTAGGTTTTTTGGACCTCAAACTTCGAAGCCCGTTTTACCCCGCTTCCCTTTGTCGTAGAGGGCTCATATTTGGCATGAGTTCATCTCATGAATAGACAAACAAACGCTGAAAGTTTAATCCAAATTAGAGCACCTCGATACGACCTGTTGCACATTGGTGAAAAACTCGCTGTTAAATGTACTTAACTGAAACATCATAATTGATGTTTGAAATGTTATTTTAGAATAATAAATTAATAACGGACATTTTTGAAAATAAAAATGCGTGTTTTAACTAATGGAGCAGTTCTCTCAGATTTCGGTAATTCTTTTTTTTTTCTATTTTCAATCTGACAGAAACTTTTTTGGTGCCTTCGATATGCCCAAAGAAGCCATTTTGCATCATTAGTTTGACCATATAATTTTCCATACAAATTTGGCAGCTGTCCATACAATAATTATGTGTGAAAATTCAAAAATCTGTATCTTTTGAAGGAATTTTTTGATCGATTTGGTGTCTTCGGCAAAGTTGTAGGTGGATATGGACGAAGCTGAAAAAAATGATACACGGTAAAAAAATTGTGATTTTTTATTTAACTTTTTTTACTATAACTTGATTAGCAAAAAAACACTTTTTTATTTTTTGATATGTTTTAGAGGACATAAAATGCCAACTTTTCAGAAATTTCCGGGCTGTGAAAAAAATCTTTGACCAAATGAATTTTTGAATCAATACTGATAAAAAAAATCGAAATATTGGTCGCAAAAATTTCAGCTCCTTTTTTCGTTGAAAATCAAATTTGCAACCAAAAAGTACTTCAGTGAAATTTTGATAAAGTGCACCGTTTTCAAGTTTAATCCATTTTTAGGTGACTTTTCTGAAATTAGTCGCAGTTTTTCATTTTTTTAATTAGTGCACATGTTTGCCCACTTTTGAAAAAATATTTTTGAAAAGCTGAGAAAATTCTCTATATTTTGCTTTATTGAACATTGTTGATACGACCCTTAGTTACTGAGATATTGCCATGCAAGTGTTTGAAAACAGGAAAATTGATGTTTTCTAAGCCTCACCCAAACAACCCACCATTTTCTAATGTCGTCTAGAAATAGATTTAACTTGAAAACGGTGCACTTTTTAAAAAATTCACTGAAGTACTTTTTGATTGCAAATTTGATTTTACACTGAAAAATGAAGTTGAAAAATTTTTGCGACCAATATTTCGATTTTTTGAAAAAATCAGTATTGATTCAAAAATTTATAACTCGGTCAAAGATTTTTTTCACAACCTGGAAATTTCTGAAAAGTTGGCATTTTATGTCCTCTAAAACATATAAAAAAAATATTGTTTTTTTTTTGCAAGTTTTAGTGACAAAAAGTTAAATAAAAAATCACCAATTATTTTTTACCGTGTATCTTTTTTTTTCAGTGTAGTCCATATCCATACCTACAACTTTGCCGAAGACACCGAATCGATCAAAAAATTCCTTCTAAAGATACAGATTTTTGAATTTTCATACATCATTTTTGTATGGACAGTTGCCAAATTTTTATGGAAAATTATATGGACAAACTAATGATGCAAAATGGCTTCTTTGGGCATACCGAAGGCACCAAAAATGTTTCAGTCGCATTAAAAAATACAGAAATTAAAATTCTAAAATAAAGACCGATTTCCTAGAGAATTGCTCAATAAATGTAAACAAATGTATTGTTTTGTTCAGGTGAACTATTTAAGTAATTAATATGGAAAAATTTGCATCAATTTTACTTTTTTTAAATCATTTTATGTTTACAATGGTTTTTGAAATGTTTTTTTTTTATATATTTAAGAAATAAATGTGTTTTAAAGTCTGTTAGGTTTTCATGTTGTTTCAAGCCATATCGGTCAATGAAACATATTTGTTTACTATGTAGGGTGAGCAAATGTCCTCTTTTATTCTTTATATCTATCATTAGACCCACACCATGCATCAAAACATCAGGTTAAATTTGATATAAAAATAACAGTTTTCCTATAAATGACCCGGGTCCACAATTGCATTATGATCCTGGGTCCACTATTGGAAAAGGGGGTCTATAACAAGCAAAAAGATATGTATTTGTACAAAGGGTTATGCAATAGAGCATAAAAAATTGAAAACTTGTGAAAAATGCTCGTCGCCTCTACTGGGGGGTCCACTAATGGTTAAAATATCCTATAACATATAAGATGGTCTAGCTGAGCTGATGTTATAACTGTGTAGATTTCAAATTCTTTATCAACTAATTATCGGAATTCCGTAACAGTTCAAACTTTACACAATGACTGCGGTCTCCGTCTTCATGATTGACTGACACTGATGGGGATCTTTGAAGAAGATCATCGTCGTCGGCTCGGCGGAACTAACAGCTTCCATTCCCTCAACCAGACTTGAGCTCACAGACCGTGACAGAAGGAGTAACGATGATACACTCGGCATCTGGTTACCGTCACCGAGCCGCCCCGGGTTTGCCGGTAGACGCAATCGGTTTAAATTTTGGTCCAAAAGCATAACAAACAAGCGCCCACCGGGTCGGAGTGTCTTTTTTTTGGGTTTTTAGCGGCGGCGGCCAATCAATAACAACTTGACAGCCCGTGTGGCGTGTGTTTGTGTGTGGTTCAGGTCACACACACACACGCAAAACCCACAGAAGTTCTCACGACCTCTCACGCGACTCGACACCCATCACGATCAGAGTCGGTTCTGAGTGTCACGGTTAAGGTACCGCGGTAATGAACACTAATTAGAGTTTGATCGCTGACTGTGTTCGTGTGTGTGGGTAAAACTGCAACTGTTGGGGGCTGCTGCTGCTACGGACTGAGCGATTTGTACAAGTTAGCATTGGGAAATTGTGTTGGTTGTGATCTCGCAAAACTGGTCAGAAGGGAATGCGAGGTGTGACCGGTTGTTATTATGTGATGATGGGGGGACCTGCCAAGGAAATGCCAATTACCACGTGTCATTTGGAGAGCCTGATAACGAATCCGTACATCGTGAACAAAGTAACACTCGTTACTGAAACGACAGTGCTGGATCGTGATGTTGTAGTTCAGCTAGCAGTTTTACGTGCAATAAACTTGCATCGAATTATTAATCTAAACTTGTTTTTCGTCATTTTAATTTTTAATTGAAAGTATCGTGAAATACGGGTCATACTATTTCGGCCAGGGAACCCCTCAGACAAAATATGAGTCAAAGATAAGGAATTTCATGGACTGTAAGCCTACGGTATTAAATTTTTCGCAGTTTTTCTCATAGCTTTACGATTTTGTTTACAAATTTTTTTTTAATGCTTTTATTGAATCTTTTAAGCTCGACAATCAAGCAATCGGATTTTTTTTACCAAACTTACAAAATCTTCGTAAACAAACTTTTCAAAAAAAAATAAAAAAAATGGCGGATCACTCAAGCTGTCAAACGCCAAAAAGGTGCGTGCATTGTTTATTTTTTTTGTTTATGTTTCATAGTCTTTACGAAATTCACTACTCACGATCTGCTTATGGTGAACAAAACACAATGCTAAATAGTTTGTTATAGCATTCATTTGGGTGCTGAAAACTGCAACTTTTCAGCATTTGTATTGAATGGTAATGCTTTTTCGACACTGTTTTGATTTTTGAGTTGACCAACCACATGAACACCAATCAAAGTTACGAAGTGAGGAAGTTCAGCCGAGACTTTTGCTGAAAAAATAATCATTTTACAACTAAATATCATTCGTTTAAATAAAAATAAGGCAGATATTTCGGATGTATGATTTAAAGAGCCAACAGGAATTTCTAATAAGATATTACATTTTTATGAAATTGTGATTTGGTGTATAAATAAGATGACAGAAATAAATTACATTCTACACAGTCTACACTCTAAATATGGCACTAAAATTGGCAATCCTCTCGTGAAGCCAAACTTTGGTAGATTTATTTATGGCACTGGGTTTTTTTTCTTCTTCATATTTACACTTCTCTATTCAACTCTGACTGATTAAACTTGCCGACACGGGAGTTCATCTTTGCACGTAATCAATGCAGCTGTTGGTCTGGCGCATCAGCTGGTGATGACCCGGGGTCGGAGATCCGTAAAAGCCCTGGTAGTGGCCGGTGTAGCCCGTCGTAGCCGCTGCCATCACCGCCGGGTGGCCACCACCGGACGACGTGTGGTGCGGGGGCGTCGTCGAGGCCATTTTGTACTTGTCATACTTGTCGAAGGAACTCACGTATCCGGCGTGATGCGAGCTGGACAGCGGGTTGTGGTGATGATGATGGTGGTGGTGGTGCGGGTGATGGTAGATCGGACCGAACCCGCTGGCGTCGGTGCCGTACGGTTGCGCTAGCATGGCCGGGTTGGGGACGTACGGGGACCCGAGGCCACCGGATGGGCTCATCAGGGACGGTTGGAAGGCGTTCGAGACGATCGCAGTGCTAGCGGTACTGCTGCTGCTGACGGCCGAATTGGGTGACAACGAAGGACCTGTCATCGTTCCGGGTCCCGAGCTCGACGTTGGCGTCATCGCCGAAGAAGTTGCTGCCATTTCGCCGCCGCTGCCCTCTTCTGGAAAAGACATCAAAGAGAGAACAAAACACGCACATTTGCGCACTCGTTAAATGTGTCTTCAAAAAGGGATTCACACATGCGCTACGTTTATTGGAAGGAGAAAAAAGTGATTCTTCAGAAGGTATGAGGGTAATTTTAAGTACCAGCTACCATTCATAAACGAGAAGTGCATCTTTCAATGGAACCAGGAAGGGTGAGAATGAGAAGTTTATGTTTTCATCAGTGAGGCGTGGAGTTGCAGCAAGTACAGATAAAAAAGAACTCGAGAAAGCACTTCATAAAATCCGAAGCGCATTAAACGGATTATGGTCTGTCAACAAAGTGGTATAACGTAGAATTTATTTCGCTCTTTTTTCCTCATAACGACAACAATGAAGTACTGCCAGAGGATGACTCGAAAGGTTAAAAAAATCATATTTGCCCACGCACTAATTGGAATGAGTTATTGCAGTAGTAAAACTGATTGTACGCCCTTTTTAAAGGCATTTTTGAACTAAGAATTGTTGTAATCGTATTTACAACCACATAAAAATTAAATTGGGTTCGCTAGAACCAAAACATAAAAAAACGATTTTTTATTGAATATTCCTGGTTAATATCCTCAACATTCCCTGCCTGCTCTTGTGGAATCGCTGGCGGCGGTTGGACTCGCAATCCAAAGGTCGTCAGTTCGAACCCTGGTGGAAGGTTCCTTCGAGTAAACATAGGTTTGGGTAGGAGAGCACCGTTGGACTCCTAGGTTCGAGCGGAAACTTGCAATAGGATGGTTTTTTTGATCTTCAACTTTATCCAAAAAACGCTGACAAAATTGTATGAAACTTGGAGACTGATGCAGATTAGCTTCATTGGACATGGGAAGGCTCTAACATAGATAACCCAACTTTGATATAGTACACCCAAAGTTAAAGATCGAGGGGATAGTCCTCCCGAAAAGAAACGTGAGGAAAGTACTATTTTGCGAGAGTATAGACCTCTCGCGTGTTCATTCGTTCATTGAAACAGTTCATCCTATTAAGTGGTTTATATATGGACAAATGACCGCCACTTAGTCACCGAACCATGGAAGGACTTGAGTTAATTTTACTACCGAACCGTGCTCTTTCTCCTCTCGTATGCCGATGCCCAGTTCTGGGTGTAGTTTATGCATCAAGTTGTGAAAAGAAGATTTTTTTCCAGAATGAGTTGAATTAATTTTGAAAAGTGTTACTATTCGATTTTGTTATTTTTGGTTCATAAAAGCAGGCTTTTACGTCGTTCGAGAATGACAAAAAAAGTAAGCAGTTTCACGTGATTTCACGACGGAATCGGAAAAAAATCTTTTTTGCAATTCCGTCGTGAAACTACTTACTTTTCCTGTCATTCTTGAACGACGAAATAGCCTACTTTTCTGTACCAAAAATAACAGAATCGAATAGCAACACATTTCAAAATAAATGCTGAAAAGTAACACTTTTCAGCACTCAAATGGGTGCTGAAAAGTTGAACTTTTCAGCACTTGTTTCGAAAAGTAACACTTTTCAACATTTTGTTGATTTACACGATTTATTGACAAAATACATGAAAATTTTACATAAAATTTCACTCAGTGTGTGTTTTTTGGAATTGCAAAAAATGTTGTATGGAACTCGTTGCAAAACTTGATTTTTTCAGCACTCTTCGTATTTATCCAACTCGGTGAACCTCGTTGGATAAATGCACGACTCGTGCTGAAAAAATCCTCTTTTTGCAACTTGTTGCATAAACTACTATTTTGGGATCTCGTAAAGAATTGCTTTTTTGTAAAATAGCATATTGTTTTAGAACTGTTCAGAATAGTTTTTTATCAACAAAGAAAGCAAATTAACCTTTATTTTTCTGAATAATAAATGCATCCGCGCCCCACATACAATCAGCTTTTGGACCACGTTAAGAACCTTGTCAATACCACTTGAAATTTAGATTTATTATTCAAATTTCACGTTCATTCGCCCAATTCACTGTTAACTAGCAATGCTTCTGTTTCCGCATCCAAGCTGTAAACTCCACAGAAAGCCTCATCCTCCAGCATATCCGAAATCTCGTCCTGCTCGTCGTCATCCCTACCAAGAAAGATCGCCGTTGCCCTAGGAATGACCCACTGCTCCAGGTACCGTCCAACCTCAAAGTCCTTCTTCAACTGGAACTCGTGCTTCTCGGGATCACTGGTCTCGTACTGCGTCGGGTTGAAAAAATTGAAGAAACTGTCCGCGCTCTTCCTAACCAAGTCAACACCCTCCTTCCAGTGGATGTCCTGACCAATCGCTTCATAAATCTCGGTACCACTCGTCAAATACCGCTTCTTCAATACCGAATCGCTGAAGAACTCGTTCGCCTCAAACTCAAACTCCAGCTCAAATCCGGGCGAGGGCTCCCCCAGATCCAACGACCGGACATCCACCAACTTCCGCAGCGCGTCCTCGTCCTCCTTCCGTATCATACCCGGCAGCAGATCACTCATCCGGAATACGCTCAACCAGAACTCCGGAACGCCGCCGGGCTGTTCCGACGCACTGTGGTCAACCATGCCGAGGTAGCCCTCGGGAAGGTCGGCCAGCTTTGGCACGTACGAACCGGTCACAATCTGGCGCCGTTTTTCGCAGGAATCTTCGTACAGCCGCCGTAGGTCCAGTTCCAGCTTGTTCTCCCGCCGGTCGTTATCTACCATGTCCAGGTGTAGTTTTCGGAGGGCGGCCACGTTGGTGCGGATGTTGGCCGGAAGGGACGCGATCCGCTTGAGTTGGGTGATCTTGGACTCCATGGTGTGAGATTTTTTTTTTGCAATTCCGTCGTGAAACTACTTACTTTTCCTGTCATTCTTGAACGACGAAATAGCCTACTTTTCTGTACCAAAAATAACAGAATCGAATAGCAACACTTTTCAAAATAAATGCTGAAAAGTTCTACTTTTCAGCGCTCAAATGGGTGCTGAAAAGTTGAACTTTTCAGCACTTGTTTTGAAAAGTAACACTTTTCAACATTTTTTTTTGATTTAAACGATTTATTGACAAAATACATGAAAATTTTACATAAAATTTCACTCAGTGTGTGTTTTTTGGAATTGCAAAAAATGTTGTATGGAACTCGTTGCAAAACTTGATTTTTTCAGCACTTTTCGTATTTATCCAACTCGGTGAACCTCGTTGGATAAATGTACGACTCGTGCTGAAAAAATCCTCTTTTTGCAACTTGTTGCATAAACTACTATTAATCGTTGATTAATCGCCAAAAATAACAGTACTGAAAAGTATAGTAAAAAGTCGTATTCAGCAATCTCAGTGTTTAATACTGTTAGAAAAAAGTTTAATTTAAAAATCCAATTGCAAGGGTGTTTCCCGAATTGCACAATTTTTTTTTGTCTATCTACAAAACTCAGTTAACGTTTTGACAAATTCCTGAATAATTTTGGAATCCGTTAATTTTTCACACCCAAAGCAATCATTTCTACAGTGCAATGTAATATCAAAGTGATGACAATTATATGCAGCTCTACTTCAAATGAGTGCTGAGATCATCTTGCCATCCGTGCAAGTTCCACTCTTAGAGAGATTTAAAGAGAGCGTGCAAAAGATGATAATCAGTAGGGTTGTAATCTAAAGTGCCATGGATCTAATCTGGATTTACGGATAATTTTTTTTTTTGCATTTATCAAACATTTTTATGAACTAGATCGATTGCAAATTTTGTGGGACTGGGGATTTCAGATTCGGCTTGCGTGTAGTGAAGAATTCCATCATTGACATGATTTTTGTTCAAGATTTAACAAATTGTTTACTGATTTGCTGCTTTAAAGCTTTAAAAAATGGCTGTAACTTACTTTTGTATCCCGGCCCACGATCCGATTTCATACGCTCGTTCATCGTGGAGATTCTTTCCTGGGAGCTGCAACGAGAGCGAGAGAGGCGCCACACGAAAGTGTCACGATTATTAACCTGTTTTAGTGCACGATATTCTAAGTTGAGCCCAAGTCTAAGTCAGTCAGTTACTTGGCGTATGATTACCATTGGAAACGGGTTTGATAAGCCGAGCTGCATTAACATCACGATTACATTTGATCACGGTGGTTGAGAGTGGTCATGGTATGTTTTGAATGGTTAATTTATTTTGCATTAGGATAAGGTAAAGAAGTTGAGTTGAGTTTAATTTTATAACAATTGCAACAAAATATCCATTTAAAAAAAATGTGCTTTTTTTATTAATACCCATGTGCTGTGGGTTTCCTGTGCAAATAACATTTTAAAAAGTACACTAGAAAAGAATCTTAAAATAGATTGCAGAAAGAAGTGGACAAAGGAGATCAATTCCTATAGCTTATGATATGCATAAATAAACGATCCCAAATGTTTGATTTATCTGTTGTTTACATTAATTTTTGTGGCCCAGCTTGTGGAACGTCATAGTACAAGCTGCTAGTAACTTTTTTTTGCCGGTCTAAACAGGTCCAAACCATTCACCTCCAACGCAACGGTCCAGATGAGGCAAATCATAAGTCAAGCATTGTTTGGAAAACTTGCACTCTCGTCTCGGGAAAGAGGTTCGTGGGTTTTGGTTTTTATTTGTTTACAAAGGTGGTCAAATTTTCCGAAAGAAGTGGGTCGAAGAAGGAAAAAAAGATGTTCTTGTCATTGTGTGATGGAATACGGACCCCCTTAAGAAATGGTCAAAATGTAGCAGTTTTGCTAACTGGCCTTTCAAATATCACGCGGTTGTGGTAAACAAATGCAGATGTTTTCGGTCAGATGGTTTGATAAATTGACGCTAGCGATAATGCGGGGATTCAGCAGATGTAACTTTTCCGAGATGTTAAAAGTTCAACAGAATGAGACATGAGTTTCCAAAGTCCATTTCGATGTCCTGTTTGAAATTACATTTATACGCTGCATCAATCAGTGCGTTGAATGAACTTCGATTATTTATAACCTCAGTAATTACCGATCACCTCAAAGTTATTTTGACTGCACGTCGTTATCATCAATGCAGCGAGAATACAACAAAGTCTCCACCACCTGATCAACTGTTGCTAGCAGCGGATCACCCAACAGTGGTTATCACCTGGACTACGGAAGATTACGCCCGAGCATAAAAGCCTGGCGCCGGCATCCTGGCAGCATCAGTTTCGACGATGAGATCGTTCACGGTACTAGCTCTGGCAGCAACCTTGGCGGTTGCTTCGGCCGCCTTCGTGCCGAACACCAGCCAGGTCAAGTACGCCGACAAGGAATGGCTGCACAAGCAGGAGGATCTGCTTCTGCTGTTCCGTCACGTGTACCAGAAGGACTGGAATCCGCAGCTGGTGGCGTACGCCAAGAACTTTAAGTTGCAAGGAAACTTCCAGCTGTACAACAACGTTGACGCCGCTAAGGAGTTCTGGGCGTACTACGAGCATGGATTGCTGCCCAAGGGTGAGGTGTTCTCGATCTACGACGAGGTGCACCGTGAGCAGGCAATCGCTCTGTTCCACATGTTCTACTACGCCAAGGATTGGGATACCTTCTACAAGACCGCGGCCTGGGCTCGTTACTACGTGAACGAGGGTATGTTTGTGTACGCCTTGACCGTTGCCGTGACCCACCGACCGGATATGGCTGGATTCGTTCTGCCGGCTCCGTACGAGATCTACCCGTACTACTTCATCAACACCGAGGTCATCCAGAAGGCGCAGCAGTACAAGATGCAGGGATATTACAACATGAAGAAGGTCGAGGGAGTGTACCAGTCGGTCATTACCACCAACTACACGGGTTGGTATCTGCACTCGAACCCGGAGCAGAAGATCACCTACTTCACCGAGGATATTGGTCTGAACACGTACTACTACTACTTCCACATTGACTATCCGTTCTGGATGGGAGGCAAGGAATTCGGCCTGTACAAGGACCGTCGTGGAGAGCTGTACCTGTACGAACATCAGCAAATCTTGGCCCGCTACTACCTCGAGCGTCTGTCGAACGATCTTGGTCACATTCCGGAATTCTCCTGGTACTGGCCAGTTAAGACCGGATACTATCCCGATCTGCAGTACTACAACGGTCATTCGTTCCCGAACCGCGACAACTACTACTTTGTGAACCGTGAGGAAAACTACCACGACATCCAGGAGGTAGATGATTACGAGCGTCGTATTCGTGAGGTGATTGATCGCGGCTACCTGCTGATGGCCGATGGCAAGAAGATCAACTTCACTGTGCCGGAAGCTGTTGACTATCTTGGAAACCTGATCCAGAGCAATCCCGACTCGTACGATTCCCGCTTCTACAAGTACTTGAGCATGTTCTCCCGCATCCTGATGGGTGCTGCCGTTGAGCCCGTTGAGCCCCTGCAGGTCATCCCAAGTGTCCTGGAACATTACGAATCGGCGATGCGCGATCCTGCCTTCTACCAGATCTACAAGCGTATCATCCACTATTACTACCAATTCAAGGATCACCTTACTTCCTACTCGTACGACGAGCTGTACTTCCCGGGTGTCAAGGTCGAGGACGTTTCCATTGACAAGTTGGTCACATACTTTGACCGTTTCGATGTGGACGTTACCAACGCTATCGATGTTGAGCCAGAGGCGTACGTTGAGGGCAAATACGACGGATTCGGTGAGATTGAATACAAACCAGATCCCGTGCTGATCAAGGCTCGCACCATCCGTCTGAACCACAAGCCCTTCACCTACAAGATGACCGTCGCTTCGGAGAAGGCCGTCAAGTCGGTTATCCGCGTGTTCATTGGACCCAAGTTCGACGAGTTCGGAAGCCAATACCTGCTGAACGAGAACCGCGAAAACTTCTACGAGCTGGACTACTTCCTGTACGACCTGGTCCCCGGCAAGAACGTCATCACGCGCAACTCGCTGAGCTTCAACGGATACGTCAAGGACCGCACCAGCTTCTACGAGCTGTACAAGAAGGTCATGCTCGGCTACACCACCGATGTCAAGTTCCCGCTGGACAACACCGAAGCGCACTGTGGATTCCCGAACCGTCTGATGCTGCCCAAGGGCAAGAAGGGCGGTATGCCGTTCCAGTTCTTCTTCATGGTTTCGCCGTACACCGCTCCGGAAGTCCAGCAGTACACCGGATTTGATCCGGTTCTGTCCTGTGGAGTTGGCTCCGGTGCTCGCTACTTCGACAAGCTGCCCTTCGGCTATCCGTTCGACCGCAAGATCGACGAAACTTACTTCTACGTGCCGAACATGTTCTTCGAGGATGCCATCATTTTCCACAAGAAGGAGGGCGATATCAACACGGTTGTGTAAGCCCCCAGCGCGCTCGGATTTAGACATTAAGTCTACGAACTTAGATTTTCCACATTGCGCCAGCCCCGCTGCTATCTTGGGAAATCTAGATTCGTTCATACTAATGTGATATTGGATGTAATAAAAAGAATGATCGAGTGAAACGAGAGAAAAAAAAAACATTTTCTTTCATGTGCTGCGATTTCAAACGCTGCTGCCAGTGCGTGCGCGATCCAATTATGGAATTGAAATTGTTTATTTGGGAAAGTGGTTACGGCCACAGATTCCGCACCCACATAGCGCAGCGGGACGATGTCCAGGGTTTGCGTCGTGCGTCGACGAATCGAATCGAAGCTGCTCCGGTGTTTATTTATGTTTCCAATTAAAGATTTGGAGTATTTTTGAAGTCGTTTGCTGCGTGGCGGGTTGATGGTTTCGGCATCGGGTTCGATCTAAACTTGCAGTATGGACACCATCTGTTGCTGCGAAATTTTGTGCTGGTACTTGGATAGCTGAAATGTAAACTGTATCAAAGCCCCACGATCGGACTGCATATGGTTTCTTCTGTTTGAAGATATGACTGTGGTTCTGCTGCTCAGTTGATCAAACTCTGCGTGTTTATTTACGTAGTTTGAATATTTATAGTGATAGGAATCGTGAATCAATCCTGACAGAATATCGATTTCAGATTCGATTTTCCTTTCGTGTCTTCTAAAAAAAATCATTTCGGAAATCGAATAGGTAAATTAAGAATATTTCTGCAGTTTTTCGATTTTATTTAAATAGTGCTCATGGACCCTCGGATTTTTTTTCGTTAAATGCGAAAAATTTCCTAAAATTTTATATAAGTAACATTAAAGATTAAACCTCTGGTTGCTGGGATACAGCGAATATTAAAAACAAACAGTAAAATTGAAGCTTTTAAAGTCTCATCCAAACAGCCCCCAATTTATAATGCCCATATCTCAGAAACAAATGATCCAATTTTAAATGTTAAAAAATTAAACATTTCTATATCTTTTGTGCTTTGTTATGCTACCTAGATAGGAATCCCAGCGAGCTTAGCATAAGAGAGCACAAAGACGTCAATTTAAAAAATTCTAATCTCTCAAAAAAAAAAAATATATATTTAGAAAATTTTAGAATCAAGTCTAATATTATAAAGTGATAGCCAAATCAACGCGGAATTTCAGTTCAATCCGCTGAACTTTACACTGCGGTAGTCAGGCGGCTTTTACCTACTGTCAATAAAAAAAGTGACGAACTGCCACTTTTTACACGGCGCTTACGCACACTATCAAAACAAACGTTTGGTAGAGTGTGTGAACTCCGTGTAAAAGGGGTGTCAAACTATAAAGTGACTCCGTTCGTTTGACAACAGTTGGTGTCAAATCATCGGGGTTCGAATGTACAAACATCAACAGACGTGAGCAGGATAGACTCGGTGTTTACACTATTTGCTTGATATCTTGGAACGGACATACCGTAAACGGTGCACTTTATCAAAATTTATGTTAAGAACTTTTCGAATGCAAATTTAATATTACTTTTAGTACGAGGAAAAACAGTTTTTTTTGGGAAGCATTTCTATTTTTACAGCAGCATCTTTAACACTCAAACGCTCGGGTAGTCATTTGACCCCTATTTTTTTTCTTAGAAATCCCATAACTTTTGATAGAATTGACCAATTTGGATGCTTTCGGTTGTAAAAGATCCAGATTTGTCTATATTTTGAACTGCCAGATGGGGGACAAATGTGGTCCATTTTTACCGGAGATATTCCGGATTCTGTTGGGGTACCTCGGCCCTCCTATATGGGTATTTGGCCAATATAATAAAAACTATTCAACAGAAAAATTTTGGAAATGATGCAAAACTACAAGGCATCATCCTAATACATCATCCTGCAAAAATAATTGACATGGTTAAGTCCTATGGGGCAGCGGAACCGGTTCCAGTTGGGCAACAATTGACATCAGCTCAGTGAACCGTTTCCGAATAGAACCTGTTCCGGTGCCCGAAGGTCTTCAGCATGTCATGTATCTATGCAGGATGATGTTTTAGGATGATTCCTTGAAGTTTTGCATCATTTCCGATTTTATTCTGTTGAAAAGTTTTTATTATATTGGCCAAATATCCATTTAGGAGGGCCGAGGTACCCCAACAGAATCCGGAATATCTCGGGTAAAAATGGACCACATTTGTCCTCCGTCTGACAGTTGAAAATATAGACAAATCTGGATCTTTTGCACCCGGAAGCATCCAAATTGGTCAATTCTATCAAAAGTTATGAGATTTTTAAGAAAAAAATAGGGGTCAAATGACTACCCGAGCGTTTGAGTGTTAATAAATATATAATCGACGTCAAAATTTTACCCAAAAAATTGACAATATCAAAAATTTAAAAAAAGATTGATTTTTGGAAAATTTTTGGAGTACATTTTCAAAACAACCTATTAGTCATGGGTTTCCTATGCAGATAGGACCTTTTGAAAATTTAGTCTGATTCAATCTATATGAAAAAAAAAGTTAATTTAAAAATATGAAAAATGGTAAATCAGTGTGCCCTTTTTTCTTAATTGTCCTCATCAATACTTACAACTTTGCAATACAAATTTTCGGATATTTGCTTTCCATTTTCGTATGGACAGCTGCCAAAATTGCATGAAGTGTATGCATTGCATACCAATGACATTGGCTTCATTGGTCATAGGAAAAGCCCAAACAAAGTTTGAGCCAAACAATAAAAGAAAATGCCCGATTTCGTATAAAATTTCTGAAATCGTTTTTTTTCATGATTCGATTATTCGAATTATTTTGATTTTGCAAGGACTTCAGATAATCGGTACAAGATTATCAATGTTGGTAATGGTTCATTTTCATGTTGATTTGAAAGCTGTGAAACATTTAAATCTTTTTAAAATATACATTGGAAAATTCAATATTTGAAAACAAAAAGAAACCTCAATGCTAATCGTTTCAAATAGTTTTAAATTATGAGAGGGAGTTTGTAGAATTATTGCCCCCCGTGTCTTGTCGTGTAGTCCACAAATTGAGATGCTTCCAAGTGCAACGGAAGCACTCTCATAAATACTATAAATAATATAAAGAAATTAAAATATGGCTTTTCTGCGCCACACCGTGACTGGCCGGTTCTAGTGGGAAAGAACAACGAAAAACAAGAAAAACTGCTATTCGGTGGGGAAATTTCGAATAATTTACTGCGATTCTCTCTCCCCTCCCCCCACTCCGAAAAGTATTTCGTCTGGCGCTGCAGATGCATTCTGAGCTGCATCCGAGAAGAAGTCGCACGCGTCCGCCCCGGGGTCATATTGAACGAGCCAAATTAAATCGCGTGTATACAAGACATGGGGTAGCCCCTTAATGAGTTGATCCGGAGCGGCAGAATTATTGTGTTTATTGAGTCAGCTTGGCCGTAAAAACAAACACGGTGACAGCGGCTGTCAAACAGGGCGAATTTCGCAACTCTCCCGATCACGAGATCGTGGAAATGTGCTCAAGTGGGCAACATTTTATTAGTAGGGAGGTTCGCAACCCACCATCAAGTGCAACGAATGGCGTGAGAAAATATTCCTGCTTGATGTTTTATTAAGAGAAATAAAAAAAAACAGCAAAAAATAAAAATATAAAAAATAAAATCATGTACCTCGTCGGAAGGGGCCCCCGTATAGGAAGTAAGGGAAGAACACGAGATTTTGGGCCGATCGCTCTGGTAATGAGGCCAATTAACACGCTTTATGGCCCAATTACGGCCAGAGGTTTGTTTTGATAATAAACTGTGCGGTTCGCCTGTGTAGTATAGTAAATGGGCGCTTCTGTAGTAAACAATTTTGACGAATTGGGCTTGGGCTTTATTGATATGGCACTGTTCATTCATCTACTAGTTTTTTTTGTTGGATTGAATCCGGTTTTGGGTCAACGTTCGGTCAGTTTTATGGAGTCATTTCGTCCAGGCTTCGAAAAAAGATAAGATAAATGCTACTTACTCTTCGTTGGTTTCATTGTCGCGGAATCCTTTGGCGAACGGATTGCTCACGATTTTCAACTGGGTCACCTGTAGAGAAGAAATCAAATAAATATTTCTATTTTAACAACCAATTTACCGAAAGATTTTCTCAAGAGACTTGACCAGAAAGTCAGATCTTTCGAATTTGAAAATATTGCGAAAATGATTTAAATTTTAGTACATAAGTAGGCAACAAAAAATCCCTTCTACGCCTCCAAGCTTAATTATCAAAACGTTCTGATGCTCTCTCGAGCGTAATCGTTTTCAATAAATTAAACTAATGTCCCATTCTAGCCCCCACCAACATGCATTTGAACCATGCATTCCGAATCATTTTTCATTGCATTTTTCATCTTTCTCATGATGGCTGGGGAAATTTATGACATTTCGTTTACTGCTGGTGCGACACGACAGTGTTGCCGGTGGCGCTGCACAGAAGTGGTTCTGCACGATTGACTTCACTGGCACTTGGATTGCGAGACCAGGCCAGAACTCATTAGAACAGATATATTTTACATCTTGGGCGCATGGTGTAGCTTCTCCAATTAATCTCTTTTAATCCGTAATATCTGTCATTACATTTATTTGCGGAAATCCACTTGTAATTTTTTAATCTACAATTTCCATCAGTCTTAAGCAATGTGTTGCTAAAATGCATTTTAAGATATTTTCTAGTGTATAAATACTGTCTAAACTCGACTATGCGAAGTCTCGCAAAAATTTCAACTTGGATAATCGAATCAAAGCGTCGTTAAAAAAAATCAAAAATCCTTTGAAGTGATTTGGTAAAATAGCAATTCCACGTCAAACCAGCAGATGGTGTACTACAAAAGAGCTCCGATTCGGCTCAAATTTGGTACAGGAGTTCTTTTACCAAAACAATCCAACCCGGATTTTTCTTTTGTTTGGCGATTTTGGTTCTCTTATGTGAAATAGGTTGGTCCAAAAATTGAATATTTTTAACGATTTTCGCTAAAACCACATCATATCTTCGAAACGGCTAAACCAACGAATCAGTGAAAAACCACGCTCCATACAGAAAGTAGAAATTTTGTATGGAGAAAAGGCCACTCCACGTGGGTTGAAAATTTAGAAATAACTTAATTTTGCAAGGTTGAAAAAAATAATGGTTGAATATTCTCTTTTTTCAGATGTAATTTTACCCCAATTTATATGGAATAAGTAAAATCACATTACATCATCACATGTTAATTGATGTTAATTTACACATTTCTAGAGGTAATATTTTACATTTTTTTCTGACACAAAATCTGTCATCATTCTTAGGTGTAATATGATTGTTTTTACTGTGTAATTTCAGCTATCTTTGAAGATGTTTTAACATTCCAACGCCCAAGGCTCCAAAAAAGTTGGAACGGTAACTTCAACTCAATGATTCTCGGGCATAACTCAACCAATAAAGATGATTCTTCTTTCCAGTGATTTGTTAGGATGTCTAGATGATTCTAGAACTTTGCAGAACTTAATTTGATCAAATCTGTGATTTTCGCGACCAAAAACATCGTTCCAACTTTTTTTTTCGCGTGTAAAAAAAAAATTC
Organism: Culex pipiens pallens; assembly: GCF_016801865.2. Taxonomy (NCBI): domain Eukaryota; kingdom Metazoa; phylum Arthropoda; class Insecta; order Diptera; family Culicidae; genus Culex; species Culex pipiens. Next base: position 129,961,772 of record NC_068939.1, read on the forward strand.
GCCAAAAATTCCGCGGAGGCAGTTGTTTTAAAAAAGGTGGAACGATGTTTTTGGTCGCAAAAATTACAGATTTGATCAAATTAAGTTCTGCAAAGTTCTAGAATCATCTAGACATCCTAACAAATCACTGGAAACAAGAATCGTCCCAATTGGTTGAGTAATGCCCGAGAACCAGCGAGTTGAAGTTACCGTTCCACCTTTTTTTGGAGGCTTGGGCGTCCGTGTAAGTTAAACATGCGTTGGGCGTTCCAGTGTTAATGACAGTTAATATTTGGCTTGCGCATATCTTTGGCCAGTGTTGGTATTCTCGCGCTCTTGCGAGAAACATTCCTCTCTCTCTCTCTCTCGAGTTTTCTCCGCGAGTCCCGAGCTGCCGAGAGCAACTCGCCGATTCCCTGCGCTCTCCTTTGCTCGCGAACGGGCCAGCTCGCGAGCCAGAATTGCCTGCGAGCGAGAAGTTAAAATGAGTCTACAGTCATCCCTCATATTCGGAACAGTTTACAGATCGGCAATTGTTCAACAAATCATGGAAAATCGATAATTGAACATAATGTTTTGCTTTTACCTTCATGTGAAAGCTTTTCTTACGATCTTTCGATTGATGTATAGACCGGCTATATATGTTTACGTTTTATATCAAGTTTTTAAAGAAAAAACATTGGCCCTTGAAATCCACAAATTCGGAACACTTACGATGTAAACAAACTTCTTTTTTCTCTCTCCAGGAGTACTTGTTTTGCCTTCCTCACCTTACTGAGGAAAGGCTATAAAATCACTTGGAAATTAAACTTCTTAATTTGACGTCCTAGACCTACCTTCATGTATACCTATCGACTCAGAATCAAATTCTGAGCAAAAGTATGTGTGTGTGGTGGGATGTTGATCAAAAAATTGTCACTCGATTATCTCGACATTGGCTGAACCGATTTTGTCCGTTTTGGCGTCATTCGATCCGTCTTGGGGTCCCATAAGTCGCTATTAAAAATTATGCAGTTTAGTTAAGTACTTCAAAAGTTATGCTAAAAAAACAATTTTAACAAAAGTCCGGAAGATTGTAAAAAGGGTGGTTTTTGTAAGAAAACCCGTCATGCTATACATTTTTAGAAAAGTATTTAAAAGACCTTTCCAACGCGTCCAAGACATTGAAGATCTGACAAATCTATCAAAAGTTATAAGCACTTAAGTGTTATTTATACGCTTTTTGGAGGCCGGATCTCAGATATGTTGATGAAAACGTTGTCCGGATCTCTCATGCGACCTATCGTAGGATGGGTATTCAAAAGACCTTTCTAACGCGTCCAAAACATTGAAGATCTGACAACCCTATCAAAAGTTATAAGCACTTAAGTGTTATTTACGCACTTTTTGCATTTTGGATAGCACCCTTTAAATGTGAGGAAGGCGCCAACCACCTAAGGGTGGATTCATTAACGTTTTTTACAGAATAATAACTTCACATTCTGAAACCAATAAAACTCATGCTTAGTAATGTTTTATGAATGGTCTGATAGCTTTTTTTGTGAAAATATCACTTAAATTCAGGTGTTCCACAATTGTGGGAGGCACAATAACATCCCACAATCATGGAACAGGCAATTTGGAGGCAGTATTTTGCTGCTCTGGATAAAATAGTCTTGAAAGGCAGGTTTTTGTTTGAAAAGTACTACTTTTACTAGTGAAATAGCAAGAGAATGTCCAAATAAAGGTCCTAAAAATAGTAGGGTCGACAGAAAAGTTGCATTTTGCATCCTATTGACAAATAAGCACAAAAGTGTTCCGAATATGTGGGATGACTGTACATATTTTTCTCTCGCTCAAATTCCAACACTTTTTTTTTTGCAGACTAAGTGCGAATATCATAATAATTGAAACATACTGTAAATAATAATTCTGAACGTGCAAAAGTGTTAAATTATTGAAGATGAACAGGAACCTAGTACTACGTTTTGTTCAGAAATTCATGCCAAACATTTTGCTTTAAAAAGCTCATGAAAAGATGATTTCTATAAAGAGTTATATAACAAATACTATTACGAAAATAAAAAAGGTGCAAAAAAAGTTTGTACACTTTTCGAAAAATTAACATAAATAATGTTATTTGTTGACAAATCACCATAAATCCAGTCTCCCAACTCCAAATAGGCATCCTTGACTGATTAAAAAAATAGTTTGGATTGAATATAAAGTTTACTAACTACCTAGTATAAAAGTTTATATAACTCTGGAAATTCTATATAAAACTTATCTAAACTTAATTTTGCAAACTTTTAATTCAACTAAATGTCAATATATTACCATAGAATTGCTAAATAAACATTTTGGAGTGGGTATAACACCGTTTTGGGGGTATTTGTATCGATAGAACAGATTTTTCGTTGGAATTTCGAACCAACCCGGAATTACGTCGTCGGAAAATCCGCCGGCATCTGAACCGGTCCACAATTCTTCAGTCAACCTATATACCATCGGAAAGGGCATAAAATTTCCGATCTATTGATACCCATACATCCAGGTTTTCTATTAAACCCACGTTTTTAAATACCTAAGCAAAAACGTTGTTATGGTTTCGTTTGAGCAACCTGAAATTTCGGAATTTTTGTTCTCGTGGATCAAACTTACTTTTTGCCCAGGTATTTAAAAACGTAGGTTTTAAAGAAAACCTAAATGTATGGGTATCAAAAGATCGGAAATTTTATGCCCTTTCCGATGCCACATAGGTTGACTTGTGAATCGTGGACCGGTTCGGATGCCGGCGGATTTTCCGACGACGTAATTCCGGGTTGGTACGAAATTCCAACGGAAAATCTATTCTATCGATACAAATACCCACAAAACGGTGTTATACCCACTCCAAAATGTTTATTTAGCAATTCTATGGTAATATATTGACATTTAGTTGAATTAAAAGTTTGCAAAATTAAGTTTAGATAAGTTTTATATAGAATTTCCAGAGTTATATAAACTTTTATACTAAGTAGTTAGTAAACTTTATATTCAATCCAAACTATTTTTTTAATCAGTCAAGGATGCCTATTTGGAGTTCAGAGACTGGATTTATGGTGATTTGTCTACAAATAACATTATTTATGTTAATTTTTCGAAAAGTGTACAAACTTTTTTTGCACCTTTTTTATTTTCCTAATAGAATTTGTTATATAACTTTTTATAGAAATCATCTTTTCATGAGCTTTTTGTAGCAAAATGTTTGGCATGAGTTTCTGAACAAAACGTAGTACTAGGTTCCTGTAAAACTTTTAATTTTTTACATGTTTCATCACAAAATGTGCATAGTGCCCAAGGGGTGTAAATACTTTTTTTACATACTGTAACAATCATTTACGCCTTATTTCCCCCACTTACCCGCTGGTTTTGGTAGGCCGTCACCGCCGTGAAGGACGTCTCCGGAAAGATGAACGTCCGGTGGGTCAGCGTGTTCTTCTCGTCTTTGACGGACGATCCGTGACTGGTGCCGCGCGAAAAATGGCAGACATGAAGGCGCGGCTGATACCGGTGCATCGAGTTCAGGATGATCTGTGAAGTAACAGGGGCGGTTTGGGGCGAAGGGAGAGAAAAGAGTGAGAGTGCGAACAAAATGGAGTTCGATAAGTGCGGCGCTAAGTGGTCTGTTGTGGATGGGATTGATGAAATGTGAAACATTTAGGGAAGGAGGGGGAGGGTGAGCTCTAACTTACGTGTCCGTTATCGTCAAGCTGATTGTTGGTGAGTTTGAGCTTGTCGAACGAGATGGTTTGCTTCATCCAGGTGGCACCGGTCGCTGGGGAGTCCGGGTGGACACTTATCCGGGGTGGGGAGACGGGGTCGGCTTTACCGGCGACCACCCAGCTGGATCTGTAGGGGTGAAGAATCGTTAGAATTTAATACCCTTCCAGCCAAATATTTGCATACCTAATCAGTCAATTTCCGAAAATTCTCACAATTTTCGGTAGCTGATAACACAGAAACCAACAAAAAAAAAAACTCGATAAAGAAACTTACGTGTGAAACGCGTACCGATAGCGCTTATCGTCCAGCGGGACAAAGTCCATGATCATGAGGTACTCCGCCGTCAGCTCCAGCCCGACCACCTTCACCTGGAACGTGGGAAACATCCGGCGGCCGGCCTTGGTCACAATCATTTCCGTGCCCTGCTCGTGGAACTTGTCCCACAGATGCTTCCCCTCCAGTATCACCATCACCGAGGCCAGCGACGGGTGATAAGCCTTATCGTCTTCGGCGGGGATGCACTTTTTGGTCGGTTTGCTGTTGCCGTTTGTGCTCGAGGTTTGGTCACTGTTGTGCGGACTCGAGGCGCCACCGTTGGAGCTCGCTTTGTCGGCCAAAGAGCCATGTTCACAGGAATTTATGTTTTTGTTACTGCTTAAGGTGTTGTTATTGTTTAAGGTGCTACCACTATTGTGCAAACTATCACTATCACAGTTTATGCTGAGCTGTTCGACCTGTTCCAGGGGGTTGTACTGGTGCTTGTGGGCGTTCTCTATGCAAGCTGAAATGAAGAAATATGGTGTTAATGGAAAAATAAGTTGAGAGTTGATATTCAGTTTAAATTTGAATGTATGAATCAGACGAAATTCGTCAAAAATCATTTCTAGAGTTTTTTTTCTCGAATAGGTCCTAGAAACATATGAAACACAATAGTTTATTGCAACGGTGTTCAACCTTTTCTTGGCCAGGTACCCCTTTTCGCTTTACAAAATCTGCTGGTACCCCTTAGTATTCATAAATGAAATTTTTCGTCTTAAGATATTTATAAACATTCTAAATTTCAACACATTTATTGTAAGAAATTTTAAATTAGAAAAAAATGTGTGATGTGTGCGGTAATGTGTGTTTCAATGCTCTGTTACCGTAAACTGGGGGACATTGATAGAATTTAAATTCAATATTGTTGAACCGGTAGGGCTTGTTTCTTGAGATTGGGTCCATTTTTTTTGAATCAGTTTTTTCTTCAAATGGATCTTTATAAAAAGTTGCGTTAAAATATGTTACTGAAAAAAATCTGGCCGGCAATGTGCTTCTGACAAAATTTCAGATGACGTCAAACGGATTGCAGCAAAAATGCGTTTAATGTTTTATTTGATAATCCACAATTACGTTGTTTGAAGTTTACAAGATAGCATTTTGGTAAAAAATCATAAGAAAAGGATTTTTCTTGAAAATTCAAGTTTTAATTTTATTAAACGAAGTACGAGCGAAACCGTGCCGGCAGCTGGTCATCGTACGGTTCCAGCGGACAACTCAGCGTTCCCTCCTGGATGGGGGCAATCGTTCGCCAGCGTGGTCGCTGCCGGCAGTGGCAATACGGCCCAGCAAGAAGTTACCGGAGAAGATCTCTTTACCCTGCCAGAGTTCTTTGCTCTCGCAGGGGAGATGATGACGCGGTTTCGGACCTGCCGTAACAAGGCGGAGCAATTCCTGGCCCTTGGGGAGCTGATGATCAAGAACATCTATAAAGGATAAAAAACTGTGATCTAGTTTTAAGCTTTTTCTATTTCTATCCCCTTTCCCTTGCAATTTTAGCAAGTTTTTTATTTTTATTTTTTTCTTACTCTTGGTGACACCTTTACACCCTAAACTGGCAGCGCTAGTCCGAGAGAATGATGGTCTCGAGTCGAGAGAATAGTGGTACCATTCACGGACGCAGAGAACACAGCTCGAGATGGGCGATAGAACTATTCTCTCGAGGTTCATTTGCAAAAAAAAAGTTCATCCGTCAAACAAAAAACCAAAAGTGTCGACAACGGGAATCGAACCAGAGACCTTTGACAAACCAATCCAATGACTTAGCTGCCTCGGCCACCACAGCTTGGTGACCATAGAGAAGTCAGAAGTCGATGTATGACACTTGTTGGAGATTTATTGATTCAACTAACGAATGAAGTCATTTGTTATGATGGTGTGAGTTGGTACCATTATTCTATCGATTTTGGCACTGAGCCCTCAATAAATTTTGAGAGAACGATTATCTCGACTCTGAATTTTGGATGTATGAAGAGTGACAACAATGTACGGAGTTTTTTTCGGTTTTTATTGAATATCTCAGGATCCAAAAATTATTCTTAAATATAAAAAAAATCCTGGGGAAGAAATCAAGATACACATATACATACATTTTTTTTACCACAAATCTTTCAGCATACCCAGATGTAAAATTACCATATTTTTTACTGTGTACTTAAAACATTAAAAAGCAACGACGAATTCACTAAATCTTCAGTGGTTGGAGTCGGAGACACCAGAAGCCGGAGTCGGAGTTGATTTTTGAGTCGCATTGAATTAGAAATTCTAGTTAGATACAATATCGGTTGTTATTTTTTTGCTGTCCCATATCTTATCTGATCCAAATGCTGTTTAAATATTTACTGTGGAAATAGTTTTATTCCAAACGACTCTAAATAAGATACCACAAGGCACTCGTACGTCACCAGCTCATCAATTTGGTTCCCCTTGGACAGAAAATGATTTATCAAACTATTAGTACATCAACGACTCCTACAGCAGTGACCCGATCTCACTGTGTGTAAGCTCCCAGCCGTGATTCATGCCAGTGAGAAAATAAAGATCAACGCCCATTATTCATCTATCGGGGACACTTGCTACAAATGAAGATTAATTTATTTGTTTGACAATTCTCTCGGGTATCCGGCGACGCCCTCGGACTTCCCGGGAACCTCCCAGGTTCTTCTCTTCAGGAAAACCGCGGTGGTTCCGTTCTGTACAGAAACAAAAACTCTCTCTCTCTCTCTGTTCCTCCGGAATGGAAACAATTTCGTCGAATTAGTTCTTGTCTTGCTGTCGACAATTTATCACGGAACCCAACGCGAACAGGGCAAGAGTGAAAAATATGTACTTTGGGTGCTGCGACACTCTCGAATGATTCATGGAATGTTGGGCTGCCGCGCTCGGCTCTGGAACATTAGCATTAGCATTAGCATTTGGAGGACGCCCCACCACCGGAAGGCTCCACAACGCTTATCCCACTGTTTGGTGTGGTTGTGTTAGACCCTCATCCGGAACAATAATCCAACACGGGAGATACCATGTCTTCATCTTTTGATGAGTGTGTAATACAACCCAGGGCATAAGGGGGTCCTGGCCGGGTCCAAGCTATCCTCAGGGATTGGGAAGGATCGTTAGTAAACACCTATCTAAAGTGCGCAAGGACCCCTACGTCACCTTAGTGGTATAGATGTTTGTAGGGAGGTTTTGGACTCAATGTTAGTTGGAGAGGTAGAACCCTAGGATACACCTCGAAAGGCGTTGCGGGTTGGTTGTAACAGTATTCCTAATTCCAGTCTATGCTCACCAAGTCGTCATGGCCTAGTGGTTAGCATTTTTGCTTACCAATCCAAAGGACGGGGGATCGAACCCCGCCTCGAGCGACTTTGGTTTTTCGTTCATATTCATCATTTCAAATTTTCTGTGTTCTTAACTTTCTCGTTGGGAGCAGATGGGAATCGAACCCAGAACCATTTGCTTACAAAGCAAACACCGTAACCAGTCAGCCACGGCCGCTCCCTTCGCTTGGCTCTGGAACATGTGGAAAAAATAAAAGTGTGAACCAACACGAATTCCAGCTGTGCCCATGAGCAGTCTCGTCCAGGAAAAGCAGGCAGTCCTGCCGGGACGGGCTGCGGCCCGTCGAATCCGTAGCAATTCCGCATCGAAGGAACCTGTCAGCAGGTTTCATTCAACGATCACGCTGGGAATTGGAGTAAAACAAAAAAAAAGGTACCGCGATAATTCTAAATTTACAATTGCCCCGAACTAATTTGGGCAGTAAAAAGCTGTTCAAAATGTGCGCGCGGCTCTCGTTCGTTTGGAGCGGGAAAACTGTGAATGAAAAGTGCATCCAAGTGGAAAAACATAAAAAATAAACGAAAACACAAAGCAACGCAACGAATCCAAACATTTAGAATCAAACAATTAGTTCGGCTCAATTTATGGCGGGTGTCGCGCGCAAATGAAACGGCGATAATTTTAAATTAACAAGAAATAAATCTTGTCTCATCATCGTCACCCCACATCGTGGTGCTGCGCTTTCTGCATCGGTGCATCGTCATTGGGAGACATTCGGGAGACTAATTAACTGCTGCTACTAAGGACCAACATCGCAACGGTTGCGAATTTAGTAGCGTGCATTTCTGGATCTGGTGCTGGTTCTTCGGGATGAGCGAGCTCGAAGAAGTGGTGCGGTTTTGCTAATTTAATGTAATTTTGTTTTTAACGTGTTGGTTCCATGTTAAACGCAAGTCAAAAGTCACTATAGATCATGACATCATAATTAATCCAGCTGACAAGGGGGCTGTAAATTATGTCGTACGAATTTTACAGTGATCTTTTGGAGTTTGGTAAAAGTTTTGGAAATGAGTTGCGATTCATACAGAAACGTCAATTTATTCGGTTTAAATATCTAAACAAAGGAAAAAAAGTGGTAGGGGAGTGTGGGGTAATTTGGACACCCTAAGGAAATTGCTCTGTTACGGGCTGTATGGATATTTTAAAGGAATGTGGATGACAACAGAGGATAATAGAGACCATATTTGATGGAAAAATGTCATTCATTTCGATAAATTTTGATGAAAAACCCATTTTTATCGCAAAAGTTAAAAGGTGTCCAAATTACCCCCACATTTTTGTGTGGGGGTAATATGAACACCCCTATGGGGTAATTTGGACATGCCTTGTGGGGTAATTTGGACATGCCTTGTGGGGTAATATGGACATACCTTGTGGGGTAATATGAACACCTTTTGTGGGGTAATTTGGACACATGTTGAAGAATAAGTTCAACATTTGATTTTTTGAGCATGTTTTTTATCCTTCAACCTGGTTTTGTAATTGCTTTATGTTTTGAAGTGTTGCTCACAATATTTCATCAATGGTTTAAATAATGATTTTGTGATAGAACTATAATTCAATAGGAAGATAACAAAAAGTTCAGTGTAGTATACATAATTTAATCATTAATACTGAAATGATTTAAACATTGATGCTGGATCAGGCACACTATACTTGTTTTTAGTGATTAAGGTATCATTTATGTTTATATAAATCAATCTTTATATAGAATTTATTAGCCTGAAAATATCATTTTTTAATTTTTACATTCTGTAGCCCTTCAAATTTAAATATTATTGTAAACCGGCATAGAAATTAGAAATGTCAAAGAAGTTAATTAAAAGCAATCAACATTAGAATCTTGTTGAACGCCAAATGTACAGTAATCAGATTTTCATCAATTCGAATATTGGAATAAATTTATCTAAATTAAAAAATAGGGGTTTTGTGAAAGTTCTCATTGCTCACATTCATTTTTGATTGTTTTGACATATTAAATCCCACTAAATTTATCTAAATCTCTTTAAAAACTCATCCAACCATGAAAGTTACTTTTTGTTGCCTGACAGGTAGACTTTCAGGTATGTCCAAATTACCCCACAAGCCATGTCCAAATTACCCCCATAGCATATTCTATCATAAATTGCGATTTTTGATGATAAAAATGGATAAAATGCACAATTTTTATGCGTACATATCTCAGGCATCGTCCAAGCAACCCCCTTAAACAAAAAATGTCCACTTTTTTGCCATATAACCCCTGCAAAACCTTATTTCCTAACCTTCAAATATTAGAATTTAAGGCAGTGCCAACCGGCCTTTGGAAACTTTTACACATTATACCAAAACTACTTAACCTATTCCAACTTTTTTGGTTTGTCCATACTCCTAGGCCATTACTAGTACTAGCCTTATCACTTAAATTGCCGTTTTCACTTTATATCCGAAGAAAACGTGATTTTTAAAGGGGTGTCCAAATTACCCCCACTGTCCATATTACCCCAAACTCCCCTATGAGTAAAATATAAGCATTTTTGTCATAAATTAAATTCTTCTTTTAAATATTAGCCAATTCAGTTTGCATGAGAGCAATTCTCCACCAAAACCGGAGATGGAATTTAATTATATATTTTGATTTGGTTCAAACTTTTTGGGGTCCTTGTCTATCACCAAAGAAGCCATTTAGTGTCATAAGTTCACTAATACATGGTTCATACAATTTTGGCAGCTACAAAAATAGTACACAAAAAAAAATCATGGTAATATTACATCTGGGAAGGGGTACATCTTTTATGTCAGAAAAAAGATGTAATTTTACCTCTGGAAATGTGTAATTTTACCACTTTTCTGGTGTAATGCCACTTTTTGAGTCTAAATTGAGGTAAAATTACATCATAAAAGAGGTAATATTCAACCTTAAAAAATTACAGCTTCCAAATTTACATTATTTTTTTCTGTGTACGTAAAATTTCTAAATTCTGTTATTTTTGAAGGAACTTTCTGATCGATTTGATTTCTTCGTTTTCATCATTTTTTTTTCAAAATCAATTTTGAAATCCGTATTTTGTATGTGTATTTGTATTTGTATTTGTATTTGTATTTGTATTTGTATTTGTATTTGTATTTGTATTTGTATTTGTATTTGTATTTGTATTTGTATTTGTATTTGTATTTGTATTTGTATTTGTATTTGTATTTGTATTTGTATTTGTATTTGTATTTGTATTTGTATTTGTATTTGTATTTGTATTTGTATTTGTATTTGTATTTGTATTTGTATTTGTATTTGTATTTGTATTTGTATTTGTATTTGTATTTGTATTTGTATTTGTATTTGTATTTGTATTTGTATTTGTATTTGTATTTGTATTTGTATTTGTATTTGTATTTGTATTTGTATTTGTATTTGTATTTGTATTTGTATTTGTATTTGTATTTGTATTTGTATTTGTATTTGTATTTGTATTTGTATTTGTATTTGTATTTGTATTTGTATTTGTATTTGTATTTGTATTTGTATTTGTATTTGTATTTGTATTTGTATTTGTATTTGTATTTGTATTTGTATTTCTATTTGTATTTGTATTTGTATTTGTATTTGTATTTGTATTTGTTTTTGGTTTTTGTATTTGTATTTGTATTTGTATTTGTATTTGTATTTGTATTTGTATTTGTATTTGTATTTGTATTTGTATTTGTATTTGTATTTGTATTTGTATTTGTATTTGTATTTGTATTTGTATTTGTATTTGTATTTGTATTTGTATTTGTATTTGTATAAAGATTTGTGAGAATTTTTAAGCTGGCAAAAAGTTTTTTTTCGCAAGTTCTGTCATTGAAATGTAGACATTCTGGCTTGTTATGCAATTATCATATTAATAAATTATCATATTATCACAGCGGCGAAAAATATGATGATAAATTACAACCGTAAATTTCAATTTCAAATTTGTTTTGACATTGAAAACTGAAAAAAAAATTGACTAATGTTTCGAACTTAATGGCAAAAAAATAAAGCAGTTTCTTTTCCCCATACTTTTTGACGATTTTTCCCATACAAACTTCAAGCAATTAAGACTAAAAAAATATAAAACTAAAATGTTCAAAATCGGCTGATTTTATAAAAAAAATCATGACGAAAATCGTAAAATATCGAAATTGTGTAAAAGACAGTTGCCGTCCTTATTGTGTCGACCATTGCCAACTTTGTCGAAGAACGGTAAACGATTCTAGGCACTCAAAAAACAAAAATAGTTGTTCCATCAAGGGTTATATTAAAAAATTTCGTGAACAAATCGTAATTTTATAAAAGAAATGTTGTCATCTTAATTGTGTCGAACATTGTCAACTTTGTCGAAGACCATTCATGGTAATAAAAAAAAATAGTGGTTTGAACATCACACAAAATCTACATAATTTTCTCTTAATTGTTGATTTTGACCAAGTTTACTTCGTAATTTAAAAAAAAAGTTTTTAGAGGGCAAAAAGTGTCATGAATTTTCAATTTATTTTGTAAAATTGCAAAAACGTATGATATCAAAATAATAATAAAAAAAAAACATTTCAGAGATGTAAAACCTTTTATTTATTGACTTTTTCCAATTGATTTGCCAAATTGGTTAAGGTTTAGGTCGCTATAGTCCGATAAAGTTGATGAAAAAAAATCTTTTTATACAAAAAGATCGTCTTCAAACCGCTAAAATCTCGTCAGGGTTTACTCAAATCGTTTTGCGGTCTTCGCCAAAGTTGCTTAGCATAAATTTTTTTATAAAAAAAATCACATTTGACAATGATCCGACTTATTTAACGCCACCTTCAGGTGGAATTTTGATTTTTTTGCTTTTCTCATACATTTATTTTTATTTTTCCATACAAACTTCAACGATAAATAGCGACCCTTAAACCTTAACCAAATCGGCTCAAAATTGGCACAGTTATTTATTTTTACCTGAAGAATCAAGCCTAGGGGTATCTTCCAAGTAGAGCGTCCAATTTCCCGGGGTTACAAAATTCCCGGGAACCGAAATTTATTGAAAATTGATCTTATCCTGCTTCTGATTGATATTTTGCAACAAAATTGTATAGAACTGCAACTTTAATGTTCAAAATGAGTGTAGGGGTCAATTAATGGCTTGACTGCTCATAAAAATCATACAACTTTGTAAAACAAAAATTCAATGTATCTATTGTTTTTTTTTTTTTGTTAAGAAGTATTTTTTTTAAATAAAATATTGAATCAGTGAGTAAAATCCATGCTTCTTAACCATAAAAATGCTTTTAAATTTGTCTCTGTTACCATTTCATAGGAATATGTTTAAGAATAACGTTGACTCATAAAACAAAAAAAAAAGCATGCAGAAATTATGTTTTTCATGGCAAATAACTTGTTCTAGACCGTAATTTTATCAACAAAACTCAGTTTAAGGATTTTTAGGTAAAATTTTGACTTTTTATCAATTTCACCAAAAATTTATAGGTATATTGTTAAAAAACTTATAAACTATGTTAAGTAAAATTTATACATTGGTTTTCTTTTTCTTCTTAAAAACTTATCAGCAACCTTAGTGATTGTGTAAAATTTGAACACATTAAATCTGATTTTAACAACAAATATTTTGTACAAAGTCACTCCAATATGCTAAATACAATTTTCAACGCCACTAGTTTTCAAATACTATTGAAAAACATTTTTTTCCAACAATAGTGCATGGACCTTGGGTGGCCTACCCCAGTACATGTTTTACAAATTAATAATCTTGAGACAAACCTTACCAGTTGGAAAAAAATATAAAAGCAGAATGAAATCCTATCATTGATACCCCGTTTTTCCTATAAGTTCAATATACACAGTAAATTAAAATGAATAAAATTAAGTTAGGTTCTTTCATTTATATTTTTGCAAATAAAAAAAAAAATTAGGACCAACAAGTAAGGAAAATGTATACTTCCGCTTGAATTTCGAGAATTCCCGGGAAATTTTTAAATTTAAAAAAACGGGAAATATTATTTTTTGGGAAATCTCGGGAAATTTTTTCCCGGGACGGGAAATTGGACGCTCCAAGATTTCCATTTTTTTTTAAATATTTCCTTTTCAGGAACGTAACAAAAATGTAACAGGCAAAAACATTTTTTCTGCAATAGGTACCGTAAACTGGGTTCAATCGGGACACATGGGGCGAATTGGGACAGCAGTTTTAACCATGTTGGAGCACAATATTTTGATTTTTCTAGTTGGTTTCGGTTAGAACAGACTCAGGCCAACAAAATGTGTACATCCATTTCCAAATTTAAAAGCTTTAAGTGCTCTAAAACTGCTGTCCCTATTAAGACTGTAGTCCCGGTTCACCCCAGATTACGGTACCTATGGTTGTAAAACAACTGGATTTTAAAACAATTTTTCATACAAATGATGAAACTGTGTTTGTAGAAGCATTTTACGTATAGTGATTATTTTTTCATTTCAATTTATTATATCTGGACCCTGAATTCTGAACCATCATTGACAGTCATTGCCCCAAAAAGGAAAGACACCATCTACCTCCTTAGTTGTTTCAACTTTTTTTTATTTTGAAACAAAAAGAAAACGTATTTCTGTTACTATTTGTGTTTTTTAAAACATGAAAAATGCCCAATTTCGCATATGTGTCCTTTTAAGATTATGTTTATTGCAGTATATTGTACACTTTCAAACTTTAATATTTTCAAACATGACATGATCTAAGATATTTTGCATTAAAATTATAAAAAAAATAGTTATGCTTTAGTTTATACTTGTTGACAGAAAGTACAGAGAGACAGATAGGTTAACTGAAATTAAGAAACATTCTTGGAACATTGATTATAAGCAAAGGAAAGTGCTTTCCTTTTTTCTCGATCCCATTCCGTCTTCAAACACTTCTCGGATTAGTTTTCAAAAAGCCGTAAGAGCCATTGGTAAACAAAGTTCTTTTTGCATCGGTATTCGACCTACTTACGAAAAACCAATATCAAAAATGCTCGAGATTGTTCATCTACACGTCCTTCAAGTGCCCCATACTTGAAATAAATGAAATTTTGTTTCATTTTCGAGAAAAACGAAAATTAGTGTCAGAGGTCACAGTGGCTCTTACGGCTTTTTGAAAACTCACCCGAGACTTCTTGGAACTCTCGAACCCAACCTGCGAACGATCCCCATGTGTTGTTGCATCAGCTGGACAATCAATTAGGCATTTCAAACAGCGTCTAATTAATGATTGTTTGTATCGAAATCGCAGTCCTGTGTTTAAGGCGATCCATCGCCATTCGGAAAGGTACCCTCTCTCCGGCTCCTCCCGGGCCACCGATATGGATCAACTCTATTTGGAGTTCCAGCGTATAGAGGGTGTCTCAGAGCCCGGCCCTGTCCGGGTGGATTTGTGTGATGCGCGCTGCTACTGGTCTTGGACCGGAGAAGACGACTGTTTATTTTACCGAAAGACTTCAAGATATATACAAAGTGTGAGAGCCAACGACGACCGAGACAAAATCAGTCGGAAGGCAGCGAGAGGAAAAAATCCTCTAATTACAACATAAATATTTGCCCGAGACATGACATTGTAAATTATGAGCCTTTGGCAGAAAAAGAAGAAAACGACACTAAACCACGGAGCGCTTGGTGTTCTGAACCCTTGAAGTGGTGTAGCTGATGACTTTGTGACTACGATATCGATACACTGACTGCTGCTGTGGACAGCATCGTAGAGGGTCACAGCGTGACGACTGCGCACGCAAGACTTCTGGTCTAGTGTGATATGATGGGTAAACATTGGTAATTAACACTCTACCTGGGAGGAAGCATTGTAAACATATTTTGGGTTAATTTGGGTCGTTTTATTGACTTTTATTAAGTAGATGATAATTTACTAGAAATTGACAGCAACTCGCAAATTCTTCAATAGTTTCCAATAGTTGGATTCCATTCACGAGGGTACAACATTGTACACAAATTCCTACCACTTTGGAATAATTGATGATTTGTTTCCGTTGTTGGTGCCACTAGGTATACTTTGAATTGCGGCAAAGTGCTTCCGTAAGTGCGCTGTTGATTTAATTGCAAAACAAAATAATCCAACGGGATGATGTTTGGTTAGTAGTGTCTGGTGATGAAAGTTGCAGTGATTTTAAGAAGACTACGGTGAAAATGCAATTCGATTGGAATTTTAGTGCTGGACGTACCAAATCTACTATTTTATGTTTTAAAATTTGATGATGGATTTCTAGCTAAATCTTTAGGTATTTTTAGTATTGCATGTATTTTTTTTTCGTAAAATTGAAAAAAAGAGAAGTGGGCAATTATTTGTCTACTCACAAAGGCAAGGGTATAATTCTGATCTAAAATTGAATTGGCTCAGAATCAAAAACTGATCAAATGTGAAATGTCATTAATATCCAGTTTTCTCATCACAGCTTTTCATTTTTTTTTGTAATGAGCCATAAAGTAAAATGATCTGGCAATTCCATCTCAAAATTTTGAAAGCACATACCAGTAAATTTTATGAAATTGATGTTCAATGGGATCAGCAAAGTACCTTGAAAAATTAAAAATTCTCAAAACGAGAAACGTAGAAAAAAACACTGGCAAATCGTTTGTAGGGTATCAAATTGTTCTCCTTTGGACTTATTTTGTAGACATTTCAATGCTGGTTTTACAAAATGCCATATTTTTTTGGTCTTCATTTGTAGGAATTTCAATGCTTTTTTTCAAAAATGAAAAAAGCAACATGTTTGAAACTTATTTGGAGATCTGCGAGCCACTTTTTTTTAAATGTCAAAAAAATGTGATCAAATTGCCCTAATTTTTAATTTTGTCTATGCTGGACGCTCAAATTTTTGCGCATATTATTTTGGATGAATAGCTA
Source organism: Culex pipiens pallens (assembly GCF_016801865.2). NCBI lineage: Eukaryota > Metazoa > Arthropoda > Insecta > Diptera > Culicidae > Culex > Culex pipiens. The sequence continues at coordinate 129,978,007 of NC_068939.1, forward strand.
GCTGATAATGTCGTGTTTCAAGAATGACGGTTGCATGCTATGTTGTAAAACGACCATTCAGTACTTTTCGTAAAAATTGATTTCAAAGTTTGTTGGAAAATATTTTTAAAACTTTGAATGATGGAGTCAAACTTATAGATACAATCGGTACATTAGATTCGTTGAACTGGTTACACCAGTTCAAATATACAGTTAATAATTGGTCAATAATGTAAATAAAATCTGCAAAACACGTGTCACCAGTGTTTTTTTAAAGCGAAAAAATAACAACGCGTCAGAAGTGTGCACATAAATCACATGCTAACTAAATTAGAGTAACCAACAAAAACAATATATTTTCAAAATCAAGAGATCCCATTTCCTTAAAAAAAGTATATCAATATAAATTTGAGAAATGTTAGTATTTTTTTCTCATTTTCACGTCAAATGCTTTGAATTAACAGTTCAAAGCAATGTTTTTTTATTGTGTTGATAGTCGACTGTCTAGTTGTCAATATCGAAGAGACCATCAAGCAAGAGAAGTGTCATTTTACAAAACGAGGCAAAATGAATACTCGATTCACTTTTTCTCTAACGCCCACAGACAAAAACAACAAACAAAAAACAAGATTTAGGGGAGAGTGGGGAGACTTGATCCCCGGGACACTTGATCCCAAGCCTGTATCTCGTCAGCATGTGGGTAAAACAACTAGCTTTGTTCTAGAAAGTTGTGCGAAATTGACTAAAACTCATTGTAGAAAACAAAGAAAAAAATTAAAAAATGTTTAGATTGAGCTACACACATTTTTCTAAAAAGTGCTGCAAAAAACTTTTCTTTGTTTTGATAAGGCTGGTACAAATATTTTTAAAAGTTTTTGTCACCCCCCCCCCCCTTCAAAATTGGCCCGAAAAATCAGGGGGCAAAAAAAATATTTTTACAATAAACTTCAAAATTTCAATGAAAATTCAAGTGCAACCAGCTGAAATCAAATTAAAATACATTCTTCTGCGTTTTAAATCATTTTTAGCATGTTTGGGTTTATTAAAAAATCTTAAGATTTTTTGAAAATTTTCGATGCAAAATCTTTTTTTTCGATACAATTTTTGTTTTTGTCAGATCTTAGATTTTTTGAAAACTAATGATTGCAAAACAACTGAACAAGTGTAAAATGCATTTTAAAACACATTTTTCATTTAAATGTGTAGACTATGGCTTGTTATTTAAATTTTTATATATTTTTTTATTTTTTTGCCCCCCCCCTTGACCTCGGCCAGGGCCGAGGGACAAAAACTTTTTTAAATATTTGCATCGGCCTAAGTATAGAAAGCACTCAAAAATTGTTCAAAAAAATATTTTTTATACATGAATTGATTGATAAACATATCAACTCCAAAACCCTTACGCATTTGACGTTAAATTTATCGTCATACTATTTTTACAATCAATTGTTTAAAAAAGGGCGTTTAGGGAGACTTGATCCCTGCATTTTTATATTTACTGGAATTAGCCTCAAGTTTAAATAATTGGGCTGGGTTTTCGTACATAGTTTCCTTAAGTATAGTTGTACATAACTTACTGCAGTTTGAACCATTTTTCAAAAGTTTTGTAAACAAAAATTACCAACTTTTGTAAACATGCTCAATTTTGGTCTGAACAAGAAAATTTTAAGTTTTTAAATATTTTGCATGCAAAACTTGTTATATTTTGAACACAAACGTATAGGTTTAATCTTAACTTGCTCTAACTTATAGAAAATTAAAAGTTTGGATGAATAAAAAACATGTTGCTTAAGATTTCTTCAAAATGTTGAAAGGGGGATCAAATTACCCTCAAAATTTTGAAAATGCCGGTTTAAAATATTTGTTTAAAACGCTTGGCATGATTCGAAGAGTTTATTTGATGAAATACCCTTATCAGCCAAACAAAGTTGAATGTTTAAGCTTTCAATTCACGCAAAAAGATCCTAGTTTTGTGAGAAATTGACAGAGTTATGTACGATACAAAAAAGGGGATCAAGTCTCCCCACTCTCCCCTACCCCTGACTCAAGGAGGTTTTAAGAACGGCAAAAAAGCAAAAATTGAAAATTAGTTTAATGAACCTTTTTAAAAACAAAAAAAAATTAGACGTGCAAGTCAAATTTCTTTCAAAGCACCGCTTCGCACAGAAAAATGTATATGCAAACAATGAGTAACCTGTGTACCTATTTTTTCACAATAGTCCTCAACAATACCTACAACTTTGCTGAAGACACCAAATTGATCAGAAAATTCACTCAAAAGTTACAGCTATTTGAATATTTACGTACCATTTTTGTATGGACAGCAGCCAAAATTGTATGGAGACTTGTATGGGTGAACCAATGACACAAAATAGCTACCTTGATCATAGGAAAGGCCCCCAGAAAGTTTTTGGCCAAATCAAAAATACAAAAAATAAAAATGGTCGAAATCGGCCGATTTCGTAGAGAATTGATCATATACTGTCACTGATAAGATATCTGGAGTTTTTTTTTGAAAAGGTCGTATAAACCAAATTTTCAGTTTTTGCTTTTGGGTGATTTTTAATACCCCTGACTCAAGGCGGTTTCAAAAACACTCAAAAAGCAAAAACTGGAACTCCAGATATTAACTAAAGTCCGGGAGATTGTAAAAAGGGTAGTTTCTGGATGGAACCACATCATTTTGACTATTTTTAGAAAGGTATTTGATAAAGAAAATCTGACAACCCTATAATAAATTCAATTCTCGTAATCGTAAAATAGTTTACGAATGTGAGAACCACGAAGGAATATATTCATGAGTATGGTGAATTTGCGCTATAAACGTGAAGATATTCCTTCGTGGTTCTCTCATTCATGAATTTAATTCACGATTTCGAGAATTGGTTTTTCAGTGTTCTATTTTCCTTTGGTGCCGATCTCATAATTTTTTAGAGATATGATGCCCGGATCCATCTTGCGACACGTCGTTGGATGAATAAAGAAAGATTGAAGATCTGGAAACCCCAAGAGAAACCCCTTTTAATCGACCTTCCGTGTGCAGATCGCCATAAAAATCCTTTATTTCCTATCACCAAGTATGCGCCCAAAATTTGGTGTTGTATCCAAGGTCACAACAAACAGCTCCATTATTCACCTTCCATTTCCTTCATCGGGGTGGATCCATTTTTGTACGGTGACGCCGTGTTCCAGTACTCGGGCGCCGTTGTCACAGAGGCCGTCGGCGCGTAATGGTGGTGGAAGTCACCGGCCATATCCACCGTCGGCCCCGTACCAGTGTCGTACGACGAGGCAAGTCCCACCATACTGGGACCATGGCCGCCGTCGGAGTGTCTCAGGCCGCCAAAATCCAAGTGGTGCATTGTGGAAGTAAGCACAGACCACGTGGCGGTAAATCAATCGACGACCGTGTCACAAATTTTCGCACTCTTTAAGCGGCTTTCAGCACCACCCGTGGATGTTATCACGAAACGATTATTTCCGTTGAAAGGTCGCGGGACTCTTCACGGGACACCCCTGAACACAAAACACAGGACAGATCATAAGGCACTTCGTTTCACAGCTAGCCGGTGATCAACACCTAATTGTCTCGCACTTTCACAGAAATTTTCACACCTCGCGGCGGCGGCGGTCGTTCCGCGGCGCACATAAAGTACACGACGAACTAGAACCGGCCCCAGGCCAGGGCGGTTTCTTCAATTGGAAATTGGTCTAAGCACCGATCCGATGGCCGGCAAATAAACACAAACACAGCAGACTTTCCGGCCGAGAACAATAACAATAATAATTAAACGCTCAACGGATTAGCAGTGGCCAACCCCCAACCCCCTTGGAGAATGGTTCCGCCGGAGAAACGGTCATTAAGGTGTGCCACAACTACTGGCTGGGAAATCACCCTAATAAAATTATCACGTCTTAGAACGATCCGCGCGCGATCCCGACTGACTGACTAATTTTTCTGACTTGCGAGATTTCGACGAGGAAAATGCGCCCCCGAGGCCGTTGAGGGATCGTAGAGGGATCTGGGAAAACGATCACGCGCCAGCACAGACTGAGTTTTCCCGCGCGCACCAACACTGTGAAACGATCGCCTTCTTCTTTAGCTCAGGATGATCGCGCGAAGAACAGAGATGATCGGAGAGATGGGCGAGGAAATTGCGGGTGCCAAAAAGAGAAAGATGAGATCGGTTCGTTCTGTGTTGAAGACGAGGGCGAATGGGACAGACTTTGAGGAGAGGGCACTGTGGGAGAATGTTTCTTCAAAGTTGTCAGGCTAAAATCTGAATTTACCGTTCGAAAAATGGATTTTTATTGTTTGGATTGAAAACACAAAAATTGATAACACATATTATTTTCAATTTCATATTTTATTTGATTTATCTTTAAAAAACTGAGGCCTTCCCTGAAGACCTTGCAGGTGATAAGTTTTACGACCCTATTTTTATCAATCAACATGGAAAAAAATCAATTCCCCTAATCGTGAATTGTGTTTATGGATTTGAGTATGGTGCATTTACACTATAACGTGAATATATTCCTTTCGTGGTTTTCAAATTCAAAAGCACAATTCATGGTTTCGAGAATTGACTTTTTTTCCGCGAAGACCCAAAAAAGATGAACTATGAAATTTGTAGAGGATTTGATCATTAGCCCAACAATATTATTAAAAAATAACCAGAATTAATCAAACATGGCCAAAGAGAACTTTTCAAGCAAAAATGTCTTTCATGTGGCTATACAGTGAAGACTCAATTATCCGAAGGCCTCAGAAAAATTTGATTTTGAAACCTCGAATAATCGAGGATTAAGATCGTCGCTGCCGTGCTAACTTTTTTTTTCTTAACTTATTTTTATTAGGTCCTTTTAGGTGCTGTGACCAGGTTGGGACCGAGGATCAGTAAAACAATATATAATAACAAAAAAAAAACTCCTTAAATTCCACACTTGGAGATCATGTAACTGACGAGGGTTACTTGGTCCAAGCGGGTCTTGCAGGTCTTGAACCTGCCGATGTACTCGGAGAAAATCCCCCACCGCTCAGCCGAACTGTAGAGTACCTCCCCGGCTTCCTTCTCCGTGGCTCCACTGTCTCGGGGGCCACCTTGGCTGCTTCCTGCGGGACGAGGGCGATTCTTGGATTTTCCGTCCGGAACTGCGCCCGGCAGCGGAGGGAACTCCGCCGGCGTAAACGCCGGAACTGCTAGACTCTGCTTCTCCGCCTTCCTTGCCGGCGGTTTCGGTTTCGACGCCTGCTGGCGCCTCCGGATGAAGTCCGCACACTTAGGGCAGCTGCGGTCCGTGGCTTCGTGGGCTCCAGAGCAGTTGGCACACCGCTTCGGCTCGGCTTCTTGGACTTTGCACTCGTCCGTCTTGTGGGGACCCCCATAGTTGTTGCACCTGCCTTTCAGGTGACAGTTCCTGGTTCCATGACCCAGCTGCAAGCAGTTCCTGCACTGGGTCACGTTCAGCCGCTTGTTCCGGCAGGCCTCCCACCGGATGATAGTGCTTGCCACAACTTTCATTGCAGAGAGCTTCTTCAGATTGGTGTATCCCTTGGGGAAGACCACAATGTACGGAGTTTCGTCCACGGTGGACTTTTCCTTCCGCTTGATGATATGCACCTCCAGCGCGTCCAGCTTGAGATCCCTCTTCAGAAGGTACTTGACCTCGTCCGGTTTCAGTTCATCAGGAAAACCACGAAGAACCACCCGATGATTTCGTTCGCTCCGCCGATCGTGGGTGTAGAATTCCACTTTCTTCTTCTTGAGTAGCTCTTGCAACTTGTCAAAATCTTTGACAGAGAAGCAGGTCACCTTGGTTCCAAATCGGGTTAGTTTGTAAATCGGTTTGAAACCTAATTTACAACTTTCCACTATCGCCACGAGCTTGTAAAAATCCGTGATGTTCTTCACCACCAAAGGTGGTTGCTTTTGTTTACCTGCCGACTGGCCGGGTGGTGGAACCGCCGGGGCGTCCCCTCCTCCTGCTGAGCTGGCATTGTTGTTGTTTTTGTTATCCGCTAGCGGGCTGAACTTGTTGTTGTTGAGCAGGGTCTTCTCAACTTTTTTTCCTTCGATGCCGATTCCATTGACCTCGCTGGACTTCTTCCGCTTCCGATTCCCGCGGACGGGACGAAAATCTTCCTCCTCGGAGGATTCCTCCACCTCCATCTGTCAAAAACTTCCAAGAACGCGAGATGACAACACGAGCAAAACACGTCTTAACTTGTCGCTGGCTGGCGACTGAGTGCAATCGAAGGCCGTGCTAACTTGTCGCACGTGCATTTTGGGCCAAATTGAGTTAAGATCGCCATTTTGTGCAGCTCGCAATGCCTACCCTTTTGACATTCACAGATCCCAAAAACTCGTTTTCAACCCTGAGATATTTAATAAAAACCGAAAAAAGCAATTTGTCACTTTTCATTTGAAAGAAGTTTCAATCTTTTCGTGCTATCTTGACACAACCTGAAAATTAATGTAAGTGCGACAATTGGCCAAAGGAATTTCAGGTCAGAACGCGTTTGACACAGGAACGAGCTTGACTACCGTAAACATTATTAGTTATTATTCGGGACTCCAGCAACCAAATTCAAACAAACTTCAGGATGGTGCACAGAATGATCAAGCACACAAAACGTGTTTGTTATTATTTACATTGCGTGCTCTCGTTTTTGTTTATTCAAGGTCAAACATTAAAACATTAAAGATAGCACGACTGCGTCGAAATCCGACAACGACGATAACGATAAACTCATGCCTTAAAAATGTTGAATTATTTCTCTTCTTTTGACCACGAAAAACTCGTCGCACCCACTATTCACATTCTACCACTAACGCTGGTACGGTCTGTGCGCGTCGTGATCAGGGAAAACAAATGTGTGAAAAAGAGTGAAAGTGGGAAATCTTGCGCGCTAGGCTGGCGCGATCGAGATCATCTGCTTGTTTCTTGCGCGAGAATGTGACACCGTGAGGGAGTGAAACGCAGCCAGAGATTCAAATGTGAGAAAGAGCGAGATAACCACAGTATCTTCACTTCACACCCAAAGTCGTGCGCGAGGGTATTATTGGAATGACGAAAGATTCTCCTCGCTGGTTTTTGTTTTGCTTTATTATTATAGTTTATTTTTTTGGGTGGCAGTGTGTGTGCGAGGAAAAGTTGGCAAACGAAAGGGTAGCCTCTGGGAAGGTGACAATTTGAAATAATTTTGTTACGGTCGTTTAGAAGTGTGAAGGGATTTAGATGATTCTCATTAAGCTTTTTTGGTTTATCAAATGTTTAAGAAAAGAGGAAAAACAGGGAAATATCAATATTACTAAATGATTGATTACGGTTGATTAGATTTCCACGAACCCTCAATTATTTTTTATATGATTTTTTATCTTCCTCGCTGAAGGAGCGAGTTGTGGCGCTATAACCATGGCAAAAGTGTCCAGGGCATTTGTGGAAATACAATGTCTCATCCCAGAGGGTCCCGGAGCACCAAAACTTCTTAGCATGGTGCTCCCAACGATCAATTGCCTAAACAAACAGGAACGTGAGCGGGGGATCCCCACGTTTCTTCCTCCCCTGTAGATTCAGAAATGTACAGTGAGTCAAATATTTGTCCGTACCCCCCCGTACGGAAAATGTTTGTGATATAAAAGTACATAAAATTCGACTAAAGTGCCATGTTTTATACATCAATCGACGCGGCAGAATGTCCTCTTTAAGACACTGTCATTGGATTTGCAAAAAACTTTTTCTTAAAAATACAAAAATAGTTTACTGAAAAAAGTCAAAAAAAGAGGTCAAATAATTGTCCGTACCCCTTGTAAAAGTACAAAATTTGATCGATTTAAGTGAATTCCTTTATGAAATGTTGTTTCTGTGTCAAATACAAGTACCTTTAGTCCTGTTTGTGAATACGTTGAACTTCTGATAACTTTGTTTAGTAAGTTTATACTAAGAATTGGTTTAAATTTAGTTTTTTAAAGTAAAACTTATCAAAACATAAGTTTATAAACAACTATTTTTATAAAATTGCTATTTTATGTTGTAAGAGTCTCTATTTAACAAGTTTTAACAATATTTGTTCGAAATATACATTGTTTTCATCTTTTTTATTGACATTTTTCGACCAAAAATACTGTTTCGGAACAATACCGTTAAACAATCCGGATTGTCCCGGAACCGGTTTAACCCCTCGGAGGGAAATTTTGTGGTGGTCAGATAGAGGACAAAAAAACCCACCTCTTGCAATTTAAAGCATCCAATTTCGTCCACTATAGCCCGATTACGAGTCCCTAGTCTGAAATTTGAAATTTTCAAATTCCCCAAGCAAAACATTCTGTCCCAGGACGGTACAAAAATTCTCAGTACGGAAAGTGAAAATTTCAAATTTCAGACTAGGGACTCGTAATCGGGCTGTAGTGGACGAAATTGGATGCTTTAAATTGCAAGAGGTGGGTTTTTTTGTCCTCTATCTGACCACCACAAAATTTCCCTCCGAGGGGTTAAACCGGTTCCGGGACAATCCGGATTGTTTAACGGTATTGTTCCGAAACAGTATTTTTGGTCGAAAAATGTCAATAAAAAAGATGAAAACAATGTATATTTCGAACAAATATTGTTAAAACTTGTTAAATAGAGACTCTTACAACATAAAATAGCAATTTTATAAAAATAGTTGTTTATAAACTAATATTTTGATAAGTTTTACATAAAAAAACTAAATTTAATCCAATTTTTAATATAAACTAACTTAATAAAGTTATCAGAAGTTCAAAGTTGTCACAAACTGGCTAGAGGTGCTAGTATTTGACACAGAAACAACATTTCATAAATGAATTCACTTAAATCGATCAGATTTTGTACTTTTATTAGGGGTACGGACAATTATTTGACCTCTTTATTTTACTTTTTTCAGTAAACTATTTTTGTATTTTTTAAGAAAAAGTTTTTTGCAAATCCAATGACAGTGTCTTAAAGAGGACATTCTGCCGCGTCGATTGATGTATAAAACATGGCACTTTAGTCGAATTTTATGTACTTTTATATCACAAACATTTTCCGTACGGGGGGGTACGGACAAATATTTGACTCACTGTATTATTGTTTGAACATTCGTGTTCAAACTCAATCCAATTTAACGATTCATCTTTGCGGTTAACTTTACGCAGTTGGCCTGGCCGCTTTAACTTCTGTGATGTTTCAAAGCAATTTATTGCATTGGGGCACTGCAATTGTTAATAATGACAAGAGGATGCTAGGCGTTAATCAACCTAAGGCATTTTCCAGGATGCCCTCGAAAGACTGGCTGCGCTAGGGTTAGATTAGATTAGATTAGATTAGATTTTTTATCTTCCTCGCTGAAGAACTACACAATCCTACACAGAGAAAAATCAATTCTCGTAATCGTAAATTATGTTCACGAATGTGAGAACCACGAAGGAATTTATTCATGAGTATGGTGCATTTGCACTATAAACGTGAATTGCACTAATTTCGCATTCGTGAATTTAATGCACGATTTCGAGGATTGGTTTTTTTTTTCAGTGTACTATCTCTAAACAGGCATTCGCAAACACATGTACTAGGGATAATTGTTATTAACTTTTTTGGTGCCTTCGGTATGCACAAAGAAGCCATTTTGCACCATTAGTTTGTCCACATAATATTTCATACAAGTTTGGCAGCTTTCCATACAAAAATTCAAAAATCTGTATTTTTTGATGGATTTTTTTGATCAATTTGGTGTCTTCGGCAAAGTTGTAGGTATGAATAAGGACTACACTGAAAAAAATGAAAAGCAACTTTGTAAGTGGAAGGTGATGGGTTCGATTCCTGTCTGGCTCGGCAAAGTCAGATCCCTTCAAAGAGTAAATCTACTCACTGGGAATCCTGACCGGTAGGGGATGGGTTTCGACTTGCGGCGTACTGGATTTCCAATCCAGAGGTCGTGAGTTCGATTCTCGTACCGGGATGATGAAGTTTAATAAACCGGACAGGTGTATTAGGCATTTTAAAACACTTTTCTCTATTCAAATATTGAAACCGAGGCTTGTATTTTTTTAATATTTACCTCTTATCAGAGTCGTTTGGCATAAATATAAAAAAAACTTAACCTTTTTTTGTCATGCTTTTGTCTCTATCGATCCCATAAAATTTTCATCATGTTTATTGGCCATTGTCTAAAACAAACTCTTTTCTTCTATCAAAACCAAAAACTTAGTTGATCAATTCTCTACGAAATCGATCTTTTTTGTTTAATTTTAATTTCTGTAATTTTTTAATTCGGCTGAAACTTTTTTGGTGCCTTTGGTATGCCCAAAGAAGCCATTTTTCATCATTATTTTGTCCATATAATTTTTCCACAATTTTCAACTAAATCGAACCAACTCATCCTTTTTTTTTTTGAACCACAGTTTTGCCTCAATTTTCTAACTACAATATCTCTGGAATTACAAATTGTAAAATGTTGATCCAGGTTGATAAGATTAAAGAAAATCAAAAGTAGTATCGATCGGAGCAGTCCATTTTCCGATTAAACACTGTTTCAAGTGTGTGTTCTGCAAAAGAGACCATGTTGTATGATTTAACTTTGAAAGCAGTTATAAAATGAAGGTTGTTAAAAAAAATCGCGACAAAGACGACACTTTGGAGTGGTGTCTTGAAAAAAGGGGGGTTCACAATTTAGTATAAATTTAAAGTGACATTTTTGCAAGAAATTCAATTTATTGATCCAGGACTGTACAATGCATTGTATGATGACAACCTTAATTTTATTGATAAATAGTTTATTTATTGATTTTTCAATATTAAAGATGCTAGCCGTATGTAAAAATCTATAAATATGTACCCAAATGTTACAAGGTAGTGTGCCTAACACAAATGCTACCATTGAGCAGCACGTGTTATCGTTACTGCAAGCTAAATTTCACCGCTCACAGCGGTGGGCGCGTTGTGCCGACAAAGCAAACCAAAACAGGACTTTCGGCAAACGGATTTCCTTGAACCGCTCACTCAAAAATCTATCGCCATATTCCACCGCGATAAAGCAGCGGCTTATTACAATACCGCCACGAGAGAGCAAAACATAACCCCGCCGGAATTTCGTTTCGTTTTTCAGAAGCACCAGAAAATAAAATTAACTACCGTTTGGTATAAATATTTAATATTCCTCCCAGCAGTCCGAAAATAACACTCGGCTCGTTACTGATGGTTTTAAATTTTTATTATGAAATATAAAATATTACTTCCATTATGACTTTTACAAACTCGCTTCCCTCGCGCGTTCCCTCGTCACTCACTCATCACTACCCTGCTCTCTCCTCTCATACGCTTACTTTCCCTCGCGAGATGCTCTTCCTCCTGATGCTCATCTCCCTGATTATTACTCATCAGTTACGCGGCATTTGAGTGCTTCTGGCGGGTGCGCGCCTTCGCGGCATGTTCCCGTGGTCCCCGGTCACAACTTGACTTTTCCGGCCTGGGCCGCTTATAGGTGTTCGATCAACTTGATCACTTTCGGTGGCGTTGGCCCAGACCTAACGCAAAACCCCAATCGAACGCGAGCATCACCTCGCCAAGATCATCACTGAGATACTCCGATCGAGCCGCCGTCGTCGACGTCGTCGTGCATTCAACAAACTACGTCACAGGAAGACTCGTACGACCTGCTGAAAGATGGCTTTATTTCACACTTTTCATTTCATGCATTTATACTTAGGAATATTTTCGTTCGTTTGAGAACCGACTCGTGTTCTTCGTTGGCCTATAGCTTGGTTTTGGCTGTCTGTCTGTCTGTCTGTCTGTCTGGATGGATCTTTGAAGAAATGCTTTGCCACAGACTCGCTACTAATGTCTTTAAATTTTGTATGAGGTTTTATAGTCCGTGCTTGGTTGGCTTAACTGTTCAAAACATGACTCCAAAAGATGAGAATCCTAAAACTCAATTAAGTGAAATGAGAAAAAAATTCAATTCCACTAATCTTACTGAAAAATGTTTTTAAATTCATAGAAATTGTGGACGCGGACGGCAAAGGGTTAAACCAGAAGCCAGAAGCAATTGAACGAACGGGCCTTTTTGCGGTCCCTGGAATACGAGTAAATATCGGCAATGGGATGGGATATAAATATTTATTTTGTGAACCACTCCAGAACTTGGAGACCTCGTTGAAAAGTAAACCATTCTGACGCAAACGCAAAAGACGACAGTGAGGACGACTTCTAACGGAAAAAAGGGCGTCCCAAGTTCAAAGGACATTCCCAAGTATCAGCTGTCTAAGCTGGCATATTTATAATTTTGAGAAATTCCTGACATCAGCCACAAATGTTCATTGAATTGAATAAAATCAGAACAAACTACCATGAAACCAGACTACACCAACGAAATTTTCCTCATTTTACTATGGATGTCATATTTACGGTCTATTTGACAAATTTCCTTTCTAAAGTTGCACAAAATTAACTAGTTTGACTGCTACAAGATTAATATTTTCTAAAGCATTAAAACTTTTAAAAAGAGTACACCTACAGATTCTGAGATAAAATAAAACCGTAAAACATTACTATGGCCAAGTCTCTCCTCCTATGATAAAAATAAAACAATTTTCTTTATAAAAATATGGCTCAAAAACGATGACTATTTAGGCATCGTAAACTGCAGTGACATTGATAGGTTTTTTGCCTTCCTCACCTTACTGAGGAAAGGCTATAAAATCACTCGAAAAATGAACTTCTTAATTCGACCTCGTAGACCTACCTTCACGTATACCTATCGACTCAGAATCAAATTCTGAGCAAATGTCTGTAAGTCCGTGCACCGAAAAATATGCACACGATTATCTCCGGACTGGCTGAACCGATTTGGACCGTTCTGGTCTCATTCGATCCGTCTTGGGGTCCCACAAGACCCTAGTTAATATTATGAAGTTTTGATAAGTACTTCAAAAGTTATGCTAAAAAACGATTCTGGCTAAAGTTTGAAAGATTGTAAAAAGGGTGGTTTTTGTAAGCAAACCCGTCTGATCATACATTTTTAGAAAGGTATTTGAAAGACCTTTCTAATGAGCCCAAAACATTGAAGATCTGATAACCCTATCAAAAGTTATGAGCACTTTAGTGTCATTTGTACACATTTTAGAGGCCGGATCTCAAATATGTTGATGAAAAAGTTGTCCGGATCTATCATGCGACCCATCGTTGGATAGGTAATCAAAAGACCTTTCCAACAAGCCCAAAAGATTGAAGATCTGATAACCCTATCAAAAGTTATGAGCACCTAAGTGTCATTTGTACACATTTCAGAGGCCGGATCTCAAATATTTTGATGAAAAAGTTGTCCGGATCTATCCGGAGATCTGGCTCCCGGGATTTTGTTGATTTGAAACTCCCGGGAAAAATGAACAGATATATTTTTTTACTGCCTTAAGGCTTACAAAACTTTAAAGTAATATAACTATTGAAATTGAACAATTTTCTTGAAACAGCCCCGTAGGTGTTGTTATAATATTACGTCCAATGATTTTTGGGATTCTAGACCCCATACTCCATGTAGATATGTTGTAAGAAGTAAAATTTAGATAAAATTGGTAGGTTTAACGTTCTTACTACAGAAACAAATATGTACATAATTGTGAGGAAGGCACCAACCAACATCGGTGGATTAAGTAACGTTTTTTTTACAAAATTGAAACTGCGAATTACAAATTATATTATATACAAACGGAATGGTACAAAACCATGCTGAGATTGTAGAAATAACATCGAAAAAAAAAATCTGAGGAAAAAGATTCAGTATTACGTTATTCTCAATAAAAATGGGTTTGAATCGAAAAACAACAATACACTAAAACCCCGATTATTTGACACCAATCGTTGATAAACGAACGGGGTCACTTTAAAGTTTGACAACCTATTTACAAAGAGCTCACACTTACTACACGGAGGAAAAAGAGTTCCAAAAATCGTTAACAAGTATTCATGAAATTGGAAACCACTATCAAAGGGTTCAAATCTCATGATACGTTTTTCAATAGAATTTGAGCACTTCGTTCGTGGTTCCCATATTCATGAACGCTTGTTCACGATTTTCGAAACTCATTTTTCTCCGTGTAGAAAGTAACAGTTTGTCACCATTTAGTTTGACTTTGACAAACCAACGGGGTGCAAACTAAAAAGTTTCTAACGAAAAAGTGACCAACCACTGGGGGTTGAGTTTATCGGATTCCTTGAACAATTTAACACTGAAAACTGTTAAAATAATTTTCCAAGTTACATGTTTTATTTTATAAGCTTTCTATGCAAATTTGGGAAAAAAAATCATGCTACAAAATTGGGGTCGGTTGCAGCAAAGCCCGATAAATTTAAATAAAATCAATTTCTGATGAATTTTGAAACAATGTAAGCTAAAAATGTCCTTAACATAACCCTTTAAGAAGTTTTGAGATTCTTTTTTTTTATTCTGCGATAATGTCAAATCCGCTAAAAGCCATTTAAGCCCAAACGACATGGTGAATGCTTTAACAAATCTATGCTGTTAGTCATACAAATCGATCAGATGATTTTTGATCTTCTCGGAAACCGATTCGATCGTAAAGTTCAAATTATTTTTAGATTGCAAATGTCGTCGAGCGCGATGCAATCCTCCGCAGTCCAACCGCTAAACCAAAATATCAAAAGTCATCGGCATCACACGTAAACACGCTTTGCTAATTTCCCCTTAAATCAGTCTCAGTCCCCAGTTCATTTGCTCTAGATTTTCCTAAATCAAGTTGCTCGCCCGCCGACACTGCCAAAAGGGCGGAGTTTCCGCTGCGACAAACCCATTGAAAAACGCGGCGCGCGCGACATTGGACATCTCTTTTTCTCCTACACTAAATTTCCCGCTGTGCAGCATCAGCATTTTGGTTTGTACAGAACAAACGGCAGTTACAGATGATGTACGATGGACCAATGACGTTCTGGATGCTGGCTGGCGGTGGTGCTGCTGCTTCTGTGTCTACTACAAGTACCGTTGGAATAGTGAGAAGGCGCTCGGAGCGAGTGTAAATTATGTAAACAAAACAGCAAGGGTACGTAGAATTTCTTAAGAAGATATGGCGTCATAGAGAAAAGAAAGTTCATCCATAAAAAAAGTGTAGATATCGAGATTCGAAGGGTTTACCTTCGACATACCGAATCCATGGCTTTACCGTATTGGCCATCCAAACTTCTTAATCATCCCGGTATGAGAATTGAACTCACGACCTCTGGATTGTAAATGCACTACGCCGCTAGTCGAAACTCATCCCCTACGGCGGCACGAAATCTACAACGATTGTTTGACGCACGAGCGATCAAAACTCCCGGATACGCGACGATTGAATCACGATCCGACAGGCTTCTGCCAACCACTTTTCAAAACGTTGCGTTTGACAGTTGTCAAAGTCCCTGGGTCAAAAGATGATTGAATATTGTTTAATATTCATCAAAAAATAGGTAATATTACACATTTTTTGTGTAAAACCTGTTTGACAAAAACAAATTTCGTTATTCAACAATTATAGAGGTAAAATTCATCATTCTTTTTTTCAACATTCTGTTTTTAACCTTCCATTTTTACATTATTTTTTGCTGTGTAGCGTGAAATTTCCCGAGGAATCCGAATAATATAATAATATTGAATGTTTGGCCCTTTTGAAATGCTAGTATTGGTTTAAAAATTTTGAAAATATTTTTTTCGAAAAGATCGGAAAATTTCACGAATGTTTCATATTTTAACATTGAAAATCGGACAATAAGTTGCTGAGATATCGACATTAGAAATTGGTGGGTTTTTTGGGTGAGACTTAGAAAACATCAATTTTCCTGTTTTTAAACCTTTGCATGGCAATATCTCAGCAACTAAGGGTCGTATCAACAAAGTTCAAAAAAGCAAAATATAGAGAATTTTCTCAGCTCTTCAAAAATATTTTTTTCAAGGGTGGGCAAACATGTGGACTAATTTGAAAAATGAAAAACTGTGACTGTTTTCAAAACAGTTACCTTAAAATCGATTTAACTTGAAAACGATGCACTTTATCAAAATTTCACTAAAGCACTTTTTGAATGCAAATTTGATTTTAAATCAAAAAATGAATTGAAAAATTTTTGCGACGAATATTTCGATTTAGCATAAGCATAGGTGCCCACCCGATTTTTGCGACGAATATTTCGATTTTTTGAAAAAGTAGTATACTACTTTTTCAAAAAATCGAAATATAAATTTTCAATATATTGATTCAAAAATTCATAACTCGGTCAAAGATTTTTTGTACAACCTGGAAATTTCTGAAAAGTTGGCATTTGATGTCCTCTAAAACATATCAAAAAATGAAAAAAAAAAATAAAAAAATGTGTTTTTTTGCAAATCAAGTTTTAGTGACAAAAAGTTAAATAAAAAATCACCAAACATTTTTTTACCGTGTTTCATTTTTTTCCAGTGCAGTTCGTACCTATACCTTCAACTTTGCTGAAGACACCAAATCGATGAAAAAATTTCTTCAAAAGATACAGATTTTTGAATTTTCACATATCATTTTTGTATGGACAGCTGCCAAATTTGTATGGAAAGTTATATGGACAAACTAATGATGCAAAATGGATTCTTTGGGCATACCGAAGGCACCAAAAAAGTTTCAGTCGGATTAAAAAATACAAAAATTAAAATTGAAGAAAAAAGACCGATTTCGTAGAGAATTGCTCAATTACAAATGTTTACGGTAGTCTAACTTGTACGTGCGTCAAACCGTTCTGACCTGAAATCCCTTTGGACTAAGGCTACCAACTGTACGGATTTTTGCCTTCCTCACTGAGGTCAGGCTATAATCCTGCTCTGAAAATGAACTTTTGATTAAAAGCTCCTAGACCCACCTTCATGAATACATATCGACTCAGAATCGAAAACTGAACAAATGTCTGTGTGTGTGTATGTGTGTGTGTATGTGTGTGTATGTGTGTGTATGTATGTATGTGACCAAAATTCTCACTGAGTTTTCTCAGCACTGGCTGAACCGATTTTGACCAAACCAGTTGCATTCGACTTGGTTTAGGGTCCCATACATCGCTATTGAATTGTTTGAAGTTTCGATAAGAAGTTCAAAAGTTCTGTATAAAAATGTGTTTTCATAAATATCCGGATCTCAATTATATGCATGTAAACGATGTCCGGATCCATCATCCGACCCATCGTTGGTTAGGTAATTGAAAGGGCTTTCCAATGAGTACAAAACATTGAAGATCTGGCAACCCTGCCTTGAGTTATTACCACATAAGTGATATTTATGTACTTTTTTGAAGCCGGATCTCACTTAAATGTATGTAAACTATGTCCGGATCCATCATCCGACCCATCGTTGGTTAGGCAATTGAAAGGGCTTTCCAATGAGTCAAAAACATTGAAGATCTGGCAACCCTGTCTCGTGTTATGACCACTTCAGTGAAATTTATGTACTTTTTGAAGCCGGATCTCACTTAAATGTATGTAAACTATGTCCGGATCCATCATCCGACCCATCGTTGGTTAGGCAATTGAAAGGGCTTTCCAAAGAGTCCAAAACATTGAAAATCTGGCAACCCTGTCTCGAGTTATTACCACATAAGTGATATTTATGTACTTTTTTGAAGCCGGATCTCACTTAAATGTATGTAAACGATGTCCGGATCCATCATCCGACCCATCGTTGGTTAGGTTATTGAAAAGGCTTTCCAATGAGTCAAAAACATTGAAGATCTGGCAACCCTGTCTCGAGTTATTACCACTTCAGTGAAATTTATGTACTTTTTTGAAGCCGGATCTCACTTAAATGTATGTAAACGATGTCCGGATCCATCATCCGACCCATCGTTGGTTAGGCAATTGAAAGGGCTTTCCAAAGAGTCCAAAACATTGAAAATCTGGCAACCCTGTCTCGAGTTATTACCACATAAGTGATATTTATGTACTTTTTTGAAGCCGGATCTCACTTAAATGTATGTAAACGATGTCCGGATCCATCATCCGACCCATCGTTGGTTAGGTTATTGAAAAGGCTTTCCAATGAGTCCAAATCATTGAAGATCTGGCAACCCTGTCTCGTGTTATTACCACTTCAGTGAAATTTATGTACTTTTTGAAGCCGGATCTCACTTAAATGTATGTAAACTATGCCCGGATCCATCATCCGACCCATCGTTGGTTAGGCAATTGAAAGGCCTTTCCAATGAGTCCAAAACATTGAAAATCTGGCAACCCTGTCTCGAGTTATTACCACATAAGTGATATTTATGTACTTTTTTGAAGCCGGATCTCACTTAAATGTATGTAAACGATGTCCGGATCCATCATCCGACCCATCGTTGGTTAGATAATTGAAAGACCTTTCCAATGAGTCCAAATCATTGAAGATCTGGCAACCCTGTCTCGTGTTATTACCACTTCAGTGAAATTTATGTACTTTTTGAAGCCGGATCTCACTTAAATGTATGTAAACTATGTCCGGATCCATCATCCGACCCATCGTTGGTTAGGCAATTGAAAGGGCTTTCCAAAGAGTCCAAAACATTGAAAATCTGGCAACCCTGTCTCGAGTTATTACCACATAAGTGATATTTATGTACTTTTTTGAAGCCGGATCTCACTTAAATGTATGTAAACGATGTCCGGATCCATCATCCGACCCATCGTTGGTTAGGTTATTGAAAAGGCTTTCCAATGAGTCAAAAACATTGAAGATCTGGCAACCCTGTCTCGAGTTATTACCACATAAGTTATATCTGAGTTCTTTATTTCTGGATCTAAAAAAATGCTGAAAGGCGTCATCCATAAAGTATGTCACGCTAAAATCGGCCAAAATTAACCCCCCTCCCCCCTATGTCACACTTTGTCACACTTTCTCCAACCCCCCTTCGAAAAGTACGTCACATTCTGTCCCCCCCCCCTTATCCATATTGATTTTTTGAATAATTATTACATGATTTATAAATAGGATTATTTATAAATTCGGAGTTCAATCGAGAAAGTTTTTAATTTTACAGGTTGTGTTTAGATTTTTATTTGTTAAATGTTGTAGTGATAGAAATCACCATCAACAGTTTTTTTTAATCTAATGATTTAATCATATTAAATCTATCATCAAAAATTCTGTTTCTTAAAGCCTTGATATATTTTACTTAAAAAAAATTTTTTTAGATAAATTCTTTGACTGAATTTTCAGTACATATTCAGGAAATAGTCTAGCGTGACGTCACAGTCTCACGGACCCCCCTCTCCCCCTTGTCACACTTTGTCACGCTTGCGCCTACCCCCCCTCCCCCCCTAGAGCGTGACGTACTTTATGGATGACGCCAAATGTGTGTCCAAACCACTCATATCACCCATTTTTGGTAAAAAGTGAGGAAGGCATCAACCACATAGGTGGATTAAGTTAGTTTTTCCTTACCATACGGATTTTCGAACCTCTTCGCGGATTTTTAACAGGCCGGAATTTTTGTAGGGAATTTTACGCATAATACGGATTTGTACGGAATTTAAAAAAAAACCTTTTAATCATTGAATTGCTTTTTTGATTTGGTCGAAGCTTTTGTTAACTAGAAATTTTTGGTTTCTGTGAGTTTGATTAAAAAAGGGAGAGTTTCCGGGGTTTTGTTCAATTCAAACTTGATTATCAATAATTCTAGAGTTTTTAAACTATTGTCTTGCTTATGTTGATAGGACCTTTAAAAAAAACTCTAGAATTGTTCTTTTAGAAATTCCTTACTAAATATATTCCATTTCTAAAAGCTTTCTAAAACTTGTGAAAACATTTGAACATTTAACAAATCTAGAGTTTTTTTAAAGGTCCTATAAACTGTTGTGTTTCACATGCTATAGGACCTTTTCAATAAAAAAAAACTCTGGAAAAGTGTTCGTGAAAACACTAAGAGCGATATTATTCGTAAAAACAAATCTTGACATTTCGTAAACTTTCAAACGTTTAACAAAACAAAATTGAAGAACATAATTATTTGATTCAAATCACGGTTTATTTTATGAATACTTTTAAACGTGCAAGTTATAAGCACTCTGATAGCATTTTGTGAAATTTGTTAGCTGTAAAAACGACACAGTTTTATATTTTTAATTCTAAGATTAATTAAATTTAATTTATCTAAATAATTCAATGACAGTTTTTGTTATACCATGGTGGCATATCGGCAAAGTGTACGGATTTTTGCTCAGCAAGAGTTGGTAGCCTTACTTTGGACAGTTGTCGCACTTACATCAATTTTCAGGGAGTGACAAGGTCAAAATTGAGGCATTGTGAGCTGCACATAATGTCGTTCTCAACTCAATTTGGCCCAAACTGCATTTGGGACAAGTTAGCACGACGGCAAAGAATTGATTAATGTGCTTGATTCAGGCGTTTACTAACCTAGATGTACCAAGCATGATTAAAAATTCATCTAAATCATCGCCATCATGTGAATTATTAATTTATACAAACGGCGATAACGCTTGCCGTCACGTGTCAGATGGGAGACCTTCGACTCCATAATTCCAGTCAGTCAGTGGGAACTTTTCTGACCCACGCGCAAGCCACAGATCGTCATCTCCTAGGAAGCATAGATTTAGAGACCCTTACAAGGTCGCGTGCGTCGAATATCTGCGCGTGCGTACTCGGAATACCGGTTCAGTGCCGGGTATCTTGCTTGCCGCTTTGTTTTGGGGCTGAACTTTATGCGTGTTTTCACAACTTCACTACACACCTATTGTGCATCTCATTGTGGTGTTGCGTGTTGACTAGCAAAGATGCTGATAGTGCACGGTTGATGGGTTTGCTACTGCGTGTAGTTACTTCCGCAAACCGTGAACTTCAGAGCAAGGCAGGTTAAAGCAAACGTTAGCGGGTGTGGCGAACCGTTGAGATCTAATAGCGTAGTTAAACATATTCATTTGTTTCAAAATAAGACTGTTTCAGGATACTGTTTGATCAAAATTTCTATTACATATCGAAAAACAGCTGATTAGCTAATGAATGTTCAACGTTCAACAACCTGAGAGGGACTTCGGTTTTGTTTGTTGCACCGGTTGCATCTTTTTGAGCTTGAGGGTCAACCCGACAGCAACAACAAAGATCTGTTGACTGCCACCCTTTACTACCGCATACCTCAAACCTGGCAACCTGATGTTTTGTAAACCAACCAACCGACCATTGCTCGTCGGAAGATCGTCATGTTTTGAAAACTGCGCCGAACTTGGTTCACCGCCAGACACCTTAACTGACGCAACATCGCCAGCGTGGTCACACGGTGGTGGTGGCGCGACTAAATACCAACACACTGGTCTTGTTTGGCTAGCCCGCCAGAGATGGTCATGATCCGATTGATGCGGTGGATTGACTTCGTGGTGACGCAAAGAAAAATAATGGCGGTTTCGGTGAGTTTTCAAAATTTGTGCGAGTGTGCGTTGGAAAATGTGGAGGAATAATAAACTATTCCATATACATATGAAGGATGTAACAAAATTTATTTTTTGCGCAATTCTCTGAGATTTCGGTCATTCGATTTTATTTTTGTATTTTTTAATCGGGCTGAACCTTTTTTGATGCTTTCGGTATGCCCAAAGAAGCCATTTTGTGCCATCAGTTTGTCCATATAATGTTTTAATTTCACTTAAAACTTGATTTGTAAAAAAACACTATTTTTATTTGTTTTCATTTTTTGATATGTTTTAGGGGAAATCAAATGCCATTTTTCAGAAATTTCCAGAACGGGCAAAAAATCTTCGACCGAGTTATGAATTTTTGAATCAATAGGGTAGAGTAGTCATCAATGAGACACGGGGAACAATGATAAAATGGCACTCAAAAATCGTAGTTTCAATCAATCATTCTCATAATTGTGGAAAAAGTGTGGCTTTGGTTATGGACGCTCCCTTGCAAAGTTATTCAGAAATGTTTGATTCTGGGGTGTAAAAGTAAATAATGGACAAAAAATACTTTTTCGCTCGTAGGCTGCCATTTACACCAAAACTAATATTTCTTCAAATTTTTTTCGACGTTCCATAGGGATTAAGTTGGGCTACAATGTCCTTTCATTAGATTTGGCCAAAATTTAGAATAAACCCAGAATCCATGGCTGTCTCATTGTTCCCCACTCTTTTTTGCCCATGGGTAACAATGAGACTCTTTGATTTTTCTTCATTAAACTTTTCATAATCTATGAAAATCTTTCAAAACATGAATTGAATGTGATTTTTGGCATATTTATTGAGTTTTAACTCTATTTTACCAAAAATATAATGCTATTTGGTATAAATAAATGGATTTTACAAAATTTAAATACTTTTAAGTATAACTTTTGTTAATTAAAGTTTCAAGTTGACAAAATTGATTTAAGATGTTCTTGAAAAGTTACCTGCAATGGAACAATGCAAAAACATGATGTTTTACTAGAAAAGTATTGATTTTCGTAGAGTGTCTCATTGTTCCCCAGCAGTCTTATTGTTCCTGCCAAATGCGTCTACAATGAGACTATTGTAGACGCTAGATCGATCTCATATTTTAGTCAATGTTAGAACATATTTAAAGAAAGAAAATGCAACAAAAAGCTCGTTAAAACATGCTGATGATAAAATTAGAAAAATCGCAGAAAGTTGAAAACCAAAAGTGTCTCATTGATGACTACCCTACCCTACTGATGTTTTCAAAACATCGAAATATTGGTCGCCAAAATTTTTCAACTTCATTTTTTGATGTTAAATCGATTTTGCAATCAAAAAGTAATTTAGTGAAATTTTGATAAAGTGCACCGTTTTGTAGTTCTAGCCATTTTTAGTTAACTTTTCTGAAAATAGTCGCATTCATTCCTTTTTTTAAATAAGTGCCCATGTTTGCCCACTTTTGGAGATCGAAGCAATCCGTGCGCGAGACTGGACGTAATTTTTTCAAGGTGTCATTTTTCAATCCTAAAATATTTGATTAAAAAATACAAAGTTAGAGAAAATAAGGATATTTAGCCGGTAAATCTGTTGGTGGCCAGTGATAGCGATAGCAGTGGAAGATCCTCGTGACGCCCAGGAGATGGCGATTGCGGACAATATCGGCGGATAAGCAGCAGCTGGTGCACACCACCAAGTTACCATCGGTTTAAACGTCGTGTGGTTCCAGTCCTGATGTTCAAGATTATCAGCCAGGCCAGGATGGGTAGCTTTCACCAACATCTTACTTGTCCCTCAAGATTTCACCGGAATCCAGGAAGTTGTTTGCTGTTTTGGTTCCGTACCAATTTGGTTGCCGGTAGTTCAGCAAATAGAGGACAGAATTCCAAGAAGATTCAAGTGACATTTCAAGACATTTTGAAGATTCCGGATTTGGTGAGATCGCTCCTTTTCTTATATCAAAATATACTGTCACTCATTCTAACATTCATACATTCCATTTAAGACTAACCACGCCAATTTACTATATACGCGGTAGGGTGTTCCCTTGGTCGTTCGCTGTGAGTTGTGGATTGCCTGCTTCTCTAATGAAGGTTCGACTGAGGGGGCATGCTTATTAATTTCTCGTCGCTCCATACCCTCAGTGACGTGATGGGAGCAAGGGCGTCTATGCGAAGTGTCCCTACACCCGCTACAGATTTCCGGCGCTTGGGGAGGGAAGAGGGAAACCATTTTGTTCTATGCGCCGGTATTTGTAGCACTAAAATTCGTGCAAAAAAACTTATGCACGTGGGTGTACAGATTACGGAGTAAAAGATGATCGAATTGTTCACCTAGCGCTCACATGTGTTTCAGGACCAAGTTGCCTGCGGGTATGGGGATCATACATACATACATACATACAAGTGCCCATGTTTGCCCACTTTTGAAAAATATATTTTTGAAAAGCTGGAAAATTTCTCTATGTTGGGGCCGCCCCCCGTTTACCACCTTCGATAGCTCAGGTTCAGTGGTCCATCCGGGGCGGCTTCCAGCATCGAACCGGATTTCGTTACCACCAGCTACCAGGAACGCAGCACCCTGCTGCAGTACATCTTAACAGGCTCGGTCATCCTTTGACCAGCCTTCAAGAGAGCTTCGGGATCTTCCACCCAGTGCTGGCCGACCCAGCACAGTAAAACGCGCGTAGTTAGTTAAACACGGATTATAAAAACTACGTTTATTCGTACTAAATACTAAATACAGTAAAGTTAATAAAAAAGAGTGGCGTTATCTCGCGGCGGTGCCGCGCCGTTCGCGGCG
Organism: Culex pipiens pallens; assembly: GCF_016801865.2. NCBI lineage: Eukaryota > Metazoa > Arthropoda > Insecta > Diptera > Culicidae > Culex > Culex pipiens. Next base: position 130,002,185 of record NC_068939.1, read on the forward strand.
ACCTTCCTGGCCGACGGCCAATTTCAACTTAGTTTGTAGTTTCCTACTGATCTTGCCTGAACCCTAAAGAGTGATCGGTGGTGAATATATATCCCCAAATCCCTTGTCCTAGTGTGTGTTTCAACCCGATCCACTATCGTAGATCGTTATCGCCAATTTCTCCATTCCACTGCCGATCATTGTTCGGTCCAGCAGGTAGAGATCGAAGTGTCGCAGTACGCATGGTACAGGGTTGTAACCAAGATCCTCTCAGTCTCAAACATTCTGCCCCACCCTGAAATTACCCAGCTAATTTCTGAACGAAAATTGGAAATGGTAGAAGGAAGGGGGTAAGGAAGAAGTGGGTGGTTAGTTCCAAATTGCGAATTGCGAAAATTGGAAATGGTAGAAGGAAGGGGGTAAGGAAGAAGTGGGTGGTTAGTTCCAAATTGTCCAAGTCCTAATAGAACACCTGAGTTGTGGACGATGTTCTCCTTCCAGCGTAAAACCTCCAGCCGTGACTCCAACACTGCTTGACCTTGAAAATTCCCGTGTGGTTGTAGAAGATCTGCCAAAACCGAAGACCTCCCTGCCGGCCTGCTCCCCGCAGTGCCTTCATCATCGGAGTGTTGTGTCCATCAAACCATAGTAGACCAACGTTTGGTTGCTGGTCACCAATACCTCGAAACCTTGATAGTGTGTGACACCGTTTGATTGGTTCCATCCCTGGTGCCTTTGGTTGTCGTGGAAGTCCTACTCCTCGATCATGTACCCCTGTTTGGTCGTCGTTGCGAGCAGAAGCGAGTCAGCTGCCCTTGCAGAAACCTTGGCTGGCAGCGTCCAAACTGTGCAAAACTGCTTCTGGTTGTTATCCTCTCCTGGTTGTGGTTGATCATCTGCTCCTGCAGTGACCGGAAGTTCACTTCCTTGATTACCTGGCCAGTCGCCCTTGCGATGATCGTGACCTTGGTACCTGGCCGTCTGCCCTGCAGTGGCCGAACGTTTCACCGCTTGGTTTGAACAGGTGAAAATCCTTGGTGGTTTCTTGCGGTGGCATGATCGACTGCCCTGCAGTGATCGTAGTCCTGGTTCCGCCCGTGGGAAAGCTTTACCAGCTGCCCTGCAGCGGTCGCTTGATCTGGTTTCGTCCGGTGACCAGATCGCCAATTGGTGGGTTGAGTCCAAAATCCTTCCATTGGACCCTCCAGGTGTGCACGTCTCAGTGACACAGCACTCACGTTGGTATTGGAGTTAAACGGTGTTGATGACGCCTCATCAAAACCACAGCCTAGTGGCAACCGTTTTCCGGAACCCTTGGATGACGTCCCGATGACGCCAGCTCGCCTCTGAAGTGTCCACTCCAGAGGTTGCAGTGCTCCTGACTGCTTGGGATGGGAGCCCAGTGCTCCACTTGTCCAGGTTGGTCCCTGAACCCTTGGGTTGGAATGTGCAGCGCGTCCTTGGCCGCTTGGATGGGAGCCCAGTGCTCCGCTTGTTCAGGTGGGATCCTGAACCCTTGTTCCGGGAATGTGCAGCGCTTCCGTGGCCGCTTGGGATGGAGCCCAGTGCTCCGCGTGTTCAGGTGGGATCCTGAACCCTTGCTCCGGAATGTGCAGCGCGTCCTTGGCTGCCCCTACTTGGTTGGATGGAAAACGAACTCCTTTCGCTCCGTGGGCGTACAGCGTACCGGTGACCGAACGTGGCATGCGGGCTTGTCCTCTGCTGACCTGTTGTCTTCTCTCCGCAGGAACCGTTGACCTTCACCGTGGAAATTGCAGCTCACCTTAACTGCACCTTGACCTTGTCCGAGTTGACCTTGGTTTGGATGGTGGTATCCCGTTGACACCACGCTGGTTGGATTGGTACGTCCCGTTGACGTGACCCGTGACACGTGGCGACCTCTCGCCGATTGTGGTGGATGATGACGTCCCAGTGACGTCCCTTTGGGTTGACCTGGTTCAGCCTTTCTGAACCCCCATTGCGCCCCAACTCCGAACCCTGCCCAGAGTAGCGGGTGTGTGTGTGTGTGTTTCCTGCCATATCGCGGTTGAACCCAAAGCCCATGCTCCAGATGTTGACTTCGTCATGCTTCAATTTGGTCCATTGAAAAGCCCGAATGACGAAGGTGACTTGGGGAGAGAACCGAATGACCATTCATGTTCTCTTGATGCTGCCCAGTTACAGCACAGCAGTGAAACGGATACCCTTGCACAGCCTCCCTGAGACTGCGCCCATTGATAGTGGATTGTTAAATAGGTTCCTACACGTGTCGAGTGAGTGATCGCGTACAAAAATGTGTATCCTAGCTTGGCTTTAGTTTGTGTTCACCCACGTTAATTGCCATAAATTGCCTAACCGCCTACTAGCATTCATAATCACATTTTCCTTGACCATAGATGGACGCAAAACCATTTGACCTTCCATCAGTACTACTGATCCTCATGATTGTTGATGTCCTTGCGACTGACGTCAGCACCGTAGCCAACCTGCTAACGCGATGCGGTGGTTGTTTCCGGGCGGCCTGTTAGAAGTCCTGAATCTCCACGACGCCACCATGACGTCATGAAGTCGTCCGATGGGGTGCCATCGGAGCCGCTCGTTAAACCGTGGATTTGTTGCAGGTGTGGGTGTACGCAGTTGACACATGGAAGAGGATTTATGGGTTTAATGTGTGTAGTCTCTGGCGTCCTGCCTCGGCGGACATACACTTTTATAATGTGTTACCTGTGGAAACATGATTCTGCGCTGCCTCTTCATTTGCCAGTCAAGTCCGAGCCGAACAGCGACCGAGGTCTTTCGTGGGTGAGAAGCCAATCAGCAACACCCGATGTGTCACGTGGTCCAAATTCTGACAGCCGACGAGTCACATGTCTGGGATGAGCCGACCGATCGCCGATGATCGTTGGGTGAGACTTCCTTGAACCTTGGGTGGTGGTAGCATGGTTGGTAGCGATCGCAAGATCGTCGTCCTTTCAGTAGGACGAGCTACGCACACTCGGAAGTTTGGTTGTGTGCATTCCCGTTCGCCGTTCGTTGTACTTCAAGCCATTGCAGCGGTTGCTGCCTTGATGTTATTCGAGCCTGGTCGATCCCCTGACCAACCGTAGGAAAGTGGGTGGTGGGAATTGCGTCGGCAGATGGCGTTGCCGTCGCTCCGAGTCCATTGATTTATCGGGGTTGATTGAGATGAAAAAGGATTTGGTGTAGTTTTCCGCAAGAGGTCAATGCTTCGGCTGACACACGGAGAAAAAACCGTTCCGGAATTCGTAAACAAATGTTCATGTTTTCGCGTACATTAAATGTTCATGAAATCATGAACTTGGTCACGAAATCATGTTGAAAAGTTTACGATATCATGAACAGTGTTCACAAAATCAGGAACAAATTTTATGTTTAGAAGTTTACACATTGTTTTCGTTAGATGGCGTTGTGTACCAGGGTTTGTGTCTAGAAATCAGCGCTATCTGCGGGTGGAATTTCGTCGGCTGCATGTGAAGGAGCAAACGAAATCACGCACAGACATGTTTCGTTGCGCCCGACTGCGGGCCTTTGGATGACGTCAAAGAAGTGAATCCAAATAGGGTCCTTAAGCAAATAGGGTCATTAAGATAAGTTCAAATCAATCAAACATAAATGAATTTAATTATTTGTTTATAATTTAAACATTCAAGCAAATCAATTTGAATTGTAAAATTGTAAAATTGTAAAATTGTAAAATTATAAAATTGTAAAATTGAAAAATTGTAAAATTGTAAAATTGTAAAATTGTTAATTGTAAAATTGTAAAATTGTAAAATTTTATAATTGTAATATTGTAAAATTTCAAAATTGTTTCAACATTTAAACAATTAAACATTTAAACATTGAAACATTGAAACATTGAAACATTGAAACATTGAAACATTGAAACATTGAAACATTGAAACATTGAAACATTGAAACATTGAAACATTGAAACATTGAAACATTGAAACATTGAAACATCGAAACATTGAAACATTGAAACATTGAAACATTGAAACATTGAAACATTGAAACATTGAAACATTGAAACATTGAAACATTGAAACATTGAAACATTGAAACATTGAAACATTGAAACATTGAAACATTGAAACATTGAAACATTGAAACATTGAAACATTGAAACATTGAAACATTGAAACATTGAAACATTGAAACATTGAAACATTGAAACATTGAAACATTGAAACATTGAAACATTGAAACATTGAAACATTGAAACATTGAAACATTGAAACATTGAAACATTGAAACATTGAAACATTGAAACATTGAAACATTGAAACATTGAAACATTGAAACATTGAAACATTGAAACATTGAAACATTGAAACATTGAAACATTGAAACATTGAAACATTGAAACATTGAAACATTGAAACATTGAAACATTGAAACATTGAAACATTGAAACATTGAAACATTGAAACATTGAAACATTGAAACATTGAAACATTGAAACATTGAAACATTGAAACATTGAAACATTGAAACATTGAAACATTGAAACATTGAAACATTGAAACATTGAAACATTGAAACATTGAAACATTGAAACATTGAAACATTGAAACATTGAAACATTGAAACATTGAAACATTTAAACATTTAAACATTTAAACATTTAAACATTGAAACATTGAAACATTGAAACATTGAAACATTGAAACATTGAAACATTGAAACATTGAAACATTGAAACATTGAAACATTGAAACATTGAAACATTGAAACATTTAAACATTTAAACATTTAAACATTTAAACATTTAAACATTTAAACATTTAAACATTTAAACATTTAAACATTTAAACATTTAAACATTTAAACATTTAAACATTTAAACATTTAAACATTTAAACATTTAAACATTTAAACATTTAAACATTTGTAATAATAAAAAACATAAACTTTACACTTCTAGAGTTTTTTTTAAAAGGAAACTATTGTTTTTTATATGTTTAAAGGACCTTATAAAAAAAACTCTGGACTTACCAGATATTTATTAATATTTTTGAAAAACGTAATATCTGAACTACCCACATTTCATTTGACACAGCGCCATTTGTGAATGGGCCCACGGCTCGTTCCATTTCAAACGTCAAGTGTGCGTCTGAAAAAAAAACCGGCAGCAGCGGGAGGAACCAGCTCGCTACCGGAATCCCGGAAAAAACGAACTAGGTGTTTGAGCTGGCAAGCAGATGCGGCAAATTATTGGGGTAAGTTATTTAAGAATGTTTTCTTTTATATAAGTTAATTAGTTTCCTAATTTTACAGCTTCGATAACACCATCCGAGTCTACAAATTTTTACCGCGGTTTTGGGCCATCGGCGAAAATGTCACGACAGGGCAGGACAGGATTTTCTGTCCAGATTGCCTTCTTATTAAATATTTCGGTAAGTTTTTCTATGTTTGACGCTGAAAGTTTTGTAAAAAAAAACATACTTTTCAGATGTTTCCGCTCCAGATTCCTTCAGGCGGCCCGCGGCATCTTCTAACCTGTCCGCCTTCATCGGAGCAACAAAAAGCAGGATGGCCACCAGACTGAACCGCTGTAGGTCCAGCCATTTATGAATTTTCTCTGCAGGAAGCGAAAAAAAGTGTGTTGATTTGTGCAGTGATGAGTTTTTGACAATAAAAATAAAAAAAAAAACAATTTCTACACCATGCTGATTTTTGTAGTTTGATTACTGGCCACCAGATGGCAACACATTTTCTTGAGCCAAAAAATCACCACCAGATGGCAGAGTCATCAAAAGAATACAACGCCAGAGACACCAACCCAAAACGTAATACCATTTTTATCCGCCAGAGTTCTTCAATTTTTAAACCGCGTGAACAAACGTTCACGATTTGCGTTTTGTTCATGGAAAGTGTTCATGGTACGTTTGCGTACCGTGAAATATCACGTTGTTCCCGATTTCGTGGTACATTGTTCACGATTTTCGGAACGGTTTTTTCTCCGTGCATATACTGCCGATTAATTATTTACCTTAGCAAAAGCGTTGCTCCTCAATGACCAGTTGCCGTGCCTCGCCAATCCTGTAGTCCGCAAACCGTAGACCTCAGCGACCAAGCGCCCCCTTCCGCGCCTCGCTGTCGAAATGCGCCGAGTCCTCCCGACGGCTGACCTTGTGTGTGATCGCCAACCAAAAGGCGATGGGGTACACCAGTGTGTCGATCCGTACCACGTTGATCGACGATGGGATGAATGAATGTTGCACTCCACAAATCACAGCCACCAGTTGACTGTGCCGCGAACTTCTCCTTGGTAGAATGTTCACGTGTCCACGTGTGCTCGGGGTTGGGTGTCGTAACCAGAACGACCGACCGTTCTCCACACGCCAGAGAGTTGCATCGGATGAACCGTACTCCAGTAGTACGAGGATTGATTCATGAAAACGTCGTGAATGGTGTTAGAAGTAGTCCGCTGATGCTTCGGCAAGACATACACTCATGTATAAGTAGTATTTACCTTAAGAAAAGTGGTTCCGTCCAGATGAGTGCAGTCCAGCGAAGGTTGGCAATGGGTTGCCAAATCCACCGGAATCTCCAATTCCGGCTCCACATGACGCCGAGATGAATGGCGCCATAGAATCGCGATGGCGGATGATCTTCCTCACGTGTCCTTTTTGCAATGGCGGATCCCAGTTGATGAACTGTTGTACTCTCCGATGGTCGCCATTTGCAAACCTTGTCCAGCATCCGTCCCGAGGTCTTCGGAACTCCAAGATGCGGACGATCTCCGATGTCGATTGGTAGGGTCATTTCCCGAGGGTGTAATAAAACCGAGTATAGTTACGTGGGGTAATTGGGTTAATTGATCCAGGATGATGATTGGGTGAGTTGAAATAGGCCGATTCCTCCATGTGACCAATGCCTTTGATCACGGTTCCGGGGTGTTAACGTCCGTGTCAACCCGAGAGATGGTATTCCGTACCGTAGATTCCACACCGCGATGTCCATTCACGGTGGCCAATGCCAAGATCCAAGATGGCATTTAATTGTGTAATCCCGAAGTTGTAAGTAGCGTGGGTAGCAATGGCGGCTGCTAGCGTCCTCCTGACGCAGAGCAGGTGTGTTCTTCGCCGATGGGTCCTCGAAATCCGGTTCGAAGGACCATAATGTTGGGGCCGCCCCCCGTTTACCACCTTCGATAGCTCAGGTTCAGTGGTCCATCCGGGGCGGCTTCCAGCATCGAACCGGATTTCGTTACCACCAGCTACCAGGAACGCAGCACCCTGCTGCAGTACATCTTAACAGGCTCGGTCATCCTTTGACCAGCCTTCAAGAGAGCTTCGGGATCTTCCACCCAGTGCTGGCCGACCCAGCACAGTAAAACGCGCGTAGTTAGTTAAACACGGATTATAACAACTACGTTTAAATTATAATAAGTTGGGGGCGGCCCCAACACTCTATATTTTTTATATTTTGCTTTTTTGAACTTTGTTGATACGACCCTCAGTTGCTGAAATATTGCCATGCAAAGGTTTAAGAACAGGAAAATTGATGTTTTCTAAGTCTCACTCAAACAACCCAAAATTTTCTAATGTCAATTCCTCAGCAACTAATGGACCGCTTTTCAATGTTAAAATATTTAAATTCATGAAATTTTTCGATCTTTTGGAAAACAATATTTTTAAATCAATCAAAATGAAAATCTAAAAAATATATTTATCTTTTTTGCTTTCCTCACCTTACTGAGGAAAGGCCAAAAAACCACTCGAAAAACGAAATTCTTAATTTGACCTCCTAGACCCACCTTCATGTATAATACATATTAGAGTGTAACAAAAATGACTTTTTGGCGGGCATTCAGGGGTTTGTTCCGGTGGGCATACTGAGCCTAAATCCCAAATATGAGCTTGATTGGACGTAACAGGAGCTGGCGCTCCGCCCTTCAATTTTAAATGGGATTTAACCCGTAAAAAAGATTTTTTCAAAAATGTCACTTTTTAAGGCATTTTGGCCACCAATGCGTTTACCAAAAACATCACTGGCGTGTAGGCCAGATCCTTGCGCATCTTTCGGTATATATAACATTGAAGTTTGGAGCATCCTGGAGCTCGGTACAGACCTTCAAAGTTTGGCATATTTTCGAAAAATCGGTCGTTGGGTAAGTAATCAAAAGACCTTTTCAACGAGTTCAATAGATTGAAGATCTGACAACCCTATCAAAAGTTATTAGCACTTAAGTGCTATTTATGAACTTTGTGGAGGCCGGATTTCAGATACTATTTGGGTAATTCTCTACCAACTCACACGAAATCGGGAAAAGTTGCCCCGACCCCTCTTCGATTTGCGTGAAACTTTGTCCTAAGGGGTAACTTTTGTCCCTGATCACGAATCCGAGGTCCGTTTTTTGATATCTCGTGACGGAGGGGCGGTACGACCCCTTCCATTTTTGAACATGCGAAAAAGGAGGTGTTTTTCAATAATTTGCAGCCTGAAACGGTGATGAGATAGAAATTTGGTGTCAAAGGGACTTTTATGTAAAATTAGACGCCCGATTTGATGGCGTACTCAGAATTCCGAAAAAACGTATTTTTCATCGAAAAAAACACTAAAAAAGTTTTAAAAATTCTCCCATTTTCCGTTACTCGACTGTAAAAAATTTTGGAACATGTCATTTTATGGGAAATTTAATGTACTTTTCGAATCTACATTGTCCCAGAAGGGTCATTTTTTCATTTAGAACAAAATTTTTCATTTTAAAATTTCGTGTTTTTTCTAACTTTGCAGGGTTATTTTTTAGAGTGTAACAATGTTCTACAAAGTTGTAGAGCAGACAATTACAAAAATTTTGATATATAGACATAAGGGGTTTGCTTATAAACATCACGAGTTATCGCGATTTTACGAAAAAAAGTTTTGAAAAAGTTACTTTTTGCGTTTCTCTTTGTTTCGTCGTCCGTGTCTGTCGCGGGTGACCATGAACGGCCATGATCGATGACGACCAACTTTTTCAAAACTTTTTTTCGTAAAATCGCGATAACTCGTGATGTTTATAAGCAAACCCCTTATGTCTATATATCAAAATTTTTGTAATTGTCTGGTCTACAACTTTGTAGAACATTGTTACACTCTAAAAAATAACCCTGCAAAGTTAGAAAAAACACGAAATTTTAAAATGAAAAATTTTGTTCTAAATGAAAAAATGACCCTTCTGGGACAATGTAGATTTGAAAAGCACATTAAATTTCCCATAAAATGACATGTTCCAAAATTTTTTACAGTCGAGTAACGGAAAATGGGAGAATTTTTAAAACTTTTTTAGTGTTTTTTTCGATGAAAAATACGTTTTTTCGGAATTCTGAGTACGCCATCAAATCGGGCGTCTAATTTTACATAAAAGTCCCTTTGACACCAAATTTCTATCTCATCACCGTTTCAGGCTGCAAATTATTGAAAAACACCTCTTTTTTCGCATGTTCAAAAATGGAAGGGGTCGTACCGCCCCTCCGTCACGAGATATCAAAAAACGGACCTCGGATTCGTGATCAGGGACAAAAGTTACCCCTTAGGACAAAGTTTCACGCAAATCGAAGAGGGGTCGGGGCAACTGCTGTGTGAGTTGGCGGAGAATTACCCATTTAGCATTACACTCTAAATGTGAGGAAGGCACCAACCACGTAATGGTGGATTAAGTAACGTTTTTTAAATAAACTTTTTTTTTAAATCGGCCTTCGTCATGCATACGGAAACGATTTAACGAGTCTTCACCAAAATGATGTGCCGATTTGGTCAAGGCAGTGTCGAGATATCGTGGTACCCGTTTTTTTAGTGTAATACACCTTGGGGGTTCTCAAAAGTACTGCAATCATTAATAATGACAAGAAGAAACTTGAGGCGTAATCTAACCATAAGTTCTTCCCGGATGCTTTCTTCGGACTGGTTGCGCTTGTGTTCGATTAGATTAGATTAGATTAGATGTAATCTATAATGCCCTGAAAACATATTAAGAAAAAAGTTTAAGTTTGTGCTAATACCAACCTCTGACATTATTGCCGATTTACATGTATTTAACCCCTTAAATGTGGCTGAAACATTCATGTCCAATCAAATTTCGAATTATATTCTTTATCAAACTCCGGGACCGTGGTGTAGGGAAAAGCGTGGTTGCCTCTCACCCAGTCGGCTTGGGTTCGATCCCAGACGGTCCCGGTGGCATTTTTCGAGACGAGATTTGTCTGATCACGCCTTCCGTCGGACGGGGAAGTAAATGTTGGCCCCGGTCTAACCTAGAGGGTTAGGTCGTTAGCTCAGTCCAGGTGTAGGAGAGCGTCTCCCTGGGTCCTGCCTCGGTGGAGCTGGTAGGCAGTTGGACTTACAATCCAAAGGTCGTCAGTTCGAATCCCGGGGTGGATGGAAGCTAAGGTGTAAAAAGAGGTATGCAATTGCCTCAACAATCAAGCCTTCGGGCACCTAGTTTCGAGTAGGAATCTCGCAATCGTGAACGCCAAGGCAATGCTGTAAAGCGAATAATTTGATTTTGAATTTTGATTGACAAAGCTTTTGGTCAACAAAAATATTCGAAGTATTATTTGACTACTCAGTTACTACCCCTGATCGCATAAATGTCCCATATGCATTTTCGTCGTTTTTGAGTTAATGATGCAGTTTTGTTCAGTATCGTGTGATCTTTTAGAAAAGCCTATAACATCCTATAACATTCAGTACTTTGTTCTAGATATCAGGAGGAAATCCAGTTTTTTCGCGAAAACTTAAGACGTAGCCTTATGTGTGGGACAAACTTCAAATGAATTTTTCTCAGCTTGCTGTTTTTGCATATGGAACATTTATGTGAACATGGGCAGAGTAGTTACACTTTAAAATTGCAATTCATGTTGGTGATAAAAATCAAATCAAAATTAAAAGTACAAAATAATTGGAGAAAACGTACAGCCAATAAATCATGCTCATCCCTTCAAACTTTCCCCACTTTCTTTCTCGTATCAGTAAGCCGTGACTAGCCGGTGATGAAAACTTGACCGAATTTAAACAGGCTTATTGTGGAAGGTTTTCCCAAGTATCAGTGTGTTGCTATAGGTTGGTGAGATATAAGTAAAAAAAAAATCACTCTTGCTCCCTCAAACGTCACAAATTAATTAAACATGAGCCGGCGTGTTTTAACCGTCTGGTGTATGATATACGGCGTTTCTGTATGGAGCTGACCAATATCACCGCTAATTGTGGTTTACACACGTGTGTGGAACAGGGTGGAAGGTCACACTGCGTAGTGCACTACTGAAAATATACGGAACCGGGCCATGTGGGCTGGTCAAGAAACTGTAACGGTGCAGCTAAATTACTGATGAAAGTTGCACTTGATGCCGTTAGCCCTTACGCACTTGATCGGGCAGTAGCAGGTTGATCGATCAGGATGTAAAACTAAAGCACTGTTGTTGATCAGTTGTATTGTCGCTGACTACGCAACTATTATTTCGTCGTTTGAACCCTAAGCCTTCCACTTCCTTATTCCTTATGTCTGTTTTTTTTTCTTCAAAAGCACCCTACGAAACCTTTCAATGTCACTGAACAGGTAGTCAACGGTGCATATAATTCTACCACTCTTACTGATGTCGATCCAAGATGATTAAAACGAGGTTCACTAACATAGCAGAAGACATAAAAAGCTTTTTGCCGATTTTAAGCTGTGATTAGGAGTATAAAACCGAACTTAATAGATGTGTTAGTTTAACCTTTTCGATGAGAAGAAGTGAATGGACTCGCAAAAAAAAAAATATGACGACGAATGCTGCGCTTAATTTGAGCAGGGCATGACGAAGGTGTGATTTTGTAAGTTGGATTAGGCGCAAACGCGTGACCGGTAGTTAATTATCAAGTTAATCCGACTTTTGAACCCTTTCGGCCTTCCGACTGGTTAACTGGAAAAAATATCGCCCTTTGGCACGATTATGTCAGCTTGCCCCACAAATCAAATTGTGGAAGTTCAAGGTTTTCCCATGATTCATCAATACTAGCAATGCTTAACCTTTCGGTGGTCGAGCTTTGTGCACCGTTTGTAAGGGAGTCCGACAAACGCGACTTTTCAAACGATACGTAAAGTTTCTAATTTGATTAATTTTCTATTGTAGAAGATCACATTAATTTCCATTGATTCAAATTCCTAAGCTGGGCCATTCTTCGCCAACTCACACAGCAGTTGCCCGAACCCCTCTTCGATTTGCGTGAAACTTTGTCCTAACAAGTATTTTTTGTCATTGATCAAGAAACTGAGCCTCATTTTTCGATATCTCGTGACGGAGGGGCGGTACGACCCCTTCCACTGTTGAACATTCGAAAAAAGACGTGTTTTTTCCAATTGTTTGCAGCCTGAAGCGGTGATGAGATAGAAATTTGGAATCAAAGGGACTTTTATGTAAAATTGGACGCCCGATTTATTGGTGTACAGTGATCCCTCATCTTCGGAACAGTTTACAGATCGGCCAATGTTCAAAAAATCATAGCAAATCGATAATCTATATATATATAAAATTTCGACGGTTTTGTTCGAACGCGAATCAATTCAACACGGAACGTCGGATCGAGGTGCTCTTTGTTGCGTTGGGTTCGTATAAGTCCAAGGAAGGTTCTTACGCCAAAAAGTTATAACTTTGGCCACTCTGGAACCGATTCCGGAAAATCTGCAGATTATATGGGAAAAGTTACGTAAAATCAAATTTAGATCACAGGAGGCTGAAGAAGCAAAAACGTTAAAAACGTCAACAAACGAAAAAAGGCAGAACGAAGTTTGTCGGGTAATGGGCTATCTACAATCACTTAGCTTAGAACATCTAAGTAAAGTAGTTACTTAGGAAAGTACGCAACTTACGGCCGTCATCCACAATCAACTTAGAAATTTTGCTGGGCTGATATACGTTGCTATGCAGTTGTTTGTTTACCTTTGATATTGAAACGTCAACTTACCGTAGATTTTGAAATTTTTCAAACCATACGTCAGTTTCTAATTTGATTACTTTTCCATTGTAGAAGCTCGGCTTCATTTCCATTGATTCAAATTCCTAAGCTAAGTGAAATTTTCTAAGCTAAGTGATTGTAGATAGGCCATAAGGCTTGTTTAACATAATGATTTGCTTTTACCTTCATGTGAAAGTTATCTGTCAACTTAAGTAAATTGTCCAAAAATTACCTCTAAAAAAGGTTTGACCACATTTCCTGGTCAGAAATTGTGAATCGAAAAATAGAATGTTCATCTCTGACCCCACGGCTACAAATCTGAATTATAAAAATGGTGGGTTTTAAAACCCACAAAAAAAAATAAAATAAACATATTTTCTTTCAAATATAAAAAAATCTCATGAATTAGGGATCAAATTTAGCTTCCTACAAGGAAGTTTGTCTCTAGCACAATAACTGGTGAGTTCGTTCCTGATCAGAATACGCGGAAAAAGCAAAAAAAAAAAAAGAAATGTACGAATGTCGAGTGCCGCCTTTCGCGTCTTTGGTTCTCGCATGATCTCCCTATATGTTTTTTTTTTTGTGCTAGAAAAAGATAGGAATTACGAGTATTTTGCATTGGAATGGCGCGTGATTTCTTCCTTTTACGGAAAGGAAAAAACTACACATAAAGTTTCGTGTTTCATGTACAGCAGATTTGATTTCGTTTATTTCGTTATTTTTGTAGTTTCGTATTAATTTGCATAACAAATCGTGCAAAAAATCCTTCTTGCATCCTCGCTGATTGGAAGGCACGCTGGCGGTTATGTCCTACCGTTAGGATGGTGCGATAATGAATACTTTAAACGAGTACGGATGACACCGCTTCGCACAAAATAAGAAAAATATTTAAATATTAACTATTCAACAATTTTACTGTCTCAAACCATATCGTAGTAAATAAATGTTAATGTCTCATCCGCAGCATTCGTTTACTTGCCTTGAGAATAATAAATAATACCTTTCAACAAACACTTTGATTTTGGGTCGCATCATCATCTTCTGTGGTGAATCCTGACCAAATACCCTACCCTACTAACAAATTTTCAGGTTTCTGGCGCTTGTGGGGTGTAAGCACAGGGCAAACCAGCTGCCCTAGTAGCAACCTGCGCTAACTAACATTCCCGTCCCTTAAAATCGAGATCTACAAACTGACATGGTGGGCGCCGTTGGTGGCCAATGACTGTTGCCTATTCGCAACTGATCTAGTTTTGGCAATCATGGTGTTTTATCTTTTCAGCGCATTCATACATGCTGTTGATAAGAGAAACACCATTAGATTGTTGAAGCCTATTATCAGTAGTGCTGAAAGGATATTACGGTTCTGTTCAGCAACGGAGGGGCAACTCATGCTCATGCTCAAAAAAATCTCATGAATTAATAAAGTATCTGTTCTGTTTGAAAAAAAAACCGGAAAAATGCATACATATTTTGATACAAGCATGCATAATTTTGAAAGAATATAAAATTCTTAAAAATATGCTGTTACACAAAATCTAATAAATTGTTTGGAACTGCTGTTTAATTATATAGACAGTAAAACTTTTTTTTCATTTTCTCTTTTTTGACCTATCTTCCTTATGACCTTAAGTTTTTTGAACTTATGTCTTTCAACCCTTTGACCCTTTCGACTTATTGTCCTTTTTACCTTATGTCTTTTGACCTTTTGTCTTACATCCCCTGCTTAAGACCAATACAACTTCGTCAAAGACTCCCTATCGATTAGACGACAGAAAAAATATCATTTTCATATATTTACATACCGCCATCTGGGGAGAATGTGGGCTGTAGTCTGAATAGGGAACATCAGAAAAGAGAGCTTGAAATAAAATTAAAATAAAATTTGGAATGGCCTAATCAGTATATTATCAAAAAACAAAAGATGGTATTGCTTAAAAAAATACCTACATAAATTTGTGAAAGATATTTTTTTTGCACTTTTTCCAACAGTTTGTATGAGAGCAAAACTCTACGAAATCGGTATTTTTTTATAATTTTAATTTTTGTATTTTTTAATTCGACTGAAACTTTTTTGGTGCCTTCGGTATGCCCAAAGAAGCCATTTTGTATCATTTGTTTGTCCATATAATTTTTCATACAAATTTGGCTGCTGTTCATACAAAAACGTTGTATGAAAATTCAAAAATCAGTATCTTTTGAAGGAATTTTTTGATCGATTTGGTGTCTTCGGCAAAGTTGTTGGTATGGATATGAACTACACTGAAAAAAATGATACACGGTAAAATTTTTTTGGCGATTTTATTGGGGTAAAATTTATTGGTCGCAAAAATTTTTCAACTTCATTTTTCGATGTAAAATCAAATATGCAATCAAAAAGTACTTTAGTGAAATTTTGATAAAGTGCACCGTTTGCAAGTTAAATCCATTTTTAGGTGACTTTTTTTGAAAATAGTCGCAGCTTTCATTTTTTTTTAAATTAGTGCACAGGTTTGCCCACTTTTGAAAAAAAAATATTTTTAAAGAGCTGAGAAAATTCTCTATATTTTGCTTTATTGAACTTTGTTGATAAGACCCTTAGTTGCTGAGATATTGCCATGCAAGTGTTTGAAAACAGGAAAATTAATGTTTTCTAAGTCTCACCCAAACAACATACCATTTTCTTATGTTGATATCTCAGCAACTAATGGTCCGATTTACAATGTTAAAGTATGAAACATTCGTGAAATTTTTCGATCTTTTCGAACAAAATATTTTCGAAATTTTTAAAACAAAAAAATATTTAAAAGGACGTAATATTCAATGTTTGGCCCTTTCGAAATGCTAGTCTTGAATTAAAAATTTTGAAAATATTTTTATCGTAAAGATCGGAAAATTTCACGAATGTTTCATATTTTGAAATTGTAAATCGGACCATTAGTTGCTGAGATATCGACATTAGAAAATGGTGGGTTGTTTGGATGAGACTTAGAAAACATCAATTTTCCTGTTTTTAAACACTTGCATGGCAATATCTCAGCAACTAAGGGTCGTATCAACAAAGTTCAATAAAGCAAAATATAGAGAATTTTCTCAGCTTTTAAATTTTTTTTTTCAAAAGTGGGTAAACATGTGCACTTATTTAAAAAACTTTATCAAAATTTCACTAAAGTACTTTTTGATTGCAAATTTGATTTTACATCGAAAAATGAAGTTGAAAATTTTTTGCGACCAATATTTCGATTTTTTGAAAAAATCAGTCTTGATTCGAAAATTTATAACTCGGTCAAAGATTTTTTGCACAACCTGGAAATTTCTGAAAAGTTTGCATTTTATGTCCCCTAAAACATACAAAAAAATAAAAAAAAATAAAAATAGTGTTTTTTTAGCAAATCAAGTTTTAGTGACAAAAAGTTAAATAAAAAATCACCAAAAAAATAATTACCGTGTATCATATTTTTTCAGTGTAGTCCATATCCATACCTACAACTTTGCCGAAGACACAAAATCGATCAAAAAAATCCTTCAAAAGATACAGATTTTTAATGTTCACATATAATTTTTGTATGGACAGCTGCCAAATTTGTATGGAAAATTATATGAACGAACTAATGATGCAAAATGGCTTCTTTGGGCATATCGAAGGCACCAAAAAAGTTTCAGCCGGATTAAAAAATACAAAAAAATCGAATGACCGAAATCTGAGAGAACTGCTCATGACGTTTGATGAGAAAATGGTCCATGCCACAAGTGTGTATTGTGATATCCGGGAAATAAACCGAATTCTAAAATCGAATTAAAGCATCTTGTAGGGTTTGTTGGGTGTAACCAAACGTCAACATTAACTTATTTTCGACCAAAATGGTCGTTGTCACAAGATAGCACACAACAGACGATTTTACCGTAATGAGGCTAAAACAGCTGTCCCGATTCGCCCTAGATGACGGTACCCATTTTGTATGGTCAGGTCAGTCCTCAAAGTTATGTAAAGTTAATTAACCAATCAAACAAAGCACTTTTATTGGTGCGTATTTGTGTTACAAGCCTAAAAACGGTCATTTCACATTCAAAACGGGACCAATTTCAACCGCTTATGAAATTCTACCATTCTTTGCGGGAAAATGAAGGGGCTACAAACTGGAAATCAGCAGTTTTATACGTGTGCTAATATTTTTCATGTGATTTGGAGATACTTTGGATGCTAATGGATTTTTTAAAACAATATTTCATTATTTTTTAAATAGCCATGAAAAATCAGAAAGAATAAAAACCTAATTTTATTGAAAATTTTTCATAAACGCTGAAAATTCTTCTCGATTATTAAACCTATCTTATGAAATAATAAGATTTTTAAGTAATATTTGTCATTCATTCAAATGCATTTCATAATAATTTCAAATAGGTCTCAGAACACCCATCGGTAATGTAACTCCTTAAGCACTTTGAACGCGAAAAATAAACATCACAGTCGAAACCGGCATCGAGCGCTCGTCATAACCAAACAAAGGTGTATTCCGAGCTCGCTCTCTGTGCACACAGCAATCACTCAAAGGGTAAAAGGCCCAGTTTGCCACATTTCTTTCCGTTTCACTCACACTGGGCAAAATTCTGGGAAAGTATTAATTTGTATTAGTGTGGGGACACCCAAACGATTGCCGTACATTTTTGAAAATAAAAATCGCTCTATGGTTTGAACTTTTGCCTTTAATTATGCTGATTTTCTTTTAAATTGTCTTATCAATAAGTTGTATGTTTATGTTTTTATGTAATGATATTTCACAAAATGTTTGATTTTTTTTCAGCAAACTACTTTGGAGTGTAGATCACACTTCGCCGTTCAATACTTCACCATAAACCTTTTCTCCCCATTTCGTGTCTTCTCCTAAAACCTTATTAAACGCCCCCCTCGGTCAATCCGAAGCCGAATGTTTATCTCCATTCCAGGGTAAGGCAGCGTTTGTTGAGATAAGATAAATGGGCCAAAAATAAAAATTACACCCGACCGCGGGAATCGCACAATGTGTAGTGTTAGTCTGTCCGTCCAGTTGATGTCTGTGATTCGCGACGAAAAGCGAGAGTTTTCCTTCCCGCCCAGTGAATTTGAGAGTGATTTTCCGCAACGAAAATGAAGTGTCTTCTGCTCGTCGTTGGCCTGGTGGGGTTGGCCGTTTCCGTTAGCGCAAGTAATTTAAAATTTCAAAAGCTACCAAATAGTTTGAACAGCTTTGCAAACATGTGTTGAACAAGCGGAAGAGTTCGCCATTGATACAATCATGTCCGATGTGCCCATGAATGAGTCAATTGTTAGGTTGATAATTGAAACCGATCGTTAGTTACAGTAAATGAAGGTTATTTATAAAAATAAACACGTCAAAAGTACAGACCTACAGCAACACTTGCATTAAAAAGTGGTTAAAGTGGTGCAAGGTTGGCTGGTTACTTATAAATGCAAAAAATCAATTGACTATGTCCTGCTGTTAAATAAGTAAGGTTGAATTAAAAAAAAACTTCAAGGCAAAAATAGTTAAAAATAAAAAAAGTCATCGATATTGCACTAAAAATTAATCAACGATTTCCTAGAAATTTGTAATCGAAGTACAAAATTGTTCCACTGCGGTGATTCAAACGGAGAGGTGAGCAAGAGTCGTTCTACTGATAGCAGACGAATACGTAACGCACGGAAAGCTAAATTGATAAGCCCTCGTTATCTCGCGAATAAGTAGGGGAAAAGCATGTGTTTCCATCTGGTACCTAATGTGTTGACTCATCTGCACTTTATCGTGGGATTATGGTTTCTAAAAAGTGTTTTCACCGGGATCCAAATCAAGTAGCAAATTTGTTAAAAGAGAGTGAGCAAGCTAATTTCTAATAGGAAAAAAAATTGTAGGGCTAGAACCAGCCAATTGGATAGAAATAGATTTAAATCGTTAATCATACAAAAAAAAGCCTTCCAATATTGTTTTTTTAACAGATTATGTTATAAAACGTGATTTTGACTCATTACTTAATTTCATTTTTTTTTATCAGCATCGCGTTCCCCGAACAGTTTGGCATAAGAATCATTGAATTTCTCAAACTAACCAAACCGAGATACAGCCCTCCAAAAATAAAATCTGTGGGTGTCCTAGGGACCGTCCACAAACCACGTGGACACTTTTTTTGAAATCCCAACCCCCCCCCCCCCCCCCCCCTCGTGGACAATTGTCCTTACAAAAAAAACTTTTTTGTATGGAGCGTGGACAATCGACATACTCCCCCCCCCCCTAAAGTGTCCACGTGGTTTATGGATGGTCCCCTATGAGAAATTCGAGCCAAACATTTCAGTAGGGCACTAAACTAAAAAAATCCCGATTCGAAAAAATCGCTGGCAAAAAATTTACAACTTTTTTTAATTCCTATTTAAAATAGAAGCCTGACTGGTGATATTTTTAGTGATCATACGATAAACACATCAGAGCAATTCTCTACCAAAATCGGAAATGGATTTTATTTGTATTTTTTGATTTGGCTCAAACTTTGTGGGGGCCTTCCCTATGACCAAATAAGCTATTTTGCGTCATTGGTTCACCCATAAAAGTCTCCATACAATTTTGGCTGCTGTCCATACAAAAATGGTATGTAAATATTCAAACAGCTGTAACTTTTGAGTGAATTTTTTGATCAATTTGGTGACTTCGGCAGAGTTGTAGGTATTGTTGAGGACTATTGAGTAAAAACAGGTACACGGAAAACCGATGTTTTAATTATCTTTTTTTTTCACAAAAACTCAATTTCCCAAAATACGTATTTTTTGATTTTCGAGATTTTTTGTTATGTTTTAGGGGACAAAAACCCGCAATTTTTAGGCCATAGAGAAACATGGTCAAAAAATTGCCGCCGAGTTATGAATTTTTGAAAAACTAGTATTTTTTGGAAAAAAACGAGATTTTATCCAAAAACAAATTTGACGTAATTTTTTAAAGTAAAATTGAATTGCCAATCGAAAAGTTTGATTTTAGCGAAATGTTTGCAGTTTTTCGATTTTTAAAAATATTGACCATCAGTGACCATTTCTAAAAATATTTTTTTTTAAGTTCAGAAAATTTGCTATAAAATTGTCTTAGAGACATTGAAGATTGGACCTCTGGTTGCTGAGATACAGCGGCATAAACAAAAAGAAACACGAAAATTGAAGTTTTCTAATTCTCACACAAACAGCCCACCATTTTCGAATGTCGATATCTAAGCAACTGTTGGTCCGATTTTCAATGTTAAAACATGAAACTTTCGTGAAATTTTCCGATCTTTTCGAAAAAGGGTTTTTCATTTCTTTAAATCATGACTAACATTTTAAAAGTGCCAAACATTGAATATTACGCCCATTTAAAATGTTAGGCTTGATTGATTTTTTTTAAATTTTCACTATTTTTATCAATTGAAAAACTACAAATATTTCGCTAAAATCAAACATTCGGTGGCTATAACAGAGCCTTTTATCAAAAAATCTGTAAAGTACTTTTCGATTG